>NC_091143.1:19960838-20678338 GCF_041381155.1 Argopecten irradians | reverse complement strand
CCCCCCCCCCCCCCCCCCCCCCCCCCCCTCACCCCCCCCCCCCCCCCCCCCCCCCCCCCCCCCCCCCCCCCCCCCCCCCCCCCCCCCCCCCCCCCCCCCCCCCCCCCCCCCCCCCCCCCCCCCCCCCCCCCCCCCCCCCCCCCCCCCCCCCCCCCCCCCCCCCCCCCCCCCCCCCCCCCCCCCCCCCCCCCCCCCCCCCCCCCCCCCCCCCCCCCCCCCCCCCCCCCCCCCCCCCCCCCCCCCCCCCCCCCCCCCCCCCCCCCCCCCCCCCCCCCCCCCCCCCCCCCCCCCCCCCCCCCCCCCCCCCCCCCCCCCCCCCCCCCCCCCCCCCCCCCCCCCCCCCCCCCCCCCCCCCCCCCCCCCCCCCCCCCCCCCCCCCCCCCCCCCCCCCCCCCCCCCCCCCCCCCCCCCCCCCCCCCCCCCCCCCCCCCCCCCCCCCCCCCCCCCCCCCCCCCCCCCCCCCCCCCCCCCCCCCCCCCCCCCCCCCCCCCCCCCCCCCCCCCCCCCCCCCCCCCCCCCCCCCCCCCCCCCCCCCCCCCCCCCCCCCCCCCCCCCCCCCCCCCCCCCCCCCCCCCCCCCCCCCCCCCCCCCCCCCCCCCCCCCCCCCCCCCCCCCCCCCCCCCCCCCCCCCCCCCCCCCCCCCCCCCCCCCCCCCCCCCCCCCCCCCCCCCCCCCCCCCCCCCCCCCCCCCCCCCCCCCCCCCCCCCCCCCCCCCCCCCCCCCCCCCCCCCCCCCCCCCCCCCCCCCCCCCCCCCCCCCCCCCCCCCCCCCCCCCCCCCCCCCCCCCCCCCCCCCCCCCCCCCCCCCCCCCCCCCCCCCCCCCCCCCCCCCCCCCCCCCCCCCCCCCCCCCCCCCCCCCCCCCCCCCCCCCCCCCCCCCCCCCCCCCCCCCCCCCCCCCCCCCCCCCCCCCCCCCCCCCCCCCCCCCCCCCCCCCCCCCCCCCCCCCCCCCCCCCCCCCCCCCCCCCCCCCCCCCCCCCCCCCCCCCCCCCCCCCCCCCCCCCCCCCCCCCCCCCCCCCCCCCCCCCCCCCCCCCCCCCCCCCCCCCCCCCCCCCCCCCCCCCCCCCCCCCCCCCCCCCCCCCCCCCCCCCCCCCCCCCCCCCCCCCCCCCCCCCCCCCCCCCCCCCCCCCCCCCCCCCCCCCCCCCCCCCCCCCCCCCCCCCCCCCCCCCCCCCCCCCCCCCCCCCCCCCCCCCCCCCCCCCCCCCCCCCCCCCCCCCCCCCCCCCCCCCCCCCCCCCCCCCCCCCCCCCCCCCCCCCCCCCCCCCCCCCCCCCCCCCCCCCCCCCCCCCCCCCCCCCCCCCCCCCCCCCCCCCCCCCCCCCCCCCCCCCCCCCCCCCCCCCCCCCCCCCCCCCCCCCCCCCCCCCCCCCCCCCCCCCCCCCCCCCCCCCCCCCCCCCCCCCCCCCCCCCCCCCCCCCCCCCCCCCCCCCCCCCCCCCCCCCCCCCCCCCCCCCCCCCCCCCCCCCCCCCCCCCCCCCCCCCCCCCCCCCCCCCCCCCCCCCCCCCCCCCCCCCCCCCCCCCCCCCCCCCCCCCCCCCCCCCCCCCCCCCCCCCCCCCCCCCCCCCCCCCCCCCCCCCCCCCCCCCCCCCCCCCCCCCCCCCCCCCCCCCCCCCCCCCCCCCCCCCCCCCCCCCCCCCCCCCCCCCCCCCCCCCCCCCCCCCCCCCCCCCCCCCCCCCCCCCCCCCCCCCCCCCCCCCCCCCCCCCCCCCCCCCCCCCCCCCCCCCCCCCCCCCCCCCCCCCCCCCCCCCCCCCACCCCCCCCCCCCCCCCCCCCCCCCCCCCCCCCCCCCCCCCCCCCCCCCCCCCCCCCCCCCCCCCCCCCCCCCCCCCCCCCCCCCCCCCCCCCCCCCCCCCCCCCCCCCCCCCCCCCCCCCCCCCCCCCCCCCCCCCCCCCCCCCCCCCCCCCCCCCCCCCCCCCCCCCCCCCCCCCCCCCCCCCCCCCCCCCCCCCCCCCCCCCCCCCCCCCCCCCCCCCCCCCCCCCCCCCCCCCCCCCCCCCCCCCCCCCCCCCCCCCCCCCCCCCCCCCCCCCCCCCCCCCCCCCCCCCCCCCCCCCCCCCCCCCCCCCCCCCCCCACCCCCCCCCCCCCCCCCCCCCCCCCCCCCCCCCCCCCCCCCCCCCCCCCCCCCCCCCCCCCCCCCCCCCCCCCCCCCCCCCCCCCCCCCCCCCCCCCCCCCCCCCCCCCCCCCCCCCCCCCCCCCCCCCCCCCCCCCCCCCCCCCCCCCCCCCCCCCCCCCCCCCCCCCCCCCCCCCCCCCCCCCCCCCCCCCCCCCCCCCCCCCCCCCCCCCCCCCCCCCCCCCCCCCCCCCCCCCCCCCCCCCCCCCCCCCCCCCCCCCCCCCCCCCCCCCCCCCCCCCCCCCCCCCCCCCCCCCCCCCCCCCCCCCCCCCCCCCCCCCCCCCCCCCCCCCCCCCCCCCCCCCCCCCCCCCCCCCCCCCCCCCCCCCCCCCCCCCCCCCCCCCCCCCCCCCCCCCCCCCCCCCCCCCCCCCCCCCCCCCCCCCCCCCCCCCCCCCCCCCCCCCC
This sequence comes from Argopecten irradians, assembly GCF_041381155.1. NCBI lineage: Eukaryota > Metazoa > Mollusca > Bivalvia > Pectinida > Pectinidae > Argopecten > Argopecten irradians. Next base: position 20,675,816 of record NC_091143.1, on the reverse strand, counting down.
CCCCCCCCCCCCCCCCCCCCCCCCCCCCCCCCCCCCCCCCCCCCCCCCCCCCCCCCCCCCCCCCCCCCCCCCCCCCCCCCCCCCCCCCCCCCCCCCCCCCCCCCCCCCCCCCCCCCCCCCCCCCCCCCCCCCCCCCCCCCCCCCCCCCCCCCCCCCCCCCCCCCCCCCCCCCCCCCCCCCCCCCCCCCCCCCCCCCCCCCCCCCCCCCCCCCCCCCCCCCCCCCCCCCCCCCCCCCCCCCCCCCCCCCCCCCCCCCCCCCCCCCCCCCCCCCCCCCCCCCCCCCCCCCCCCCCCCCCCCCCCCCCCCCCCCCCCCCCCCCCCCCCCCCCCCCCCCCCCCCCCCCCCCCCCCCCCCCCCCCCCCCCCCCCCCCCCCCCCCCCCCCCCCCCCCCCCCCCCCCCCCCCCCCCCCCCCCCCCCCCCCCCCCCCACCCCCCCCCCCCCCCCCCCCCCCCCCCCCCCCCCCCCCCCCCCCCCCCCCCCCCCCCCCCCCCCCCCCCCCCCCCACCCCCCCCGCCGTTTAAAACCAATCATTTAAAAATAAAATAAAAAACATAAAAAATAAAAAACCATTTAAAAAAAATTTACTCAACCCCAAATACGCCCCCCCCCCGATTGAAACAGAAGTTTAACTAATATCATTTTGAATTCTTGGACGAATGTTTATCGAAGCTGTCCTTAATCAGTGATAGCCACCGACAAACGCTAATTGGGAGAGAAGAAGTGGTGACATAGTTGATGAGACAGAATATCCCAGCTTCGGTAATTAGTATCCCCTTGTGATCCTGGCAGTCAGCTGTAGTGCATACAAACTACGTAACCATTTCATGTCACTGTAGATCTAGGTATAGTTCTGGTGCGAAAACAGTTCCTTCCAGGACATGCCTAACCAGCATTATTTAATAGGACAGCGCATTATTGACAGAAAACGGGACTCTTTCGATCCCAAATTGGACTTAAATTCTTTATAAGCACAACGTAAAATCAATGGTTATGAAGTTTTACGGCACCTGCATTGAAGTTTTCTTTAATCTGGGAGCCCTGCATGTCTGTCTTTACGCTAAGTGAGTTACAGGAAAACATGATCATCATTTAGATTTGAATACATGTCATTTTCTGTGCATGCAACTTGATGTAATTGTGCCTTTCTGCCAAGCCTTGTATATTACTTAGTTCCAAATGTAATTCACGTTCGGGGTTCTAACCAAGTTTCTCGGCCTATGACATTTGTATCACGGGAACGAACGATAGACGCCGTCAAGAGTGAATTGAAGCCATCGTAAATATGTAAATTCTTATTTTTTTAGCGAATAGAATCAGCACAAATGTCATTATAAAAACTACCGAAAAATTCAATATTGAGCTCAAATATCGGGGTACAAAATAGATTGAATATACGATTACAATCTGTTATGTTTATTGGTCCCATTTCATTTGAAACCTACTTGTTCTAGTTGTTAATATAAGTCAGGTCGCTTTTGTTTTAGAAGCAGTCTCAAAATGGTTATATTCAAAGATATTGCCAAGTTCGATATTAACTACAATCTTTTTTACAAAATAAACACACAATTACAATAACATTTGCATGCGTTCATGTGTTTTCTTTCAAACTGCTAACAATATGGCATTTATTTTTTTTTCAATATGGGTTCTTTAACTGCATATTCTTAGCGCAGAACTTTCCTAAGTGCTTAAAACGTACGATCAATTAACGTATTGATATGGAGAAATATGATAACAATGTCAATTAAGTGATGAATTAGTTTTATGACAACACAAAACAGCTAGTTAATGTCTCTGCGGACAAGAATACATGCTTCATGTATTAAGATGATTGGAATTTGTTTATATTGTTGCCAAGCGTAATGCGCCTGGTTTTAATTATCTTAAATTATTGCTAACGCCTGTTATAATACAAATGGATTCGACAAAATGTTTCCATAGCTCACAATTGTTCTTTCCTCTTGCATGTAATTCATATTAAAGACTAATTCCCTATGGGGACACAAATTAGCCAGGATAATTATTGTAAGCGTATTGTTGTAAAATCAGAAGCATTTTAAAGATATGAGTAGAATGAAATAAAGATGGTATTTTAAACCACATGATTTTCACGTATTACGAATACATTAATTCACAATCATTTGGTTTGATTTGGTGTAGTATAGTTACGTCCTATAACAGCCACTGACATGTAAGGACGGCCTCCCATGTATGTGCTTGTACGAAGTGTAAGGAGCGTGTTTTGGGGGACTGTGGTACATGTATATTCGTTTTGTGTCTTCTTTTTATGGTGCTATATCACTGCAGCATGTCGCGGAAGACACCAAACAACACCATCAAGGGATCTTACTGACAATTGTGCTTGCATTTATACATTTTATGCAATATTTGCAAAATATTCGAAATCTTGTATGAGCTCTCGTGAAATTACAATAAAGTGTGTATCATGACATTGACGTGATGCAGTAATACCGACAAGTGAGCATTTATACCATAAGCTCAGGTGTAGGATGGTAGTACCTAGTATGTCTTGTATAACTTCAGTTTGGTTTTATCAATATGAAATACAAGTTGAAAGTTTTATTATATCTATACATGTATTTAATATGGGATTATGTACCTATTCGGCTTCGCTTCTCATTTAAAAAGAGAACAGAAACCAGTTTATTTTTTTCTGTTATATCCTTTAACAGCCTGAGTCGAATAATTCAAGGGAATATTAAGATATCTTCTCAAATTATCATTTTCGTTGCGTTTTTTTATATTTAATTTATTTTTTGTCGGTTAAATTCAATTAATATTCTATACCTCAAATTACATTCTATTTGAACTGGAGTAAAACTATATGATATTGACAAAAATGATAAAAGCACAGGTGCATTCTGGTAGGCATTTAATAATAACTAGTATACAATTGTAATCTTAAATATTTATATCAAAAATTGAAAGACAAGGCAAATTAAAATCATGGCGTTCAAAACACTTTTTTGACCGGAGGGACATGTACCTCTTCCAAGTGCAAAAGTGAGTGAAAAAGTGATGTCTGTTTTAATCTGTCTCTGCACACTTATAGTTGTGGAATAAGCAAAAAAAATTGTTTCAAATGAAAATTATGAAAAGTGAAGAAAAACCTGTAATTTGTAAAACTGACAGGATCTTTGAAAGCATAACTCTAAAATAAACTATCTTTTGAATACTGCATTTTTACTTTTGACATTTCTTCATTGAAACAGTTCATGTAATTTTGTGACAATCGTAGAAATGAGTTTTGTTTTTGCGTTACAATATGACATTGACCTACTTTGAATTTACACAAGTTGGGAAGTTCGTCGAGCGAAACAAGGGTCATGGTTATTTGTATAATATTCAGCCTTGGAATTCTAGTCCATTTCTAAATTACATAATTGCATTGGCAGTAACCACATAGCCTACGGCTGGCCCGTGCCTAGTCTTAACACACTAATGGGATAGGGACTACCGGAAACAACGCAAACCTATCATTTTCCAAATGTATGGAGCTCTTCTACGGAGAGAACTAAATCAGAAGCAAGATGTGCTTTCGAATGATAGAATGTTCGCCTTCGTCACAGATAATAATAGCTGTGAGAAAGTAAACAAAATATTATCCTGAATGGTTACAGGATCAAATCGAGATTTCCTTTTCCATTTAAGTATAACAATAGATCTTCAATATAACGGCACCATTAATTATGGAATAGCAAAACAGCCTCCATCTCTTCTATTGATCTGGTTCCACAGATTTTCCTAGAAGCAGACGACACGCCAGTAGTATTGGGCCCGTGTGCAAAACTTAAAAAAAACTTTCTCAAAATCGGAATTGCATTCGATTGAAAATTATACACTACAAAATGTTTCAATCATGTTTTGAATTTCAGATTTTCAAAATTACTACCATTACGTATGTAAAATATGCATAAGTCATATTTCGAACATTTAAAGCACCGCATAGAGACTGCGGGTCTAGACCAAAATATTGGATAAAATTTACATTTTTATGTATTTGTATTAATGATTGGGATTCCTTCTGACAACCTGTCAAAACTACTGTTCATGTAATTGTAAATAATGAGATTGTTTTGAGTTGTAAGGAACTCTGTGTATTGGACAGTCTATACTAATATCAACCGATAGTTGTCTCCTGGGTAACTAACTTCACCGCCCAGCGGCGCTCCCTAGCTATGCCCTGCGATCCGACACAGCAGAAAGTCAGGGAAGAGGATCTACTCTCTTATCACGTCTGATGACTCCATGTCGAACTGAATGTGAATACACTTGAATAAATCGACAATTGATGAGTTACTTTGTTTATTGTTGTATGTAAAGGTGTAATTGTTCGACGATTTAATGGTGTATATATCTTAACATATTCATTCAGTTTACTAGCCTGTATCTTAGACTTATCTTATTAACCACAATAATGTTCAGTCAAGAAAATGGAACATGTCATTCAGTCAAGAATATTTGGGTTATTTTAGAATAATTTATAATGTTTCTATCACTGAAAATTTGTACAGTAACTCGTGTAGATTAACGACATTGCGTAATGAAACCAATATCTAATTAATTAAAATATATATATTTACAACGAAACCAAAGCGAGGGTAGAAATCGGAACCGCCATAGATCGTGTCCTGCTAAAAGATCTAAAACATGCTGAACATTTCAAACATGATTTCGTCAATGTAAGTTCACCAGTGCCATATCTACACAGTGATCAAGGACTGTGTGTTACGAGGAAAGGATTCATCATCTGAATCTACATAAAAACCCATCCTAATTCAAGGTTGATGATCGAATCCATGATATATATTCATAATAAAGAATCTAAATGATTATTGAAAACAGTTCCTATCTTGATTATGAAGAAAAGACCTAACAACGTAACACTGTATGTATTTGAGAATGTATAAGCTACTTAAACGTCAAATATGTTTTCCTAGATTATGTTCTATACTATTTATTATAATGGAAATATGAATTCTTATACCGTCGTATTTGCATTAAGCATTATTTGTTTTCAAAATAAAAACTAATACAAAATTTATTTTGCTTTTTGTGCATGCGTAATAGCTACTTCTTTCCATATAATACATGGTGCCACGGAATTGGTTTCGGGACGCAATTATTTTTTCCCCAAAAAATATTCAATAGAAATATAAAAACAATATTTTCATTTTAAAGAAGGCTTCTCACACCAATTTTTAAGTTTAGATATATTATTCTAATCTTGTACTCAAACTTTCACCTATTTCACATTAGTTAGTTAGCATCATTGATTTGTGTACATTTTTATATTTATTTGGTTATACATTGTATTTCTAACAAATCTAATACTACTGCTGTCTAATTTCATGAAGTAAAATGGCGCCTCGATATTTACTCTCTATACATCAAAAATATATTTTTCGTCTATCTTGATTAACTGCATCATCGTCATAAACTCTTTAAATGCACGCAATTACATTGTGTTTAATACAGAACAGAGAACTTTGTTCCATATAATTTTAATTGCATATGTGGACTAATTGATTTTCGTTTTACCTACGAAAGTCATTAATAACAGTTTCTATGTAACAGTAGTTGTTAGGCTGTCTCCCAGAATAGGATTACATCTATATATGGTAGACTTAATTACCAAACCAAATGTGACAAGAAATGTTTCCGTGGCTCTGCTTGCAGAGGATATGTCAAGTATTTGATTCTCCTTCAGGAACAGTAGACTTTATATTAGTTAAGCAAGGCTGGTGTACCGTTTTGTGTGTCCGTTCTAAGATTGGATGAAGGAGGACGGCCGATTGTCTCCCATTGTAAACTGTTGATGCCTAATCGGCGGTTTTCGTCTTAGTCGTTACTGCAAGCGATGACAGAAGAGATCGCCAAGTTTCCACTATGCTAGTATCGGCTGTATTACATATGACGGTCACAGACAGCAATGAATACTTCAATGAGTGAGAATCGATGATTGGTGGAAGACCCGTTGGTAGGCGAGACAAAAGGTTCTTATATATATATATGTCTGTCCCAAGTTCTGTCTACGTCAATTACGCTGAAACGACAGTCGGGGTACTGAAATGTCTCCTCAAATAGCTACTAAAGCTTACCCGACAAACAAGCACGCATATTGTCTGTATGTTATGCAATTTACTGAGATGTTATATCAAACTGACATTTTGCGTTAGGTCTCCAGAGATCCTGCTTGTAAACGATTGCTATACAGCCCGACGGTCAATAGTGGGTGTAAATGTCCGCCTTACACTCCGATAGACCTCTACTTTGTAACTGTCCGGCGCAGAGACCTTACTCTCCTGCTAGCAAGCCTCCCCATCCATACACGGCTACCACGGAACATATGCCTTATTGCACAACTATGATATCTTCAATACACGAACAGAAACCAATACCTACATATTCGCCCAGACATATTTTATTTGCAATGTTACAGTACAAAAGGATCGGGCACAAGTTAAAAAACTTATATTAAGCCCGTTCCAGTTATTTTTAACGTTTACAAGCAAATGAATGACCTAAGTAACCCAGAAACAAATACGGTAACCGTCCAGAAGCCAATTACCAACCGATAATAGCTCAAAAGAGTTAATGGTATTTATACGAAACATGTAACTTAAACTAAATTGATAATATTATATTGATAAAGGAAACGAATATACACTCATCAATTAGTACCTTTTTGTACACTTTGGTTTGTTGGTTTTACTATTAACAGCTAAGGTCATGTAAGGACGTGCCCGGTTTGATGGTGGAGAAAAACTGAAGTACTTGAAGAAAACCAAACGACCTTCGGTCAGTACATATGTACCCGGCAACTGTCCTACATGGGATTTGAACTCGCGACTTGGAGGTGGAGAGTTTTGGGGGAATATGTCGGGATATCTTATTCACACAGCCAGTGCGGCCCCCTTCTTGTACACATATTTCAACCAACTAAAAATATAATGGTAACTGGAGATACTTTGAAGTATTCGGCAATAATCAGTGTTAGAGTTCAATATAAACGACAAGCGAAAATATATACAAAAACTACCTCTTTATTACCACAAAAGACTGATGTTATTGAATAATGTGCATTTCGACACTCTTTAAAAAATTGTTGCATTATCTGATAGAAACCTAATCGGTTTTGATGTGAAGATTTGCGTATCTTTTTCCAAATGTAAGCCATGAAAATGAAATATGTTTTTTAAACACTTGAAGATATTAGCATATCACTTGAGCTGTCGATTTGCACCTAGACTTGCCACAAGTCTTTAAAATATCTTAATCGTCACTAAAATTTGGTTTGATATTTTTATCTCTGTGAAATATTTTATTTTAGACATTTAAACTAGGGGGAGTTAATCTATTATTAGAATCCTGGTAAGCGAATCTTACATCTTAGTTGTTGGCCAGTCTATCTTACATCTTAGTTGTTGGCCAGTCTAGCCTAGGCAATAGCATTGGTATTGTAAAACATTAGTATTCATGAAAAATTCAGGAGACAATGGTGGGTATATTTGTCTGTTATACCATGATCATGTCAGCATATCGAACCAACGAACACTTCGTCATTGAAACACCCTTTTTGCGGACGTGGATGTAGCGCGATGGTAAAAGGCGCAAATATGATTGGTTAGGCGATTGGGTGCCGTAGATCGTGAGTTCGAGTCCCGGATAGGGCAGAGTCAAAGTCAATAAATAGTCATCCTTTGTTAAATTGTGTTACTTTGATATAACATGCTCTTTATAATTATACAAAAACTAGATTAGTGTTGAGTATTCTGACTGCCAAACTTCGTACAACTAACTTGTGTATATATATATTGTGAACCATATGTATATTTTCCACTAATAAGGGTTATGTTACAATCATATGATTGATGTTTAAGGGTTGGACATGACCTATATCATGTTCCCCTAAAATTGCGTTTGTTCGTGTTGGATCCGTTTTGTGCCCAGTCGGGAAATAGACGCAATCATGACAGTCCGAAATGAGCGTGGCGTTTAGATGAAACAAAATCGCCTCCAAAGACCGCACGAAAAAGGTCATTTGATCCCCTGAAACGATAACTAGAAAAAATGCCCACCTCGGGCCCAAAATTGAAAAATTAATTTCAAAGTTATGCGGGAATAGCGGTTAAAATATCGTTAAACATGTACTGCTATTTCCGTGCTATATGAAGAAAATGTTATCTCCTTCTATCCTCATCTCAACGGTATCCATGTCTAGTCTGCAAGTCACTGTAGAGAAAAAACAATGAATTTAATCTAAACCATCTGATCACTTATTACTATCTATATAAATATAGATTTTTTTTCTTTCATGACTTTTAACACGGCAAACGTTCAATATCGAACACTGATTTTATGACGGTACCCCCATGTAACTGAATTAAAATGTCATTCCCTCTTTATTGAAATACATTTATTATACCGGCATGTTTTATAAATATGGACTGTGTATTTCTGGATTAGCTCGCTTCAGATTCCCTTACTGAAAGTGGCATCTCAGAATCAAGAGTTTTGTGGTATCTGTTGATGTAACGGGCAATTAATGTAAAATCTGTATTACTTGTGGTTACAATATTTAGCTGTCTAGCAGATTTACATATTCATTTGTTAAAAACAAATTCATACGACAGTGTTTAATATGGACGCTTATTTTTCATAAGAGTTATCTACCATGTGTTTTGATTCTGCTCAAGTTGAAATTAATATTACTCATTGTTGCTCATACCACAGCCCCCGGGTTGGAAAACATATGATTCGCAGTTTTGATTGACCTTATGCCATACAAAAGGGGTTTTTTCCAAAATACTGTTGGAGAATACGTCGAAAATGTAAATTGTTTTCAGACGCACGATAGACAAAAGGCTATTGGATTAGGTCACTTGAGAAAAAAAAACCGAAAGGGCACATATACTACACAAATGATCTTAACATTATTAGGACTTTAGCATAAACAAGCAACCATTCATTTCCCCCGGAGGAATGGCGTAAAAATTAATAGGTTAATAGAACGTTAATGTACTCAAATAAACAATATATCGGCCAGTGATCAGTTACCTGTCAGTTATTGTGATTATTGCCGCTCTTCTTACCTTGCCAAAATCAATGCCGCGCTTAACTTAAATAGTGCTCAAAAGTTGTACGAATTAGTAAAATTAGTTGGAATCAAAGCTTGATATTTCACAGGCCATAATATTATACTTAAGGTTACACTGTTCTAGAATTTTACACCTCGCTTATAATATAAATTTGCATGAACGTGCAATTATACGTTTGCGTCCTCGAAGAATACACATAAATTTTATCATATATTCTATATCATCTAAATCATCTGATGATGAAGTTACTAGACACGACACATAATTTCGTACTATCGCTATATTGCCATTGAACACGGACTAATTACCGCTGGTATCACGATTTTACCACTACGGCCACCATTTTTGTCGTCAGCATCTGATTCTGTTACGCAGGAAGGCGGATATAAAGTAATAAGAACCCTTACCGGAAGTGTTTCTGGGATACCCGGATATTGTATCGTAAATTGATTCTGGGATGTAAGTGATTTACAATAATTGTGTTGATAATTTTTTAAAGCTTACGATCGTGTTCTGGTACATTTTATTATTCAAATGTCAACAAAAAGACAGTAATCCTTAAGGTAAAACAAAATTGGAATGTATCAAAAGTTTTGAATAAAAGCATAATGTGAAGAAAGTTTGAAATATAAGTCAAATTAACATTGTTCTATATCTTAGCTTAATTAACTAGACATATATTAAAAGCATTAAGTACTCCGTATGAATATTTAGCTTTTACATCGCAAATCTAATTTATGAACTTATTAGGGGAAAAAATCAATTGCCACTGTTAGCTACGAACGCATATTAAAACATGTTACAGTGAATCTATTTAAATGCTGTATATCATATTTCTAAATACGTTCACGGTGCTGCAATAAATACCCCCTCCCGCTAAAGCCATAACATGTAATCCTGATATTTCACTATTATTGACGATATGTCTCCATGATGTCAGTTTGGTAAGGAATAACTTTGACATTCTCAATACTGAGTAGTGTTAACCATGCAGAAAACTGCATTGATAATCTTGAAATGGTAATTGTTGACCTTTCTCAAATTGATCATATAGATCGATTTTTAGTTTAACACCAGCAGAGAACAAAGGGAGCGTTTGAAACTCATCTATACTTTCATGACCCCGCCGTGACACGCATCGTGATCCATCCTATCCCGAGCTGATATATGCGTGAATAATCAAAATGTGGTGTTTTTTTCGTCTATGACGGGAAACTCCGTAGTCATTTAATGTGAAGCTTTAAGTTGAATAAGCACATCTAATTAAAATTCTTTCTGCTACTTCTGAACGGTACGTACAAAGCTATTTGGTGGTTTTAATGGTAATATTAGGACCATCGAATACACCGATTCCGCTGATTGAGGCGAATGCTGCTACCAAAAGGATCAAAGTTAAAGCGAATTTCAAACTACTTATAGGAGATCGATTGAGAATTCAAGAACCCTGACGCTAAGTTGGGAATTTTGAATGATGATTCGGGGATACGTTATAGGTAGTTGATATATCAACAGTAAATAGTCCCTTGGCACGTAGCGCCATGAAGTATAATCGGAGTCCTTGGTTTAAAGGAAAAGGAGAAATAAACTTACCACATTTAGATATGTTATGGTAAGTATCCACATGAGATACAAAATAAGATATCAACCTGCGTCATCGACCGTTTACTTTTCCATGACAATCGGTAAAGGACGGTATGTGAATATAACCATTCCGGAACAACTAAAGAAGGAACATATAAAGTAGCTATGTCATAAAAATGTTATTATAGTACAGACATGATATTGTGTCACACTTCATATTGTCGAAGTACCTTACCTTGTCAAACGATGTATCATTAGGCAACATAACAGTGGTAGAACACTGCTGTTTTAACGTATTTATTCGTTTTACACCAAATACACATAATAGAAGATTAATGATTTCAGGATAAAATTAATTTGACGTTGAGTATAAAATGTGTCACATCTTGTGATATTTAAATGTATGTTATATTTTACAACAGGAGCTCAATATGCAATCACCCGCTATCGGAACCTGTGTGGGTGTCTATACAATTAAATGTTAACGTGTTTGATTGGGATGTAAGTCACCTCCACAAGAAGAGTTTGGAATGATAGATTGTCATTGCTATCCATAGATAGTGTAGAGCTATACCGATTTATCTCAATAGGATGATTGACCTTAATTTAAGGACGTATTTCAGTTGACGATGTGACAAAATTGGCGACATTTTTTTTAGTTATAAAACACAAATATAATAAAATTTGTCTATATTCAATATCACTACAATATTGTTGTTTCAGCTAGCAATTTTATGCGTGCATTTTTGTGATATATTTAGACGTGTATTTGGCCACATTTATATTCATTACCAAATGGCAGCTATGAAATTTCTTTCTTTCTTTTTTTTTTTTTTTTTTTTGTATGATCGATATTTGACCATTTTCACATCTGGAAAAATATAACAAGTGCAGTATAATATATACGCTATTTTATAACTGTAGTCACATAGAATATAAGATAAATAATGTATAAATTGTTATAACATAATGTCTACAACTGACAACACCTAGATTGATAATCTTCCATTACTAGGAGACAAGATATATTGTAGTAAAATGAATGAGAGACAGTGAATCGTAAAACAAATTCCTCATCGAATGACTATATCTAATTACAGTACAAAGTGTGTTCAGCCATTTGAGATTACCAACGTCATGTTCACTGTCCTCGATGGTACTTTAGCTATCTCATTATACCAATGTACAACTAAAACAACCATGATTACATTACGGGTTTAGCCTCTAACGCCCTAAACATGCCTCGTGGCACACTATCAAATCATATTTTACTGCTACAGTCCTTATGTCGATACACCAAAGTTACCTAGGCATGGTGTAGATTAAATATGCATTATTTGTCATCAATATAAACGTTTATTATGCAATATTTAAGTAATACATATGTCATTGTTTTCCTTTTCAACAAGTACTCTTATCCACTGTGCAACATTCCGGGATATAAAGGTAATTTGAGGAATTTAAATTTACTTTCTCAAAATGGTAAGTAATGGGTTTTGTTTAAAAGACTGCATGTAGTTAACCCTTCCTTGGTGTCCCGGGTGACAATAAGGCGTCGGTATAATATCCATGAAACATATATATATTTGTGATATTTATTGGTTGCTATCATTTTAATCTCTTGTTATATCCTTTGTAAGTTATGGAAGGATTATGCCATCCATGTCACCAGGTATTTTATCGACACAAGGTTCCCGTTGTGTTATTGATATATATAACGTAAAGCTGAATACTTTGTTTTCACAGTTTCGCGGAATTTTGACCAATCCAAAAAAAATGTGTTTATGTTAAAAACAACTATGTAAACTGATTTAAATTATAATTGGTATTTGTCGTCCTAATTAACATCTCACAAATGATAATCGATCGAACATGTACAGATACTATTTTAAAAACGTTATTCATTCTTGTGGACAATCCAAGACAAATGCCACTACAGCTTCTTCTCTTGGTAGCGGACGTGGTTTTACACATGTATCAAATTCTCTATTTACCCTTCCTCATTATCTATGATAAACAAATCTTTGTTTTCTAACACCATAAGGCATATTGTGATAACCGTATCTATAACTAACACATACCACTACAATATATAGGTACAGCTACATTCGTTCCGGTTACATATAAAACATCCGGCAGGGAGCGCCCCGGTGATACGGAATGACCCCGTGACATGTGAAGTAAGGTAGTGTGAAGTTTGGGTTTCTGAGGGCTTCACACCTGGTAGGCTTTGGATAGATGATATCACTGTTGTAACACGTCCTCAGTAAATCCCCATATCAGACTCTAGTCCCTACTAGTGGTGGCTGTGATAACCCCATACCGCGGACTCGTATCTCTACGGTAACGTGTGCTAAGGCTCCCTCTCCAACACACACACACCGGAAGTGCGAGATATGCAAAACTCATACAAAATAATTATAGTTCTCAACTTCAAACTGTACAAACAAATTAAAACGATATCTTTTCGTCAAACGAATTAATGTTTCTGGAAGTCTGAGAGAGTAAGGTATCAGACCGATTCATCCAGCTGATACCGCATTTCTGAATTTCTATGAAGTACCGACGTGTTTTAATTAAGTGTTCAGCTGTTATCGTCTCGCCAGTTTTAATTACGTAGGGCGTTTAATTACTTAATAACAGACAAATACACAAGTTTGTTAGTCATTGAAAGTCATCTACGTGTTACATTTGTTTGTTGGCATACTTTCATGGCAATAAATGGGCAAATATGCTCACAAAGGCAAAACAGCTTCCCGTTGACACAATTCGATATTTCTGTGTAGGCTATTTTAAGAGATTTGAATAGCGATAATGTTAGCAAATGTTATCATATCCAACGACTAAAGATGTCTGTTTGTTTGCGTGTCGATATAATAGTGGCTGGACCATTGCGGATGTTAACTGCTCAGGCGGAAAGGTCAGATATATGGTCAAGTGTCCCAGTGGTACAGTGGTCAGTGCTGCATGGTGCCCTAGAGACCAGCTTAATTTGTATATAAATTTACATAATCGTATTACGACCAATGTTTATAACAAAGAGTTGCGATAACTAATAAAGAAATGGATCCGGACTTATTACCCAGGACCACGCCCGATTTCCACCCGGGGATTGAATTTCGAGATGGAAACGTCAATTAGCAGACGATTGCCAGCCTCACGCGCTCTTATCTCAAGGTCGCGGCGTTATGATGGTTGTCAGTTTTTAAAAGGTCATCAAGTACTCCACGCCCCAATGATTTCTCAAGTGTACATTTAATTCAGCTTCCGGTAGTGACCACAGAAAGAACAGAAGAGCAAGGCGAAGTCAGCGTGGGAATCCAGAACCGCTCTGACGGAGTGGGATCGATACCCGAGCCGTGATGGACGGTCATATCTCACGCGGGGCATTTGGGCTGCAGGCTTCGTATTCTTATCGCTCTTTCATCAAAATGAATCCGAAAATAACCCAATACACCACTCAGTATACAGCGGATTTGATAAGACTCCATGTTTATTTCCTGGACCCATTCGGGACGAGCAGACTATCGACAAACAACATGCGGAAAGTTTCCCGCCACAACAGAAACCTTTCGTAAGATTAGCCCTGCTACAAGCAAGGAAATATCCTTATCGGTCCCCCAAACACTGATACAAATGCAAACTTTAGAAATCTCCAGTCTTTCAAGCGGGTTATTCCTTTGATTGATTGAGTGCACTGTATGAGACGATATAGGGTTAGCGTTTTCGATTACTGTTAATTCTATAGCCGTAAACGTAGTGTGTACAGCACAACACGAAAAGTGTATTTACCAATAACACACTAGCCCAATCTGTCCTGGCCAGATTGACTTCATTGCACGGCAAGTCTTGGATTCAGAAATTAATTTTCTCTTTTGCCTTATCAAATCTGATTAATCCCTATAAAGCCAGTAATCGCGAACAAGTCGATGGTGTTTAGCCTGCATGATGGAGTTCCAGCATTGGCTTATAAACCCTCGGATTCTCCCGTTAGTAGCAGACACTACTAACCGTCCGCGTGCGTGTTTAATTCAGCAGTGGTCCCATTATTGTCAAACTATTCATCTCTGTAGTGTTCAAACAAAACTAAATCGACCAGAAGCTTAGTTTGTATAGGGGAGGAGGGGAACCAGGCCTTATGTAAAGAGAACCGGGAAGAATTATTACATAAAGGAAGGAAGTCTCTCATTACATCGGATTTAATATAGAATATATTGGCACATTTATTTCGTTTCTAAAATTGTGTGTTGTTCGAATGTCCATATTTTATGTTCTTTTCATTATTTGTTAAAACATTTGTTAGAAATATGTTTTTGTTCTTCTGTTTATTTCTCTAGTCAACGAGTATTGAATTAAACGTACTGGTCTCTTTAGGGCAATCTTAACTAAATATACGCCTACTGGAAAATTCGTGAAAAGTGCTAAATTGAGGCGAAATGCAAAACGATTTAATTAAGAATTATCGACAAGTTTCCAATAATCAAATACAAACTCTACAATTCCATATTATTGCCAACAATAATCACACGGTTAAAAGTATCACACATTTAAATAGTAAATAATCTTATATAGATACATATAATTTTTCATTCGGACACTCATTTGATTTTTACTCCTAATTTTAATGATACTTTACAACATGTAACCTTTGTTGTGTAGAAACATTTGGTATTTTGGTGTATAGTATGGAACTACTAATATGAGCAAAAGTTATTTAGATTTGAGACAGCCGTTTTTTTGTTTTTGTTTTTTGTTTTTTGTTTTTTTTACAGTTGTTTTTGTTTAGGAACTGATAGAGGAGCGTATTTAATTCATTTTAACTTTTAGTTGTACTTTATCATTCAAGAACACCGGAATTTTACCTCATTATGTATCATTTTGAAGTATGCGGCTGATACATTCATTTTACTATTCAACTTTATTGTGTGTATCACTCAACAGTGAAATTCATAATAATACTTAAATTAAAATGCATTTGTGTTATTTTTGTTGTTTATCTGTACTTCATAACTTTTATCAGTATTATGAATATTATTATAGCATTGGCCCCGAATAGCATAATGGTATGAATCATTATAGCATTAGCTCTGAATAACATATTGTTATGAATATCATTATAGAATTCACTCTGAATAACCTAATGTTATGAATATCATTATAGCATTACCTCTGAATAACATAATGTTATGAATATCATTATAGCAACCAATCAATATGAGTCCATAGTTTATATATGGATTACTACTTAAAGATACTACACCGCCGATGAATGTTTTTCATCAATAACATATAGGAGCAAATGTATTGGTACTTTTCGTAAATAACAAAAGTTACTTACTCCTCTGCACTATTACCATCATTTAAAAGATTCAGCTTCCTATTTTACTTAAATATACAAGTATTTAAAACAATTAATTTTTATCCCGAAAAAAAACCATGACACTATGCCTTACATGTAAATGGAATTAGCTACTTATTGCGAAGCCAACAAAAGCAAACCAAATTATTTTATATGTAATTTTGTGTTAATTAGACATATATCTACATGATTAAATATCAATTATTTTCAAAATCATAATATCATTTATTCTCTTTCGTTGGTGAACAAAAACAAATAGAAAATAAATATTTGTCAACGTTTTCAAACTTTGTTTGTTTGATTGACGTCCTATTAACAGCTATGGTCATGTAAGGACGGCCTCCCATGTCTGCAGTGTGTTGCGTATATGTTGGGCGAGGTGTGTGTTTTGGGAGACTGCGGTATATTCATGTTGTGTCTTCTTGTATAGTGGAACTGTTGCCCTTTTTATAGTGCTATATCACTGAAGCATGCCGCCGAAAACACCAAGCAACACATCCCACCCGGTCACATTATACTGACAACGGGCGAACCAGTCGTTCAACTCCCTGGATGCTGAGCGCAAAACAGGAGCAGAAACTACCACTTTTATAGACTTTGGTGTGTCTTGGCCAGGGGGCAGAACCCAGAGCCTTCCTCACAGGAGAGAACGCTAAACTCAAGGCCAAAAGTGAGGCGGTGCCAAGGGAGGCATTAGGAAAGATAAAGTCAGTTAGGAAGAAGAGAAAAGATAAGATCCTAAATTTAGTTGCCTTTTACGATCATGCTATAGGGGCAGCAGGTACAATTCTAACGCCCTACCTGCAGGAGCAACGTTTTCAAACAGCCCATTACTGCCTTTATTCGTGGGGGAATTAAATTGTTCTAAATTCGACGTCAATGTGATTTCAACGAAGTTAAATACTCCTACGAACTAGTGACACAGAGAAGACCACAATACTACCATTACAATTGTATACAGTAGTCCTCATTAGAATTGAAATCAACCTGCTATAATATACTTATACTTCAATGTTTGAGATAGTTTCTTACGCATACAATTTGTATTCAAATATCATGGTTTAGAATATTTCCAATACATTTTAAAAGCTGCGTATACTACACAAGTTTAATATTCTGCAGGGAATTGTTCCAAAAATGAATTGAGCTTACGTGACATTTTATATCTTTAGAAGCATTCAGCGGTGATATTTAAGGCAAAACACTGTTCGGTTTGTCGTTTACCAACGTACCCCGGAGTTATTGCGCGATGCCTAGTAAAAGAGAGTTAATATCCTCACACCTTAATGCACATGTGTAATAATATTGTCTAACAAAAAATTATCAACCCAAAACCAGGAATGCCATTATAAGAACAAAAAGTGTGTCTGGGGCACATTTGGCAATGTTAAAATAAAACATACCGGATATTTACTAAAGGTGTTAATGAATCCGTTGGATTTCGTTATTTTATCTGTTTTTCTATGTCTTACGGTCTATTTTAACAGCATTTTAAAGTCAACATAATGAAAATTCCATTCTAATATATTGCCATTTTCTGGTACAAAATGCTGACAAAATAAGTGTTTCTCAATAAAAATGATTTACATCATTTCAGTTGTCGTTTGCTTCAATGTATTTAGATTCTATATCATATTTGCATGTGTGTAATTGTGCTTGTTTTAGACTCTAAATAGATACAATTCTGCTATTTCGTAAACGCTAAATTGTCAGGACTCTCGATCGAGCTACTGCCATTACATGCATCCATTGTCACTCAAATGATAATTTATATATCTTACTTAATTTCACGCAATTATTATATGTTTACATATATAGTGGATAGCAGTTATAATGTGATTAAAATTCAATGTGTACGAAGTAACAGCAGCTTCACACCCATGGCTTTTGGTAAATAATATCGGTACTAACAATGGAGTTTATGAGCAAATCAATTATATTGCTAGTGAAACCAATCAAATTCAATGTACAAATTCAACTATGATGTTGTACTCAGCGAATCTTCCAGCACCGGGTAAAATACGGTGAGTGTGGATCCATGTCTAGAATATCTTAACGCGCGAGACTATTGTGGATTTACACTAAACATAATATAAGCATAAGTGTTTCAATCCAATGCTGATTTCGCTACATATACAAAAAGAGTAGTCATTAATGAAGATTTAAGCTGAATAAGGCGGTGACATAATGCTTTCAACTTAGTTATCTAAGATCAATTATCGGACCGCATTGACAGGTTAATAATATATCCCAACATATCAATATATTAACCAATATACCAATGTTGGTTGTTTGGTGGAGAATATATCAAAGTCCTATTAACAGTCAAGGTCATTTAAGAACGGTCTCGTGAGCAGCTTTACTGTGGTGTGTAGATATCCGTACGTTTTGGGATGCAACAGTATGTTTGTGATGTGTCGTTTTTAATAGTGAAACAGTGCGCAGATCAGTTTCCTCCGATTCACCCACTTCTACACATGGCAAATCATTAAAAAGTCTTCAAACGCTAGAATATAGCCCAATGCCGCAATAAGTCTAAATGTTAAATGATGTTTCCTCTACAAAGTAATTCAAAAGCTAGCATTGCATGCAATGTTTGGTCAAATATTTAATGCTGTAATTACAAAATTTCGCTGCACAAAGCAGTGCTGTAACAATCGATTAAATTTATCGCAAGTGAATTAATGTTGATATGGACCCCGTATAAAATTCGCCCGTGATGTTAATTTGTGGTCCCCAATGACCGCCATGCCGACTGATGACGTCACTAGCGTGTGTGATGTGTGAACATGTAAGCATGAGTTGGCATATTGCTATGTAAATAATATGAAACTCTCTCTAGACTAACTCATTTAACTCTGTGTAGTGTCATTTTTATAAACATTTAATCGCATTCCTTATTGATCAATTTATCAAATATAATTACTTAATGGGATTTCCTCAAGTCTGTAGGATTAATAAATGAATTTAGCACATAATGAAACTGGAATAACAAAGCTCAGTCTATCATTATATCCGTCAAACATGCCCGTAATGTATCATATAAACAATAGTCACTATTGTGACTGGGTGATTGTGTATCACAAGGACAAACGCTATTCGGACTGAAAACCCCACCTTGTCTGAATGGTTGGCAATTTCTAAAATAATTGTGTGGGATTGCATCTATGCTGCAAATGCTTGATTTTTGCATGTTTACTTATGAATGATGATGGCGAATTAATCACAGGGGACAAGCTATTCAATACCATCCCAGTTGGTGATTATAGGTCGGAATTTAACTTAAATACCTCATTATGTTCTAGGGTATGATTTCCATGGTGTACATTGATGTCATAAGGTGGTCGTTAAAGGAGTGGTTCTGAATAACCTTAAATGATATCTCTAACGCAGAGGTATTTGAACAGTATTCGTATTAATATTGTAAATAGGCATCATTACAGTATATATAATGACATTATGAAAACAAATATTAAAATTTTAAAACAATTTCAACGTTCCTAAAATTCATCATCATTGTCTATCTGTATAACAACTTATTACAAATTTGTGGTAAATGTTCACAAAACATTTACGATATCGTATCGCCAAATGGATGACCGTTTCTTATGAACATTTCTAGAGTCTTAGAAAGAAATGTGAACCTTGGCGAGAAAACGAAACTCTTTGTGTGTACTGACTATCTACTGTCAACTGATCAAATGTTCCTGCCTTTTATCCATATGTATAAGGGAAAAACGTTGTCAAACACCTTTTTTACTAATTTCAAACGGAACTCGAGAAGATATTTTTCAGAGCCAATAAGAGAGTAACTGCCGATCAAATTAAATTACAAAACCAAAACGAATATTAAATGCTGTGCATTATTATAATATCATTCATATATGTATGTAACCATATTTGTTATATACTTGTATGTCTGAGAGTGGAATCAAATATGATAATCTGACATTGCTATAACAGTAGTCTTACGTCAATGGCTTCGGAAAACAAAACCATTCAACAGGCATACCTCATCATTGAGTCTCGGAAACGAAGAGCGCGATGGATCAATTGCAAATTTGGACAAAAAGCATTTTATATATAGAAACCGTTTTCACGAGACTTCTAAGGGAGAAAAAAATCAAAACAGCTTTAAGAGATGCGGGCTAATGAAGTTGGTGTGAAAGTTTTATTGCTTGTCGACATTGTGACCTCAATATTCTATTCTCTCGTGTGGTATTAAATCAGAACCGTTCTTGTTGATATGCCTGTAAGTCATACCGTCACCAGTATTCTTCTCTATTCAATAATGCCGTATGAAATACAAACAGAACTTAAAGCGAATTTATTTTACGATTGATAAGACCGTATTAAAATGACGTGATATTAGCTACGTCAAATTGTAGGACCGTACGCCAGTTAACAAAATAAAAATACCGACAAATTATATTCAATAGTGGTAACTTTTGATGAACCTTAAATTGTCTAACTTTGCCACTTATGTATGTGAAATACTATTATGCAGAGAGTTTGCATTTCCAGGCTGTTCTTCTATATTCTATTAACATTATTACATTTTTAAAGACCTTACATTAGTATATATGGTTAGTGCCGTAATGACCTCTCCAGCAATTTTAGTCTCTGTGTAATCATTCTCGGATCATCTTTCATCACCCAAGATAGTCTATTAATTGATCAGTACAAAAAACAATACCGACATGATCTCACATAGGGATAATCCACAGACTAGAAACAAAGTTATGTTTCCGAAAAAAACATCTAGGTCAAATCGGAAATCTCAAAATCTCGAGAGAATTAGTTGGTGACAACATCTAAGACGTTGGGGTCTCGTTGACATACCACGAATCTTAACAAGTCAACGAGAACCCAATATTTCACGATGAAACTACTTTATTGCGATTGTATCCTGATATACCTAACAATTGAAATGGTCGTTAACAAATACACAGTCCGTCTTTCAACTGGTAACGGCATCGTCACTTGGGCTATGTTTTTATCAAACTTTCGTATAACATCGGAGTAGTACTTTATAGGTTTCCTCAATTTTCATTATGTTGGTGTCGTGAATAATGTCAACTTTTCGAAACATTAGACACATGTTGAGGACAAAAGGTTTCACCGAGATGTCCATGATAATAATTATCACATCGGAGGCTAACGTTAGACATATTCATACAAATCTGCATTTAATCTAGCCTTTTCAAGTTTGTTTCGGCTTCCTCTAATTCCTTTTTCATATACTACAGAATAATAATTTAACAAAACCTGTATGTTCTTAGAAAAGGGATAATGATATCTATTTTGGGAACTATGTATGTTTGTCGTATATTTCACTATTTATTCTAACATCGGTTTATCTGTACCAACCGTTACAATTTCAGGGTCTTCTGGTTGGCTATGTAGGTCTAAATTCGCGGTTGTCTAGGTCGACACTAAATTGTCACCTCTTCTTTACAAACTCATTATAAGATACTTGTCTTGTCTAGAATCATTTAAAAACGTTCATAATTAAATATTGTTGAAAATTTTACTCGTGGAAATATCCCATAGTATAGCAGCGTTACGCAAAGTTACTGACGTCCAAAGTACGGTTTTGCGCATAAAGCGTCTCTTCTGGTCATCTGATCAAATGAAGGGATCAAAACCATATACAAAAAACGACGACCAGTTACATCACAGTACTGAATGTTGAGTGTAGGTTTGTTTGTTTGATTACTTAGTGTCCTATTAACAGCCAGGGTCATGTAATGATGACCTTTCACGTATTTGATCTGTTGTGTATATGAAGTGCGTGGTGCGTGTTTTGGGAGGCTGCGGTATATTCGTGATGTGTGTATTTGTAAAGAGAACTCTTGACCTTTTAACAGTGCTATATCAAGACACCAAGCAACACACCCCACCCAGTCACATTATGACGATAAGGTAGTTAGTTGAACATGTTAGACCAGTAGAATAGTAAAAGCGAAATTGAGGAGACAGAAATAGTTGTAAAGTCATATTCCCAACATAACTATGTATTCTAAATAAAATAAGTTTTTCTTGTATTAATCGTTTTTTATATGATGCATTGTCCTTATACGACTATTTCTGCGAAAATAATAAACAACTAAATAAAAATATTAACAATAAAACATTCCGTTTATCATTATCTGTCCCGTCTTTGACCCTAAGACTCCTTTTGCCATTACGCTCTCGTCAAGATAACATGCGTTTCTCCTTGTCAAACCAGCATCGTTCCTTGTGTTTAACCACTGTGGCGTAACGACCTTTAACGGACGGCAGTGTTATCTAGGAAATTGATAGTAAGAATGGCCGCAGTCTATACGAGTCCCTTACCGGCCGGAGTCATTTTTAGATGATATTTAGAACAGACGTATAATGTACCCACGTTCCCTGTCTGCTTCTCAACGTCAAAATGTTCAAGATCAGAAGTCTTTAACTGCTTTCCCAATGTCCTATACAATCATGTGTACAGTATATATCAATTCAGGTATCTACAACGAGTCTACAATTTAGGCGGGACCATCGGGTCTATCCGCTGCAGGGTATCGATCTCAACACAAAATACGGGTTGTTCATGCTACTTTTGTAAGAAACAAAAACTTTATCTTTGACTAGAATATATCCATCACTGTGAAACAACAATGTCGTGCCATGTGGCATTCCCTCGATATTTCTTGTTAAATTTCTCCTGGTACTAAAAGAACAAATGCATTTTAACTGCAAAATTACACACAATGGTGCTGTGTAGTTCCGTGAGATCAACACTGTCGCCCCATAGGAGGCGCCCCCATCGACACACGCCATACTTCGTACGACCCCACCGGGACTAAGCTGCGACAATTCTGTGTCTCCCTCGCCTCACGGGACCCAGGGTGATTCTTGACTTTGTCGAAGCGTATGTTGTTGTCACCAAAAATTAGATAATGATATAAGTATAACACCATCTGTGAATTCCGTCAGCGTTCGCCGCGCCGAAGGGTCACGTGACTATTCATCTTTCGTGATAAGTGGATGGTATTATAATAGAACGACGACACATGGTGAATGCTTTACTCTCCATGGGCCAGTATAGACAGTCGGGTAAATTTGAAAGACCGACATAAACATAAAAAGTTTCTTTTCACTTACAAATGGATAATATTCTAAGGATAACATGCACGACAGTATTTTATTCTAAAATGCCTACCTCACATCTTTGTATACACATTTTTTTCGCTTTGAAAATGACTGCATAGTAATATTTAAGAAAGAAAGAGAGCATATATTTATTCGTATTTAAACATACTCAGGTAACAAATTCAATGGAAGGTAGGTATTAAGCTAAAACTTAAAACAAATATTCTCTATTTCTACATGGATGATGAAACCGATAAGGAAGAAAATATAAACCTTTGTTATACATCGATTGCGAAACAAGTTATACAACTTATAGAAATCTCTTTCGATGGCCCGAATGAAATTGCGCGAGGGGTCTTAGAGTTGGAGGAAACCGGAGTATCCAAAGAATACACACGTGATAGGGTAGGTGACCCCTGAGCTTTTCACGGCCGTACCCCTGAGCTTTTCACGGCCGTACCGGGATCGAACCCCGACAGGCTAGGTGAAAGGTGAGTGGCTTAACCATTATGCCACTCGATCCCTCACCGACACACGCCATACTTCGATAAGGAAAAGAACACGTGTATCGCCCGCTAGTTCATTTATGTCAAAATACTTTATATGAGGGACTCCAATCACAGTAGTGCACTTCGTTTCCAGAGGTAAATTTCCTTTTAGAAATGTATTCGTGTCTACTAACCGTGCGTTCCATTTGCAGATTCGTACTAGTTGTATCGATACCTAGCTGCTGTATCTCAAATAGAACGCGCCGTATCAGCTGAACTGTACCGGTAAAAGTGGTTTGTTTTCAGAAGTGTACCACTTGGATCCAAGATGATGGACTCGAGAATTGTCGTTTGTCATCGAAGTATTTCTTTGTTGAAAACAAGACAGGGAATATTTATATCCGATGAAATTACATGAATTATTTATTTTAAAGTATGCTGAAACTATGTATGTATTCATTTAAAATAAATTGTATTGTTAATACAGAAAATATTTGTCTTTCATAGTCGAAGCGTATTTCATATGGATGCCGCCATCATGGTAAAATCCAAATGCGGTCCATTTAGTGGAGCCGTATCACTTGAATACAACTGGTACGGATCCTTAAATGGAAGGCATGGTAAGGCAACTACGACGACGTCCTAAATACGCTGTACTTGTTAAATTATCGGATTGTAAAAACATTTACTGGTGCCTGTGCAAAAGGCTGTAGTGGTACAATGTATATCGGGACACAGATATCAAATTTATATTTAGTGTTAGCGATTCTGGATGTAGCAGACGTGACGGTCCATTACACAATCACCGATAATCCTAATTCCTATTTCCTGATAGGAATTGTACCGTGACCCTATACCAGTGGCCCTAAGCAACAAACACTCATTTAAGTATTATCTGTCAATCTTTTATCTGAAGGGTTCAGTCTCAGACTTGTAATTCGCAATCCGATTATATTTTTGCAATGACAGTGGTTTGAACTCGCATTTCGTATTCCTAAAATCGTCGTCATCTCGCGTTTAGTTTTTGAATTAAGCATTCGATCTAGCGAAGAGTGTTTTTGATTCTGGTCCCAGACCAAGATAAATATAGATTGCTTATGATAACCTTCCTATTATCAGCCAGGGCCATTAATGGACTAAAGGATAGTCTCCTCATATGCAATGTGTTATGTGTTTTTGAAGGCTGCGGTTTATTCGTGTTTTGCCGATTTTATATTGATATCTGACTGAAGTATATTGATATCTGACTGAAGTATATTTCCAGACATGCCGAACATTGCACCCTATCTGGTCACTTTCTACTGGTAATTAATGTACCTATCGCCCAAGCATACGGGGAGTAGGACGACTGTTTCGCCCGTTGTCAGTATAATGTGACCGGGTGAAGTGTGTTGCTTGGTTGGTGTCTTCGGCAGCATGCTTCAGTAATATAGCACTATAAAAAGACACAACACGGATATACTGCAGTCTCCCACGACACATACCAGCACTCCATACACGCAACACATCTCATACTGTACATTGGAAGTCGTCCTTAATGATCAGCACTAAGAAGGAGCAGAAGCTACTATTCTTATAAACTATGTTGCGCCCCGACCAGGTGACATTCACAGTAGCAAGCACTCAAATCAAAATTGAAGCCGCGAGTCAAGGGAGACAATATGAGGAGTAAAAATAAGAGAAATAAGAAAAACCCAGATCTAGACGCATTTTGCTATTTCTAACATCCTACCTACAGGACAATCATAACTACATTTCACTATATAACAATGGAACATTCTACTCCTACTAATTACAGAAAATTCAGGGAGTGAGAAATTGTAAGTAATATTGACGATGTCGATTGTGCTGCTCGTGGTCTTTGGAGGGAAAGCTTTGGTAAGGTAATACTATTGGCAAGTTCTCGCAATTACAAAGAGACAAAAAAGCAAAAATAAATGCCGTGGAAATATTCTATTGACTGTCCCATTATCCCGTTATGTGTGGATAATCTTTCTATAATTTAACAGTTATCATGAGTTTATATTACTTACTAGTTTAATGTATCTCATTCATAGTCTGCAAAACTGAAAACACTACCTTACCACACTTTCGACACTTTCGGTAAAAGGTTTTCCAAGTCCCGAGCCAAGGCGCGTGTAAAATGAATGTTTTTACAGCTTTTTTTTTAATTCGTGATTATTGTTTGGGATGTATTTTTCTTGTTATTACTTCTTTGAATTTAGAAATCTGATTAAAATACAGATCCTTATAACCACTCCGTTCAATAGAGGATCTGACAACATCCCATAAGGAGTCGTGTTCGGATGGCCTTTGACCACGTGTACTTCAGGTCAAATATATTTTCAACACCTTGCTACATCAATTTATAACGCCATTTCGTCCCAATATACATATACATTTAGCTTCGATGTGCACTTTGAGCGAGATGACCACATACATTTGATTGGCCATTTCCAAAGATTATTTTGACGTGACCCATAATGGGATGTTGTCAGATCCTCTTATCAAACGTAGTGGTAATAAGGATCTGTATTTTAATCAGATTGTTTAATTTAGAAATCCAATATTCGATATCGAATGCATCATAACATGGGACATCGTGCTTAGAAACATTGATCTGTCTGTGGTGTTTGATTGAAATCTACTGTACTCCATTCAGGCAAAAATACTACTTTCCAGAAATCATAAGTGAAAATATATTTAATAATTATTTCGGGTCTAGAAAGATTCACTAAATTGGTCAGATTATCATGAATCTGCTTATCTGCTGTAGAATATCCATTTGATATAAGGTCTACTTGAATTTTCAATGCTTGGTTTGTCGTCGTAGAGGGCAAGATGCTTAGCTCTTTTTATGTTGACAGTGAAAAAAATGTGGACTTGTTTTAAGATGTCCATCGATTTACACTAAGAGTAGTAATAAACACGCAAAGGCCAGACAGCATTATCCAGTATCATGGCACGGGAATTAGAATTCTGTTGATCAATAACAATAACCAACCTATCAGTTTAGCAAAAACAAATCTTGAGTAGAGAAAGGTAAAGACGCACACATACCTCATGTTGTAGCCCGAGTCTCTTTCATACCATAGTTCGACAAACTGACAAATGAATACCAGGTGTGTCAAAATATTTCTGACCGATTGTGTAATTCTGCTGCAAGTGCCAGACGAAATTCAAATGAATAATACTCACTTAAAACCGTACGAAAGCAGTTTTATTAAACACTTAATAGGTTATACCGGATTACGCTTGACTCTTATGTATAAAAATGTCTATGTATGGTGTTGGGGTCAGAGGAACCTCGGACACTATGAGACGTAAGAGTACAGACAGGTATGTAACAGTGTATCTATATAGGACACTACGGTAAGGTTTTGCAGCTCCTATGATAAGAGTTAGACGTAGTTAAAACAAATTAAAGAGGGGATGTAATGGGAAACTTGATATGTTTTCAAAAGAACTTTATCAGGACAGACACCGATGACTGACGGATGCCTTGCGTTTATATATAAATAACCCCCAACTTATCGCCACACTGCAAACTTACATTTGGAGTACAAATATGAAATAAATTTCTGACAGGAAATTGTACTGGTCTGATGTAATCTTACATTTCACCCGAACTTCGATAGGAGACATATATTGGTTATTTGACAAATAGATTTTTTTATGATATCGAGTTGACAAAACTGGTCAACATACACGAGATTCATGAGTAACACAGCAGAATCGATGTTCTGTAAGATTTTATGAAAGATAAGGATTTGTTGATTGTCATATACCTTTATTCATAAAAAAAACACTGACCTACGCGACTGGTACCTGGTAAATGTCCTACGTGATTTTCGATAGTGGTTATGTGTCAGAAAGCATCCACTCTGTGGCTCCCATTGATGAAGCACAATCCCTTAGTGTGTTCTATGCTCTTTATAGCAAAATATAATCACAAATTAATGGGGTTATTTGGCGCGACATATAGAAAAAGAGGAAAAGTTCTTCCGGGACACAAACTCTGCCCCACCCATCACTCACTATCTACATTTTTGATGGAGTTTGGCTGCTGCTGCTGGTTTAATTTTTGCACATTTTGTATACGTGTAACAACTGCTGATACCGGAGTTATAACACTGTGCTTATCCAGATATTTGGCCAGACCTACCTCTCGCAACTGTTCCAAGATTATGCTATTTTATAGGATATTTTGTTTTACTGCCAGTATCCTGTACGTGACAAATATTGATATGTAATATAAATTTTAGTATGTGTTAGGTCGGAATTTTCGATTTTGATATCTCTGTTCTGGTTGATCGTATTGTACTGCAGTAAGCCCTCTGTCGTTTGACAAGTTCCCTTTAATCCACGTGTGAGGTCGTTTCTCATCTGCTATTCTATACTTGCTTATAAAACATAATTACGTTGTTCACTATTTTCAGTTATCTATTTCGTTTTTCACATGTTTACCATACTTTTTGCTTAGCCAAATTATTAATAATCCCTAAACCAGTTTACCCTAGTGAACTTTCTTCATTTTTTTCAAATACAAATATACCAGAGTGTGTGTACTGTGTTGTCCTTCCATGTAATGTACCCCCTAAATATTAAGATTTCTTCTCGCCCAATTATCACGTTCAGATTCTATCTGTTTTCAATAATGCAAACTTGAGATAAAGTTGAGCGCATGCACGCCACAACATCAATCGGCTTTCGTTACAGTGCACCGCTCATCCTATATTTCTCGATTTTCAATTTGGAATGTGAGATATAGATATGCAATTTGGCGGGAGGTGCTGTGTATAATGATACGTATTTACCAGTCTAGGGAGAGGGTCTAAGAGTACAACATCTTGTCTTATTTACATTTCTCAGAACACATCTTATTGATTTAGCATCCTTGACCGGGCTTGTTGACCTATCTCCACAACCACTAGTTATCGGATACAGCCGTAATGACTAATCGTTTGGAATCAGCAGCCAGTGTTTGGTACAGTGCTTATTACATGGGCGCCTATGCAATGCATTAAATCTTGGCGGTGAAATATACAGCGACGTCATGACGTCAGACATCCAGTCGGAAGGGATATGGCAAAACTCTGGTGACACATCTCATATTACAAGTCTGACATATACTCTTAATGCTGGTGTTTTAAGGAATGTTCAAAATACGTGATAGCAGCCTCGGTGTAGAATGACACGAAAATTCATTATTTTACTGCCAAACTCATGTCCACACTATTACACAGGATTACAATAATGTAAGAAAATGAGCTGATGTGGGG
The DNA here is from genome assembly GCF_041381155.1 of Argopecten irradians. NCBI lineage: Eukaryota > Metazoa > Mollusca > Bivalvia > Pectinida > Pectinidae > Argopecten > Argopecten irradians. The sequence goes on along the minus strand of NC_091143.1, from coordinate 20,646,860 downwards.
GCGAAAAGTCTAAACGATGATGGATAAAATTATGTACCTTTTAATTAGTAATAAACAGAGTCGACGAATTGCGATCACGGCAATATTTATCGGTTTGCATTGCAATAAGAGTTTTTAGCGATTGGATTCTGGTCAATGATAGCTAAAGGCTCGTCATTTCAGGAACATCGTTATCCTTAACAGGGTATGTGAAGGGGAGCTTATCGGAATGATGACGCGAGTGTTGAATAGACGAAATTACACGTGTACAAGTTACGACTATACGATTTGGGAGCAACCCTTGGTGGTCGGCTAAAACACTGATAACGTCATGTTATATACCGTATGTTTTTTTCTGTAGTTTAATGTACTAATTATGTAATGGTGTAACCTGTCAGACCTGCGTAATCCGGATTTGTTTGATTTCCAAGTTCCTAGTTGAGGGATGTTGATTTATTTTTGTTTTGAAGTTTGTTTTATCAAGAAGAGAGGAGGAAACGCCAAAGATAACCTACAATGTTAACTAGGACAAAATCGGCGGGATAGTAAAGGAAAATTACACGGTAGACAGTTAATATAGTGGGGAGGAGGATACCCAGGGGAGGGATCTCCGTGGCATTGTAACACCTGCTATGTTAGCTATCAACACCTCTGACGTAGGCAAAACAAGACTTACTCTATATTTCAAAGGGGTTCACATCCGACAGACTGTATCTGTGTGTTCCGAGACAGACGAGAACATGCTCCATTTCCTGAATGAGAAGTTTGGCCCGAGTCGTGGGAAACCCGAGATGGTCTTCTATCTGTCAGCACAATCAATGTTACCCTGTCTTAATTGCGCACTACAAAAATGTATCTTCAGACACTTCCATATTCACGGTGTAACGTTGACGACGGAATCACATACCCTTATCACACGACCTCCCATTACACTCGCCCCCTCCTCACCCCTCCCCTTAAATAAAATTCGTTATTAATGAGATGAAACGAAGTGTCAGTTGCTGACCAGAGCATGCTGGGCGCGCTACAACAGCAGGGAGTAGACATGTTTCGCGCCTTTTCGGTTTCGTGTTATTCCCGCCAGTGTCTGTATCACCAGAACATAAATAAGGTTACATTCACTGCCCGACTGCTGTCAAAATAAACATCATTAATCTTGACCAACGTTGTTAGCCTCTCATTACCCAGCCGGCTTGACCGCCAGACTGCCCAGCGGCCGGGAGTGACCACGAGCCTGAGTGGCCGGCAGCAGCTGATGAAATTGTTTTCGAGGTGTAATGGGGGAGCCGGGTGGTGACGGTTATGTCAGAGTGACCTCATATAATTGGAAATACCAAGGTCATGTCTGACGTAACACACTAGAGAAAGTAGAAGCATTCGATTGATTTTGTCATCGTTATTTTTAAACACTGTTGCTCTATATTAATCAGTAGTTCACTAGTACATGTAACATAAGTCCGTGGTGGTAAAACTAAAGCATACATGTTCTGTGGGATTAGTGTGGGTGTCGGTGTGTCTGTGTCCACCAGACGGCTGACCAATCATGATAACATGTCTCCTACACTTCAGTGGAAACACAACACTCCTTGGACACTTCCGCTTAATCAACACTATCGATATCGCACAAGTGCTAATATACACGATAAAAAGTGAAATGAATCCGTCTTTATATAAGTTTTTTGGCGAGAACCGAGAGCTCCCGTGGAAAGGATTGTTGCTAGATGTCGGAGAGGGTGAGAGTGAAGACGGAACGGACTTCGGACAAACTTCGCAAATGATGAACAATTAAACAGGGGAGGAAACATGTTATTCTTGCGAACGGTGCGACACTTTCAAACTACCTATTTATAAATAGAATACGAATATACCGGAACCAAATTGCAATATTTCATATCATTATAACCATCAGTTTAATAATATATAATTAAAAAGACACAATGAGTTATTTTTAAGCGAAACATATTAGAGTGTATTTCTTATAAATTCATTACCAAGTTTGAAATTGATACATGGAAATTATTTAATTCTTTAATAGCCACGTAACTTTCAGTTGTTATTAAATACGATAATTATCATTTCTCCATCGTGTATTGATTAGCAGTTTTTATATCGATTCCATTGTGTTTCGTCTTGTTGGCTTGTTCAGTAAATGGATAATCTTTGTTACGGTGTTCAGTCTGTAGCATGGAACACCAAACCACCGTAATTTTCTGAAGATATTGACATTTTCTGTTGGTATCTTGTCTCTGATAGGACCCACTGTCTACTCTAAGAGGACGCACACCCTCCGCTTATTATCCCGACCCGCCCGACATTAACTGGAAAGTCAGACGCGTGCGCGCGTGCTGGAAGGCGCGGGTGTAAGTCCCGAGGGTCAGCCGAGACAATGATAACACCCTCTAGTGTAGGATCACTCTTTGACGTAAAAACAAACCACTTAAAAGTTTGAGAAGAAATCAATACTCCTTTATATTCTCTCAAATGCCCACACATCGAAAGCATATGCTTCAAACCAAACATATTTTTCGCGTTTTATGTCGTTTTCGTGGTGGAAATAGAAATACATGCATCATATCTGTCCAGAAAGAATTTAACACAGCTATATCTACCACATTTTGTAATATATAAATAAAAACAAAGGAAAAGGTTTGGTAATAACGTCAGTGACTATAAGTATATATGGTGTTATGGAGTCAGTTTATAAAGTGCAGTAATGGTCATAAAACGCTTTCAAACCGTGTTGTATAAAAGAAAAAAAATCATCCAAACATTTTTGCTCCTGAGGGAGAAATTATATCATTTTGAAAAAGACTTTCATATTGATTTAAAAAGAAAAAGGGATAGGAATGTACAACAACAAAATCATAGATCTAAAGGACAAACCAGGGATGCACTGGATTCTATTTATGTGACATGACTTAATTTCATATACCTGTATTTCTGCCAAAGAAATGTTTGTACGGCAAACGTTATAACAAAGCCTTTGTACGTCGTGTTCAGTCATTATTCAGATTTGCATTCTTTGTACTCATACCTTTACCGTAACGTCCAAAGGTGAATTGTTTTACCGTTTTGACCAATGACGGAAATACCGGATATATTAACTAATGGGACAAGGAAGTAATTCCAACCGTGTGAACACAAAAAATTGTCAAATTTTCGAGGCGATCTGCCCCTTTATCAAGACATACTAAACGAACACGATTACATAATATGATGCGAACAGTAATGCGGGACAAAGTAGACAAATATTGAACCCCTTCGATAAGTCGCAGCCGAAGGCCGGATCTACCAAAATGTATCTTATCAACATTTGATGCACGGGCTGCGCATAATGGGAACTATAGTGTCCTGTTGAGATGTCCAGGTCCTATCCAATATAATTAAAATGCATATCCTTATTGTTACTACGTTTGATAAGAGAATATGACAACATCCCATTAGGGGTCACGTTCTGGTGACCTTTGGAAATGACCAATCAAATTGCTGCTACCAGAATCTTGACTGGGGACGAAATTGCTATCAGAATTATCTTCGCGTACAGTATATAGTCACTTTGCTCAAAGAGCATAACAAAGCTAAATGTATATGTATACTGTGATGAAATGGAGTTATCAATTGACATAGAAATGTGTAGAAAATTCATTTGATCTAAAGTACACGTGGTAAAACGGTCATCCGAACATGACCCTTTATGGCATGTTGTCAGATCCTCTTTTGGACAAAGTTGTTATAAGGATCTGTATTTTAATTCGATTAAGGTACTATCTAACATAAATATGACGTTTGATGGTATATTATTTTTTGGTATGGAGCTTTCACAGTACAGAAGTTTGCGATGGGAAGAACTATTCGCGGTTGGACTATGGGGCACTGGTACCAATAACTTACACGGTGTGTCTTTTCAATAAGACAGCATTAGAACAATTAAAAGATTTCAGCTTGCGTTTGATGCCAACAGCACATCTTAGGATCGTTGGTTTGCAACTTATACTATCGATGGACCGTAAAACAATACAATGCAGTACAACTTATAAAGATGCTCCACCGCCGATAGAGCATAAATGATTTTCATCATTTGAACAAAAATGTGTGTTTAATTAAGGATTGAATCTTGCTTTGGTCGATGCAATTCATTCAATTTGTTACAAGAGCAACTCAATTCATCACCCCATGAAATCGACCAAAGCAAGATTCAATCCTTATATTTCAATTTAATCGCATTAGATTTTTGTTGATTTTGTTTAAAAAATTGCGAGTTTCTGGGCTTGTGCAAGTCTACAACGAGAGACGTAAGAAAGAAGTGCGTCATTAGTATACAACTTTTAAAAATAAATCGCGCAAATATTACAATTTGTTATCCATTTATTTATAAACAACTTTTTTGTCAATGTAATCCAGATGAAACAAAATATTTACAATAGATTTAGAAGTGATTACAAAAATGGACCGCCGAAGATACGGAAGGATAATGTCTAGACTGTGTGATACGGTGGAGTCACCGTAACGTAATGGGAACGGAAAGGTTCTAGTGGTTTATATGTAGCCTTGAGCCTTGATACAAGTTAAACAACTGATTAAAGGTAAATCAACACTCGTTGACTTTTATATAGTATTTCTTATCGCCGTTTAGGCTTCATCATTTGTTTGTAACTCAAACGTTCTAACGTAGTTTCGACATACGTCACACAGGGACATGGCACATCTTATTTTTCTTCTGTAGGCAAGAGTCAGTAAAACGAGAGTTCATAAAAATGCTTTTAACATTGTAGGAATCTGTCCGTAATATTTGCACTTTTTTAAACCATCGCTGTTTAGAGTATATACCTAGGTCTAGTACGAAGCTACATGTACACCTTCTTAGGCAAAAGTAGGTATAGATAAAATATTTTCTTGCGCGAAAACCGATGTTAAGATACCCCAGTTCATACCCAAGTTCATGAGCAAATAAAACCGGAATTTTTAAGTAATTTCATTGAGTCCAACTTCCGTGAAAATTGAAATTGGTGCATGGGCAATCAGTACTTCGTTCCATATAGAATATAGTGCTACGGAATGTTCTCGGGATGCAATTAATTATTTTTTTTATATTTTAACTTAAAATAAAATTAAAAGCTCAAAACATTTCAATGGTGGTAATGGTGTAAAGTTAGTAACTTTTGTAACTGAAGGAAAATACTAAATCGTCTGCTCCTGTTTTTGATAGTGAATAAATACCATTTGTCAGCGGTAGGCCATCTTTAAAAAAATCGTGTGACGATTAAAAACGGAAAATTTAAATAGCTCCAGGCATGTCTACTGTCCCTGCATCATTTAAACAGGTATTTAATCAATTATGTAGACCGATGACAACTGCCAAACGTGTATTAAGATATATATTATCAAATCCACCTTGTCAATTATAATATATGAAATATACATGGAACATTTACCATTGTTAAAATCAATATTTCGTGTTTCACAACTTAATATCATTGCTTTGGTATGCATGTATATCAAGCAGTAGATGTCGGTTGTAAATGATCAAAGTTAACTGCAAAATGCGTTTGTATGTTTAATTTAAATATGCAAAATAGTTCATACACTAAAACAAACAAGTCGATATTTTGTAATATCAATGCCATATTTAAAGGTATGCTCACATAATTTTGATATAATAATAACTCAAAAATATTTGCAATAGATTCTGAATCATAGTTCTTTTAATGGTGCACACGATGTGAATTACACGTGCTTAAATGCCCACGCAACTCTTTACGACTGGAACGGTTACTCAAGAATGACAGATCGTGGTGTTTGAGATGTTTGTTCCGTAAACTCATTTTTTCGTGCAATATAGATGACTGTTAAACACTATTGTTACCAGAACACGCGCAATGATTCAGAGGCTACAAATGACAACATCGATGATTCATTTATCGATCTGGGATTGAAATCCTACAAATCGTCCGCGTCATTGTAAGATCACAAGATAAGGTATATTTAGTAAAACCATTACAGTGACAACTCAAAGTGACGGAGGACCACGTCTCTATATATATTTATCAAAATAACAAGCAGCCACGGTCGGAGAAGTTTGATGCTACACTAGTTTCCTTTCCGTCGGCAAAACAACCCACTCCACTCGATCACGGGTCATTAAAAGCATACGAATCGTTTGGAGTAAAAGTAAAGCGATTCCCAGTTAAATTTCTGATCAATTGATAGATGGTATCGGTAGTTGTGTATAGGATTACACCATACGAACCATCGCCTCTCGAGAAAACGTCTGATCCTGAGATTCATTCTGGCATCTATCTGGGCCAGTCTGGTCGCAATGTCTTTCAAATGAGAATAGAACTGGAATATGGGCTATAAAGGAGAGTTCCTAGACTTCATCTATCTTGGCCGGTCTTCTCTCAATGCCTTTAAAATGAGAGTGAATCTGAAATATAGGAGAATTTTATCTGGGTCGGTCTTTTCACGACGTCTTTCAAATGAGAGTAGGAAGGATATATAGACTGGGAAAGGATGGTTTCTGTTACTGAATCTATTGGTAAAGTAAGGAAGAAAGTTGAAGTAAGGGAAGTTTTCTGTTGGTATATATTACTTTACATCTTACCCATAGTTAAGATTATCGATCCGATGTACATGCGGGTGATGAGTACAATCCTATTTTGGGAGACTGTGGTGTTTTTGTGAGTTGTATCCTTGTGATAGCGGGATCGTAGCTTACTTTAAAACGTCACATCTTTGAAGCCCACTACTAAGATACCGCGCTGCACGTAACACTACCTTATACTGAGAGTTGGCGAACCATACTTTTAAGCTTATTGCATTTTTAAGCAGCAACTAGAATAGTTAGTAACTATAATGGTATATGACCCCTAATGGTATATGTTCGCCAACCTTACTCATTCGGGCGAACGCAAAATTCAAGTCAAAACTGAGGAAACGTCAAGGAATACATTCGGAGAAAGACAGAGAGAGATGGAAAACATCTTGAATTTATTTTCCTTTTGTTATCATACAAGTGGATAGAATGTGCAGTTCATATTTTTTTTCTAGTTGGGAAAAAAAGTTTGAAAAACTACGGCATCCAATGAGGTCTTTGAGTTGTCCTTTTCACGAAAGAGGTAGAAGGGCAAATGAAGCGGAATCTGGAGCGTGAAACGGAATTTAGATTCTTGACGCTATAGTAAAAGCAAAATCTAGAACCAGAGGTGAATGGAGAAGAGGAGGGGCTGTCGCTGTGTACTTATTTGTATATTAATGTGGCCAAAACAGATATGAAAAACAAGGAGAAAAGACATTCATTTTATAATATAATTTGATCTCGTTTGCGTTCATTTTTTTTTATTACCAAACACATTTAACTTGTAGTAAATGGTATAAAAAGCAAAATATCGCTTCTTATTAATTATTTCAAACTCATAATGAAAGAAAAATAATAAATTAATAGATTAATTAATACTTTAATAACACTTTGTTAATATACAACCAAAAACATAATTATGTAACTTAGACAGAGTAGGAAAATTACAACAAAAAATGAATGTATGTGCAGAACGAAAACGAGCCTTAATACGCAGGAAAAACCTTCAAAAATATTTCTTTAATTGTAAAAGTATGGCCATTTTTGGAGTCGATTCATGGTTTTAGATACTATATATATTATGCCCAACGACAACGTATGAAACATTTAGTCGTGTAGTAACAAGCCGCTAGCTTTATGTTATTCTGTGACAGTACCACGCCTTTATCGGAAATTACAAAGAGGACTAGACAGGAAGAAAGGTGGGGGAGAGAGAGGATTATTAGAATTTATCACTTCTATACATAGCAGACATAGTGGTATTCCAAAGAGTGCTAGCTAGTTATTGTGCTTGAGGAGAATTATACAGATTCTCCGAGAAAAGAAGGTTTTGCGGCAAACAAGGTATTTGCGGAGTTTAAATAAGACTGCGGATTTAATGCTTTACAATACACACGTCATAGACATCACTGCTTTCTAGGAACGAACATCACGAAGTTTGCCAAGTTGAAATGCTGCGAGGTCTTTATGTATCATCTGTTATGTATGATAACAGAATACCTGTAGGTTCTTTTTGAAACTGAATAATTTTATTTTCCTTTTGTTGTTTACAACCTTCGGATAACATAACCTGTTTGAACTAAAACGTTCGAAGAAACACCTTAGTGTGTTCATGTTTGTCATACTAAATAAACTGTGGTAAGGCCGTACTAACGGCTGAGGTGATATAAGGACGATCCCCATTTTGCAATGCGTTGCGTGTGTGAATATCTGTTTATGCTGGGAAGACACTCAACATCAAACCCCAAGCAATCACATTATACTGACAAGGGGCGAACTAGTCGTCCCACTCACGTTATGCTGAGCGCTACGTAGGAGCATTGTCTACCATATGTGTCTGGTTTAGGGGAAAAACAGAGCATTTCGTGGGCAAGCTCTCAGATCAAGGCCAAAAGTGGGGCGATGGCAAGGAAGATGTTACGAAAACCATAATAATATATAAAAAGAAAATGCTGAGAGGAAGATGAAAAATGATGGTGTATGGTGTATGGCATTATGAAAAAGCATGTTTAAGGATCTTCAATCAATGTATGTAAGAAAAAAGAGGTCGCACATACAACACAACACAACACACCAGAAAACCATCATACAGCGTTACATTAAATGAAGAAATGGTTGCTTCTGGTTTAAATCTATACAGAAGGACTTAAAGTACTTTTGTACTTACTATATTTGTTTAAACATGCCTTGTACACATGAATATCAATTTGTATTAGACAAAATCCAAATATCACTTCGGTCACAGAGAGCACCCTAGACGATTGTGATTCCTGATGGCGTGATTAACACCATACCTCAATCAGTACGTCGTCCTGTTTCGCTATCATCCTCGTGCCCCATTAGTATATATCATCCCAGGACACTCGGAAATAAGTTAAGTAACGGAACGGTCTGGGATAGTGTAATCGGCGATGTCACGTTTACCCATGCATTGTAATTCCCTATGAGTTTTTGTAATGAACGGTTATAATCATATTCGATTTTGTCACCCAAATGACGATACATTTAAATTAATTTAATTTCGGTTTTTACGTCAGATAGATATGAATGTTTGCAAAATTAAATATTTTGTTTTTTTGTAAGTAAATATTTATATTTTATAGCAAAAGGTGATCCGTAAGCTCAATTCACCTTTTAGTATTTTGTAAGCTTTTGTGCAGGCAAAGTAATCAATTACAAACATATAGCTGAATATACCAATGCAATAATAATGGAGGCAACACATATAGTAGCTATCGAACAAAGTCCAAGAACCTCATGTGTCCAACGTGTTTTATTCAAATCTTGTATAATCTGTCTCGATAAAAATAATTGAAAATTCTTGCATTTATAAACCCGATGGGAGCAACTCATTGTATTATTTTACTGTTTCCAAATATCATTTTAAAATATTTTTAAACTTCTGTGTTTTTCAGTATTATTTAATTTGCAATGTTGCTAGCAATGGACGTTCGTTTTACCAAAATGATATTGCGTTAAAGTTTAAAGAAATTGCATTGGATTACAATACATATCGTTCTGATGTAAATATATGAAGCATTGTTGGTTCTGTTAAAAACCGAAGCTTTGTTGACATCTAACGACGCTTGGTCCGACGAATTGACGTTATGTCCTTTTGGTGTATAGACGCTTCGTCAGACGGCTTGGCGCTATGACGAATTTATTATAATTGTCTGATTTCTATAAGATTTACAGACCTGACACTGTCTCGCTTTGGGTTCAGTTATAATCTGACGCTTTGTACGCTCTGTTAGCAGGCCTGACGCTGTTTCTCCGTCGTTTTGGAATAAATCCTGATACGTCGCCGTTTTCCCTTATTGCCTGTATGCTATGTCGTTCTGGTCTAAACCTTGACGCTCTGTCGTTTAGTCTGAAAATCTAACACTGCGTGTTGACGCGTGTAGTTTTAGGTCTGTAGGACTTCTCCGCTGGTGCTAACGTCTGATGGTGATATAATACAAATTGTAACTTGATATGCAAAACAATTCCACGTCAGTAGCTCGTCCTATCCACCGGCTTACATATGATTTCCCGTTACAAACCTTGGCCATTACTACTAATTACATCGACTGCCTTAACCTCGGCTTGCTCACAGATGATGTTCGTTTGGATTGTGTGTGTGGGCTATAGTTATTACATTGTAAGCCATATCGCCATGTTGACGTGATGTTATTACTGCTCCGTGATCGGTTTACACAGTTATATATAGTTAGTAAAAATCTTACAGAAAGAGTGAAGGATTTCTTTTCCTAGAAACACCAATTGTTTATCAAGACATTTGCGTTTGGCAGCATATTCCCCACTGTTACAAATTTTCTACGACAAATGAACATCATATGTGACTAGGATCACCGACGTACATTTTTGCGCGGACAAATTTTTCCTGGTTTTAGGAGGCATTGCTATGGTTGCGAAACATCCGTTGGTTGTAGACTAAGAAATAGTTGATTTACTTAATTAATATACTTCGTGGCCAGATCTCGAAATTTTTATTCTCTCTCGTATCAAACCGTTATTTGTTAATCACAATCATAACTGACAGTATGAGTGTTGCAATACCGATGTTGGTATGAGGAAATATAGTCTTAAAAAAGGCAGTTTTTATATATATTTTTAAATCAAACATGTTTCTCAAGCTGTCTGGTACACGTACATTAACAAGCAACAGTCCTGCCTGGTTGAGATATTGACAGGCAATCGTGTGTCATTGCGTGAGTAACAAAGCCAATAGCATGATGTCGATCTAGTAAGCAGGAAATATGAAAAAGATGTATAATAGATATTTAACAGAGATACGTGAGAAAAATGACATACATGAAATATTTTCAAAGAATACAAAAATATCATTCTAGAGGAAAACACAACAAAAAATTGTATGGAGTGTTGAAGGCACACGATAATGCTAGATACATAACGAAATGCAGCATGTGAAAGATGTTTCTTAAATAAGTAAAAAAAACACCACATTGCAGAAATTACAAAAAAAAATACAAACATTGCAGATGGCGATATGAATAAGTTATTTTACCAGTTCAATTGAAGCGTAATGAATGATACGTCAGTTTGATAAGTTCCCAGCAGAAAGTTTAAAGTTGATATTAAAACGATTATAATGTATTAAATTCACAAGAAAGATGAAGAATGAAATAAGAATGTAAGAAAACCCAGGAGGAAATGTATTTTGAAAAATGATAGTTCAATCACAATTGTACATAGAGAAAAAAGTTTGCAAATATGTTACACCAAGGTTGTCGACGATATAAGATATAAAACGGTAGTTTAATATGTCATGTTCAGAGACATGGATCAAAGTCTCACCATCGGTGGTTACATCTCATATAAAGCTAGATCCTTACACTTGGAATGCTGAAATATATTTAAAAGTGTGCGGGACAGAAAATAAATATTGTCACATTGTCGGGTAACCCGCTACTGTATTAAAACTCGCCGACCAAAACCTGGGTTGGCAAAGATAGGATCGGATATAGTCTACTCATAAATAGAAAGGAGCAATATCTCTGAGTTTCTGTTCAAAAACCATCTAGACTAACAAATTCCAATACAACAATAATATATTGAATTATGCGATATTTCTTAGATTCGAATGCTTTTAAAGTCGACCTGTCAGCTATATCAAAACATTTTCAATATTAAAAATACAATCTCTCAAAGATGCCGACTCAAGAATGTGAATGCTACAGATCATGTTATAAAGCTATGTTAAATGTACAAAAATGGTACTATACAATGAACAACAGTTACTACCATTGCAAAGAGTCAACATAAAACGCATCATCCAAAAATATACAGACACTTACACAAGAACATTGCATACGTGGGGCCGTACTTACATCACCCCAACTGTTCATAGGACGTCAGTGATGTGAATCTTAGAATGGTTAAAACAAATCTCACAAAAAAGGATCATGCAATAACTGTCAAGAGTTGTCCCTGTCACAGGACATCACAGGGGTGTACTATAGTGTCCAAAAACAAGCTAACTTTACTACACAAATGCATGGCGCATTTGTATTGATAGAACTTTAACAAAACCAAAGGCGATCCTCTCATCGCAAAATTGTAAACAAAGCCTAAATAGCATAGCCTTAATCCGCGGTAATTCAACAGTTTTATTAGAATTTCGATCAGTCATCTCCAATCTGTCTGCAAACTCATCACACAATTCTTGAGATCAGAGGATATTAACATTTGAAAAATGATACATCAATTAATCAAGAATGCTCCTGGAAATAATCGCTCATCAGACCGTTTCGTGACCAAATGTACAGATTGTGGATAAATGATGTTCGCTTAGTCACCTGGTGATCCAGTGCTGAAGAAACAGACAAATGCAATGCAGTAATTAATCAAATAAAACACATATTAAATATCAATGACTCACTATTGTTAGGCACTTTATATACATACTTAAAAACATAAAATGATTTAAAATATCTTGTTAACGATATATGAAGATTTCCAGAACTCTCTCACTTGATATGTGTTCATAATACCCCATTCATTTTGTTTACTTTCCCCATGTTATGTGCATAAACACGCCGCGTATATATAGTATGCTATATCTGACTTTCAGTATATTAGAGATCAATACATAATGTATGAAAATTAATGCTCAACCAAAGGCCATCCACACATTTTGACCAAACGAAATTCCAACCTTTTGACGAACTTCCTAGGGACAGGGTCCTCATTTAAGATTAGAATTCAAACATGCGATGTAAATACAAAGCCAGTGCATGAACAAAGTAGTTGAGATATAAAAAAAACACAAAGCAACATGAAATTTATTTTGCTTTATGGTTAACACTCTGATGTTTTCATAAACACAATTCAACTGTGGTTAAGGATGAGTGATTTAGAATACGTTTTTATAATCCAGGGTCAAGAGAGGTTTACAAAATATTTTTACTTGTTGTAAGTACCGTTCGGCCAGGCTAATCTACACTTTTGTGGGCGTGGTCGTGAGAGCTAGCTGAAATATAGGAAATGCAAGAGAAAGCTAGAGAGGAAGAGAGAAATGCAAGAGAAAGAATGTTAAGAATATTAAGTCATTACCCATTTCGTCTTTTAAGATCGCTCTTTCCCGTCAAATAGTCTCTCACCGACCAATTTTTTTTAGCTATGGTGACAGAAAATTAAATATTTTTCACACCAGATTGAGGCACAAATGTAGCACTCTAAATGACGATCTTTTCCGTTCAAATATAGTCGAAAATTCTCGTTGTACAAACTGTGGAAATCATTGTGAAAAAGGTATATCATTATTTCTTAGAATGTCCAAATTATTAAGATGCCCGCACAAAGTTAATTAGCGAAATTAATTAGCAAAATCTGGAAATACACCTTAACTTGCTGCTTTTTGGTGATGAAAATTTGGCTTTGGGGGTAAATTGTAAAATTTTTGAACATGTGCAATCGTATATTAGGTCCAGTGGAAGATTCTGAACATACATATAAGCTTTAAACATACAAAAGCTTTTACTACACAATTATTATTAAATTTATTTAAAGTAATATTATTTGATTTGTTTAATCCGTATAAGATATCTAAGTCATCATGTATACTATGTTAATTGTGTTATAATGTTAGGAGACGGCTGTTTAAGTTGGAATAACTTGTGCCTGATCCTTTTGTGTTTTACAATAAAATATGTGTAAAGTAAAAGTAAAAGCAAGAGAAATACATTATATGTAAATCCACTGGAATTAAAGTTAAATAAGGAAAAGTGAAATCGCATTTTTCAAAATTGTTATATACGAAATTGTGTATTTTGAATTCAGATAAAGTAATTTTGATCTTAAAATTGAACAAGCGGAAACACATTTAATTCCACCAATATGACGAACCGAACGGACATCATCAATTTACAGATACGTATCTTTAAAAATGTATGTGTTTATAAATGTTGTAAAAAATCTATTATCTATTTGGAAAGAAACAAAAGTACACATCACTCTACAAAAATAATACTGTTATTTTTTTAAGTTTATGAAATTAATCATCAAACAAAACAAAAATAATATTTAATATCATGTCTGCACATACTTCTTGTCCGATTTGTTAATCGTTTCTCCGAATAAATAAGCATACATTGTGCATTTTTACTTCAGTGTGTGTGATAATTATTCTATCTAGCTGTGCGTTGCGATTTCATTTTCCTTATACTGTTTCATAAAAGAAAAAAACAATTATATTGTGAGTAAAGGTTATACTTAATTTTAGACAAATTTTGATCTCAAATGTATTATGTACTATATTTTATATACTTTAACTAGATCAAGGACGAGTAACATTGTTATGCAATATAGGTCGCTGTTGTTGAGGGATGTTGAATTAGAAAGACAAAGATCCAGGTACATTATTGTAAACCACTCTATTATCGCGAGATACAATATTCAAACGCGAATTGAAATCTTTAGAAAATAATTGTTGAGACGCAATAACAATGTGTAAATATACTTAATAATCATTGGACGCGAAATGATGTATTCGTGAATATGTTGCAATTCCCAAAGACGCAAAATATAGTATATGTGAAAATAAATTAGTTTTCAATAATTCAATGTTCGACCAATTGGATGGTATTTCTGTTCTGTCTCATTCACTTCACTTTCACAGATTACTATATCTTCAGTTCACTACCTATAAGATAGACTATCTTACGTTACTTTAACTAAATTATCTAATTCCGTTGGCCGATTTCATCTATAGGAGTGGGGGACATGGCTATTTGGAAGAATCTGCACGCAATTTTTCCCTGTTTCAGAACCAAGATTAACTGCTCAATGAATTATACCAAATGGACCTTACATCCACACACTATTGTCCTGAGTCCTTTCACACAGACACTTTCCCCACGCACCTGTCCCTCTGAGGTTTTAATGACCCCTTGTATGACCTTGGTCTCTTAAATAACTGCTCTCTCTATCTCTTGTTCTTCCTATCTTACTCACTACCATATACATGTGATAACGGTATGAAAAAACAAACGCGTCCACTCAGAGAGTTGGTCTTTGTTAAACCAAGAATTTCTATCAACGGATATTGATTACATTGATTTTGAATTCTAAGAAATATTTTGACGGACATATGAAGGAAAATGCGAGAAATAGAAAATCTGGACATTAGTTTCACGATAAACATTAACAAAGTTCCTTAACTTATGACCCGCCTTAGGAACGCATTACAGTATCTAAGGAAAAGATGTCCTGTATAGAATTTTAAGTACTGTCAAACAAACAAACGGTGATATTTTGGGTGGTGTTCTTGACTATGTTCTTTGTGAAAATAAGAAGTTCACTAACTTGCATTACCATAGAACATGAGTTTGTATTAATACTGCTAAATGTTGTAAACATTAAACGCCCGGACCGGAGATGTCTTTGAAATATCGATGGGTCGCCAGCATATTCTTTCTAGTATATAGAGCCTGTAAGTGTAACTAAGTTTTTAAAAAAAATGTGAGTGATAAAACAAAGCTTTTGTTTGTTTGTTTGTTTGTTTGTTAGAGATTTTATTTCGTTTATTTTTTTGAGGATTTTTGGGAGGGGGAAGTTTGTTGATTTATCTTTCAAAACATGATATCATTAATTAATACATACCCATCTATTCGAAGCGATGTCTTGACAGCAACAGATTGAACCCAAGGTCTTATATATGTTTGCAGTATTATTTTAAAAACATATCAAGGTCTCTGCCATTTTATGTTGCAATTGTGAAAAACTTAACATAAAGAATGGACGACAAAAAAGTTAGAAAGTTACGGAATACGCTATGTTGTGTTTAATTTATTCTTATTGATTAATCACAGTGAAGTAATCGAATACGATGTTTAATGCAGACACAAGTAATGTAGGAACATACGCTATATATAGTTACATTACAATATGCAAATTTACTTTCGCTTACTATCGTGTAATTAAAAAATCAAATTCTCTGAAAAAATAAAACCCAACGACTTCATTTAGTTGCGAAAGAGTCGAGAATTCGAGATTAATCGTAGTATGTTTAATTACGGTGAAAGCAAGTTTTCCTAGAATGTGCCAAATGTACCTTAATTACATCCGAGTGATTAGAACTCAGCCGCGTACATGTTTTTCAATCAGTAAAAAGTCCCTGATATGTTATCCAATTACGACAATGCATACTGCAGCTGTCGTTTGCCGGTATACACCAATAAAAAACAAAGAGACGGGACAATTTATCCAGCATCTGAGCACAATTATATAATAATGTTTTGTTATGTGAAAATATGTTCTGACGAGAACAGTCATTAGTGATTTCCACCCACATATGACAGATTTGTTAACTCCTCATTTTTGTAGACGTTTGCTACGGAAGGTTATTTCTAGTATGCACTTCACTGACGTATATTTACAGCAATGCAACTAACTGACAATGTGTCAATCTTACGTTCATTACGTACGTGTATTTCATGTTTCAAGTCCATAGATAAGCTATATGCTATATAGAGCAGCGATATTCCTTTTTCTACCATTTTTCTGTTCTTTTTTTTTACTAAATGATGTTAATGACGGGTCTTGAAGTTTAATCATCGCCTGCTATATCAACTGTGGATGATGTCGAAGTGTGGATGACTACCTATCAAAATAATATATGTTCATGTGTTTTCTCGTTTGGTAAAATAAATATAATGTCCATGTTCATAAGAAAGTTCAGATGATTCATTCACATGTTTTCTCATTTGGTAAGAAACAAACTAATAGCACTCCAGTATATTTTTCAGGGTAATATTTAAAAGATTCGTACACGTGTACTCATTTGATAATAAATATAAAGCAATATGTCCCTGATATGAATAAGAACAGAAAATCCACTCGATCGAAATTACAAAAAAAACGCCTGATGGAATTCTACTTACTATGATACATCATGTCAACTGGTCGTCGAGTTACATGTGTATCTGCAGTGATGCACGTGCATGTCTGGTATGTAATCACATGACCTGCGTGTCTGGTGGCGTTATCACCGCGCGTGCGTGTGTATAGACTTCAGCGCTCTGCATCTGTCTTCAATAAGTCTCGCAAGTCTTGTGTAACGTTTAATTCGAAATAGATGGAAGAGAGAGAGACTTGTAATCTAGAACACCAGGGAAGAATACTATGTGTCAGGTTAAATAACAAGGACATATACCGGAGTATAGCATACTGGAACCTACAACAGACCAATCATCCTAACACAGTGTTACTGAAGCAGGGCATGATGTGCAATTTCAACAGGAATGTCTCAAAATAATACCTAAAGTTTAATTTCTGGGAGCTGAATATTGGTTCAAGACCTTATATTGTAGTCGTAGAAATACAGTTGTCGACAGAATATCGGTCAAAGTTATTTTAACGCACATTTTTGTGTTTCCTAAATGGACGGCTTTTACCATTTTAATAAGACAAACGTTTGTCGGTCAAACGTGTCGATAATATGAGACCGAATGGTGATCTACTGTAGAGCTGGTGTTCTGCAGGAGTAAAATGGTACCACCTGGAATACTAAAACATACGGTTCCAATTGTGTCTATCAGATGTGTCTAAACGTACCTCTGCTAAAGTTTCGTTTGTGACCAAACTAAATCGGCTATGTGTATCTACAATGAAGCAACATTCAGGGTCATGACCCATTTGGTCAGTCTCTCTTCCCGTTACTTTCACATCTAATCGTGTCAGCAGTTTTTTTTCTAACTTCTATCGATATGATGTAGATGGTTATCAGACATGTGGAGATCTCGGTCTTGCTAGTAGCCGGTAAAGAAAACATGGTCCGGGTTAGGATATGGGTTGCAGATGCTACCATCAGTATGACAAAGTATCTTCACTCATTGCATTTGACAGTAAATGTGTACTATTGCAGACATGTTTTATCAGAAGTACGTAATAAGCATCCGTCATCTACCAAACGACCACCAAAATCAATACTTAATGGCTTGTAGGTGTCAGGAAAGGCCATAGCGTCTCGTAGATAACATGTTCTTCGTACTCAATATTTCCTTGACACAGCGTCGGTTAATACCATGTTTAAGAGGTCCATAAATCCTCATGCTTGTAATCACACTCTAAGACTTCTCCAACAAACACACTCTTTATCTAGCACCGAACAGAAGGGGATATACGTATGTCTACAGTTACACATGTATACATATAATGTCGACGCTCGTGCCGTTTCTAATATCAACGTGTGCATGCAGCGCGCGTAACTTGTCATCATTATCGAACAACTGTGATGCTGACAATTGAATTGCATGCGGTGGGACAAATTCCCCGGATAGCTTTTAATGTGTACCTACTTGTTTATCGTGTTGTGTGTGAGGAACACTGTTTCAGGCTCCAGTGCTAGGTTTAAAGGCGGGATTATTTACTTCCGGTATTGACTTTTTTATATGTAAGGTGAAGGTCACGAGGTCGGTAACAGACCTATGCTATACGAACGGGACGTTAATTGTTACGTAACGACAATGTGCTATATGATGCAGAGTTGATGTCTGGTATTAAGTATGGGAAATCAAGCAGAATTACACATTTGTCTAAATTATATGTAGCAGTGAAATGTTTCTATAAACATTAATTATCTTAAATCGCGATGACTTTGCATATTCAATATACAAATCTGTAAACATGGACCATGAATAATTAATTCTATATATGTATATATCCAGTCTGTTGGTGACCTTCTTGGATTCGATTGAAATGTCACAATGTTAATTAATATCCCAAGTCTGGCAGTCGCTCTGGTTGCAAAGCAGCTTAGTAAACCAGCCAAGCTGTTTCAGGAAGTGTTTAAACGGCTTGAATGGAAATTGATGGTATGTTTAGGCTTATACTAATTTACCTCTCTCTGTGATTACGTTGGATAATATTCCAGATATCGATGGCTATTTGGAGATCTGCAAAATAACTTGATAATCAGCTGCAAATAAGAAAATGACATTAGACGTATCTAAACTGTTTAATGAATTGATGACTTCCAAAATGAAGCAACAATCTTTCCCTTTTACCAACCAGTTGCAGGATAAACTTTCTCCCATACCAGACAGGGTCATCCCGCGGTTGCTAGGGAAAAGACAACTCTATCTTTAAGCGGGGTAGGGAAAAGACAGCTCACAAGCACTTGACAATGACGTCATCGATACATGCTGACGCCATTAATTGTCAAAACTATAAAAATAAATAGTACGGGAGAAAAATAATCTTACATGGGTCTGTCAAGTGGACAGGGATATCTCAACCCTCGTGAAAAATTTTGACCGCCAACCCTCAACAAGCCTCGGGTTGACCAGCCAAAATATTTCACTCGGGTTGAGATATCCCTGTTCGCTTGACAGATCCATGCAAGATTCTATTAATATATAACGTGATTATTTCTACTCCTGCTTTGCGCTCCAACATAACCATACCGGGAGTAGGACGACTGGTTTGTGTGTTGTCAGTGAGAGTGGGTGAGGTATTCGGTGTCTCTGGCGGCATGGTTCATTGCGATAGCATCATAAAACTGACGAGAGCACAACAACTATAAATAGAACCGTCGTCCACATACAACACATTGTATACATTATAATTTATCATGTGAATCTATCCTTAGAGGGACAATTCAGTGGGACTAATTTCACGAATTACTTCATTAACTAATTTCCAAAAATCTATATGAGAAAAAAAAAAATTGACGCAGGAAAATTTTTACTTCTCAGAGGAATACATCCTATTGGTCTATCAACCAACAAAATTGATCGTAACCAGTCTCTTGATATTTGTCTGTGTTTCATCATTTCAGTATGTGTAAAATTAAGTAATGGGATGTTACAACCTAAAGTGTAATGTCAACTGTTTTATAAAATCGGTGATTTGATTGGGATTCACAACAATGTCAGATTGTAATATTCATTACTCTAGAACTGTTTTAGTAATCAAGAAGTCGTTTGCTTCATGACAACATTACTCACAAAAATGTCGGCTTTCCAGGTTCCTAGATAATCAGTTTGGTGTTGAAATCAAACTCAGCCAACTGCCAAACAAAGCGTATTCAAAGCTAAAAACGCAAACAAACATTGGAATATTGTAAACAGGCAAGCTTATAATGCCTTACATAGCATCATTAGAATTTGACAACTTAAAAAAGACCTCTTTTTCAATTTCTCGATCGATTATTTGTGGGATTTTTGGCGTCGTGTTTTCTTGGATACCATAACCTATGAAAGTGGTAGTGTCTGCTCCTGCTTAGCGTTCAGCATAAAAGGAGTGTGACGACTGGTTTTCCCGTTGTCAGTATAATGTGACCGGATGGGGTGTGCTTTCCGATGTTTCTGGCGGTATGCTTCAGTGAGATAGCACTATAAATGATTCCCTGCTAATGTAAAGAGACGCAACACAAACACACCGCAGCCTCCCAAAATATACAGACATTCTCCTGTGTTTGTGTATGTGTTTTGGTGATTTCGTTGGTATTTTCTGTGACTTATATTTAGTCGTATTTGTCTTTCCGTAGTCTGGTTGTATACTCTTCTTCATTTCGCTAGCTCCATAAGCAAGCTGCCAAAATACCAAATCATGTGTCCTGTTATTGAGCGTTAGGTGGTGGGAAGAAGCAGAACCTACCTTTGTTCTGGTCTCCCGAATGTCACCCAGGGGGGTAATTATCATCTCCATAAATGGACAAAAGTGCAACCATTGCAGGGATGCAAAAACACTTATCGCAGGGAAAGATACGACATTAAGCAGGTGCATATTTCCATCCTCACAGTAGCGAACGAAGAACATGAAGGCACATATCGAGATAAGTCAGCAACAAAGTCTGTTTGTATATATAGAGAATACATGGTTAGTATCTTTGGTGCGAGACTTAGGAAAGCCGAGATGACGAGGCTCTGCCGAGCTCGACTCGGCTTTCCGTGTCGAGCTAAACCTGCCTAATATTATAGGCAGGTTTATACGCTAATTTGATCAAATTTGTTTGTTTGTTTGAATATTTCAACGTCCTACTAACAGCCACGGCCTCCCATGCATGCGGTGTGTTGCGTATATGTTGTGCGAGGTGCGTGTCCTGAGAGACTGCGGTATATTCATGTATGAAAGTATATTATTTTATTGTCTGCTACCTATTAAATACATGTATGTATAATCATTGTTTTTATTTATCTTTTTGCTTTGACGTCCTATTAATAGGCTAGACTAATTAAGGAAGTACCAGCTTAAGGAAATGGCGACGAACTGGAGTACCCGATGAAAACACGACCTGCGGTCAGTATCTGGCCACTGTCCAGATGAGAATCGAAAACGCAATTCTTACAGCATATTTTCAGAGACTCAACCTTAGACAACACATGGTCATGTTTGAGTCCAAACGTCTTTCTTTCTCTTTCTCGTACGATATGTCGCACCTGACTCCGTATATATTCAACGGTGATTAAATGTGATGTAATTCTCTTTGCATGCGAGTCAGTATGTGTTTCCAGATTGACAATATACGGATTGACCATAACCTTAGGTCTCTTTATTGCTATTCTACAGTTTATAGGTACATGGGTATTGGCTTCATTAATTTATATGATGCTCAAGCTCTGCAATATCACTCATTCGATCTTTTTTTCTGTTTATTGAACATATACTACCAGTATTCACTACACAATGCTGTTTTTTTGTTTAGGGGCTCTTGCTGTTGTCTATTACATTTGTCTGAGCAAACATATTGATTGGGATGTTTTTCCTTGAAATCCTGTTATCTGTGTAGAATAAATCAGTAAGACAGACAATGGACAGACGCCGGACATTGGAAGCTTCGAGTAACAAATGCTATTGTAAATAAAACCTATTATATCATAATCATTCAAAAAGTGTGTGCTCCTGTCCCACAGGACATAGACAAAGGTTGGTGGCCCCAGACGTTCCCTATTGTGACTACCGGTCTCAGGTTATGGATTTCATATCTCAATATCCCTTGTGCACGTGCAGACAGACCCTTGGACACTCTGTGTGTCAGACTAAGGTCATGTGATTAATCGTAAGGTTGTGACCAAGACAGGACGTGCTAAGCCACGTGCATGGGTTCGGTATACTTGATTACGTGTTTGGTTCTGTACACCGTATATCGGATCAAGCGCAAATGTTTGTTAATCCAGATTAACGTGGCAATTCGGTCTTGTTCCAAAATATCACGTCGATAGGTTTTTTGTTGTTGTCTTACTGTAAACCAAATTTCTTTTGCGGCTTCTAAATTTCGCAAGTTCCATTTCAAAATATTTTCGTTCATAAAAACTTTCGCGGATTTAAAATTGAATGGAGGTACATGTTAATTCAATGGTGGAAGAATTATGGAAATTATCATTCGCGGAGATATACGCTCACGGAGATATACGTTCACAGAGATATACTTTTCCGGAGATATATGTTTCCGGAGATATACGTTCACTGAGATATACATTCACTGAGATATACGTTCACGGAGATATACGTTCACTGAGATATACGTTCACTGAGATATACGTTCACAGAGATATACGTTCCCGGAGATATACATTCACTGAGATATACGTTCACGGAGATATGCGTACACAGAGATGTACGTTCACAGAGATATAAGTTCGCGGAGATATAATTCCACTGAAATATACGTTCACTGAGAAATACGTTCATGGAGATATACGTTCACGGAGATAGTTCACAGAGATATACGCTAGCGGAGATATACGTTCGCGGGAATATACGTTCGCGGAGATATACGTTCACTGAGATATACGTTCACGGAGAGATACGTTCACGGTATATACGTTCACAGAGATATACATTCGTTGAGATATACCTTCATGGAGATCTATGTTCGCGGAGATATACGTTCGCAAAGATATTCCATCACGGAGATATACGTTCGCGGAGATATACGTTCACAGAGATATACGTTCACTGAGATATACGTTCATGGAGATATACGTTCGCGGAGATATACGTAGGCGGGGATATACGTTCACAAAGATATACGTTCGCGGAGATATACGTTCGTGGTGATATACGTTCTTTGGAAATATACGTTCACTGAGATATACGTTCATGGAGTTATACGTTCTTGGAGATATACGTTCACAGAGATATACGTTCATGGAGATATACGTTTACGGACATACGTTCGCGGAGATATACGTTCATCAATATATACGTTTACGGAGATATACGTTCGCGGAGATATACGTTCACAGAGATATACGTTCACTGAGATATACGTTCATGGAGATATACGTTCATGGAGATATACGTTCGCGGAGATATACGTTCACAGAGATATACGTTCACTGAGATATACGTTCATGGAGATATACGTTCGCGGAGATATACGTTCGTGGAGATATACGTTCGCAAAGATATTCCATCACGGAGATATACGTTCGCGGAGATATACGTTCACAGAGATATACGTTCACAAAGATATACGTTCATGGAGATATACGTTCGTGGAGATATACGTTCACAGAGATATACGTTCATGGAGATATACGTTCGCGGAAATAAACGTTCACGGAGATATACGTTCACAAAGATATACGTTCATGGAGATATACGTTCGTGGAGATATACGTTCACAGAGATACACGTTCACTGAGATATACGTTCATGGAGATATACGTTCATGGGAGATATACATTTGCGAATATATACGTTCACGGAGATGTATGTTCGCGGAGATATACTTTCATGGATACATACGTTCACAGAGATATACGTTTGCGGAAATATACGTTCCTGGAGATATACGTTCACTGAGATATACGTTCACGGAGATAGTTCACGGAGATATACGTTGGCGGAGATATACCTTCGCGGAGTTATACGTTCGCTGAGATACACGTTCACGGAGACATACGTTCGCGGAGATATATTCTTTCGCGGAGATATACGTTCGTGGTGATATACGTTCTTGGAACTATACGTTCACTGAGATATACGTTCGCGGAGATATACGTTCACAGAGATATACGTTCACTGAGATATACGTTCATGGAGATATACGTTCACTGAGATATACGTTCGTGGAGATATATACTTTCACTGAGATATACCTTCACTGAGATATACGTTCATGGAGATATACGTTCGCGGAGATATACGTTCGTGGAGATATACGTTCGCAAAGATATTCCATCACGGAGATATACGTTCGCGGAGATATACGTTCACAGAGATATACGTTCACAAAGATATACGTTCATGGAGATATACGTTCACAGAGATATACGTTCATGGAGATATACGTTAACTGAGATATACGTTCATGGAGATATACTTCGTGGAGATATATGTTCACGGAGATTTACGTTCATGGAGATATAAGTTCGTGGAGATATACCTTCCTGTAGATATACGTTCAAGCAGATAAGCATGGACGTTCGCGGAAATATACGTTCGCTGAGATATACGTTCATGGAGATATACGTTCGTGGAGATATATGTTCACGGAGATATACGTTCATGGAGATATACATTTGCGAATATATACGTTCACGGAGATGTATGTTCGCGGAGATATACTTTCATGGATACATACGTTCACAGAGATATACGTTTGCGGAAATATACGTTCCTGGAGATATACGTTCATGGAGATATACGTTCACTGAGATATACGTTCACGGAGATAGTTCACAGAGATATACGTTAGCGGAGATATACGTTCGCGGAGTTACACGTTCGCTGAGATACACGTTCACGTATATATACGTTCGCTGAGATATATACCTTCGCGGAGATATACGTTCGCTAAGATATACGTTCACAGAGAGATATACGTTCACTGAGGTATACGTTGACGGAGATATGCGTTCACGGAGATATTCGTTCACGGATATATACGTTCACGGAGATATACGTTCCTGGAGATATACGTTCACGGAAATATGCATGAACGTTCGCGAAGATATACGTTCATGGAGATATACGTTCGTGGTGATATACGTTCACAGAGATATACGTTTACTGAGATATACGTTCATGGAGATATACGTTCGTGGAGATATACGTTCACAGAGATATACGTTCATGGAGATATACATTTACGGAGACATACGTTCGCGGAGATATACGTTCACCAAGATATACGTTTACGGAGATATACGTTCGCGGAGATATACGTTCACGGAGATATACGTTCCTTGAGATATACGTTCATGGAGATATGCATGTACGTTCGCGAAGATATATGTTCACGGAGATATACGTTCATGGAGATATGCATGTACGTTCGCGGAGATATACGTTCGCTGAGATATACGTTCATGGTGATATACGTTCATGGAGATATATGTTCACGGAGATATACGTTCATTTAGATATACGTTCACGGGAATATGCATGAACGTTCGCTAAGATATACGTTTGCTGAGATATACGTTCATGGAGATATACATTTGCGGAGATATACGTTCGTGGAGATATACGTTTCTTGAGATATACGTTCACAGAGATATACGTTCACTGAGATATACGTTCCGGAGAAAACGTTCACGGTATATACGTTCACAGAGATATATATTCGTTGAGATATACGTTCATGAAGATCTATGTTCGCGGAGATATACGTTCGGAGAAATAACGTTCGCGGGAGATATACGTTCACGGAGATATACGTTCACGGAGATATATGTTCCTGGAGATATACGTTCACAGAGATATATTCGAGAGATATACGTTCATGGAGATATACGTTCGTGGAGATATACAATCACGGAGATATACGTTCATGAGATATACGTTCGTGGAGATATACAATCACGGAGATATACGTTCATGGATATAAGTATATAACGTTCACAGAGATAAACCTTCATGGAAATATACGTTTACGGAGATATAGGTTCACGGAGATATTCGTTCACGGAGATATACGTTCACGAAAATATACGTTCACGGAGATATACGTTCACAGAGATATACGTTCACTGAGATATACGTTCACGGAGATATACGTTCACGGAGATATTCGTTCACGGAGATATACGTTCACGGAGATATACGTTCCTTGAGATATACGTTCACGGAGATATGCATGTACGTTCGCGAAGATATATGTTTGCTGAGATATACGTTAATGGAGATATACGTTCACAGAGATATACGTTCACGGAGATATACGTTCACGGAGATATACGTTCGCGGAGATATACGTTCGCGGGGATATACGTTCGCGGAGATATACGTTCACGGAGATATACGTTCACTGAGATATACGTTCACGGAGATATACGTTCACGGAGATATTCGTTCACGGATATTCGTTCAAGGAGATATACGTTCACGGAGATATACGTTCACAGAGATATACGTTCACAGAGATATATACGTTCACTGAGATATACGTTCACGGAGATATACGTTCACGGAGATATACGTTCACGGAGATATTCGTTCACGGATATATACGTTCACGGAGATATACGTTCCTGGAGATATACGTTCACGGAGATATGCATGTACGTTCGCGAAGATATACGCTTGCTGAGATATACGTTCACTGAAATATACGTTCGAGGAGATATACGTACGCGGGGATATACGTTCGCGGAAATAAACGTTCACGGAGATATACGTTCACAAAGATATACGTTCATGGAGATATACATTCATGGTGATATACGTTCACAGAGATATGTATATACGTTCATGGAGAGATACGTTCACGGTATATACGTTCACAGAGATATATATTCGTTGAGATATACGTTCATGGAGATCTATGTTCGCGGAGATATACGTTCGGAGAAATAAACGTTCATGGAGATATACGTTTACGGAGATATATGTTCGCGGAGATATTCGTTCACGGAATTATACGTTCACGGAGATATACGTTCACGGAGATATATGTTCCTGGAGATATACGTTCACAGAGATATACGTTCACTGAGATTTACGTTCACGGAGATATACGTTCACGGAGATATACGTTCCTGGAGATATACTTTCTCGGAGATATGCATGTACGTTCGCGAAGATATACGTTCACGGATATATATGCGTTCGCGTACTAAACAAATAGCAACAAAAAAAAATCCCGACCAACAGACCCTATGTTTTTAATTTTTTTTATATATATATTTTTGCCTTATTTCACAGAGATATACATTCGTTGAGATATACGTTGATGGAGATATATATATACGTTCGTGGAGATATACGTTCACGGAGATATACGTTCACGGAGATATACGTTCACGGAGATATACGTTCATGGAGATGTACATTTGCGGAGATATACGTTCATGGAAATGTACATTTGCGGAGATATACGTTCACGGAGATGTACGCTCAGGGAGATATACATTTGCGGAGATATACGTTCGCGAAGATACACGTTCACGGATATATATATGCGTTCGCGCACTAAACAAATAGCAACAAAAAATTCCCGACCTACAGACCCTATGTTTTTTTATTATTATTATTTTTGCCTGATTTATATTGAATGTGACCGGGCGGAGTGGGGTTGTTGGTGTCTTTGACGACATGCTTGATAGCACTATGAAAAAGACAAAAGAGTTCCACCATCACAAGGAGACACAACACGAATATACCGAAACCTTCTAAACACATAGACATTTTGGAGAGCGTCCTTCGCCGACCCTGACTGTGAATAGGACATTAAACCTATTATAAACCAAACCTAACCGACCATTACTGGATTATCTTTTGACACCAATCTAATATGAGGATAAAGAGACATTTCTTTGAGAGAATATATCCATAGTTCTTGGCATTATTGTAGACTAGTGGAAACAGCTGTGCGGCGTTCATTTTTATTTACCATCCGGGAAATTTGTGTCGGCTCTTAGATTAGTGTTAACTAACGTCACGTGGAGTGCAATATTATTATCATAAACCCTGGACATAATATGGACATAATCTGGAAATAGTAATATCATATTGTTATGAGGATATTGAACCTTTGGCCTGATAACAAAAACACGCATGATATTCACTTTAACATCAATATGTCATTAGCTACAGCTTCGATGTAAGACATATAATATTGATATATCATCGCATAGATATTGATTATTGGTACCGAAAATTAATTCTGAAAAAAAAGATGAAATCTACGAAATATCTATTTATGCTATCCAAAAATTGTGAGTGGTGTTAGTCAGAAAATCCGCGATTTATACGTAAAAAATTATTTTCACATTTTAGTTTTTCTCTCTGACTTTAAGTATACCGGTATATATATTTATTCCTTACCATTTTTTACCGGTTGGATGTTCATCGCCAAACCAGTGTTATGCGGTATCACAGAATTAACATATCCATGAAACTGGCTGGCTATACATGTACGGTGTATCTTACAACATTGAAATAACGAACAACTTGGAATGGTAAGTTTGTATCAGTTACCAAGCAAAGGAATAACGGTTACTAGTCATTTCCATGCTAGGAGTCGGTGACAAAATGGATGCGTCTGAGGTGGGAGATATTTGACTACAAAAAGTAAATAATGCACATAAATAGTTTCGTTTCATTATTTGTATATTGCTGTGATATTGATTGGAAGAAACAAACATTTCACAGATTATTGTTCTTCAACAAGCCATATGGTCTACGTTATTGGTCCGAGAAACCGTCGCCCATCAGACAATATACTTATATAAGAACAGTATGTCCCTTTGGGTTTGTCATAGCAAATTATTGGATTATAAGGTCTCTTTGACAATTTTGTTCTGAACATAGAACAATGATATTAATACGATAGGTGTTGTAAAAAGGATATTTAGAAATTCTATACATTTGCGTATCACCTAAAACATATATACATGATAATGCATTTATATTGTGGTATTCGAAATATTACAATTAAGTTTGGGTTTTTTTTCAGAGGGAATATGTTTTTTGTTTTTGTATTTTTGTTATATGTATACATAGAAAAAGAAAAGAAAACATGCCTTTTGATAAAACATGTCGTTAAATCTTATTTTAAATCTTAGAAAAAATATTGGATAAAAATTTAATTCAATAGAAATCTAGAAAGAAGACCATTGTTGGCAAGACAAAACAATTAGTTCATTTGTGTCATAAACCATGTTCATGTATGTCATAAACCATGTTCATTTGTGTCCTAAACCATGTTCATGTGTGTCATAAACCATGTTCATTTGTGTCATAAACCATGTTCATTTGTGTCATAAACCATGTTCATTTGTGTCATAAACCATGTTCATTTGTGTCATAAACCATGTTCATGTATGTCATAAACCATGTTCATGCATGTCATAAACCATGTATATGCATGTCATAAATCATGTCTATGCATGTCATAAACCATGTTCATATATGTCATAAATACATGTTCATTTATGTCATAAACCATGTCCATGTATGTCATAAATAC
Organism: Argopecten irradians; assembly: GCF_041381155.1. Lineage (NCBI taxonomy): Eukaryota > Metazoa > Mollusca > Bivalvia > Pectinida > Pectinidae > Argopecten > Argopecten irradians. Next base: position 20,617,422 of record NC_091143.1, on the reverse strand, counting down.
ATGTTCATTTATGTCATAAATCATGTTCATGTATGTCATAAGCCATGTTCATTTGTGTCATAACCATTTGTGTCATAAACCATGTTCACTTGTGTCATAAACCATGTTCACTTGTGTCATAAACCATCTTCATGTATGTCCTAAATCATGTTCATGTATGTCATAAGCCATGTTCATTTTTGTCATAACCATTTGTGTCATAAACCATGTTCACTTGTGTCATAAACCATGTTCACTTGTGTCATAAACCATGTTCACGTGTGTCATAAACCATGTTCATTTGTGTCTTAAACCATATTCATTTGTGTCATAAACCAAGTTCATTTTTGTCATTAAACATGTTCATGTATGTCCTAAACCATGTTCATGTATGCAATAAACTGTGTTCATGTATGTCCTAAATCATGTTCATGTATGTCATAAATAATGTTCATATATGCCATAAACCATGTTCATTTGTGTCATAAACCATGTTCATGTATCTCCTAAACCAAGTTCATGTATGTCCTAAACCATGTTCAGGTATGTCCTAAACCATGTTCAGGTATGTCCTAAACCATGTTCAGGTATGCAATAAACCATATTCATCTATGTCATAAACAATGTTCATGTATGTCATAAACCATGTTCATGTATGTCATAAACCATGTTCATGTATGCCACAACCCATGTTCATGTATGCCCTAAACCATGTTCATGTATGTCATAAAATATGTTCATGTATGTCATAAACCATTTTCATGTATGCCATAACCCATGTTCATGTATGCAATAAACCATGTTCATGTATATCATACACCATGTTCATGTGTGTTATACACCATGTTAATGTATGTCCTAAACCATGTTTATTTGTGTCATAAACCATATTCATTTGTGTCATAAACCATGTTCATTTGTGTCATAAACCATGTTCATGTATGCCCTAAACCATGTTCACGTATGTCCTAAACCATCTTCATGTATGCAATAATCCGTGTTCATGTATGCAATAAACCATATCCATGTATGTCATAAACCATGTCCATTTGTGTCATACGCTTTGTTCATGTATGTCATAAACCATGTTCATGTATTTCATAAACCATGTTCATGTGTATCATAAACCATGTTCAAGTGTGTCATAAGTCATGTTCATGTATGTCATAAAACCGTGTTCATGTATGCAATAATCCATGTTCATGTATGTCCTAAACCATGTTCATTTATGTCATAAACCATGTTCATTTGTGTCATAATCTTTGTTCATGTATGTTCATGTATGTCATTAACCATGTTCATGCATGCCATAACCCATGTTCATGTATGCAATAAACCATGTTCATGTATGTCATACACCATGTTAACGTATATCATAAATCATGTTCATGTGTGTCATAAATAAAACATCTGTATGTTGGCTAATGAATACCGAGTAGAAAACTTACGGTCTCAACGAAAAAACTAAGCCTAGCAAAATTAGTAGTGCCACAAAAAGACAGCAGAGAAAACAAGTTGGTCAATGTGTTGCAAAAAGACAGACGGTCGGCCTAAGCTTTAAGTGACCGGCCTATGACCATAAATCTGCTGCATGTACATACATGTATGGCCATTAGATTTGTTACAGACAGACAGACGACCATAGATATGTTACAGACAGACGACAATAGATCTGTTACAGACAGATGGACAACCATAGATATGCTCCAGACAGACAGACGACCATAGATCTGTCACAGACAGACAGGCGACAATTGATCTGTTTCAGACATATGGACGACCTTAGATCTGTTACAGACAGACATACGACCAAAGATCTGTTAAAGACAGACAGACGACCATAGATCTGTTATGAATGACAGGCGACCATAGAAGTTTTACAGACAAACGGCCATAGATCTGTTACTGACAGACGACCATAGATCAGTTACAGACAGATGGACGAAATAGATCTGTTTTGGACAGATGGACGACCATAAATCTGTTACAGACAGACAGACCCCCATAGATCTGTTATGAATGGCAGGCGACCATAGAACTATTACAGACAGACGACCATAAATCTGTTACAGACAGACGACAATAGATCTGTTCCAGACAAATGGACGAAAATATATATGTTACAGACAGACAGACGACCATAGATCGGTTACAGACAGACGACCATAGATCAATTACAGACAGACAGAAAACAGTAGATCTGTTTGAGACAGATGGATGACCATAGATCTGTAACAGACAAACAGACAGACAGACGACCATAGATATGTTATGAATGACAGGCGACCATAAAACTATAACAGACAGACGACCATAGATCTGTTACAGAAAGACGACAAAAGACCTGTTTCAGACAGATGGACAACCATAGATCGGTAACAGACAAACAGACGACCATAGATCGGTTACAGACATACTGACGACCATAGATCTGTTACAGACAGACGACAGTAGATCTGTTTCAGACAGATGGACGACCATAGATCTGTTACAGACAGATAATTAAAAAAATAACCATAGATCTGTTACAGACAGACGACCATAGATCTGTTACAGACAGACGACCATATATCTGTTACAGACAAACAGACAACCATAGATCTGTTACAGACAAACAGACGACCATAGATTTGTTTCAGACAGATGGACGACCGTAGATCTGTTAACAGACACAGACGACCATGTATCTGTTACAGACAGACGACCATATATCTGTTACAGACAGACGACGATTGATATGTTACAGACAAACAGACGACCATAGATCTGTTACAGACAAACAGACGATCATAGATCTGTTTCAGACAGATGGACGACCGTAGATCTGTTAACAGACACAGACGACCATGTATCTGTTACAGACAGACGACGATTGATATGTTACAGACAAACAGACGACCATAGATCTGTTACAGACAAACAGACGACCATAGATCTGTTACAGACAAACAGACGATCATAGATCTGTTTCAGACAGATGGACGACCGTAGATCTGTTAACATACAACCATAGATCTGTTACAGACAAGATGGACGTCCATAAATATGTTACAGACAGACGACCATAGATCTGTTACAGACGACCAAAGATCTATTAAAGATGAACCGCTTTACATTAAACCAATTGATTTTCAAACAAAATTTTTAGCATTGATCTTAAATTGCCATGAAATCGTCTGTGAATAAAAACATGAAATTGAATTGTGAAAATAATTTGGTTTGCAGTAATTTCTGAGTAATTATGGTGAATGTTGTGCAAAGTGGTATACATGACAATGAGTTGTCACAAAATGTTTAAAAGATGGATTAGTTTCTGGTAAATTATGGTAAATTTCTTGCAAAGCGGTATACATGACAATGAATTATCACAAAATGTTTAAAAGACGGACAAACGGGCATGAGCCTAAAACACAGATTTCAGAGTACAGATTATTAAAACTTGGAAACATGTGGTTTAGGCTGATCCAAATCTACCATAAATAACCAAGACACAACAAAAACAATCAAGTATTTATAGGTAGAATTTTAATTGCAGAAAAATAAAACTTTTACATATTTATAAATTTCTTTTCCAATTTCTCACCAAATATAATAGTATATTGGTCTTCTCTCGAAGTACCATCAAAATAAAAACTCTCTGTATTTATAACCTTGTCACTCCATCTCCCTCCCTGCTTGTTCGGACAAGCCCTCCGTCCACTCAACCTTGCTCCCTCTCTCTCAGCCACTCACTGAACTGTCAGTAAATAATATTAAAATAGAAAACACTAAACTATGAAATGTACGACAAAATTATTTTAAATCGATAAGATTCAATTTTATACAAATTATATATACTTTTGTCTTGAAAGCATCAACATCTGCACCTTTTCCATTCTGGAAAATTTTTTCATCAACTTGCATACATAATATTGGCATAATGTCATTCTAACTTGTAAACTGAGTAATAATAACTAATCACAACGAACCCTTTCTGGGCAAAGTTTTTAACTTCTTATAATATACTGTAGAATAAAATAAAGCTTCAATATTCATTGTGGACAATAAAATACTTTTGACAGTGGGATAAAATATGATTAAAAAGCGGAAAAATCTCATTAACTTCAACAAAACCAACCAAACTGAATTCTTTTTCATATTAGAAGAGACTCATCAAAATTAACTAGTATTACTTAAGGTTTATAACTTTAAGACAACTGCCAACATACAGCATTCTTTCCATCAAAGATCTAAAATATAGGTTTAAAAAACATTTTATTTAAATGCAAAATTTCTGGATATTGGATTAAATTATTATTACTGACTTTGTTTAAAACTACAGAAATGTTTGAACTTCAAATTATTGTCATATTTCAGAATGTCTGATGCGATCAGGACTTTAATCTTGATATCTCAGTAATTCAACCCCACTGGGCATTGTACACAAGCCTATTCTGCAAATTAAAAACAGTGAAGTTTTGAATTTTTTTAAATTATGTCCAATGATTAATTTTGATGAAAACAATTTATTTAAAATAAATAAAATCATAATGCACAATGGCTGTTCAGTTACAAAGCTTTCAAAGCAACCTTCTTTTCTCATATTTGGTTCAAAGCTTTCTGATATATTTTTCTAGGCCAGGATGCCCTTCATCAAAACAAGATGTTGCGACCCAATTTCTTACATTCTAGGTCACTGTGACCCACTCTCATGTCTGACTGAACGTTCCTGATACACATGGACATATACAATGCATTTCATTAAGTTGTAAAAGTACTTCTCAGCATTAATATCAAAACTAAATGCAAAATTAACATCAAATCTTGATGCCAACATCATATTGGAAGCAATATCTATAATCGTCTTTCTTTTTTTCAAAAAGTAAAGACAAACAAAAAAAATTATGCATTTAAATAATCTTTGGAAAAGTATAATTAAATAGTCGATGCATCGATACATGTTTGATCAGGTCAATAACAGGAAAATAAAAACAAATCATAACAGTACAATTTTGTTTTTCAATACGACTAGAACTCTTTGAATGAAAAGAAAGATAAAAGTTGCATAGAAATTGTGCTGTTTCTAGATAAGAGGGTACAAATCAAACTGCCTACAGCTATGGAACTTTAATTTGGAAATATTGTTAAAAATGAAATACCACAAGACAAAACAAATATGTCCATGTTTCTGGTAAGTTGGGGAAGTCGGAGGAGTTTTTTTTCTATTTTTCTATAAAATATATAGAGCATAGACATCATAAATTTGTATCAATCTTGACATCAACTTTTTTTTATGTAGGAAAAGTGTCATGAACTTTGTCTGAAGGTTCCCAGGAAGTTAAGTTTGAATCACACACAACAGTTGGTTACCAGAAACACAGACATAATTTGTCTGGCCTAACAAGATATACACGATTAAAACAGGTTATTGAATGATAAAACATATTATTATTATGAGCCCAGTATATCTTATAAATATAGAAGTTGGAATTTACGATTGCATAGGTGCCAAAATTTCTGTCAAAATAGTTGTGCCCGGGTTTCCACATCTACTTTCATTTTCCAATAACTTTGTGTTACATTGGGTTTCACTTTCAACCTATAATCTGTAATTCGTTATCACTTTTAAGCTGCTATGCCTTCACTTCAATGGATTTCTACAGACCGATAACATAACAGTTAACAGACTTATTAAACATACACCGATTACACTTCAACAATTTATTTAATAAGAGAACTGATAAAATTATTATATCCGATAGGTCTACTTAGACCTATTGTAAGTTTTGGAAGACAATCTCAATATCTGGCTTATCTGTATCTTTCGGTGCCTATGGTTTCACATACCCTTCTTATAAGAAATGTTGATTGGTTTTGCAAAAAAAAAAAAAAGTTTCCTTTGAGTGCAAATATACATATATAATATATATAGGTTTATATTTCCTCGCAACATGTAATTCTCGATCCCTTCACAAAACTGGTAGCAAAAATAACTTGCAAATGTATTTGATTCGACTGCACTAATATTGTGAGTAATATATAATCATTATTAATATATATAATCTTATATGTGCACCAGCACAATGTAATGCATGCAAAATATATGCATATAATTTGCATACACATTTATAATATAATGCGAAAAAAATGGGACTATAAATTGTCACAACACAACAAACAGTTGTGGGGAGAAAATAATGGCAACAAAAAAGTTCATCTCCAATTAATTGTTCTCCCGATACATCAATATCGAAGGAGCAAAACTACAAACTAGATCATATGCAAGTTATTTAATTCAAAAAGAAATTCCTGAAAAACATTTATTTTACCAATTTACACATTTATCCATTGAGCAGGAAGTTGTCACTGGTAATTTTAGAAAATTAAAACATATTCATGGATCTGTTAAAAAAATATTTTCAAGCTTTCAAATCTTGGTCAGTTAATATATCAAGATTCAATTTCAGACGCAAGTCCTGCTTATCTTTAGTTTGTATGTAGTCTCATTAAGTTCAACATGCAATATAATATATATATAAACATTTATATAGGACATAATTTATACTGGTCCCGATGAGTGTCGCTTTGGCATTAATTAAAAAGGATATATAACTAGCACAACATTCAGCCCCATCCCCCCACCCCAATTTATGTACTATTGGATTCCAAAAACTAAAATGTAATTTTCACTATATCAAACACATCCTAAGACTAACCATATTTTAGCCAATCACTTTTAAATTTGATATTCAGGCTTCACCCAATTTTCTTATCTCTGCTAGAAATTAATCAATACAGGATTAATGATTGATAAATGTAAGTCATGGTTGCCTATTCCTGAAAATTTACCCAGTAATTTTCATTTTCATGAATTTTCAATCTATTAAAACAATTAATTCAATCAAAATATTTAACATTTTTTATAAAGAGCCATTTACTTAATGACTGTATTTTCACAATTTTTCCTTACAGTTCATCATAACAGACTATATGTATACATATATATATATATGAATCAATAAAAGTATTACAATGTATATATAGAGTAATAGGCTTAACTACTGAGTCCCCAGCGGCTGAGCGATACATATACGTACACAGTAACATTACAACACAACTAAAGCTCAGGCCCAACTAGGCGTTGGTCTGCGATTAAACAACACAGCTTAATTTGATACAATCAAGTCACTGTATACATATTATGGGAAAAATGCACATTGAATTCCAAGAATAAAATACTCTGATAAATTTATTTTACAAATATTAATAATACTTCTTTGCATGGATATCATTTATGAAGATCTATTTGTTATAATAGTCAAATTAAAAAAACTCTTTAAAAAAAAAGTAAAAACAATGTTGCACAGCTATATTATAAGGAATAGACTTGATAATAATAGACATACAATGTACACAACATGAAATCAGATCTTTGTATACATAATGGTGTCCGTAATAACTCATAAACTGTTTCAAGTACAATAATAATAATTAATAATATAATAATAATAATAATCTCATAAAAACAATATTTAATATATTATTAATGGTGAAAATGATGTCTATGATATACACGATGAGATTTCTGGTAAAACATTCTGTGAAAAAGTCTATAATTATATATTCCATATTTTATACATATAATAATATATAGAACAACTTGAAATCATAATAGAGCAATATTCCTGAATGTAGGATAAGATTTTGAGTTTGATAATCACCTATGTTTATATATATTTATATATATTACACATCCTGCCGTTTACGAAAAGATGCGGATGGCCTGAGTCGGTGCTTGTTGGCAAACAGGACAGCTCCGCTCTATCTGGGGTTTTTCAACGATCAGGTTTGCGCATTCCATGCAGAACAGGTTATGGCCGCATGGCACTAGGGCCGCCACAATATCGCTCTCAGAGCACATAAAGCACTGCCTCCTAGGGCGGCCGTTCAAGGTGGGTACCGAAACTGGGCAAGTAATTCCGCCATTCCTGGCCAAGGAAACGTCCACTACCGAGGCAATAGGGGGAACGGTCAGAGCACTGGTGCAGGAAATGACCGATGCATCCTCACTCGAGGTAGGAGTGAACGTCGTACTGGGGGTGGCTCCAAATATAGTCGTTGTTACACTGGCAAGAGGGTCGCTTCTGATTCTCCGCACAAGGGCATGGTCACTTGGAGGTGAGGGGGACGACCTGTCAGACCCTGACCCTATGCCGCTGTGTGGAGGTGAGGGCGAGTCAGTGAGGGTGGGAGAGAGTCGATGGCCACCGTTGAGGCTGCTGCTTCGTCGCGGCATGTTGGTGGAGGTGGAAGTGAACAAGGAGACTAGAGTTGAGTTACGATTGTCATTGTACTCCCCCCACATGTAAGAGGAAGGAAGGATGGGATCAAATGATGGAGAGCCACCGATCCCTTCGTCGTTGTCGTACATGTTAAAGCCATTGAAACCATTGCCAAATCCATTTCCATTGGAAGCAAATTCTGAGATTTTTGTGGAAGTATTCACCGGCGGGAAACTGAAAATATTAGTGTCTTGTGGAGGTGGTGGACAACTACTGTTCAGGGCATTGTGCATGTTGTTGAACGCACACGTCCCATTTACTCCATTCGGCGACTTGTTATATCCATTGAATTCACCACTTCCATTCAACTCATGGAAGCCGGAATCAACACCATTGCTGCGAAAATCATCCTCATTCTGAGAATCCATAAGTCCACCTGTTCTGAGAGCAATGTGACTTTCGATCTCCTGTCGTGCTTTCTCCACATTCTCTGTAAGTCCTGTGACCTCAAACACTGGTTCCTTGTCACGACTCGGGGTGACTATGTATGTGTGCGTTTGCTGTTGGATTCGCTTGATGGTGGCTCCCTTAGGACCAACAACAAGGCCCACAACTCTGTAAGGAACACGCACCTGAATTGTAACTTGTCCTGGAGCGTTGGGACTGGGGGGACCGGTAGTTAGGGTTGTACCATTTGTTGGGGTGGTTGTGGAGGAAACTGATGATACGCTGCTGTTACGACGTGAAGCACGAATTTGGCTGAAGTGTTCAGCTGCAGACAGAATTTCCCTTTTAGCGGCATTCACATCTTCCTTCCTACCTGTGACTACGAAAACAGGTTCCTCACCTCGAACTGGGGTTTTGATGTACGTATTTGTCTTGGCTCTCAGTGCCTTTATTTTGCATCCTGAAAATATAAAATTTTCACCGTTATTATTATTATGCAAACGTGAAAAAATATAAATCACAATCATCTATATGACATATACGGTGCACGAAAAGGACAGTCAAATAATTATATCAAAAATACCTAGTATACATGTACATCATATACTATATGATAAACCTTTTATAATAAGCCTACATCAAGAACAGATTTTTAATTGATCACTTATCTCATGGATTTCATATAATGATATTTATTCTGTATAAATTACTTGTATAGAAACTGATTTAATATATTTTAACATTACTTTGTGAATGTTGTAAATAAGGAAGTTTTTAAACAGAGTTGTAATATGAAGTACATTAACCTTGTGGGTCTTCCTTTATACAATATAACTGTATATAGGTCACCAGAATACTGCAGTGTTTTACGATCTAGCCAGGCAAATAAACCTGTGTAGCAAGCTTTATGATGGCAGTATAATACCACTTGCTGGCTTAATTTTAAGTCCATGTTACACATCATCATCTGATTTAGGCAAAAATCCAGAAATAGTCTGAATTATTCAGCTCACAACATGGGACTGTATCTATGATAATGTTACAAGACATCGCATTGTCCCATAGTAATTTTCTGCTGTCAACCACTGTATCAGATTAGCTAAGTGTCCAAGTAAATGTACACATATATCTTATATCGCATAATGTATCATTTTGACTGTCATATGTGTACTAGACTACCTGGGTTTGGGACGCAAGTATATGAACGTGTGTTTAAATATTCATGAGTAATATTTGTTATATTTAGACCCTCAAGCTTTGCTAAGTTCAAGATATTATACAACTGAAGAAACTAACTTACCTGTGTAAGATAGATCTAGGCCTAATAGAAAATAAAGTCTACAATATTTACATTTTCTAAATTATTTAAGTAAATTTGTCAATTTTTTTTTCAAGTATACATTTTAATGATTTTATCATTGTTAAATACCACTAAATATTTTCTTTGCTAATCCGGAATAAGACAAGTATTTGTTTACATCTCGAGACGTAGTATTTCAAGTGTTTCACTGACCTCGTTGATCGAGAGGGGTGGCAGATTTTGTGAATGGGTGAAAGACCACGTGGTTTCTTTGTTTATGGTCTAGCGGGGTATTTCAAGTGCACGTTAGCGGAGTGTCTACCCGAACACGTGGTTGGCGAACCTCGTGTAAAACTCCAGACACGTATAGTGTCATGTCTAGAGAAGCTTAAAACTAACAAAGAACGTGTATTTAGAGAAAGTTTAACTGTCGATAATAAGTAAATAATGTTTCATTGTAAAATCTACCTACATCAATTTGTAAACACGGCGGACAAAGACGTTCGTCAATCACAACAAACTAGACGGTTAACACAAAGATAGGTTATTCCCGTTACGAGATATCTATATATACCGACCACGTGAGTTATATACTAGTCATGGCTATGTCTGTGTATTACGACACTCGAGTGCTACAAACACCGCAGCCTTAAAATGGAAAATGAAGATGAGTGGAATAAAACAAGACCACTTACCCTGTCGTCCGACGATTTCGGCCACGTGTTCTGAGCTTGGTACGGGTACACATTCCGTCATGTTAGCACTGCCTCGTTTCCTTGCAGCGTCCAAATCCATCCCTGATGACGAAGACGAACTGTTCCCGACAGAACCATTCTCCTCCTCGGTACCGTTCAACCCCATCATCGAGAGTTCGAAGGCTAACTGCAGTGCGCGCTGTTCCTCGTAGCTCGCACTTGGATTCATCTCACTGTACAGGCTAGCTGGCATCGTTGACAATTTGGGGTTCGAACACTAGAATGTACAAAAATAAAGATTTCATATAAACTCCTTGGTTCACATAAGTTCCCTTTGTTAGGGCAGCACTTCGCTGCTCAATGCGCGGCACTCTCCGTTACACTGTCTGTTATTCTCACAATGCACAAAAGCAATATGGCCTGGGTGACGTCATCTTCCCAAGATTCCGCGGCATTTCTTGGCCTGCTTCCCTGCGCCCATTGGCTGTGTATCACTTAATGGGCGGGGCGTCAACTTTGACCTAGCCTGGCTGCGAAGCATGGCAAAACATTGATGTTTTTATTGCAGATGTCTTGCTATACACAAGAGAGATTTAGTAAATGAAATTATTTCGTGGAAATGGAAGAATGGATTATTTAGCCCAATATCACTGTTAAAGAGTATTTAACCTTGATATTTGACCGCACCAATTAGGTGATTTTGATATCGTTTTTGTTGCTTGTTACATTAATTGTTAAATATTAGTTAAGATTTTTTTAAATAAACAATATTAAGACATAGATATATTACACAGCGCCGCATATTTCCTTTGTCTCTTACTCTGTATTTTGATCCATTAATATATATTGAAACAAATTTGTTCTTTCTAGGTTTTAATATGATTCGAGTATCCACCAGGAAAAATGTTTATATAATTAAGTTATAAAAAAGCGCATATAAAAATGTTCCGTGTTTCATAAGTCGTCTTCTGAGTTACGAAACATGCAATAGCCCTATTTAATTGCCAAGAACAGGTCCAGAGGGGACTTGGCTGACCCTTATTGACCCAAGACGTGAATATTAATTTGATTAGATGGTAGTTAGGGATATCGTGTTTGGGAGCAATTCGCGGGACAGGGTATAAACATGTTCAAATAAAGAACGTCTGTGTCTGTATGCTAAATGGCAGGTCGGCATCTCATCTAAAAAGACCTACGCACCTAACAAAACAAAAGAATCATTTGTTTGGAAAAATCAACCATGATTTAAAATACATTTCGCGAATTATATTGAATATAGTCTTCAATTTTTCGGCATTAAAATTGATTTTATTTTTAAATCAAAGATATATAGTGTAATGATATAGACTTTTTAATCATATGTTTCTGATATCAAATGTTATATACAATGTACATGAGTAAAATACGCCTGAAAAACTGTAATAACGATATCTATACGATGTAAACATGTCAGTTAATGTACTAATCAATGACGAAAAATTAATTAAGTGTTCATTTGCGTGAAGTCGATAGATGTTATACCAACACAGATGGTGAGTGATGAGCGTTGTTTGTTTACATTAACAGGTCCGTATAACCGTTATCAATCACTTGTCTATTAGCCCAAGATTGTAAAATGACCAGACCACTGTACTTAAACCCAGGGGACCAGCCCTTAATGGGCGGTTAACCCCGGGGTCCAGCTCCCTATGGGTCATCATGACATCACGCCCAGCAGGGAGTTCACGATAGCAGGTTAATATGCGGAGAGTTGATTGCGAAGTTAATTGGTGGGTATAATAGAAATATTTATAGGAGTAATTAAGCCTCCCAATGTCCCGTGGCCATGGGTGCCTTCCCAACACCAACACAATAGCATAAATAAGACATTGTTGTTATATAAATAGAAAAGGAAATAGATACGGAAACTGACACCCTAAATACCGTATGTAGTCACAGAGACACTATTGTTCATTACCATTAAAGTTAGATTCGGGCTAGCCCAGGTACATACCCGGTAAATACCTATACATGTAGACAAATGTACCTACACAATGTACCTATACAGGTTTACATGAATCAGCCACCATTTTACATCAATGCCTCTTTATATTAAACCTCGTTTTTTTCTCCGTCTTAACACAAAGTTAGTTATACATTTTTCCTTATTTTTTTTAAGTGAAAATCAATTATGGCTGTTCAATCAAAGAACATAGCTAAAGGCGTTATATCTACTGATCTAACAAACAGAAAATTTGAATGAAGTTGTACAATTAACCAATTACAGATTGATTTAAAATTATCAAAAAAATTCGTTTGTAGTGACATCAATATTACTCTTTATCTCTAAAATCTTGACACAATTTATCAGAAAAAGATATGTTGAAATTATCACTTAATACTAAACGGAAGAAATGAAAAATATGGTTTTGTACAAGTTAGATCTTACCAATACCAGCTTCAATTCGCACTGTCCAGACATCAATATAGCATAATCCAGGCAATATACATACACACAGATCACGTGGACTGTTCTACGAGGCCAGTTATCGGCCGCAATAACTGCCCGCACCTGCACTAATCCTCACACAGGCTAATTAACGAGACTAAATAACACTATCGCTTTAAAGCATTATCTAATTTCTATTGATCTTTAATATCACACTACGCAAGTATTGATCCAAAAATACAAACAGCTCATCAACGTGCATCTACCCAGCGGTATAGACATTTACTGGAGTATTGACTCCATCCCTGATAGAATCCCAGGACAGTACACACAGTTACACAACACTAAAATAACTGTGCAGACTTTTACAATATAACCATACCAATCTCCCTGGTACCAGATCCGATCGTAACGCACTTTTTATATATAATCACTGGCCTTGTTTGTACACGTTTGTTTTAAATCATCCACAGATAGGATTAATTAACAGGCTTACCTTTAAAAACGGTGCTGCCTCAAACAACATGTTTGCTGGTTGTAAATAAACAATATTTGTGTATAATATCCTTCACGTGAGGGGTAGATGTCATGAAGACTTTAGCTTTGTGACCTCTTGGTATAACGTGTGTGACCTCTTCAGTGGAGGGCGGGAATGTGATGGAGCTGGGTAGACCGAGCCCCTATAAATACCATTTGACATCCCGTCTCCTCACCACGCATGTGTTGACACGGTAACTACAGGAAAAGCGACAGGTGTGATGATGATACTTAACTACTCCAATCAGGGTACCTCTCCTCAGGTGACCGGTGACAAATCACACCCCAAACATCAAATAGGCCCCGGGACATCCTAATCTACTCCCCGTGCCCCGGGAACAAAGACAGGTGTTATGACCAATTGCGACCAATTAACAAGGGTGTTTATCCATGTTTAGTGCTAAACCAACATACCGTGCCCTTATCCGTGGGGGTTTTTGGGGGGAAATATATAATGTGATTGTATTTCCGCTTTGAAGTGTGATAAAGTAATAGAATTTATGTTGACTGAGATGAGACATCCTTCTCATTTCCAGGAAGATTCTAAGTCCACAAGATAACAGAGATAATGACACACTTTGTCAGAACAATATTTACGTACGAGTGTGGTAATGAAGGATATTGGTTAAAGAGATGTTATTGATTAGTAGGAATGTAATGAATGATGTACGTAGATACTGTATATTTAGTTAGATCTTTTCTAAAATATCATCGCCTTCGGATATATTAAACATCATTATCATGGGAGCAAATTTATATCAAATATATTAAGGAATACAACCAATTTCTTAATGTAATTTACACAATCGACTATTTCTCCATAAAGATAATTTATCATTGGTAACATCTGACAAGGAAAAGATTTATTTAAAAATGAAGTTGAGGAGTTTATTCATGTTTTCCCACATCGACTGTATTATGAAATGTTTTATAATATTTTTTTATAAGACGTCTGAACTTTTGTTGGAGATTTGTATATGATTACAATTTTATGGAATAAATAGTCACACAGTAATTCATTAGTACCACTCTTGGGTATAAGATCAAGGTTATTCTTTATTATTTTTCAGACATTTCGTGGATAAAGGCTTGTTATATTGTTTTTTGGCTAAAATGCATTGAATAATCAGTCTACAGGAGAGAAAAAAAGTTACAATGTGTTTTACACTATAGCAGTCTTGATTGTTTGTGATGAATTATCTTGTCTTTGTGACGTAGGGTCCTTACTTGTATTCAAAACGATTTCAAGTTTTAATGTCATATATTACACAACGCGTTTGGTATATAGACATAGATAACAGTGCCCCGATAGGCCTATATTTCAATAGTTTCATATGTAGTGAATGCTGACATGTTATCAATATTTTTGTCAGACTTTAACAAATGTGAGTTTTCAGCTTTTCATTATTTCTCTGAATGGTTATACATCATTTTCAGTTTTAATATAAGATTTTCATGCGAGAGGTTTTGTAACAAATTCAAGAAGCGCAAACTAACAAATGACATTCTTTGGATTTCTAAGACAGTTAAATTGTGTTAATAACTTTATCATTCAGTTTACACAACAATTACACATCTAAGACTTACAGGATCAGTCTGTGTCTTATACGTTTTCTTTATCTCGATATTGTGATTCGAGTCTGACAGGATTACAACTCGCGCGAGGCCGCGTGGCGATGATGATACCTAGTGACAGATCAATAATAGGAAATCTATAATTTATTGTCGTTATATAAAGTATATTACTGATTGTAACTAATACATAGATTAATGCGGACGGGATCGATACCTAGCCTCATTCTTATCCCAGAGACATGTTATTTACGACTCTCATAACGTCCGTTATTTCTGCTATTGTATTTCATATTGTACAAGTCTCTGACTGACGCCCATCATATTTTATAAAATATAACACATTTCATCAAATGTCGATTTAAAATATATCTTGCATGAAAATAAGTCTAAAATGAAACACCGCCTTCATGTAATTAATGTGACAGATCCTCTCTCTTTATATATACGGCTTTAATATTTAAAGGTTTCAACCCAAATCAACTGATTCATATTTTTTCAGATAACCTAATTATTAGCGAATATCAGACTCAAATTATAAGTCTGTAATGTTATACCCCGTTTACTTTATGATCAATCATGTATCTCGTCATTAAATTTGTTTCAGGTTATATATCTTTCAGAAGACAGAAACATGTTTGATTATAATTACACAAGATTCAACTAGTTCTAAACCTTGTACACATTGCATCACCATTAATATAAATCATATATATTTATAAGTTGCCTTCCTTTTTACAGCAGTTGGAAGATCAAACTCCCTTTTAAATTTTATAGTCCATAAAGCGTTGTTAGCTGATACAGAAACAAACATCAACAGGTGACACTCAGACACAGGTACGGGTCACACAGGTAAGCTGACTTTTTATCCAATTATGTTACTTTAACATCTTCTTTGTATTGCCTTCAACAAAAGCGAGATTACAGTGTTTCCCGCCAGAAGCCAGTGTCGTCTGCTACTCCACCTGTGGCGGCTGGTGGTCACGGGACTCCGACAGATGGGTCGGTATGTCCTGCTGGACCACAAAGCATAGTCATCATCACAGCTAGAATATTTACATTAAAACGTCTATAACAACATGTAAACAATCTGCTAACAATGCTGTCATTTAAATGACAGGACGAATGTCGGAGGAACAATTGTCCTCAAGATGGTTCGTCGAAGGAGAACCAAGGCAAGCATGTCCCGGTTTTATCAATAGGCCGACTTGATTAGACCGTCCCACCATAAAGTAGCTACCTGTGTCTTGAGTCCGGAGTCAGCTCTGTTGACCAATAAACAAAATAACCCACCAACAATAGGTCTCGTTGACTGCAAGGTCGGTAATGATTCAAGGCCGAAGTCACAATTGAAGTCATTGTAAGATACCACCTGCACTCGGCCAACTTTAAACCCCGAACCAAGAATGTCCACACGGTGATTATATCAATGGCAGTTTTGTCAAGTGCCCCTATCACATATTTAACGGCTTAAAATGAAAAACATGTCCATCTTTTGGTAACAAACAGTTTTGTACACGTTTAGTTAAATCGTTCTGGTTGCCGTGGAAATAGTGTAGACTCTTCATATCACGAAAACTATGAAATTGGACTTCTAGTAAACTATATCCCATGATAGTATTTTCCTTGCAGTAAAGTAAGATGCGATATGATTTACTATGCAATTAAGTATACGATTTAATTGAATGACCGTAAAGTTCTCAATGTATTTGTAAAGCAGCGATTATCTGTATTGCGACGTGAAGAGCTTTTCGTTTATATGATAAGCTATGCATTATGAAAAAATATTGGACTATCATATCTTTTAGATATCAATTATTGAAACATATTTAGTCCTTTCTTATTCGAAAAAAACCTTTCATGTTTAATAAAAAGTATATAGTCCAACAAAATGTGCCTAAACCAACTAATGATAACGATATACCATTGGAACATCATAGAAACAGTAACTTTGTTCAACGTAGAAGATCCATGTTTGATTTAAGGGTGTGAAAGCAGTATGAATCCTACCACAAAGTTTATCTTTGATTATGAAATAATGGGTATCAAAGTGCCGATGTTTTCAAATCTTCTATGTTTTACACATTTATGTAGTGTATATGCATGTTGTCTCGAGTCCTTTTCCAAATGTTGTATGACTGAGAATATATGCTACATCACAAATGTAATAAATCACCAGAGGTGTTATCATATCTAGACATATATGTCTGGCTCAAGTTTTCATAAAGGAACACCATGAGTGGTTTAGTATAAGTAAATGTAACTTGTTTATCAGATGGTGTAAAATAAATATGTAATTTTTATGAAGAAATCTTTGTGCTTTATGAACAAATTTGGTCCTGTTTGCCTGAAGCAGCTGAAACAACGGTGTAAAGATTTATAGCAAGTCCCTTAATAAAATTTAAGATATTACTATATATATAGGTGATTGAAATACATATATAAGGAATAATTTGTTTTATGTTATGGAAATATAACACAAAAATCTGACTTCAATCCCATTAAAAAAGCGATTTATTTAGAATACACTCAGTTATTTGGGTAACCTTCATATAACGTAGAAGTTTAAAGTATAAGTATCTGATGCATAATAAAACAAAAAATAATGATTAACGCAGACGTTTAAAAAATCAATTATATTCCTATTTCTAAACACAGAATATAAGTATAATGCATTGGTTGATGGTTTAAGGACATTCTCTCCTGTATTTAATGTGTTATGTTAGAGTATAGGTTTTGGAAGGCTATTTTTTATAGTGCTATATCACTGAATCATGTCGCCGAAAACACCGAACAACATATCCTAATCTCGTTCACATTATCCAAACTCCCTTTAGTTTGGCGGTAAGCAGGAACAGAAACTACCATCTTTAAAGACTATAACGTGTCTCGGCCTGGGGACAGAACACAAAGCTACCCTCACAGAGGCGAACACCATAAGTTCCAAAATGGTTAAACAGTGGGAAATATGTTAACCCATGAAAACGTTCACTGAGAATAGAACTCGGCGTCACGGACGAGCATGCGTCTTCGTATGTTATTACTTCTATTTATTTGTATCATATGCATGTGTTGTTCCTGTCTGGGATTTACACCGGCGTATAAACTTCACAATAGTTCCCTATAGTAAGTCTTGATTTTTTCTTTTGTAATATCAAGCCGATTTTAATTTCGATTTCGCTAATATTCTAAAGTCTAATTTCAATAATCCCATCCCCCACTTAACCGTTGTTATATGTTGCTATGTAACAGGTTGGTTTAGCATCATACATCTTTGCACCACACGATGAGATAATCCTGTAAGATTACGACAGAAATCTACTGGCCCAACACATCAAATGTAATCAATAATTATGTTCTTAGCAATCTCTTCAGAATCGAACTATAGTATTAGTCATTGCATATTTTTATATATCGACAAAATAAGCTCAAAGTCTCAAGCTTCAACCAAAGCAACATTTTATTCAAACGATTTCAATACTGAGAAAATGCCTAATGCAAGGTATATATTTCTATTGTCTATCAATTGTCTTTCTTTGATAAAGTAAACCCACATAACGCTGGAGATAAAACATTAAGGAAAATACAGGCACGCAAAGGGTCATAATCCCGAATTAAACTGGAAATCATTATATTGCTTAAAGTTCATTCCTTAACCGAGACAGATTTTATTTTTTACAATGTAAAACAATGTTGATGATTTCATATAAGTATAGGTTAAATGTTGCATACTTTGTTAGCTTTACCATTAGTAGTACATTAGAAATCGCTTTCCGGATGATAATTTAAAATTAAAAACTAAATGAGATGTTTCCCGACTTCGTCGTAACTACCAGACGTAGCTGGTACTGTCACTGTGACACTGGATAAAACTTTCACTGTTAACACCGATTTACACGGGAATCTTACATTAATTGTGTTGTAACGTCATCTCAACTCACCAATATAGATGTTCTGTCGGTAAAATTGCTATCTATTAACTTTTAACTATTGTATACATTTCGCCCAAAGGAATTTAATGTATGGTTAAATAAATCGCTCTCGTCAATGCTTCTGACAATTCTACAGATGGTTATTAGCAACTGACGTTTGCAATTTGGCTTTGCTTTCACGGCTTCAAAAACGGGAAAAAATAAATGCAATACGACCCATCATCAAATGTTATATTTTAAACTATGTTTTAAAGTAAAACACTATATTTAAAATGTACCATATCTTGCCATTTGGATTATTCAATGTGCTGCTTTTGCGTTAAAGTCCATTTTGGATAATGTAACAATTGTGTTGAAAACTTATCACCGGAATTTGGCTAAGTTACTCTTTGCGTCGGCCAAAACAATTAGAAAAAATGATAGAAAAGAATATACCTCTTTCTAGTATTATAGGGATTCAAAAATCAACATAGTGGTGGATAGTTTTAATAATTTGGGTAAGTTTATGCCAGAAGTATATCAATTCCGGGTATAATAGTGATACTTAAACAAAGACCGAGAAATATAGTTTACCCGTTTCATATATTCACTGTGAAAAATTGATTCAGTTGATCAGTTCCATCTGTACTGAACCGTGCCAAGATAATGTATCACCATGTTACAGTGTCTGTTGGTGTATTTGGATAATTTTCATTTAAAGCCCGGGAAGGCTACCTAAATTTAATTTTACTGATATTTCGTACCGTACTATCATTACGATACGTACATTGCATCAAGAATTCTGCTTATTTCTTTTTATTTAGTTAGTTGAATAAAACCACAAAATTTATTTGTTAAGTGTGTTTGACGAGACAAATAGTAACGCATAGTTGGTGTTGTGAGGGCAGGTTTTTTTTGTGTCATTAAGGTTTTTCATTGAGGTATGAAAATCAAAAGACTGCTTTTTTGTATGTAAAGAATGGAAATTAATCACGTAATCATGTAATCATGTAATTAAAACACCAATTTAAGTCCTGACTTCTGGAGGCGTATCCTTGTATATGATCAAATAATCGATGAGGTAGCACTATAACAAGTAGGAGAGAATTTGGAGGGTTCATTGTGTCAGTAATAACCGACATACCCAAAAAGATACACGGGAACATGACTTGTATCAGGTGGAAAGTATCTACAATACTATTATTATGTGAAGACCGATCGAAACTTTGTAGCCAGTACACATTGGCTAGATGTTCATTAAATCAGTCATTCATTGATAGAACTGCATGCTGGCATAGTGGAGACCCACTCTGTATGTTGTCCTGTTCGTTAGAGGTAACAGGTTGGCCATGCATAAATAAATGTTCATTCTGCTAATTAGCAGGATGAGAGGGCTAGTAGGGGAGAATTATCTCGGCCGTCCAAGGTATATCAGGTATATTATCAGGTTGACAACACGTTTTAAGCGACGAAACTTACTATTGTTTGACTCAATATCAAATGAAATTGTATAGATATAACCTTTTGACAGGTCTCGTCACGCCGTTACGGACATTGAGCAGCACGCTCCTCACTCGTGCGACAGCTCCATATGCTGTTAATCGAACCGAGAAGACAAAAAATCCTATTTCCTGCCTCAAATGGAGGAACACCTGTAAGCGGTACACTCAGGTGTATCGAAGGCGAGGCGCACGCGCTACAATTCGTGTAGTTAGAACCTAATCGAAGACCCTATCGACACTTACCGAAGACTCAGTGGAATATTACGTAAATCGTAGGATGAAGACACGACTTTTACCCGCCATTTGATCATTAGGGACCCGTATGTTGCCTTCTGACACGAACCCCATATCCAAGCGCTTAATTTATCCATCCCTCTTTACAAGCCATTGCAAACATCTGTCAATCAATGGTATCAATTATGTATTTTTACTATCGATTTTTAGACTGACTTGTAAATAGCTTTCGCTTTCCTAATACGCGGTAAAGATGATTCACGTAGCCCCCCACAGATGGAGCGGCATGCTACACCATTTATCATCGTTATTTCTGCAATTCTGTTTGTTCTCCCGGTTGAAATTAAGTATGTTTAAACTTGGGAAACAGATTGGAGATATTGTAAATAGAATGACAAAGACGACAAAAACTACTTGAAAAATTTGAAAACATTTGTTTTTGTCACCTGTTAGATAAATACCAATCTCTGAACTTAACGAATAACATTTGTTCATGTGTTCACGTTCGAATCGTTAAACGAGTTGATGTTTCAATTTTAATTGATTTTCAACGAGAAAAACAATTAAACATTTCCTTATAAACATTTCCACATAAGAGACGTATTTTTTTGTTTCATGTCATTTGTTTGAATTTGACAAAGATATGCAACTTTCTTTAATTATCATAATTGAAATAATTTTTGATTTAACTGTTTTTTATGTGCCATCGAGCCGGGTGGTCCGTGACTAATTCTCGGTAAAAGTGGAACATTAATATAACCAAATTCAGAATACCGTATTTGTTATAAAATATTTCTTTCCGAAGGATTCTTTTTTTCTCTTTGTACTACTATACGTAGCCCCAAAATAATAAGTCAATAAGCAGAAGTTAACCTATTCACTTCCGATGCGAAGATGAAAAAGAGAGAGAAAGATAACATTTTCACCGGTGAAAATGTTGTTTTATAATAGTTTGGTTTGCTTTGATTACTTTAACATTCAGGAAAATTTTTATCATAGAACACAAGTAATTTATACAAACGATGGTGCTTTCTTAAACCTATCAAATTACCAACGACGATGCGCGATGTAACTTACAAGTGCTAGGTATTAACCTGCTTTCTGAGCATCTCGGGATTCGGGATTGTACACCGGTCGTATATCTCAGAATACCGTTGTCGTCTTTAATTGAAATCTCATTAAGAAAACAAAATTGAAAAATTGACATTTTTAAAACCTTTTTACTGCATATTTTTCCTACTTGCTACCATATATTATTTGGGCAGATCTTCAAATATCCATTAATAGATCATTTCAATAGAAACATAGAAACAAAGTAATCATACATTTTCGATATGGTGGATGTTCGACAGTGTCGTCAGTTATGATATTCCGCTTAACCTTCCGAAACACCTTCTTACGTGGTAATTATGTAGAGTCCGAGGTAAAATGACACTTTTTCTGGGTCATTAATTGCGTGTTGCTCACTATTGTCCCGAATTAAGTATCATGATGTGCTTCATTACCAGAACAATCCTAATTTTTGCGCGCCCTTGACACTTGACCTCGATCATAATGCATTTTTGTTGCTAATTAGTTTGGAATCAGGCGTTTATGTTGACCTGCCCAATCATTGGCATTTTTGGTATTCATGGTAAAGGTTCAAGTAGCTTATAACAATGAATCGGTTTTACAACAGAAATCTCCACACATCACCAGGTAACCATGGTAACACAAGTACAGGTATGATTTAGGACAGGTGAGTTAAGAGTCTGCCTCAAGCATTGTCCTGATCGATTGAAAAAAGTTTTTCTTACTATTTCTGAAGCAGGTGCAACATGAACTTTAAATTAGAGAAGTTCGATTCACACGATTTGATATTCTATTTATTTCCTATTTAAAAGAAAAAAGAACTGTCGCCCTTTAATC
Organism: Argopecten irradians; assembly: GCF_041381155.1. Classification (NCBI taxonomy): domain Eukaryota; kingdom Metazoa; phylum Mollusca; class Bivalvia; order Pectinida; family Pectinidae; genus Argopecten; species Argopecten irradians. Next base: position 20,594,648 of record NC_091143.1, on the reverse strand, counting down.
TACATTTACCTGAGGAACAAAGGTAGAGCACTGACACCTGTATGGAAATTCCCTTTGTGTAAAATGGCGCGCAACTTGATATAAGGAAATACCGTTACTTGACAACGAGTATCACAAAAGCCTACTACCGGGGAGTCTCGCTGAGGGATCGACACGGCTCACTAACTAGCGGAGCAGACGACAAAACAGTTGAAGTACAAACTGAACACCTTGTACAGGTGACAATTCATCTGTGAGACTTCCCCCCTTTTCTATTTATATCCCAGACCGGAAGCACAGAAGGTGTATTGACGGGTTAGTAGTGTCGGCTGTCCTTTGCGCTTTCCTCGCCACATTCAGACTATTTACGTTAAGACCGACAGATGGTGACAAGCCATTGTAACTTCATGATTGCTGATTTAGGGTTGATATTCACGATAGCTGGCGTTGGTTACAGAAATAAATGTTTTTAGTTAAGCGCACTGCATCTCTTGATAATCCGCCGAAATTTCAATCGATATTTGATATGACAGAATGACGTGCTATACACGCGAATTAAAACAGAATAACCCAACTATGTGTATTTTAAATCGTGCTTCTGTTTTGTATCGTGGTGCGAAAGCTTTAATAACCTATCCTCTGATGCTGTTGATAAACCTTCAATTTAGACGTTTTGTTACCATGGTATCAAATGTCGTGAAACTCTTTGATATTTACTTATTATCTCTATATTTATATATTGATATATTTTGACTTTCGAGGTCTATTTAATGAACAAGAGATTAAAACATGGAAGCTGTAAACTTTATTTTAAATGGAACGAAAATTGTCAAAAGGGGAACTGATATTTTGACATCATATAAAAAGAACACAAATTTCAGATAAATCATATCACATAACTTCAACAACCAACGTTAGCGTGAATCTCACGTCAAACAAAATTCTAGCGGAGGCCGTCATTTTGTCCCACCTTTCTCGATATCCTTATGCTACGTCATTTTTCTGAATGCCATTTTTTTTTTTTTTATCATGACGTCACAATGGATTTTAAGCCAATGAAAATCACAAATGAAAAGTCTTATTACACTAGTGACGTAGTATTCAAAATATGTAACAGAGACGAAATGACGGGATACCAGGCGGATTATATGATAAAAAATAAAATAAAAGGTTAACGCTTTATCCTAAACGGTTTTTATTTTTTTTTAAATATAGTACACTGTAAAAAAAGTTCGATAATTGTGTAGTGTCTTAAAAGTTTATTAATTAATACTAAACACAGGGACCTGGCACGATTTTTTTAACTAACAGTATTCATATATATATTTATATTATAGTATCAAGGGTATGAACTCGGCGGTCGAGAAAAACGGACCTATTTTCTTGAAACCGGGATTATTTTAATAAATGGGTTCTATACAACATTGACGGATATCTTACCTTAAAGAGAAATAATTTATCTTTCTATTGAGTGCTTGATGAACAAAATTGGCCAAGTAGTGACGAAGTTATGGCTTGATGAATCGGGAAATTTGCTAAAAATATGCTAGGTAGACATTTCCCTGTCCGGTCTAAATGTCGTTTCGGCTCTAATGGGTACCTCAAAAACCAAACCAAAATCACAAAATCTACGCTTGTGGTGGTAAAGAGTACCCATAACTGTGTTCATCCACAATCTCCTTTGGAGGTGTCATGACCCGTACTTTGTAGAAACTCCATTTAGACATCGTGTAGCTCACTTACTTTAACCGTCACCACCGTGACCACCGTGTTCATTTTTCTCCGGAACGCTTCTCGAGTTTACACACAAGCACAACATTACATAATTTGCATAATGTAGTCACGATATGTAAAGTCGAGAAGCGTTCCGAGAGAAAAATGAACATGGCGGTGACGGTTAAAGTAAGTGAGCTACACGATACCCTTGTTACTATAATATATATATATGTATACTATTGGTTAAATTTTTTTCGTGCCAGGTCCCTGTGATACTAAACGTAATAAAACTTTCTAAAGAATTTTAAATCGAAAATTTGAAATGCACGTTCTACCCCTGTTCAAGACGTTATCTATATTGTCCGATACTATAGACGAAACGGAACATTTATACAGTCACGTTTATGTTTGGGATATGACTATGTCACCTGGACAAAAATGGCTGCTATATCTCAATTTTGACATCAAAGTGAATCTTCTAGCAATATAGAATACACCAGTATTACTTTACACACTTTCAGTCGGTATCCACACATTGCAGTTTATATAAAAACAAAGAACAAAAAAAAACAAAAAAAAAACAAGCGACTGATACAATGCATTTGATATCTACAGAACAGATACCAGAACAAAGCCAACTACATGTCCCTGTAGGACAAACATTTTTCTACCCATCTTTTACAGCAGTATCTAAGACTCTACAAATTGGAGCAAAAATTTAAAAAGCCCACGTGAGGTAACCATGGCACTTACATAGTATGGTTTACTAAACTTATTCTGCATTATATGCCACATTGTCTTAAAATCTCAAAACCTCGCGCGGTGATCCTGATCCTGTTGTTTTGAATATCATAGGCGAAAACATTGTTTCATCGTTGTCTCTTGCTTGAAGATGAACGTCCATATTCGCGTCTGGAAACCAGCACTGCTTAAGTGTATTTTATTTTAAAACATTTGCATTTTGTATCTTATTTCAACCTATATAGACTAAGGTTCCGAGCATAAATATTATCACGTTGATGAACATTACGGCTTAGCTTTGCATTTCTTCAGGTTTCCGCCAACGCTCAATTCCAAGGCCAGAACAGGGATTTCGATTCATGTCACAGCAGAGTTAAGCCGCCAAAAACCTGAGGATTATGCTAGTCTTTACGAGTTGTTTAATGTCGAATTTAAACATTTTCACATGTTTTGGATGCCACATTTACGTTTCAGTGTAATGTTCTTGGAAAAGGTACTGAATTGCACTAACGTCCATGGCCTCTGTCATAACATTACCCAGAATTACTATTGCATGCCTCCGGACTAAATGAAATAAAACATGAACCACCATTTGTAGCACTGCTGTTATGTTATTATGTTGGTTCGCCTATTTCCCCCAAGCTTCCTCTCTTCTGATATCAAAACATACATATGAAACATAATTAATTTTCGCCGATAATGTTACAGAGTACTGTTTGATAGCTAGGCGCGCGACTTTGAAGAATGGCATTCAAGATGAAAAAAACCAGCACCCACTTACGTCCCTTTGTAGTAAGTGGTCCCTATAGGGCCCACGAGTGGCAACTATGGTGGACTATCCAAACAGGGGACAATAGCAGGGATACAAACCAGGTCCCACAGTTCCGTCTCTGGATAGATGGCTTTTGTTGCTGGCGATGTACTAAACCGATTAGTATTGATTTCTATAGACGTTTCATGTTATCAAAAATTGTCACTTGCTTTTTGTGTTGGAAACAATAACAAACTAAAGCGGATATCATAAATCTATATAGATATAATACTCCTACAACAAAGCCGATATCATTTCAAAAGAGGATAGGCTAGCTGTTGAAAGTACACTCGTATAATGGATTAACTATATTAGCAGTACGACAGACCAAAAATGGATTCCGCACGCAGGCCTCTGTGTTGTCGAGTTCATGAAAGCATCCTTACTGTTCTTTGAAATTATTGTACTATACGACGCGCTTAAATTTTAGCCAATTTTCGGTAAGCAATGTCTACCAAGTACCAACCGAATTGGCCTGGTACGAAGTTAGTCCTAACAAACATCGGTTACAAGTCGCCATCGCTATCAATTATGACAGTCACCATGTAAAAACCAATCCTTGACCCGTATTTGTGAAACGTTTTCATACTCAAATTCCAAAGTTTTGGGTTAGGAAATAGAGATTGTATTTTGATTTTCAACATAGATTACTTTCTAGAGAACTATAGTAATTTTGTCTGGTTTTATTTTTGGTTTGGCCATTTAGAAATGTGTCAGAGTTTGAGCGGCACGACAGACAGTGACACCCAGAGGAAACCCACGGACCATCAGGTTACGACCTGGCCATTATCACATTGGTTCCAAAAGGTTCAAAGCCCCAACTATTTCAAAAAGACACAACACGAATATTCTGCAGCCTCCCAAAACGCGGATATGTTCACTCACACAACACATAGCATTTAGGTGAGGTCGTCGGTAAAATATCTTAATGTTAATAGAACGCTAAGCCTATTAACCCAAATAAATCGAATTTACTATCAAGGGCTGAAAGGTTAGTATATGTTAGAGGATGTTGGGGCATCATTAAAAACCACTCAACCATCGCAACCAAAAAGGAAAAAATAACTTACTTATTCAAATTCAACAACGCTACCCATATCAGCATTACGTACATGGTTAAACAATACCGCCGCCATTTTCTCGTTAGCAGTATCACTCTTAGGCCGATTGTAATGTCTATCGTAGTTTCCCGCCAATTTCCTCTTGGTTGTAATTGCATATTGCACAGGAACCGTTATTCAGTCGGAAGTTTTACTTAATATGCAACGTGCATGTAAACCAGTTCCATGTGGTATTAACTCGGTAGAATACTCCTTAAAAGACATCAGGAATGACACAATGGCTGACAACTCCGACGATAAAACAGGCTTGCGCTGACACGAGGAGAACCCTGATCCAACATATAGATAGGGAGGCACTCGATTACTTTTGTTGATAATATACGGTATGGAATTGCTAGTCAAGAGCTACATTTAATCAAAATCCTGTCGCATGCGAGAAGTGATTGAGATATGTAGTGGCACTAAATTAAACCGAAACTATATTCTTTTGAAACATCTCCTTTATGACAACTTAGAAATGAGATTTTTTCATGAATATTCAAGAATGTTGGGGTTTCTCGTAGCGTGGAGATGTCCCGATTCCCTATGTACATATATCAGTGCAATTCTCTCATCTGTGAGGCGCTCCTGAAGTCCAAATAAACAAAAGCTAGTCTTAAGATTGACGGAGTTTTCTGATTATTTCGCAGAGAAGACGAATGTCATTTTTGTGCCGTGTGTAAACAACACATATCACTCATAATAAGAAATTGCGCAATGGTAATCACAAAATTTCAGCACGATGTCATCTTGAAATGCTAACAAGTCATATTTGGGAAGATAATTGTAATCGTTTGTAATGGGAATTCGATTTACAGCAGAAATTGATAATAGAACAAAGACGTCCTTACAAGGAAGTTAAAAAAAATAGGTTCCCAAAATAAAACTCATTTATTGTGAGTTCCAGTGGAATATGACAATTACCTTACTAGATGCGAGTGTACCAATATATGTAGACAAGACAGAAAATTCGTATGTAGTGTGCAGTGTTCCTTTCCTTTTAAGCGAATGATTGCGCGGAGTTCATAAATGATCCCATGAAAACAAGACAAAAACATTGAGATAATTTCTATTTTTTATCATTTATATTATTCAACTTAGAGACATTTGTAGCCAGACATCCTGCACCATCAGAACTTTGTTGTAACAGATATTCAAAAAGATATACTTCAGGATATTTCTATTTTTACAAGATTCATTTAAACAAAGAATTTTGCAATTTTGTCGCCAGTTTGGGTCGTCTAGCGAAACCCGTAGATGTCAACTATACGGTTTGTCTGATAACTGCCACGAATTCTCATTTAACGACAAAGCGGATGGCGGGATATGTACATGCATGCTTCCTGTGACAGCTATTTTTTCTTCAATTAAGCATTTTTATGGCAATTTTATTTGCTGTCAATTTTGCGTTCAAATGACATCTTCTGTCAAATGTCACCGCGCGCTTTGACCTAGTGCACAACAACCAATGGTCTGTCAGTAGCTGCGTTTGTCGTTTTATCCTAAATAAGCCTAGTTCTTACCGACCCTATGTTTCCAATTAACTCTGCGAGACCTGAACGGCTTTTCCAATTTGACATGTAAATTTATACATGTAATTAGAGTTCCGAGTGGAGGTTGTATAAAAGTTATCCGTAATATTGCAGTTATCAACGCAAGGCATCATAGCCCAGCTGTCGTCGGCGTCTTCGTCGTAAAATAAAAAAAAATATTTCTTTATTATTCTCTATTCTAATGACACATCAGCATATATACATGAGGGTTTTACTGAAACGTTTCATGTTTTGTGAGGTGCGTTTGTCACTTACATGCAACAGTGAGAGTGACATGTTGAATAGAACATTGAGTAAAACACAACGCACGCACATCACACAAACATTACTTATACAACTGATCAATATTCTTCACAACGGTAAACATTCTGTGATAATGTTTTTATTAATGAGGACATGTTAAGAATACCAAATTAACAATATGAGAGGACTTCTATTACAATTGTGCATATGAATTAGTGTAAATGTAACGATACACTTATAATTATTTTCCGAAAGCCAAATTACAATTGTAGTAGTTGTGGTTGATTTTTATGTGAGCGTTTACATTAAGGTAATTGCATGTCCTGATGTTTAAATCAAGGGATTGCCATAGTTCGGTAAACATGACAATCGAACGTCACGATGCAATGGAAATCGGTCACTACTTGACTTCATGCAGACCCTTAGTTAGGCAGCAGTAAACGACAGATTTACATAATTAAATCAAGTTTGAAGTTTGTTTTGGAAATGCACTACCTTTAACTATATATTTTCTGGGAAACCAGTTTTGCATTTGGGATCACCTAATCCAGATGGAGCAATTAATCTCCTCTACGCGTGTATTCTAATTTCGAGCGATCTAACCTCGTTCACCCTGAAGTGTGGAGTGTTTCTTCTACATTAAATTGAGATAACCGTTTACTACTAATCTCAACTAGTTTTTGTTATGTTTTGTTCTCTTTGCATCCAGTATTAGATTTATACACGTGTATTGGATTCTATCATTTTTATGTATGTCCCAGTAGGGGATGGATCATTCTTATAATGTAATCTGCTACCAGAGTTCAAGTTGACAATTTTGACAAACTTCATACTATCTTGTATTGTTTCGATTATTCCTTCAAAGAGACTGTACATTTTGCAATTTGTAAATCAATGAATATATATTCTCTTTATCCAATCCATAACCAATAGTCATCATGTACAGTTAGATTAAACATGACATCAATATTATTTTCATTTAAACTACACGACACAAAATAAGGTTTACTTATCACTGTATATATTCGGCTATCTTTCTTAATACCTGTCAATATAGCATATACATATGCACAATCTGCTTACAAAGAAGACGGAGCTTAGCATGCCATGTGATAGAAAAAAAAAACTTCCAGGGCAACTTGCGACAAAATAACGTTCTCTAGTAATCTAAATGATAACCACTTAAAAGTCTGTGAATGAAACTTAATTGTGTTAAGTTATTCTCTAGAATGAATTTTCGTACGACATCACTCGGAAAGTGCGCGTTTTATTTTCCGACAAAGCTCTAATTACAGCATGTGAGCGTTGTAAGAGTACATGGATGAGGACAGGGTGACTAATATGTAGATGGTTGTTTGTAGATTTACTTATATCCTCCAAAACAAAAGCATCATTACATAGCCAATCAAACAGCTACATTTCCTATCGAGAGCATATACCATAATGGTTTTAGTAAGTCCGTGTGATTAGTAAAGGTAAGTCTAAATTACATGGCAATACGTAATGGTACAACCGCTACGTACGAAGATATCGTTAAATTGATTCTATGGAGCATTTTAAAAGTACCATTGACAATTGCACGTGATGAATAATTTATCCACATTTCAGAGAGGCACACCTTTTTGTTAACAAATATCTAGAAACTGACGTGCAGCCATTTGCCTTAATATTCATGCACGCAATTATCGGGTACGATCATGCTTTTGCACGTGTAAATATAACAGTTACACATGGTACTTTGCGCATACATCTCGGCGTCTCGGCCGAACGGCTCTTACGTAATGGTTTCTGGCTTTAATTGGAACAATAACCTTGTTATTAAGATATCCACTGCAGACTTAGCGGGCTTATATTGTTGTTTGCTTACAAATGTACGTACTTCTGTTCAGAACACGAGATTTTGTTTTGCTTATAAATGCATTGTTTGATTACCTCAGCAGGTCAAATGTATTTGTTTTGCAACAGTCTAGATTTTTGTCTCGGCTTATGAGATTCAAGATGGCGACTTGGTGACGCGTCGGAATACAGTGAAGAGATTATAATCACCAGTACATGGATACACAATACATAGAAAGTAACAAATAATGACACCTGTGTTCTTTATCTCAATTCTTTTCCATTTTTTTCTTTAGTTTAGATTTGAATTAGAATTAGTTTCATGGCAAGTTTTTTACGTAGTTTAGCGACTTTAATACCCATTGGTAACCTTATACATTTACATAACTTAAATGAGGCGCATGCTGTTTTCTGTGTAAAGTCTGTAGAAGTGAATGGAATTCTCTCATCATAATGACACAGAAGATATTGCTATTCTTCATAGACGTTTTACTTTCACTACGTCTAGACGATTATATTGCATGAACCGCGAAGACATGCGTAGAGCGTACGGAATAATGGTCAATGATACTGGGAACCAAGTTATTTTAGCGGGCGATTTAATGTGTCGTGCCATAAGACATGAAAACGCAAAAAATACATTGATTTATAGCATAAGTTGTGGTAGTTTGTGGATAGGTTCGATTCTTGTCGGGGAGTTCGGCATGGGTTGTGTTGTTAAGATCATATACAAAATGTATATGACGCGGTAAACGGTTTATAATAAATTCATAGTTGGCCACCCATATAAATGACAATTTTACCTTTATAACCAGAAAATATCCTAATTCTTTATCCTTTTCCTGGAAAGTCAATGGACAATTGTAAGTAATTCATTCGGATTGCATTAGAACTATATAACACAGATATGTTTAGTGTATAGACAAGTTTATGTCATAGAATACGAGAACGCTTTAACAAACACGGATATATCTTTTGTATAAAGGTGCAGTGTAAGTAAGAGCTGACATTGAAATGAATGGATGGTAGGTGTACGGAGAAGGTATTGGTATAAACTTATCTAAAAAAACACTACACGATTACGAACCGGAAGACGTGATTGATCATGACCGTCGTTCAAATGTTTTGTATCACGATTTGGCGAACAGATCGCAAACGTGACACGCAGTAGAAAACTCACATACGGAATCAGGTTCTTATTTTTATTTATCATTTTTTGTTTTGATGAAATTAACTCAATATACTTTTTTATTTGAACGCATGATTTCATGGATTCGATTCTCTTGAGAAAGAAAATCTTTCTTGCAGATAAGACGTTGTATCTGCTGCCAAATTGTATGTAATCCTAAAAGACGACTAAACTGAGTATATTTCCTTTCTCTTCTTTTACGACATCTTTCTTCCTAACATCTGCGTTTCTACCATTTTAATGTTAGCATTAAGTTGAGCGTTCGCCCATGTGATGAAGGCATTGCGTTCTTTCCCCTGGCCGAGATACACTATAGTCAATGGCAGTGGTAGTCGGCTCCTGCTTAGCATTCAACGAAATGGGACGACTGCTTTGCGATTTGACAGTATGAGTATAATATGACTGCATGAAGTATGATATCCTATGTCTTTGACGGATAGCTTATACCGCCATCCGATGCCTGGAAGTTGTAGCTAAAATCCATCTCTTTGATCATAAACATTCAGTTGTGTTATTTCCTGACTATTTTCGTGTCCAAAGTATGCGTGTTGAGAACATAATACTGAAGGTTGCCAATGTTGAGTCTAGACATCATTTAAGAATTGAACTGAACTAACATATCAATTGACGTTTTCTCAAATTTAAAACATGTATGTCGTATAGATTACACATATACTGTAAACAAACATGTATGTCGTATAGTTTACACATATACTGTGAACAAACATGTGTGTAGTTTATATTACACATACACTGTAAACAAACATGTATGTCGTATAGATTACACATATACTGTAAACAAACATGTATGTCGTATAGATTACACATATACTGTAAACAAACATGTATGTCGTATAGATTACACATATACTGTAAGGAAACATGTATGTCGTATAGATTACACATATACTGTAAGGAAACATGTATGTCGTATAGATTACACATATACTGTAAGCAAACATGTTTGTCGTATAGATTACACATATACTGTAAACAAACATGTATGTCGTATAAATTACACAAATACTGTAAATAAACATATGTGTAGTTTATATTGCACGTATACTGTAAACAAACATGTATGTCGTATAGATTACACATATACTGTAAACAAATATGTATGTCGTATAGATTACACATATACTGTAAGAAAACATGTATGTCGTATAGATTACACATACAATGTAAACAAACATGTATGTCGTATAGATTACACATATTCTGTAAACAAACATGTGTGTCGTATAGATAACACATATACTGTAAACAAACATGTGTGTAGATTAAATTACACATATACTGTAAACAAACATGTATGTCGTATAGATTACACATATACTGTAAGGAAACATGTATGTCGTATAGATTACACATACAATGTAAACAAACATGTATGTCGTATTGATTACACATACAACGTAAACAAACATGTATGTAGTTTATATTACACATATACTGTAAGGAAACATGTATGTCGTATTGATTACACAAATACTGTAAACAAATATGTATGTCGTATAGATTACACATATTCTGTAAACAAACATGTATGTCGTATAGATTACACATATACTGTAAGGAAACATGTATGTCGTATAGATTAGACATACAATGCAAACAAACATGTAGGTTGTATAGATTACACATATTCTGTAAACAAACATGTGTGTCGTATAGATTACACATATACTGTAAACAAACATGTATATCGTATAGATTACACATATACTGTAAACAAACATGTATGTCGTATAGATTACACATACAATGTAAACAAACATGTATGTCGTATAGATTACACATATACTGTAAACAAACATGTATGTCGTATAGATTACACATATACTGTAAACAAACATGTATGTCGTATAGATTACACATATACTGTAAACAAACATGTATGTCGTATAGATTACACATATACTGTAAGGAAACATGTATGTCGTATAGATTACACATATACTGTAAGCAAACATGTTTGTCGTATAGATTACACATATACTGTAAACAAACATGTATGTCGTATAAATTACACAAATACTGTAAGCAAACATGTATGTCGTATAGATTACACATATACTGTAAACAAACATGTGTGTAGTTTATATTACACATACACTGTAAACAAACATGTATGTCGTATAGATTACACATATTCTGTAAACAAACATGTGTGTCGTATAGATTACACAAATACTGTAAACAAACATGTATGTCGTATAGATTACACATATACTGTAAGGAAACATGTATGCCGTATAGATTACACATATACAGTGAACAAATATGTATGTCGTATAGATTACACATATTCTGTAAGCAAACATGTATGTCGTATAGATTACACATATACTGTAAGGAAACATGTATGTCGTATAGATTAGACATACAATGCAAACAAACATGTAGGTCGTATAGATTACACATATACTGTAAACAAACATGTGTGTAGTTTATATTACACATACAATGTAAACAAACATGTATGTCGTATAGATTACACATATTCTATAAACAAACATGTGTGTCGTATAGATTACACATATACTGTAAACAAACATGTATATCGTATAGATTACAAATATACTGTAAACAAACATGTGTGTAGTTTATATTACACATACAATGTAAACAAACATGTATGTCGTATAGATTACACATATTCTGCAAACAAACATGTGTGTCGTATAGATTACACATATACTGTAAACAAACATGTATATCGTATAGATTACACATATACTGTAAACAAACATGTATGTCGTATAGATTACACATATTCTGTAAACAAACATGTGTGTCGTATAGATAACACATATACTGTAAACAAACATGTGTGTAGATTAAATTACACATATACTGTAAACAAACATGTATGTCGTATAGATTACACATATACTGTAAGGAAACATGTATGTCGTATAGATTACACATACAATGTAAACAAACATGTATGTCGTATTGATTACACATACAACGTAAACAAACATGTATGTAGTTTATATTACACATATACTGTAAGGAAACATGTATGTCGTATTGATTAAACAAATACTGTAAACAAATATGTATGTCGTATAGATTACACATATTCTGTAAACAAACATGTATGTCGTATAGATTACACATATACTGTAAGGAAACATGTATGTCGTATAGATTAGACATACAATGCAAACAAACATGTAGGTTGTATAGATTACACATATTCTGTAAACAAACATGTGTGTCGTATAGATTACACATATACTGTAAACAAACATGTATATCGTATAGATTACACATATACTGTAAACAAACATGTATGTCGTATAGATTACACATACAATGTAAACAAACATGTATGTCGTATTGATTACACATACAACGTAAACAAACATGTATGTAGTTTATATTACACATATACTGTAAGGAAACATGTATGTCGTATTGATTACACAAATACTGTAAGGAAACATGTATGTCGTATAGATTACACATATACTGTAAACAAACATGTGTGTAGTTTAAATTACACATATACTGTAAACAAACATGTATGTCGTATAGATTACACATATTCTGTAAACAAACATGTATGTCGTATAGATTACACATATACTGTAAGGAAACATGTATGTCGTATAGATTAGACATACAATGCAAACAAACATGTAGGTTGTATAGATTACACATATACTGTAAGGAAACATGTATGTCGTATAGATTAGACATACAATGCAAACAAACATGTAGGTTGTATAGATTACACATATACTGTAAGGAAACATGTATGTCGTATAGATTAGACATACAATGCAAACAAACATGTAGGTTGTATAGATTACACATATTCTGTAAACAAACATGTGTGTCGTATAGATTACACATATACTGTAAACAAACATGTATGTCGTATAGATTACACATATACTGTAAACAAACATGTATATCGTATAGATTACACATATACTGTAAACAAACATGTATGTCGTATAGATTACACATATTCTGTAAACAAACATGTGTGTCGTATAGATTACACATATACTGTAAGGAAACATGTATGACGTATAGATTACACATATACTGTAAGGAAACATGTATGACGTATAGATTACACATATTCTGTAAACAAACATGTGTGTCGTATAGATTACACATATACTGTAAACAAACATGTATGTCGTATAGATTACACATATTCTGTAAACAAACATGTGTGTCGTATAGATTACACATATACTGTAAACAAACATGTATGTCGTATAGATTACACATATTCTGTAAACAAACATGTATGTCGTATAGATTACACATATACTGTAAGGAAACATGTATGTCGTATAGATTAGACATACAATGCAAACAAACATGTAGGTTGTATAGATTACACATATACTGTAAGAACATTATGTGTAAACATGTATGTCGTATAGATTAGACATACAATGCAAACAAACATGTAGGTTGTATAGATTACACATATACTGTAAGGAAACATGTATGTCGTATAGATTAGACATACAATGCAAACAAACATGTAGGTTGTATAGATTACACATATACTGTAAGGAAACATGTATGTCGTATAGATTAGACATACAATGCAAACAAACATGTATGTCGTATTTATTACACATACAATGTAAACAAACATGTATGTAGTTTATATTACACATATTGCAAGGAAACATGTATGTCGTATAGATTACACATACAATGTAAACAAACATGTATGTCGTATAGATTACACATATACTGTAAGAAAACATGCATGTCGTATAGATTACACATACAATGTAAACAAACATGTGTGAAGTTTATAGTACAAATACACTGTAAACAAACATGTATGTCGTATTGATTACACATACAATGTAAACAAACATGTATGTAGTTTATATTACACATATAATGTAAGGAAACATGTATGTCGTATAGATTACACATACAATGTAAACAAACATGTATGTCGTATAGATTACACATATACTGTAAATAAACATATGTGTAGTTTATATTGCACGTATACTGTAAACAAACATGTATGTCGTATAGATTACACATATACTGTAAACAAATATGTATGTCGTATAGATTACACATATACTGTAAGAAAACATGTATGTCGTATAGATTACACATACAATGTAAACAAACATGTAGGTCGTATAGATTACACATATACTGTAAGGAAACATGTATGTCGTATAGATTACACATATACTGTAAACAAACATGTGTGTAGTTTATAGTACAAATACACTGTAAACAAACATGTATGTCGTATTGATTACACATACAATGTAAACAAACATGTATGTCGTATAGATTACACATATACTGTAAGAAAACATGTATGTCGTATAGATTACACATACAATGTAAACAAACATGTAGGTCGTATAGATTACACATATACTGTAAATAAACATATGTGTAGTTTATATTGCACGTATGTCGTATAGATTACACATACAATGTAAACAAACATGTAGGTCGTATAGATTACACATATACTGTAAGGAAACATGTATGTCGTATAGATTACACATATACTGTAAACAAACATGTGTGTAGTTTATAGTACAAATACACTGTAAACAAACATGTATGTCGTATTGATTACACATACAATGTAAACAAACATGTATGTAGTTTATATTACACATATAATGTAAGGAAACATGTATGTCGTATAGATTACACATACAATGTAAACAAACATGTATGTCGTATAGATTACACATATACTGTAAACAAACATGTGTGTAGTTTATATTGCACGTATACTGAAAACAAACATGTATGTCGTATATATTACACATATACTGTAAACAAACATGTATGTCGTATAGATTACACATATACACTGTAAACAAACATGTATGTCGTATAGATTACACATATAATGTAAACAAACCTGTAAGTCGTATAGATTACACATATACTGTAAGCAAACATGTATGTCATATAGATTAAGCAAATACTGTAAACAAACATGTATGTCGTATAGATTACACATATCTGTAAACAAACATGTATGTCGTATAGATTACACATATACACTGTAAACAAACATGTATGTCGTATAGATTACACATATACACTGTAAAGAAACATGTATGTCGTATAGATTACACATATACACTGTAAAGAAACATGTATGTCGTATAGATTACACATATACTGTAAAGAAACATGTATGTCGTATAGATTAAACAAATACTGTAAACAAACATGTATGTCGTATAGATTACACATACAATGTAAACAAACATGTAGGTTGTATAGATTACACATATTCTGTAAACAAACATGTGTGTCGTATAGATTACACATATACTGTAAACAAACATGTATATCGTATAGATTACACATATACTGTAAACAAACATGTATGTCGTATAGATTACACAAATACTGTAAACAAACATGTATGTCGTATAGATTACACATATACAGTAAACAAACATGTATGTCGCATAGATTAAACAAAAACCGTAAAGAAACCTGTATGTCGTATAGATTAAACAAATACTGTAAACAAACATGTATGTCGTATAGATTACACAAATACTGTAAAGAAACATGTATGTCGTATAGATTACACATATACACTGTAAAGAAACATGTATGTCGTATAGATTACACATATACACTGTAAAGATACATGTATGGCGTATAGATTTCACATATACTATAAAAATATGCATGTCATATAGATTACACATACACTGCGGCGATTTTGTTTCGCGAGTTCTGGGTTATTGAGAATCGACTGTCCAAAACTAATCGTAAATAATTTCTTTAACATAACCATGCTTAATTATGAAAGTTGATTTTTTTGGGATTTTGCATTCAAGTTCGTGTCAACTCATATTCTTGATTCGCGAAAATGATTTGTTTGTCGTTCATGTATGTAACAATGTGAAATGTTCAATCGGGTTCCTTTCTGTGATATAAACCCTGTTGAGGGCCTCGTTTTAGTTTGTGCAATCAGGTACGATGAGTTTTTTTTTTTATTTCTTTGATTGATACCTCGCGCGTCTTAATCAGGTGAAACGTACATCCTCCACGTGTTCACGTGACCACGAAACTGATTACTACCTTCCGTTCTGAGGGTCGACGAGCTACAATCTGATTAGAGCGTCATTTTATACTACAGGTGCAAATATATTCATGATGAGGTTGGCGACTGAAGTTCAGTCCATCCATCGATACTAAAACCAATACATGAACCACCATACAATTCTTAGCAAAAGCACGACAACATCATTATTTTACAAAATGGTTTTTTTTTTTTTTTTTATTTCAAATGTAAATATGTCATGTAGCAAACTTAGCCGCTCAGCTTCTACCATAAATTTCACTATAAGCTACGCATAGAGCTACATTGTAGTTGTTTCGTCATTTTGTGGTCGAGATTATGAAGCTAAATGACCTTGAAAAGTTCTTACTTACATCATGAACCAAGGTGAAGGTTACACACGATTGAGGTTCTCCCAAGAGAAATCTACCATAAACCGGAACTCGTTTTCCCTACACAAATCTCTCGTTAACAGTTGTAATAGACAGCCTGAGGATATTTACTTTTCTGAAATTTTACCAATGCGAAGATAACAGCTGTTATGTAAGACAATGCAAGAACGTCAACTGCGATTGTAAAAAATTGATAATACGTATGTTGACAGAAACATTGTTAGATTATCCCTAGGACAGTTAATTAGTACTGGTGGTATGTATATATCTTCTCGTTTATCATAGTAGATTCTATACGCCTGTACTTCAATTGAATTTGGTACGATTAACGTTCACACGGTGAAATGGAACTGTGAATGATCATGTATCGACTTTATTTCAGTGTCTAATGTAAAACTTTCTCTATCTTCTTTACAACTTCAAACGCCAATCAGAACCACTTCAATTGAATGGATGTTTTTCATTAAAAAGATAATAAAACAAAAGGATGTGAACGAGACAAGCAGGTTTCGGGACTACATGTTATTTGACCTTTTGTGACCTTTTTACCACCTTGTTTGCACGGCTGGCCCACCAGATGTTACAACATGCATTAGCGTTAATTAGGAGCGAAAATCACTGCTTGTCTGGGATGAAATCAACTTAAAACACAGATTGCAGAAGCCGGCGATACACTCTTTGATTAATTAATGAGGCAACGATCGTGACAAGTGTACGGGGTAGTTCTGAATCGGCCAGGGGGCGTCGGGGTCGCGGCCTCGACTTGGAGGTCCAACATCCGGGCCCTCACATCAAAATATCTCCTCCCATTCGCCTTTGAAGTCGATGTCGTGCATTAAAGAGTTACCGACTGCAGATAAAATTAAAATTCCTGTTTCAGTGTCTGTCTATGAAGTTGGTGATCACCAGTGTAACACCTTACAGCGATAAATCTGGTGTCTGTCATGTAACTCAGTATTACATAATTATCATCCAAATGTGTATTGATGTTTATATCGAGACTGTTATCAAAGCTAATACATATGGTTAGTAAAAAACTCTTTCTCACATAGTGAATATAGAGTAAATGCGAAAAATATTTAGTAGTCATTTAAGGTAGTGAATCAACATTAATATTAGACCAACAATAAACATAAAAAGCTGCTTTTTCATTGTCAAGTAGTCATTTAAATATGTACATGTCAAAATTGTGTTAGGTTAAACCATTTTCGACCCCAGTGAAATGGCCTTGTTAAGAAGGTGATCGTTACACAAAGGTGAAACCTGACTTAACGACTAATTATTTATAACATGTAGACGTCATAAGTTTTTTTAGTCCATTTCTTAATAGGACATGCATTATACGCAATTTTTTCAATTGCTATTACAATCTATTTTAAAAGACACAACTCAAATGTCCCAAATTTTCGTAAGCAGCATGCACTATTGGAAACTGCAGAACACCGAAATGTGTGTTATTAAAATATCCTAGTTAGATCATAACTTGAGTATGTCTGCTTTTTATGGGACATATACAATAAATCAGACTTCAGCGAAATGGAAATGGTACAAAGAAGAGCTTTGTCACAAACAAACACAGAAACACTTCCAGTGTTGGTGACATGATACAAAACTGATATATGGCGCTCTTTAGAACAACACTGGATAGACATGCGGCTAACCAAGCATGCTTCATAAAAAGTAAACATTAGAAATACAATCTGCTCTGCCTATCAAATGTCGTTGATTTCACACATTTACTCAACATTTATATAAGCTTCAGCTAGATGAAAGTGGTCAGTGTAATATAAATGTAGAGGTGTAGGTGGTTGTAAATGAGCAAGGGGTCGTGGTCAGTATAATATAGATGTAGAGGTGTAGGTGGTACTAAATAAGTCAGTGGTCAGTATAATATAGATGTAGAGGTGTAGGTGGTACTAAATAAGTCAGTGGTCGTGGTCAGTATAATATAGATCTAGAGGTGTAGGTGGTACTAAATGAGTAAGTGGTCAGTATAATATAGATGTAGTGGTGTAGGTGGTACTAAATAAGTAAGTGGTCGTGGTCAGTATAATATAGATGTAGAGGTGTAGGTGGTACTAAATAAGTAGTGGTCGTGGCAGTATATAGTGTACTAAATGAGTAAGTGGTCAGTATAATATAGATGTAGTGGTGTAGGTGGTACTAAATAAGTAAGTGGTCGTGGTCAGTATAATATAGATGTAGAGGTGTAGGTGGTACTAAATAAGTAAGTGGTCGTGGTCATAATATAGATGTAGAGGTGTAGGTGGTACTAAATAAGTAAGTGGTCGTGGTCAGTATAATATAGATGTAGTGGTGTAGGTGGTACTAAATAAGTAAGTGGTCGTGGTCAGTATAATATAGATGTAGAGGTGTAGGTGGTACTAAATAAGTAAGTGGTCGTGGTCAGTATAATATAGATGTAGAGGTGTAGGTGGTACTAAATAAGTAAGTGGTCGTGGTCAGTATAATATAGATGTAGAGGTGTAGGTGGTACTAAATAAGTAAGTGGTCGTGGTCAGTATAATATAGATGTAGAGGTGTAGGTGGTACTAAATAAGTCAGTGGTCGTGGTCAGAATAATATAGATGTAGAGGTGTAGGTGGTACTAAATAAGTCAGTGGTCGTGGTCAGTATAATATAGATGTAGAGGTGTAGGTGGTACTAAATAAGTAAGTGGTCGTGGTCAGTTGATATAATGTAGAGGTGTAGGTGGTACTATGTAAGTAGAAGTCAGTATAATATTGATATAGAGGTGTAGGTGGTACTAAATAAGTAAGTGGTCGTGGTCAGTATAATATTGATGTAGAGGTGTAGGTGGTACTAAATAAGTAAGTGGTCGTGGTCAGTATAATATAGATGTAGAGGTGTAGGTGGTACTAAATAAGTAATTGGTCGTGGTCAGTATAATATAGATGTAGAGGTGTAGGTGGTACTAAATAAGTAAGTGGTCGTGGTCAGTATAATATAGATGTAGAGGTGTAGGTGGTACTAAATAAGTAATTGGTCGTGGTCAGTATAATAATAGATGTAGAGGTGTAGGTGGTACTAAATAAGTCAGTGGTCGTGGTCAGTATAATATAGATGTAGAGGTGTAGGTGGTACTAAATAAGTAATTGGTCGTGGTCAGTATAATATAGATGTAGAGGTGTAGGTGGTACTAAATAAGTAAGTGGTCGTGGTCAGTATAATATTGATGTAGAGGTGTAGGTGGTACTAAATAAGTAAGTGGTCGTGGTCAGTATAATATAGATGTAGAGGTGTAGGTGGTACTAAATAAGTAAGTGGTCGTGGTCAGTATAATATAGATGTAGAGGTGTAGGTGGTACTAAATAAGTAAGTGGTCGTGGTCAGTATAATATAGATGTAGAGGTGTAGGTGGTACTAAATAAGTAAGTGGTCGTGGTCAGTATAATATAGATGTAGAGGTGTAGGTGGTACTAAATAAGTAATTGGTCGTGGTCAGTATAATATAGATGTAGAGGTGTAGGTGGCACTAAATAAGTAATTGGTCGTGGTCAGTATAATATAGATGTAGAGGTGTAGGTGGTACTAAATAAGTAAGTGGTCGTGGTCAGTATAATATAGATGTAGAGGTGTAGGTGGTACTAAATAAGTAAGTGGTCGTGGTCAGTATAATATAGATGTAGAGGTGTATAGGTGGTACAAAATAAGTAAGTGGTCGTGGTCAGTATAATATAGATGTAGAGGTGTAGATGGTACTAAATAAGTAAGTGGTCGTGGTCAGTATAATATAGATGTAGAGGTGTAGGTGGTACTAAATAAGTAAGTGGTCGTGGTCAGTATGATATAAATGTAGAGGTGTAGGTGGTACTAAATAAGTAAGTGGTCGTGGTCAGTATAATATAGATGTAGAGGTGTAGGTGGTACTAAATAAGTAAGTGGTCGTGGTCAGTATAATATAGATGTAGAGGTGTAGGTGGTACTAAATAAGTAAGTGGTCGTGGTCAGTATAATATAGATGTAGAGGTGTAGGTGGTACTAAATAAGTAAGTGGTCGTGGTCAGTATAATATAGATGTAGAGGTGTAGGTGGTACTAAATAAGTAATTGGTCGTGGTCAGTATAATATAGATGTAGAGGTGTAGGTGGTACTAAATAAGTAATTGGTCGTGGTCAGTATAATATAGATGTAGAGGTGTAGGTGGTACTAAATAAGTAAGTGGTCGTGGTCAGTATAATATAGATGTAGAGGTGTAGGTGGTACTAAATAAGTAAGTAGTCAGTATAATATAGATGTAGAGGTGTAGGTGGTACTAAATAAGTCAGTGGTCGTGGTCAGTATAATATAGATGTAGAGGTGTAGGTGGTACTAAATAAGTAAGTGGTCGTGGTCAGTATAATATAGATGTAGAGGTGTAGGTGGTACTAAATAAGTAAGTGGTCGTGGTCAGTATAATATAGATGTAGAGGTGTAGGTGGTACTAAATAAGTAAGTGGTCGTGGTCAGTATAATATTGATGTAGAGGTGTAGGTGGTACTAAATAAGTAAGTGGTCGTGGTCAGTATAATATAGATGTAGAGGTGTAGGTGGTACTAAATAAGTAATTGGTCGTGGTCAGTATAATATAGATGTAGAGGTGTAGGTGGTACTAAATAAGTAAGTGGTCGTGGTCAGTATAATATAGATGTAGAGGTGTAGGTGGTACTAAATAAGTCAGTGGTCGTGGTCAGTATAATATTGATGTAGAGGTGTAGGTGGTACTAAATAAGTAAGTGGTCGTGGTCAGTATAATATAGATGTAGAGGTGAAGGTGGTACTAAATAAGTAAGTGGTCGTGGTCAGTATAATATAGATGTAGTGGTGTATGTGGTACTAAATGAGTAAGTGGTCAGTATAATATTGATGTAGAGGTGTAGGTGGTACTAAATAAGTAAGTGGTCGTGGTCAGTATAATATAGATGTAGAGGTGTAGGTGGTACTAAATAAGTAAGTGGTCGTGGTCAGTATAATATAGATGTAGAGGTGTATAGGTGGTACTTAATCAGTAAGTGGTCGTGGTCAGTAAAATATTGATGTAGAGGTGTAGGTAGTACTAAATAAGTAAGGGGGTCGTGGTCAGTATAATATTGATGTAGAGGTGTATAGGTGGTACTAAATAAGTAAGTGGTCGTGGTCAGTATAATATTGATGTAGAGGTGTATATGTGGTACTAAATAAGTCAGTGGTCGTGGTCAGTATAATATAGATGTAGAGGTGTATAGGTGGTACTAAATAAGTAAGTGGTCGTGGTCAGTATAATATTGATGTAGAGGTGTAGGTGGTACTAAATAAGTAAGTGGTCGTGGTCAGTATAATATAGATGTAGAGGTGTAGGTGGTACTAAATAAGTAAGTGGTCGTGGTCAGTATAATATAGATGTAGAGGTGTAGGTGGTACTAAATAAGTAAGTGGTCGTGGTCAGTATAATATAGATGTAGAGGTGTAGGTGGTACTAAATAAGTAAGTGGTCGTGGTCAGTATAATATAGATGTAGAGGTGTAGGTGGTACTAAATAAGTAAGTGGTCGTGGTCAGTATAATATAGATGTAGAGGTGTATAGGTGGTACTAAATAAGTAAGTGGTCGTGGTCAGTATAATATAGATGTAGAGGTGTAGGTGGTACTAAATAAGTAAGTGGTCGTGGTCAGTATAATATAGATGTAGAGGTGTAGGTGGTACTAAATAAGTAAGTGGTCGTGGTCAGTATAATATAGATGTAGATGTGTAGGTGGTACTAAATAAGTCAGTGGTCGTGGTCAGTATAATATAGATGTAGAGGTATAGGTGGTACTAAATAAGTAAGTGGTCGTGGTCAGTATAATATATAGATGTAGAGGTGTAGATGGTACTAAATAAGTAAGTGGTCGTGGTCAGTATAATATAGATGTAGAGGTGTAGGTGATACTAAATAAGTCAGTGGTCGTGGTCAGTATAATATAGATGTAGAGGTGTATGTGGTACTAAATAAGTAAGTGGTCGTGGTCAGTATAATATAGATGTAGAGGTGTAGATGGTACTACATAAGTAAGAAGTCAGTATAATATTGATGTAGAGGTGTAGGTGGTACTAAATAAGTAAGTGGTCGTGGTCAGTATGATATAGATGTAAAGGTGTAGGTGGTACTAAATAAGTAAGTGGTCGTGGTCAGTATAATATTGATGTAGAGGTGTAGGTGGTACTAAATCACTAAGTGGTCGTGGTCAGTATAATATAAATGTAGTGGTGTAGGTGGTACTAAATAAGTAAGTGGTCGTGGTCAGTATAATATAGATGTAGAGGTGTAGGTGGTACTAAATAAGTAAGTGGTCGTGGTCAGTATAATATAGATGTAGTGGTGTAGGTGGTACTAAATAAGTAAGTGGTCGTGGTCAGTATAATATAGATGTAGAGGTGTATAGGTGGTACTAAATCAGTAAGTGGTCGTGGTCAGTGTAATATAGATGTAGATGTGTAGGTGGTACTACATAAGTAAGTGGTCATCGACATTTTATTATACGTCACATTTACAAACTGTATATTTGATATGACTTTCGTTAATGGCTTACGGTAGGTATTTTTGTATGTAAGAATAGATCACACATCAATAATTACGTGGTATTACTAATTCTGTACAGTCACATTACACTGTTTACTGGGTAGATATATTGGCTTACTACGCGAGAATTTCGTGAGAAAGTGTTATCACCTCGTCCTCTGTAGTTACAGGTAGGCTCGAGAAGAACTACTAAAACTAAGCACGTGCTCATGTTAACTGGCCGTGTCCACTCGGCGCCGCGCCACAAAAACACGTGCGTTGCGTGCTCTCGTGCGTGTCTCTATTCTAAACTCTACTGACTACAATTAAGACTGGTTAGCATATTCCCACATATCAAAATAGTTTGATAAGTATCTTCTGTCTGTGGAAACTCGGAGCACCTGAAGTGATGACGTCACGAAATGTTGCGTGTCAGTGATAGGTTTTGTAAAGAACAGATGATCAATAACTATGTAATGTAGAATAGCCAATGAACTTGTCTGAGCTCATTGTCTTCAGGCTGAATCTCCCTGACTCATTATTGTAATATCATTAAAGTTTTAAAAAGGGTCATGTTATATTGGCTTCAAAGGGTTGAATGACTGGTATAGATATTAGCTAAGGTAGATTCCGATGAGTCACGGGTGACGGCGGACTGTTTTTGTATCTACCTGAGTCAGACCGTGTCACCAGTCCCCGGGGAGTTCCGGGTGTCTATATAACTGCAATGGTTTTAATTGTAAAAAGGGACTTTAATCGCATCCTGAATCGGTCGTCTGTTTCTGAAACTGCAAGGTCATCGCCGGTGCAGAGAGCTGCACTATACAATCGCGAACCGCCATTGATTAATTTGTCTCATTTTATCGTCCGGTCAATCGATACTATCTAATAGTCTGCTTTCACAGCTTAATACGGAAAAATAACTCAAAAAGTGTTCGTGTATGAAATAATTAAAACCAATAGAAAATTGCCCTGTTATCGCACGGGATTCTTTCAGCATCCCAGAGCGACGCTAGGCCAGCGGACGTCCCAAGGTACGACGGCTCAACGACAGGGAATAGCAAAATATTGGGGGCAAGGACACTTCTAATAGAAATCTCTGACGCATAGCAAAACCATGATACAAACACACGACAAATAATGATATGCGTGTGCGTGCACGTGCTGTCGTATAATTAATCTTTATCGTCAAGCGGACTTTGCTAATAAGTCTAGGTTATCTTAATAAAAAGGCTGCTAAGTTGTCTGATACACAGTTAGCTGGTTTCTGTGGTGATCGAGAGACATTGTATCTGTGAGTACAACTTCCACGAGAGATTAAAGATTAAACATGGCTTATTGGACTACTGTTAGGCTCTCATCACAATATATTCAACCCACGTAACATTGTCACAGAAAAGCCATATATACACTAACGGAAACGTGAAGCTGTAAAAAGATAAAACAAATGACTTATGATAAAATCTAGTGTCATAACCTCGTCATAGAGTTAGCTGACATTGACGAAGAAAACCTGGAAAGAATATCAAATGCATTATAGTACTGGCCAAATTGACCGAGTGTAAGTGGTTAGAGGTAAAAGGACAAACATCTTAACGAACTGACCAAAATGACGAAGAGGTAGACGGCTAGACTCAAGTTTAAATTGAGAAGGTCAAGAGGTATTGTTGCCTATATAGACCGAAGATAAGGTAAATCAGGTAGATGTTAAAGGTCAAACGTCTTAACGAACTGGCCAAAGTGGCCAAGGGTTTGAGGGCAAACGGTTTAATGTTTAACGTCCTAAAGAACTGGCCAAAGTGGCCAAGAGTTTGAGGGCAAATGGTTTAATGTTTAACGTCTTAAAGAACTGGCCAAAGTGGCCAAGAGTTTGAGGGCAAATGGTTTAATGTTTAACGTCTTAAAGAACTGGCCAAAGTGGCCAAGAGTTTGAGGGCCAAAGGTTTAATGTTAAACATCGTAACGAACTGTAAAAAGAGTTATGAAACTAGAGTCAGAATGTCAGACGCTTTGACAAGGTGGCCACTGCGGAAATATTATGGCGTTACATACAAATCTAATATAAATACGACAACAACTGCCATAGGGAAAGATAGGTCAATTTGATCGGTGTTGGTGATGGGGACGCTTACCCTTCAGTAACGCTTGGCCAGATTGTGGATGTACTTTTCCACTTGGCGCCATATGAATATATGTCCTGTTTATATGTCCCTGTTGTTAAATTAGGTTTTTAGTGCGGATCATAGTTTTGACCATATGTCCAAGTCCAAGTTCTTTATTACATAAACCTTACTGCTTAACAGTACAAACATACATAATCATATAGCTATAATAGTATTTACGTGTACAATAGAATAATACAAACTATATTATTCACACACACCACACACACTACACACACCACACACATCACACACACACCATACACATACCACACACATCACACACACCACACACATCACACACACCATATACATCACACACATCACACACACCACATACATCACACACATCACACACATCACACACATCACACACACCACACACACCACACACATCACACACACCACACACATCACACACACCACACACATCACACACACCACACACATCACACACACCACACACATCACACACATCACACACACCACACACACACACACACACACACACACACACACACACACACACACACACAACACACACACACACACACACACACACACACACACATCACACACACACACACACACACACACAACACATCACACACACACACACACACACACACACACACATCACACACACCACACACATCACACACACCACACATCACATACACACACACATCACACACACACCATACACTCACACACACACACACACCACACACACACACATACATCACACACACACACACACACCACACACACACACATCACACACATCACACACATCACACACATCACACACATCACACACACACACGCACACACACACACACACACACACACACACACACACCACACACACACACACACCACACACATCACACACACACACACACACACACACACACACACACACACACCATACACATCACACACACACACACACACACACACACACACACACACACACACACACACACACACACACACACACACACACACACACACACACACACACACACACACACACACACACACACACACACACACACACACACACACACACACACACACACACACACACACACACACACCACACACACACACACACACACACACACACACACACACACACACCACACGCACCACACGCACCACACATATCACACACATCACACAAACCACACACATCACACACACCACACACACACACACACATCACACACATCACACACACCATAACACATCACACACACACACACACACACACACACACATACATCACACACATCACACACACACACACACACCACACACACACACACACATCACACACATCACACACACACACACACACACACACACACACACACACACACACACACACACACACACACACATCACACACATCACACACACACACACACACATACACCCACACACTCCACACAATCACACACATAACACACATCACACACACACATACACACACACACATCACACACATCACACACACACACACATCACACACACACACACACACACACACACACACCACACACACACCACACACATCACACACATCACACACATCACACACACCACACACATCACACACACCACACACATCACACACATCACACACACCACACACACCACACACACCACACACATCACACACACCACACACATCACACACACCACACACATCACACACACCACACACATCACACACACACACACACACATCACACACATCACACACACCACACACATCACACACATTACACACATCACTCACACCACACACACCACACGTACCACACACATCACACACATCACACACATCACACACACCACACACATCACACACACCACACACATCACACACACCACACACATCACACACACCACACACATCACACACACCACACACACCACACACATCACACACACCACACACATCACACACACCAAACACATCACACACATCACAACCATCACACACATCACACACCACACACATTACACACACCACACACATCCTACACACATCACACACCATACACACACCACACACATTCTTTAACACACAAGTTGATACCTGTTGAAGCAAATAACCAAACCAATGCGACTGATCCGTATCTTTGACAAAAAACTGAAAGCCAACTTGGCTGACTGTGGATGCACTTTTCCATTAGTATTCGTATGAATATATGTCCTGTTTATATTTCGCTGTTGCTAAATCGTTAAGTTTATATAAGAGTTGGGTTACAGTGGGATTACAGTTTTGGTTATATGTTGATACTGGTAATGTTTGCAAATAATCAAACAAATAACAGTGCCATTGACAAAACAGAATCTGAAAGTCAACCTTTCTGACCATCTTCACAGCTGTTATAGAATATTATACTGTATAATAGACGTTTGCATCTCTCTATAACATGTTCTATGTAAAAAAAAACATACAACATTCGGATATCCCACTTTCTGTATAACACAGTATATAGTAAGTATTTTCATAATGTTATCAATTTGATTCATATAAGCTTAAGAACTTTCTCGAGTTTAAGAATTTTCTATATACATGTATTCAATTTCTTCAAATTTTCTTCAAATTCAGTTTGCTCGCGTACAAATTGGTTACAGAGCCTGAATGAGTTACTAATGCTGAGTCACGATCTCTGTCCAAATGGCGACCTAGAAATGACGTCACGCTATACCTCAACACCCAGGTAAACAAGAGTATATATTTACGGCTTCGAATGACTAGAATTAATTAGTGAATCCATTTCCAGAATTAGACCTGAAAGTAGGACAGCCATGAACAGTACTGTGTTGGTCTGTATTTATGACATCTCTGCATGCTCCATTAGGTCATTTATACATTTGTCGGGTTGTTTTTCATTGGACTCATTCATATATGTACAAAAAATGTATGTATGTGTATCAACATTCATGGTCTCATGACCCGTTTGTTATAAATCCAATCCAATCATTGTATGTAATGTTTAAACCCCAAAACCAGCGTCCTAAATAGATAAAGCAAAGATGTTGTTGACAAATCAGCCGAACAAACGGACCACGTTCTATGTCAACCGTGGTAATACTGTATTGATCAGCGGTTGGCGCGTCTCTTTGGAATACACCACTGTTATTTTTTGATCACATGATCTCCTGTAGTTCATTAACATTCTCCACAAGCTTTCGGGTAGTCTTTTCAAACGATGATGTCATACCACACACATTGGACCAATCTAAAAGCGAAAGCTAAGAATGTTTCTTCGTATGTCGCTTAAAATATTGCTCATCATATAATGACGTCATTTTACTTAATTTTCTATCCGATCTATCTGAAGTCCAGATAACGGTAGCTTTAATTAAAGTTTGACCATACGGTGAAAAAACCTGACGTCAGTATTTGGGAAATGAATAAGAAATAAATGTCGAACATACACATATCCAATTTATGTCCGTTTTAAAAACCTCACGCAATTGCAGGATATGCAAAATAAATAAATTAGATTTGGCTAAGATAAAATAAAAATTTAAAAAGTTAGATTTGATAAAAAGTAAAGTTGCACTGTAGTTCTGAGGATTAGATATGAGTCTCCAGTGAGGCGTTTGTTATTGGTAGAACTCTTGGCTCAACGTTAGCAAATAATCAAATGGACAACGCTGATACTGAGCGCTTGTTTATGTCATGCTTGCGTTTGGCAGCCTCGACCTCACGTTTGCGCAACTGCACAAAACACAGTATCACAAACACGCAATTACGGTTTCATTAGCTTCTTATCTATTCCGACTTTTTGCTCCTTTTTCAAATACTTATTATTTTAAGACTTTAATTCAGAAAGCAGTCGTTTGATGTGCTTCACACGGGACTCGACGTTCGCATGATCAAACCTAATCACAAACCAAATTGTAGGGTTCCCATACTTCCAACTCATTACTTTCTTTTGGATGCTTCTGCCACGTGCCGAAACAGGCACACTGCATATGACGTATTTCCTGTTCAATACATGCACATGCACCTAGTTTATTCCTATAGGCTATAGACTGCTCGGAGACGCGCGGTCGCCTGGCTACAATTCCTTTTATATTTTATTAGGTGGCAGTTTCGTGTTTTATTATTTTACAAACCATTGAAGCGTGTATTTTACTGGTGTAACAATAACATATTATATCTGTTTTTATAATGGTATATGTCGACGTGTAGCGAATGCAAGTACTCCACGTCCATATCAAATTTTGTATATTAAATAAATTCTATGTAGAAATAATGATTCGATAATGATACAGTACCTGTAATTATTTGGTATTGGTGTGTACATCAATATCAATTCAGCGTCGTCTTTTTTATGCAACAATCGTATATAAGTTTGTGGAAAATGCTAAATATTGGCGTCTTCTCTGAATATCAATTTATCTTATCGGTACATCTGTCACCAAGAACAAGGTGTCCAGTGAACTTTGTTAAATCTTTCAAAGGTTGATATATTTTGTTCAATGCAGAACATTACGCACCGGGATTTCCACTATAGAAAACAATGGAATAGGAAACACTTAGTATCCATGAAAACAAATTTAACAAAAGACATATTTCTGGCAATTTGGTGGTAGCAATAAAAAGAATTAAGCACACTGCACTGTATATAGAATTGAGCCATTAGTGTTTCATTCCGACAAATTATGACATATACTGCAAATTAACTTATTTTCGCGTTGATCTGATTTCGCGTTTTAATGTCTAACGACTCTGTTGTGGCTATTTATCTTCTTAAATAAGATGATTTCGGGACGACATTTCGCGAATTTCTAACCGCGACAGTAAGCTGGTTTGCACTAAGACTTGATATACAATTTTCATAAAAATAATGGCAATAGTAAACATGATCAAAATGTATTTTAATCTAATTGTGACAGTTATCTTTTATAATTTATAACGTTATTATCACATGTTCTGAACAAACAGCACGCAATAATACACATTATAATATCATCAGAATAAATGTTATATCATGTCTGAATAGGCACGAAACATATTGGCTGAATATAAGCGTTGTGCGCTTTACTGAATAAATATTTTAATCTTGTGTTTGAATACCAATTATAACATTTTAAAATAAATTACCTGGATAAAAATTTTGACGTTGTTTAAATGAAAATTAAAGTATTGGTATGAAACTTTTGCCACAATAAAAATCATATGATAGTATAAGAATAATAACCTTGATCAAACCAGAGTAGGAGACTGTTTTACCACAGCTCAGGGTAAGGCGCGGAGTATGGGAGGGTGCGCTGAAAAGGCCCCCGGATCGATTAAGTTTGCCGGTTGCCGAGCGATCTGATGCCGAACCAGGATGACATTTATATACACTGTTTAGCTGATTAGTGCAATCACGTCAAATCGTGTTACCATATTTTATATATACAAGGTCAGCGACACGGCTAACTTACTACCAATTATAGTACCACGGCCATTCACAGGCACTAACTTTACCAAGGGCTGAAACACGCATGCGCGTTCTGTGGGATGTGTTTGTCAGATAACCTAAGCAATTTTAAATATTTCGTTTGGTATACTAGTTATGTATTCCGTTGGGAGAAGACATGCACATCTGATGTAAATTTATTTAAATCGCAAAAAAACTATCTCCATTTATCTGCTGGCACAGTTAACTAGAAAGAGACACGCTCCCGAAACATTGATTGGATCCTAAAATGACTATAAAGCACGTGCGTCAAGTTCCGTATTTATCAGAATCCGATGGCCTACTTTGATGTAACTAGGTCATCATGATAAACTAAACTAGAAAATATAACAAAAGCTCCAATAAAGGACAACATTGTCCTAAACCAACTATCACATTTCCACGAAAACGACAAAGCTATTTTTGGACGTGAGAACGAGTTGTATTTTGTGCTATTTGTTTCGGAGTCTAGTTATTATTTTTTAAACTAATTATAAAATACGCGTTTCTCTATTTGAGATAACATAAAGTATAAACTTTAAAAAAATGAAGTAATCCCACGTAGTTTGACGTTTGATTGCATTTTTTTTGCATCACAATTCTCAATATCTACGATAAAACACACACATGGATCTCGTACGATCGTTCGAACCTGCCAATGATTACCTTAAGGATGCAACGAAAGTTCAATCGAACCTTTCAAACCTTCCGAATTCTACAATAAAAATATTTTCAAATGACACTACAAGCCAAAACATGGAAAACATTAAAAGGCTACTCGATACAGTTGTCATTATGAAACAAAAAAAAAAAACCATAGCAAAACATAATGAAACTTCGCGAAATCATGATCAGATAAAACTTTCTTACTAAAAAACATGTTGTCTAAGTGAACAGTTCATGTCGCAGATTCTTAAGCAACTTCCGGCGTGCCGGTTGGGTCCAGGCGACTGTGTGTCATAAAAAGTTGTTTTAGACACACAGTTAAGAACCATGGGGATGGAAATGGAATTGAGAAGCACAAATATCAAACACGATTTCGAAGTGCCCTTAACCCTCTTGCTTGAAAACCACACCACAATTAACGCCCAAAAATCACCCAGAATCATACAATGATCCTTATCACAGATGTTAGATTCCGATGTTTTTCATATACAGAGTGTAGGTC
Source organism: Argopecten irradians (assembly GCF_041381155.1). Classification (NCBI taxonomy): domain Eukaryota; kingdom Metazoa; phylum Mollusca; class Bivalvia; order Pectinida; family Pectinidae; genus Argopecten; species Argopecten irradians. Next base: position 20,562,686 of record NC_091143.1, on the reverse strand, counting down.
GTTGTTTTTTCTCCTGTTTCCCCCATCTCCTAAATCTAGCACATCCTTAAAGAGACAATTCAGTGTAAGAGTACTTTAAAATTGGCCCATATTTCGGATAGTTCTAATAGAAATTAATTTAGTTGGTTTTACTGTGATATGCCAGAAAAGCCCACTTTATTAAAATGTATGTGAAATATTCAAACTCGCTTCCTGTCCGCCATTACATGTTCACATAGTGGTCGTATGTCTGGTATACCGAACCCTGGCCCTTGCTAGTGTAGTAAAGATTTTTTTGTCTATTACTACTCAAATCGCTGCATGTACTTGTCTACAAATAATTTCATCAACTCATCAGTGGTTATGTATTACATTTGTTAAACATGCCTAGCTTTGGCTCAGGTATGGGTACAGCGTACATGTTGTACCTGCTTAATCGTATTGACCAACGATTTGAAATTTCAACGGTATCAATCAAAATACTTAACAATGTCGTTGAGTTTGTCAATATTTCTTGTTTTACGTTTCACAAGGAATTTACATTTATTTCATGTTTCGTGGTTGTGTAACAGAATTAGCCTCACTGAACTGTCCCTTTAAACGACCCTGGTTGTTAATACCATGTTAAACACAAACAGACAAACATTATTTTCCCGCTGTGACATCGCGAGGGCGTTCTTCTAGGACTTTTACAAGTGGAACATTGGTGGGAGTCGATAATGCTAAGCTGTATAGTAAGTGGTTTTATTACCCAGATAACAAAAACAACAGAGAAACGATTGGATTGATTGTTCGTGAAGTTGTTTTTCTTCCAGATAAGCGTTTGGCAAAATCCTAGTGATTCGCGACCAACCTACCCAGTTGGTATATGGTTGTTGATTTACCGCTGTGACAAATGGGCTGACAAAGACAACTTTTCCTTCTGTCCCAAACAGTAATGGCGATGGACGCGATAAGAGTGGCCGACTTTGACAACTGTTCGCAGAGCGACAAGTCGATTTAGATGGATGTTTCAGTAGATGTATCTCAGTGATTTCTCGGAACCGTTCTGTAATGTCATTGAAAATCGAGCAAGAACCAATGTAATATCTTCTGTAATCGCTTAATCTCCGGAACAACCGTCCGTCAAAACCTTCTAGTATTATTGCCGCGATATAGTTGTAATCGTAGTTATCCGCCCTTGGTTGTAGACTATCAGGAAATCTGCCATTTCCGAAGCTGTTAGGAATGCAGTTTTATAGACGTCTATCAATACCACGCGATGTTTTAAACAACATACTACGCAGTGCATGGCCATATATCATATTCCTGAAGTCTGATGGCGAATAGACTTTAGATTGCTCTGTATTATAGCGGAGGAAATGACATCACTAATAACAGTGAAGATGAGAATGTCTTGACAATACATATAACCGCTTAATAAATATATCTTTATAAAAAAACGATCGCATGATAAAAAGTTAATGATCTCATCGATTATATTTACATTACAACACTATTTGTGTATGGAATTTCTGGAATGTATCTTGTGCAAAAACAATATTTTTAAATGGTACCATTACTATTAATTCTTTGAATATTTCCATGATGATTATCTACCGGCACTTGTATATAACCCTTTGGCCGGTACGCATCGTTTACAAGCGTAAAGACAAAGAGATCTATGTACTTCAATTGGTCCGTAGCGACTTCCGAATGCCTCTTAGATTTAAAACCGACTTCCGAAAGGCGTCTTGCAGTTATCCTAATGTTCGGTGTATCAAAATGTGATTAGATATTTTTGACAGGTACACGACTTAACGTACTTTTAACTCGCATTGCCTGATACTACCTCCCTGATGCACGTTGTACAGCATCCTCAATGGCATTTCTGGCTGCCAATTCGAATCAATTTACTTACAAAAATGCAAATATCTCTTGCATTTCATGTTTAAAACATATAGAAACGGCTTCCAAATTGAAATTCAGATTAAGAGATCGATCTATGTTTGATACGTTCCTACAATAGAAATGGCTCCTTTTCATGCTAATGTTGGTTATTCGCTTGTTTTACGGGGGTTAATTTATAGTCCCCTATGGTAAGCTTTACCGTGTGTTTAGCGTTTAAATATGTGTTGTTCATGGAATGTACATGTAGTGTATCATATGGTTGCTCAATAAAAAAAATATTCTGTCATGCAAAGCATTCTTTATTCGCGAATGGTGTTTGCTGCAAATATTAATAGATTTCTTATGATATTATTTTACAATTTTGAAATAATAGTACATCAATTTGTATCCACACCACTTGTTGAACCAGATGGAAGAGATCTACTGAAAAAGGAAACCGGAGAACTACCAAGATTCAATTTGGATGGAAGGTGACCACAAACCTTTTCCCCACCCGATCGGTCAATCGAACCCCGGTCGTTTAGGAGAAAGACAATCGAACGTGATAATGTGATAATCCTTGATCCTGTTTGCTCTTTTCAATGTGTGGTAGTCATGATGTTAATAGCTTGTTCTTTCCTGTATCAGTACGTCACCACCATCCCCTAATCTTACCGCTAGTACACCTCTGTGTAGTATAAAAAGTACATGTATATAGCGAGGATATTAATGTATTAACCAAGTAAGTTAATGGTGGATGGGATTTTAGGTTTGTAAATTTTGTAAATTCTATGTGATAATATCAACATTGTTCAAACGGACCTGTTCTCTTTAACTGTCAATCACAAACGACCAGTAATTTGGTCAAACGTTTTTGTTCATCCATCAAACCTAAGCGTCGACCACACGCACGCGCTGTATTGTCCGGTATTTTATCACGTGTCTGGGGATCCGACTGGACATCGTGCTGTGTCCGGGCCTTGCCGTCCGTAGTAATGAGCCGTATCACAGTTACATAACAATTAGCCTTTGTTAAGCCATCACTCCCATCAGGTTTTTATCTGGACGTCGTTAGAAATCCATTTATAACTTTCCAGGAGGCGAAAAGCTGGCCCCGATCGCGGTCATTGTAAATTTGGACAGAGGGCACGATTGTCTTTAAGGATGACAATTTTACCATGGATCATAAATAACATGACACTAACCAATGTTGTAGTAGATGTTATATTTTAGTAAGGGTGTATGAATGTCTACAGAAAATAATCAAGAAAGCGTTTGGTCCTCATACGATCTGTAATTTGAAGGACCTCTCGCGGTTATGTAGGTTTATAAGGACAAATCTCAGTTTTGTTACGAAACATAAAATTTTTGATATCGTTGTGTCATATATCCTACTTCATGTTATGATATTTGCTTCTTATGTTCCATGAAAAACCCATGTCATTTTTTCTAACAGGTCTTATTTTCTTGCATATGTAGATTTCAAATCTGTAAAGCTGTTGATTAGCTTGAAATATACCATCCATGCAAATTTGCTGACCGAAAATAGAAAAATTCATAAAATTATGTTTTCTGTAATATTAGAGTGAATGTAGTCTCGATCCTGTTGATTTTTTGTCCTAAATTTCTTACGATAGAACAATATACAAAACTATTTTATTTTTACAAATGATAACTAATTTTTGTTATTTCCCAGGACCGTTTCTATATGTAATTACCATGTTTTGCCATATTTTCGCCCGTAAAAAATCAATGAATAGGCCAAAAAGGAAATGAAAACCCATGTCAATTTCACAATATTTGTATATGATATGCCCAAGGTAATATGTTTTTCAAATATCATATAAAAACACGGGGTCCTCGATCAAAATTTCACAATTTTGTAAGCTTGAAGTTTGTAACTCGCAACCCTACCCCCATTTCATCTAGTGCTAAGATGGGTTATATTTGACTATTTTTTGAAAATCATGCCGCAAAAAAACATTCCACATCAGTTCATACGTTTTTGTGATATTATATCTGGTTTATGTCTGTTTGTTTTTTATGATTTTCTCCAAATTGTGTGTTTAAAGGAAATCCGTATGCGATTTTTTTAGAATTCCGGAATTTCGGTCCGGCCGGGTCCCGTCTTATGATTTATAACGACGAACGGCACTTCCGGTGTTTAAAAATCCATTCCCATTTACGACAGGGACCGCAAAAACCTCAGAAATAGCATATAATTTTCACTTCACTGCTTTTATTTGATTTATTTAATGATTTTAAACATTCAATATTATATGTAGACAATTTTCACCTATTGAAAAAATATCCAAGTGTGATGTCGTGGCGTATCGGAAACCATTCTGGAATTCAAAACAACCTCCGCAACTTCCGGTATAGCGTCAAATGAATTGGCGCGATTATTTATCTTAATTATTTCTAATATTGGAGTTTTTCTCGCCATCGTCATCTACATTTAAAATATTGAGATCTAGTTTTAAACGTACGAGTTGACAAGTTCGTAAGCTTTGTAAGAGTATGTTTCTGTTTTAAGATAGATTCTAGTTTACTTATATATCAGAATTATTTTTAACGTATTTCTTAACCGGATATGAACAATAATAAGAATATGGTGGCTATTGAAACTATAAAATTGGGTTAAATGATATAGTTTGGGGTTTTCCTCGGTCAAACACGGGGATTGTTTTACATTGATCTTGTAATATAATTATGTACCTACGAACGTGATAAAAATGACGTCCGTAACAAGCAGATTTGGCAAACGTTAATGAATATTGTATAACTTTGACGTCGAGTAGTACACAATAGCGACCAAACCTTGACCAATGTCAGCCACCGTTATACATGTATGCCAGTCCCCGTCCGACTGTTCTTGCATGAATTATTTAACAGCCGGTAAATGAATATACTACCCAGCAACGTGTTTGGTATTTTCACGGAAATGTGCTGATATATCTGTATAAAAGATCAAAGAGAGAGGGATCATCCTGTGAGAAATGATAGTGTGACCTATATCCGTCGGAAAGGGTCCCCGGGCGTCATCCGTAATACTACATCAATTAATTCAACCGACTCAGCAACCGAACGGAGTCAATACTTCTTTTGAGAATGGGCAAATTAAAAAAAAAATATATAATTGGACGGTGTGCAGAGCTGTGCAGATATTAAAACGTTGCATGCTTTCGTTGGATACAAAGAATAAATATAAATCGCATACAATTTGATCATCTTGACTTTTGAACCGTCAGGAGTATATTATTGGCAGTCGAAATTGTTTTGTTCAATGGTCTCAAACCCAGCAATAGATTAGCTAACGCTACGGTGACTGAGATTCATGATTATTCAATATCCCCGAGGCTTCAAACCGTCACATCAGATCTCGGTGAAAACTTTATTCTTTTTTAAGATTATCGTTGAAAGCTCTCCTTTAATCCTTGACATTTCCATCTTTTTGTATTTATTATCAAAAGGTAGAACCGACTTTTAATCAGATTTGATCTGTTTGATGTCTTTAAATGTTTTCGCACGTGAAAATCACTTACACGTTCATTCTTTCAATATGATGTTCCATTGGCTGGAACAGTATTACTTCATTGTGTGGTGGAGGACAATCAAGGGAGGTAACTAACGTAAAACAAAGGGACGTAACTGTAGTAAAACAAAGGGAGGAAACCCCTTACAAAAGAAAGGAAAGTAAATTATAAACTATTTCCAACAATGATGGTATTTGGGGGAGATAACTATCTAATTACATTCTGTAAAGAACAAGTAAGGATTTTATTCCTTATCTAAAGCAGTTATGGAGTCTTTTTTTTAAATTAAGTCGCCTATTACGATAGGTTTTACTGCGAAATGTGACATTCCATTTTGCGGTGCCGTATCACTGTAGTACAACTGGTACGAATCCGCAAATGGAACGCACGGTCTATAAGGCTGCAAGACCTATACAATCTGAAGCCGATACAATCAATGTCTGACGCAAGGACCTTAATTATCTGAGAGCCGTATCCTTCCAAACAGGTGTTACATGCAATGCTTAACAGTCTGATGCTAAGACATTAACTACTGACCGCTAATGTATTTTTAATCTGAGAAACAGGACCTTTGCAAAATAATTCAATACCTTGACAATTTGACGCCACTAAATTTTGAATTGATTCCAATATTTTTTTAAACATTTGACACTAACATGGAAATTTAGTACCTGAATCCGTGATCTTTTGAATCTGAAACAAATAAATTTACAATTTATTTTTGCAAATAGACTAAATACCTTTAATTAGACCATGAACCCAATTTCTTTTCAAAATCCGACGCCACAATATCGTAATAATAAAAAACTGTGGAAAGAAACACGGAAATATGGTATTGCTTCTTTTATATTTCATAAATGAAGATGGTGTTTTTAAAAAAGGCGAATGTTACGTAAATGTTTCCGGAATCGGCTCCTACTGCTTTTGGTTAGGAGGCGTTATATCCTACCATACATGGGACAATCCCAGCCCTAATCTGCCGTACACGTATGCATGGACGATACATGCACCCATGACAGTAATTTAACATGTATATACCATAAACTTGTTAACATAAACGTGTAATCAACCATTTAGCGGTGTACATTTCCATATTGTCTCCGAAACAGTACACCAGAGAAACATAGCCTTATATGTTTATATTAATATTTCAGTGTTCCGCAATTTCATTCCAGTTTCAACATGCATAATCCATGTCCTCTCTGCCCCAGAACACACATACTCAATCAGATTTCACACCATAGCGTACATACAAATGGATTGTCGTAAGATAAAATATAATTCTCGGTCTGTGTCAATCGACCCCGGCTACCGTTGGCCAGTAACATGCATTCCTGTCGCCAGTCTACAATGTAAATACGGAGCTGTTGTATTGTATATACAGTATAACTGTTTATTGGGAAGTTCGCGACACCTGTTGTACCTACACGCATACCGGATGCGCACTCACCTGTATCTGGCCAATACCTATGGTACTTACCTGTCACTTAGCCGCAAAGGTTTACCTGTGTGGCATTACAAAAGGATGCAGAGATCCTAGCGAGATACAGGTGGTACTAGGTGCAGCCGGCCCGAGGCGGCTCTCACACCTGGCTGTGTGACATATCGTGTATACATATATATATATATACGTATAAAGCTTTATGTGGCGTTTACATAATACCAGGTCCAGCAGCAAAATTACAAGGTTCAGATCGATGATTTTATCAATGTTCACTATAGGTGACAGAAAACCACGGAAATAGACCTGGATGACCTGTTATTGGTTTTGTCCTTCTGACGATTTCGTTAATTTTCTGTGATTCATTGATTATCTATCTATGTTTTAATTCAGACTAATCAATATGTTACTAGAATTCATGACAACATAAGGGAAAATACCAGTATCCGCAATCTGAAAGATTTCAACAAAAGTCACATACGCTACATACGCATTTGTAAATAGAAGTCATGTTTCACATTTTGTATACTTATCAGAAAAAAAAAATTTTTGACTGCTCATAGGTGTATAGCACACATGTATTATAGTTAATTTCATATTTAGCATATGAAATTTATATTTTACTACGTGTAGTTTGGCACTTTTGATTTAATGCTTGAAAAATGTTTCGAACCTTGCCACACGCAGAAAGTCAACTTATCATAAGTGTTAAGGGAGTAGGGGGTCTAGAATATAGTGAGAGATTGGGATTGACGGAGGGAGGTAGTGGGGATGATGGAAGAGAGAGCCATCCCATTAAAGGGGCTGACCCTGCTCCTCTCAATTAGTATGATTCATACCGATAATGTTTTTATAATATGTACCACCTTCTCGGCGAGGATATTTAGACGGAATTAAATTAGAATAATTCATATCCAGATTCGCACGATTTGTCAGAAAACATGATATCATCCTAGAAAATTGAGTGAATAATGTTACACAACCGTACCCGAAATTTCAGTATTACAGATAAATTATTATATTTTTTGACAGATGTCAAAGAAACGACTCCGCCGATCACACGTTTAGAGGCATTTCGCACTTGAAAGGGCAAGAAGAAATGACTCAGTTCCATCAAATTTCCTAAATTATACTAGATAGTTCTTTTAGTGTTAAAATATTCATGTTCTAGCACGACTTACACTAACATTTACGAGGCTTTTTACATGTGTTTTCTGAATAACGCCTCAGCCTGGTTTTTTTGGTCACATCGACATAGTTGCTACCGTATGGCATTATCCCTACGGAGCTGATTGTGAATGGAAAAACGTGTAACGCAAGGGAGCACGGCCACATTTCTGGGTCGGAGTAACCAAGTTGGTAGGAAACTCGGGGGATCAATGGACTATAAAACGTCTATAAAACATAAAGTGTAACCATTATAAAGTGCTGTGTTGTACGTATAACTGTGAGTATACTAAATAATGCACGAGTTTGTCTCGCGCGTGAGTGAGGTGCGAAACAAGCCGACAAGCTTCTTATCTAATGAAAATATGAAGGGATATAAGTCCGTATGGTTGGTAAATTGATATTTACTATAACGGGAGCAGGGTGTTACATTGATGTCGACAGTAATGGGAGGGAACAAGTCTGTAGGTCAGGAAAATCAACAAATTCTGATGTTATTGGTGGGTTTTGACATGTCCAGTCGCCACAGTACGGACATTTATGGGGATGGAAACACGTCCAGTTCAGCAAGTAAATTAAGGAGTTTGACTAGCGGGAACATTTGTATCGACAAAAACGAAAGAACAGTCGGAAATATCATTGGTATTTTCTGTAAACGGGTAAAATGTTTTCATGTTAGTTCAGAATAAACGATGCTACACCGCTGAAAAAATGGTAGTTTTTCTCAATCAAAATCAGGAGCAGGCATGTTGTCAGTCTATGAAGGACACTTCGTTGTTCATCCCTTAACGCGTGGTCGACAGTCGAATGTCGATGGCGCTCTTGCTAAAAACTGACATGCGGACTTATCAGATAGAATATCAAACCTTGACGTTCGGAACTCTGGTCGGCGATAAATTTTTCTGCTGTTTACACAAGCTGGTTCAAAGTTGTCTCATTATCTACACGTTTCTCAGAGATATCCCAGCATGAAGTACGGCTAGTATTTAGTAGTAAACCGTTTAATGTAAAAGAAAATTGTTATTTTACAACCTCTGTATATACAGGGATGAGTCCCTTGTAATTATCTCCCTTTCAATACCACGTGACAGGAAGTTGATAGGGCGGAGCTAATTATTGACAAACCCGCGCCGTAGTTGACGTAGCCTACTCTAGCACGAGTAATCGAATGCGATTAAAGAGGAAATCATTAAATTATTAAACGATCCTTGAGATTAGATTTTCAGCTGATGCGAAGAAAACGAATTCTAAAGTAAATTAAAGAGAATACGATAAGTCGAGTCTAAATATTGGTTAGCTCCGCCGTAGATAACGTTAAACTAGCCAGTAAGGCACGAAGGATCAGGCGGGAAAAACTCATTTCGTAGCCATGGTTTAATACAGCGTTAGGTATCGCGAGGCGTGGCCATATTATTTGTTGTAGTTTTATTTACAGTGTTCTGTAGAACTGGCCTGCCTAAGGCGTCGCATTACGTTCTTACACTATTTCTCTGATGGCAAGAGAAGATGGCTGGCGAGACGATATCGCCGTACTCTGCAAACCCGCCGTCGGGCCTTACACTCGTGGAATTACTTTTGTAAAATGATTGTTGTGCTATAGAAACCATATATGTCAAAGTACTATCCAATATGTTTTACAACAGTTGAGCTATCAAATCAAGTACCTCGTGTCAAAATTTCCGTTTGGAGGCGCGAAGTGTCTGGAGAGATATGATGTGGATATGTGGTACAATGAATAGTTAATACTCGGGTCGGCAGCCCGTGTTTACTGATAAGAGAGGTAGAGGCCCAGAAAAAACATATATAGTGTTAACTTTATACATCATTTATAATACATCAGATTCTATAAGACAAATTCCCTCCTAAAACAATCGATTGCGTAAGACGCATACGCCATTGTTTTAGCAAACATTTTAGAATTAAAACAAATCACCGCTGGGTATCTGACATTGTATAAAGTGATGTTTGGATGGAGGTTCTGTTAGCGTTCTCTGCGATTCAACATTAAACACGGCGATATATGGCAACTGCCACCAACCCGTGGTGTCGTGGAGTACATAGTGGCTACCGGTGTTTGGTGTACATCTCTAGAGTTATCACCTTCGTAATCAAACGCAGCCACTTCCGGTCAACAACATCAGCGAAACATACGGGCTCTTTTAAAATTTTCCTGTCGCAAAAAAACGCTTACTTTGATACCCTCAGGTGCAAACAATTCATTGATCCTGAGTATGCCATAAAACGGAAGTCTGGAATACATCAAACTTAGCATGAACTTCTTTTTTCTTTTATGCGTATCGTGTAAATCTGATTAATATCATACCATTCATATCACTTAAGGTTAGTTTTGAGACCATACGGAAAACCTATATCACGTCCGGCTCAAACATCCGTCGAAGTTGGTGTGTTTCTTATATTCAAAATTTACCTTCTCTATGTATGTTCTTTTACATCGTCTCCTCAATCCATCCCTTAATCCCCCCTCTCTCTCCACATCCTCATCAATCCCTTAACCATCTCTCTCTCTCACTCTCCATATTATCAACCATCCCTTAACCATCTCTATCTCTCTCCACACCCTCACCCATCCCTTAACCCCCTCTATCTCTCTCCACACCCTCACCCATCCCTTAACCACCTCTATCTCTCTCCACACCCTCACCCATCCCTTAACCATCTCTCTCAATCTCCACACCCTCATCAATTCCTTAACCATCTCTCTCTTCCCATACTCCACCATCCCTTAACCATCTCCTCTCTCTCCACACCCTCACCCATCCCATAACCATCTCTATCTCTCTCCACACCCTCACCCATCCCTTAACCATCTCTATCTCTCTCCAACCCCATCACCCATCCCATAAACCATCTCTATCTCTCTCCACACCCTCACCCATCCCTTAACCATCTCTATCTCTCTCCACACCCTCACCCATCCATTAACCATCTCTCTCTCTCTCTCTCTCCACACCCTCACCCATCCCTTAACCATCTCTATCTCTCTCCACACCCTCACCCATCCCTTAACCATCTCTATCTCTCTCCACACCCTCACCCATCCCTTAACCATCTCTCTCTCTCTCTCCACACCCTCACCCATCCCTTAACCATCTCTATCTCTCTCCACACCCTCACCCATCCCTTAACCATCTCTCTCTCTCTCCACACCCTCACCCATCCCTTAACCATCTCTATCTCTCTCCACACCCTCACCCATCCCTTAACCATCTCTCTCTCTCTCCACACCCTCACCCATCCCTTAACCATCTCTCTCTCTCTCCACACCCTCACCCATCCCTTAACCATCTCTCTCTCTCTCTCCCTAACCACCTCTCACACCATCCCTTAACCATCTCTATCTCTCTCCACACCCTCACCCATCCCTTAACCATCTCTCTCTCTCTCTCCACACCCTCACCCATCCCTTAACCATCTCTATCTCTCTCCACACCCTCACCCATCCCTTAACCATCTCTCTCTCTCTCCACACCCTCACCCATCCCTTAACCATCTCTATCTCTCTCTCCACACCCTCACCCATCCCCTTAACCATCTCTCTCTCTCTCTCCTCACACCCTCACCCATCCCTTAACCATCTCTATCTCTCTCCCACCTCCACACTCTCACCCATCTAACCCCTTAACCATCTCTCTCTCCATCTCATCTCTCCCCATCCCTTAACCATTCTATCTCTCTCTCACACACCTCACCCCATCCCTTAACCATCTCTCTCTCCATCACTCCCTTAACCATCTCTCTCTCCACACCCTCACCCATCCCTTAACCATCTCTCTCTCTCCACACCACCCTCCCTTAATCTCTCTCTCTCTCACACCCTCACCCATCTCTCTCTCTCTCCTCTCCACACCCTCACCCATACCATAACCACCATCTCCTCTCTCCACACCCTCACCCATCCCTTAACCATCTCTCTCTCTCTCCACACCCTCACCCCTTAACCATCCTCTCTCCTCCACACCTCAATCCTTAACCTCCTCCCCTCCACACCCTCACCCATCCCTTAACCATCTCTATCTCTCTCCACACCCTCACCCATCCCTTACCATCCTCTTCCACACCTCACCATCCTTAACCATCTCTCTCTCCCACACCCTCACCCATCCCTTAACCATCTCTCTCTCTCTCTCCACACCCTCACCCATCCCTTAACCATCTCTCTCTCTCTCCACACCCTCACCCATCCCTTAACCATCTCTCTCTCTCTCTCTCTCCACACACCTCACACATCCCTTAACCATCCTCTCTCGACTCATCTCTCAACCATCGTTCTATCTCTCTCTCCACACCCTCACCCATCCCTTAACCATCTCTCTCTCTCCACACCCTCACCCATCCCTTAACCATCTCTCTCTCTCTCCACACCCTCACCCATCCCTTAACCATCTCTCTCTCTCTCCACACCCTCACCCATCCCTTAACCATCTCTCTCTCTCTCCACACCCTCACCCATCCCTTAACCATCTCTATCTCTCTCCACACCCTCACCCATCCCTTAACCATCTCTCTCTCTCTCCACACCCTCACCCATCCCTTAACCATCTCTCTCTCTCTCTCCACACCCTCACCCATCCCTTAACCATCTCTCTCTCTCCACACCTCACCCCTCACCCATCCTTAACCATCTCTCTCTCTCTCCACACCCTCACCCATCCCTTAACCATCTCTCTCTCTCTCTCCACACCCTCACCCATCCCTTAACCATCTCTATCTCTCTCCACACCCTCACCCATCCCTTACCATCTCTCTCTCACTCCCACCCTCATCCATCCCTATCTCTCTCTCTCTCCACACCCTCACCCATCCCTTAACCATCTCTCTCTCTCTCCACACCCTCTCACCCATCCCATAACCATCTCTCTATCTCTCTCCACACCCTCACCCATCCCTTAACCATCTCTATCTCTCTCTCACACCCCTCACCCATCCCTTAACCATCTCTCTCTCTCTCACACCCTCATCCATCCCTTAACCATCTCTATCTCTCTCCACACCCTCACCCATCCCTTAACCATCTCTATCTCTCTCCACACCCTCACCCATCCCTTAACCATCTCTCTCTCCACACCCTCACCCATCCCTTAACCATCACCCATCTTAACCATCTCTCTCTCACCACACCCTCACCCATCCCTTAACCATCTCTATCTCTCTCCACACCCTCACCCATCCCTTAACCATCTCTATCTCTCTCCACACCCTCACCCATCCCTTAACCAACCATCTCTCTCTCTCTCCACACCCTCACCCATCCCTTAACCATCTCTCTCTCTCTCCACACCCTCACCCATCCCTTAACCATCTCTCTCTCTCTCACACCCTCACCCATCCCTTAACCATCTCTATCTCTCTCCACACCCTCACCCATCCCTTAACCATCTCTCTCTCTCTCTCTCACACCCTCACCCATCCCTTAACCATCTCTCTCTCTCCACACCCTCACCCATCCCTTAACCATCTCTCTCTCTCTCTCCACACCCTCACCCATCCCTTAACCATCTCTCTCTCTCTCTCCACACCCTCAACCATCTCTCTCTCTCTCCACACCCTCACCCATCCCTTAACCATCTCTCTCTCTCTCCACACCCTCACCCATCCCTTAACCATCTCTATCTCTCTCCACACCCTCACCCATCCCTTAACCATCTCTCTCTCTCCACACCCTCACCCATCCCTTAACCATCTCTCTCTCTCTCCACACCCTCACCCATCCCTCACCATCCCTTAACTATCTCTCTCTCTCTCTCCACACCCTCACCCATCCCTTAACCATCTCTCTCTCTCTCCACACACCCTCACCCATCCCTTAACCATCTCTCTCTCTCTCTCCACACCCTCACCCATCCCTTAACCATCTCTCTCTCTCTCCACACCCTCACCCATCCCTTAACCATCTCTCTCTCTCTCCACACCACCCTCACCCATCCCTTAACCATCTCTCTCTCTCTCCACACCCTCACCCATCCCTTAACCATCTCTCTCTCTCTCCACACCCTCACCCATCCCTTAACCATCTCTCTCTCTCTCCACACCCTCACCCATCCCTTAACCATCTCTCATCTCTCTCTCTCCACACCCTCACCCATCCCTTAACCATCTCTCTCTCTCCTCCACACCCTCACCCATCCCTTAACCATCTCTCTCTCTCTCTCCACACCCTCACCCATCCCTAACCCCTCCCTTAACCATCTCTATCTCATCTCCACACCCTCACACCCTACCCATCCCTTAACCACTCTCTCTCTCTCACTCCACACCCTCACCCATCCCTTAACCATCTCTCTATCTCTCTCCACACCCTCACCCATCCCTTAACCATCTCTCTCTCTCCACACCCTCACCCATCCCTTAACCATCTCTCTCTCTCTCTCCACACCCTCACCCATCCCTTAACCATCTCTCTCTCTCTCACACCCTCACCCATCCCTTAACCATCTCTTCTCTCTCTCTCCACACACCTCACCCATCCCTTAACCATCTCTCTCTCTCTCTCTCCACACCCTCACCCATCCCTTAACCATCTCTCTCTCTCTCCACACCCTCACCCATCCCTTAACCATCTCTATCTCTCTCCACAACTCCCCATCCCCATCCTCTTACCACACTCTCATCTTAACTCTCTCACACACTCACCCATCCCTTAACCATCTCTCTCTCTCTCCACACCCCACCCATCCCTTAACCATCTCTCTCTCTCTCCACACCCTCACCCATCCCTTAACCATCTCTCTCTCTCTCCACACCCTCACCCATCCCTTAACCATCTCTCTCTCTCTCTCCACACCCTCACCCATCCCTTAACCATCTCTCTCTCTCTCTCACACCCTCACCCATCCCTTAACAATCTCTATCTCACTCCACACCCTCACCCATCCCTTAACCATCTCTCTCTCTCTCCACACCCTCACCCATCCCTTAACACTCTCACACCATCCCCATCCCATAACCATCTCTATCTCTCTCTCAACACCCTCACCCATCCCTTAACCATCTCTATCTCACTCCACCCCCTCACCCATCCCTTAACCACCTCTATCTCTCACCCACCTCACCCATCCCTTAACCACCTCTATCTCTCCACACCCTCACCCATCCTTAACCATCTCTATCTCTCCACACTCTCCACACCCTCACCCATCCCTTAACCATCTCTATCCTCTCCACACCCTCACCCATCCCTTAACCACTCTATCTTCTCTCTCACACCTCACCCATCCCTTAACCATCTCTATCTCTCTCACACCCTCACCCATCCCTTAACCACCTCTATCTCTCCACACCCTCACCCATCCCTTAACCATCCTCTCTCACACCCACACCTCACCCATCCCTTAATCCATCTCTCTCTCACCACTCCACTCTCATCTCACACCCTCACCCATCCCTTAACCATCTCTATCTCTCTCTCTCACACCCTCACCCATCCCTTAACCACCTCTATCTCTCCACACACTCACCCATCCCTTAACCACCTCTATCTCTCCACACACTCACCCATCCCTTAACCACCTCTATCTCTCCACACACTCACCCATCCCTTTACCATCTGTATCTCTTCACACCCTCACCCATCCCTTGCTTCACTCCATCCAGACTCTCCAGAACCCTCTTTCCATACCAGCACCTCTATTCCCTAATGCCACTTCTTTCTATCTATATACCTTCACCCGCCCCTCTGTCCCTTCCTTTAACGTTTTCCCGTAATCCTGTAAGCACCTCCTCATCTTTTCACTACCCCCCTCTAAAACCGACCCCTCGGCTGGCCAACGATCTTTAGAACATTAAAAACGTCATTAATATTTTGATTGATATTTTTGTTTGTCAGATGTCTGATTCTGATTCATACGTTTCAAATTAGGGGGAGATACTTTAGTATTAGAATTCTGCTGAGAACATTCTTATCGTTATCTTAGGGTCTTGTTTTAGTTTAAACATAATCTATTGCCATATTAGCAACATGATCGGACACAAGATAATTCAAACTTACAAACGCCTTCTCCATTAAAATTTACACATGCAAGATGGCGTTATCAATTAATTATTTTTAGGGTCTGGGGCCAGTCGATCCGACCCCTTTTGACCCTAGTGTTTATGTCACCCCTCCCCCTAATCTTCATCTTTTACAGTTTTCCTCCACACAAACGTGTCGCTCTACAATCTAACCCTCTCCTCTAGATCTGTGCTCTAACCGTTTCCAAACACTTCCGTTAAGCCTTCACTCTATTCCAATGTTTGTTCTCTCATATTATCCCGTTACCCGATTCCATTCCAGGTGACCAATTATACAAAAGGCTACATGTTCAATTACTTATCTGTGTGCCATTAATCTAAGAAAGCGTTTCTTTTTAATATGTACAATATTAATTTTTTAATATATTATAACATCATGTTTGTGCCAAATAGAACAAGAGTAATTTTATTTTTGCGCGGGCAAACTGATTGCGGATAACACCTTACGTTCGAGAGGTAAATTCAATATTTAGCGAACCATAAAATACATTTATCCAATTCATATTTAGAGCGTCAATTATAAAGAATATAATTCTACTATATTGATCGGTTTTTAATTTGCCCAACAGGTGGGGAACGCTCAAGCTATCTATACTAATCCTTTGTACTTGGTTGACGCCAGCCTCATCAGCAGATGGACTTCGTCTCAGGTGTGAGTCCGCCCTTATTTTAAAGCACTTGTGTGTTTGGTCCAGGTTACTGGAACATTTGTGTTCACCTGGACAGGTGATATGATGATACATGTGGAGCTGAACATCCCGCCAATTTTGTATCTGAATGAATCGCGACCCGCCATCTAACAGGTCCCAGTGGTCAACTGCAAACAATTTCATGTTATTGACTGAGCAGTGTTATGGTCTTTAATTTGCTCCACTCGCTGTGTTTGTGTCCGGTAATTGGTTTTACGAGATTTCGGGTTAGTGTGACCGCAAGGTGCCCCCTCCTGATTATAACTAGCTCCACTAGCCGGCGTACGCCCAGCTCTGTCATGATAACACGACTCTTTGTGGATGTTCATTCATTTGCACGATTGACAGATCGCGATGTTACACTACAGTAGAAAGTGTGTTCGATTTCTATGGCTTTTCCACCTGTCAATATAAAACGAAGTGCGTGTGCCCCATTTATATCTGCAAATTAAATTGATCATAGACAATCTAATATGAAAGACGAGATCAAAGTTTGATAGGCACAAAAAGAGCTTTTTGTCACTAACGAGCATTCATTCAAACGGATGACTGCGTGTATTAACCCGGCGTGAAGGTAGTTATGATGTAAGAACACAGACCGTATGCGTGTAAGGTAGACTTTTTATTTCTGTTTGTAAGATCCGCGTTTATTATCAGAGTCTAGCGAAGGATGACTGGCTGTGGGAACATACACCCGTAAATTCATTTGTGTTTGTCGGTAGCGACCATCTGCCGTGCTGAATGTCGTTGGTTTATGACCATCTGCCGTGCTGAATGTCGTTGGTTTATGACCAGAGATTATTTTATTAGTTTTATTCTAACCTCTTCGTCACCTTTGTCCCGATCGTTTGTATTGGTTATGATTTCTGGTAGCTGGTTCTACGGGTGGTCAATCAGGCGATCATCCAACCGTGTCATCTAGTTTAGGTACAGGAACAAATTCTCGGGGATAAAGAAATGACAGAAATCAGCCAACATATGTGATGGGCTCCCGTATCTGTGATCTAGGATCAAGAGAGTTCGAGATTTTCGTCACTTAACCTTAATTAGTCAAATTATCTCCATCGAATACCACAAATTGAAATTGTGTCTAATTGTCCGTTGAGTGCAAAACAGGCGATCACTAAGGCAGGTTCCACTGTATACTCTAACAGCTCGAAGAGCAATCATGGTCCCACTTCGAGATAACGAGGTTTGACAAGATGATATCTTTTGTAGTTAGAATAAACCCGTACCGCGATTTAGCTGGGCGTCGAAGTGGTAACAACAGTTAGAAATATATACTCTATGCTATAGATTTACTACCATATCCCTTGGCAATGGCGTAAAAGACCCAGAAACTTCTCATTTTGAGAAAAAAATGGCACATGAAAATAATATAAATCGTTAATTAAGATCCCCGGGAGTCCGTATATTCGTCCCAATCATCACAAACCGATATATACATCTTTGTTAGAATTTGGATTATGCCTATGAAACCTACCGTATCATTAGTTAGATTCATTATTAATCGGCAACAGCTATATCTCCACAAGTTACCAATGAACCTGACTTCTATACTTTTGAATCATTTGTCATGCGTTCAAAGATACCTGACACCGATGTTCATTCAAACTGTACATTACATCAATTAAAATAGTGTTTTAGTAGCTACTACATGAATTATAAATCAGGATGTCATCGGGCCATGTATAGCTGTAGACAGAGCCTGACCTCCGGGTAATTGGAACATACAATCATGTGGGATAAATAAATTATTGAATAATAGCCAGTTTCGACCTTGACACTGATCAAACTTGGCACTATCACCATCAACACCTCGCCAGGAAGACGTACACAAAAGAGAACTAAAGAGTCAGCTGTTCCTGACTGGAACAAAATGAGGTGGACATTAGAAACTATACCAGAACTTTCTTCATATTCAGCAGCTAAATAGAAATACGGACGTTAAAGCTATATTTTTATTTTGACAGATTTAAACTCTCCACGATATTTCCGTGTCAGGTCTTCTAACGCTGTTCTATACGACGTTAGCATGGTAAACCTTCAGACCCTATATGCCATTACCATGGTAAACCTTCAGACCCTATACGACTTTACCATGCTTAACCTTCAGATCCTAAACGACGTTACCATGCTTAACCTTCAGATCCTAAACGACGTTACGACGTTACATGGTAAACCTTCAGACCCTATACGACTTTACCATGCTTAACCTTCAGATCCTATGCGACGTTACCATGGTAAACATTAAAACCCTATATGCCGTTACCATCATCAACCTTCAGACCCTATACGACTTTACCATGGTAAACATTCATACCCTATATGCCGTTACCATGGTAAACCTTCTGAACCTAAACGACATTACCATGCTTAACCTTCAGATCCTATGCGACGTTACCATGGTAAACATTAAAACCCTATATGCCGTTACCATCATAAACCTTCAGACCCTATACGACTTTACCATGGTAAACATTCAGACCCTATACGACGTTACCATGGTAAACCTTCAGACCATATATGACGTTACCATGGTAAGCATTCAGGCCATATATGCCATTACCATGTTAAACCTTAACAGACCGTATATGACATCACCGTGTTGAACCTTCAGACCCTAGGCGATATGTCGTGACCGTGTTCAACCTTAAGTTCCGTTTTCATTGAAAACATATATATACGACGTTGCCAAATCTTTATCACATTTATTATGTTCTCTGTGATAAAGCAATAGATACAGTGTTACTCTACTACCTTGCGGTTTCCAGATTGTCCTCTCGACCTTTAGGAAACGTTTGTGGTTTTAGGCACCGTATAATGAAACTCATAATAAAGATCAAATGTGTGTTTAGAATTTGGTTCATCATAGTACACTGCAGTTCTTGACAAGCTAGCGAGAGATAGGGAATTGATAACACACGTATTGGCTCTCCAGTCGAATTACAGAGCTATCCATTTAAACGGAGAAATTTTAGTAAATATGAATCGACAAGACGCATGTGAAACAGGTGACATGGGCAGTATTAATTAAATACGTCAAATCAAAAATGGAATACATCACATCTATTACATTTCATTGTATAACTGACAGGACTCATAATGTCAAAATCGGAAAATGGTGTCTGACAGCGTTTTGGACGAAGGTGTAAAAAATTTAGGGAAGAGAGACTCGTGTGTCTACAGAAATCCTCACTCCACGGATGTAGAAGTTCATCGTTCTAAACTTAGAACATGGCTTATCTGGCTGTAATTTGGAGTATACTTTAAATGAGTTGTTTTTCTCAGCAGCCTTCATTGGAATTCCGAATATATCGTGCACGTTGCCGTGTCATGGGAAACTATCACTGTAGATAAGCTGGTACGAGATCAACACACACTATCTCTGGGCCCCGCGGGATCAGGGTCCGGACAGAGGGTCAACAGCCTTATTGGTTTTATATCCCTTATCATACATTGTTCTCAATACACACATATTTTGTTTTTTCTTGATTTTGAGATATTCCGACTTTGCGTCAATTTATTGAAATGAAATAACAACGGCAGCGTTTCCATGTTAAATTTGAGAGGAAACTTTGATTGCAGTGTGTAACAACCCCTATTAACCACGCGTTAAATAAGCGTGATCGTAGAAAGTGCAGGTAAAGCATGAACATTGTCAATTATTTCACTTAAATAGACATTTGATAAGGACCCCAAGAAATCCAATTATTTTATTAAAAATGAAAGAAGTTGTAAATTAGGTTTTGATCGATGTTCCTGGGGAAATGAGAGGCATGTATTAGCTATATCCCCATAATCAGCTGTGTTAGAAGCTATATAGGTGGGCTGAGTAACGATCAGGGTTTGGATATTAATTAAGGACTGAATACAATAGGAAGTACAGCGCTACGTACACACATAACTAGTTACGGATGACGCCATACAATTTAATAGCTGACGGTACCGATTTGATGTAGAACTTAGTCACCTGACTAGAAGTTAAAGACCTGAAATGTCAAGAAATAAAAAGTGTAAACGGAATAAACTATCTACAGTGTATAATTAACGTATTGCAGAGCATTCGATCAGTACGCGACGTGGAAAAGTGACGCATGTGCAGTACTGTCCCGCACGACACAATCACAGTCGTACTCCTGAACTAATCAGCCCTTTAAGACGGTAGATTGGCAGCTTTTGTATCTCTGTGATTTAAATTAAAAATTAAAAAAAAACAGTATCAAAACTTATTTGGAAGTATTTAGATTTAATAAACCACGCCTTTTCACACGTTTTTGATCAAAGGGATAGTTGATCGAGTTGTATTCTTGTGTAACAGTTCATTGTTTAACTTAAAAAGCTCATTCACAAAACAAATAAATGTACCGATATATTACCACAAACCGTGCGTTTGGGTTGCGAATTCGAATCCCACATGGGACAGTTGCCTGGTGCTGATCGCTGGTTGTTTTCCGAGAATTCCAGCTTTCCGCCACCTTTCAAACTGTCACGGGTCGTCCTTGTATGAACTAGCCAAACCAAATGGCACCTACCAAATAACCAAAAACACATAGCCTCTTAACACCACATGCATGGGCGTATTTGCAACACTTAATCTGATAAACTCAGAAAGAATCAAAATATGAAAAATATTACCATGGGAATAACCCCTGAACTTTAAAAAAGATTCGGAAACCACATCGCCAAGAGTGTGAGATAGGCGCATTGATGAGGGGACAGGTGGTTGTACTTGTGATGTACTCTAACCGTACGCCACACCCCGCCTAAAGCTATAGACATTCACACCAATATCGCCAAACAATGCAAATTATTCCGCCGCTTGGAACCTTATGTCTAAATCGAAAGGGCCTAACCACTAAACCGGAAGTTACACTGCGTGCAACGATATCTTTGTTTATAAGAAATCTTAATTTATACCTGCACGATATTTGTATGGTGGATAAGTAAAACAAAACGTGATGATGGAGAGTTAAGATTGGTGAGCAACGGATGTCTTTGTGACATCAAACTCCACGAATCTGATAGTCCTGACTGATTCATTTCCGGTGTTAGACGCGAGTATATGGGCTCGTTGACAAAGACAACGTATTAATACTGATATATTATTGCATAGATGATTTATTTATCGACTGCTTTTCTCATTCATTAATTTTTTACTAGTCGTCTTTTCATCATTGTCTATATATGGCTTCTCCAAGTTCTACCTTCATTCTAGAAACTGTAAACTAAAAATTAACTTATTCAAATCCTCACTGGATAACAAAAAAAAAAAAAAAAAAAAAAAAAACTGAATGGAGACAAATGGATGAGGCACGAAAATGACGCGATGACTTGTGACTTGTTAAAACATTAGATTATTAACATAATTCTATGACGCAGAAAGACAATAATTGCTATTAGTTGTGTGTATAGTAACGGTAGAAAATCTTTGCTATTCTGCGAGAACCGTGATATTTGATGAACTGTAAATTTAATTCAGATTCTGTTACAAAGGAGGCAAAAGTTTTGCCCTACTCATTTTGTAATTATTTTTTGTTCGATTGACAAGCGTAGCAAAATATTTTTTTATCCAAGCGAAATGAACGACAGTCGAAAACAAAATTCGCATTCGTCAAAATGATTGCACCAAATATGTGAACTAAGGGAGGTAACTACTGTAGAAAAAAGAATGATATGTGCGCCACCTACTGAGATGCTCGCGAGGTAACATGGTACACGTGTTCGTTAGAATGCACATCTGGTGTACTACATCTCGTGTACTAGTTGATGGTGGTGATACAACACATGTATACATGTTAACTTCCACACCTGCTGGTAACTCCGCTCCCTATGGCAAATAATGGAATATGGATTTCATTCAAAAATATATTTGTTTACAAATGTATGAATGTAAGAGAAAGAAAATGATGTTCCATTATCTGAAGCAATGTCCAACGAACCATAGACATATGTCCTCGGTACTCTGCACTTTCAATTTAAACATCTTCATGCGTGCACATATATTTCCCAGGACATAACCCGCTTATTTCCAACCTGTTTCCCTAATGAAGGCACACACGTGCTGTTTCCAAATCCCTAACCAGACGAGTCTTTGACAACATATCAGCTCGTTTCCTGTGTTTTTGAGATTAACCTGCACGTGACCTAAGTACTACTGTACGTGCTGCTCCCGCTGTGTGTAATGTTTTCATGAATGAACTTTTTTTCGGTAAGCTATTTATATCAAAGATATATATCAGGCACTGAGCCACTTGAGTCGTGACCTTGGCGGTATGTTGGATGTCAAGGACGCTGTGTGGCGTCTGCAGTTATTACTGACGGATCCATCCAACCTGTTGATGCTGTAGACGCAATATGATATCCCTGTGGTATGTACTGGTGTCATGGTAACACACGTATATAAAGCTTGTTGTTATATTCTATTACTTATATTCTTGCCTTCCCCCCTGTTTTCATTAAGCATAATGGACCGTTTCCTCTCGCCCATTCTCACTCTTCTTGACCTCCAATTTACCCTCACCGACCCCAGAACCCATCTCCAAGGTAGCCACTAATCAACTGCATGTACCATGACCCATCTGAAACCAAAAGACAGACACGTTAATCCCCTTATTCAACTTTGTTTGCCTCTGTCTGTTTGATGTCAAGATAAGCTGCTCTTTCTATTTGGTCTCTTGGTTGACACTACCCATGGTCTATGGTCAATACCATGTCCTTGTGTCGCCAACACAGATAATAGTCACAAAGACACTGTCTTCTAGTGGACATCAACAGTCAAGGAAAGACATAAAGTAAATACATCTATCAGAGTAACTTCCCTTCGTTTTACTCCGTCAGTTGATCACACGTAATGCATGATCTTATCAGAGGTTATTCGACTAGAAAACTATATTAACAACAATGTATCTCATGGTGCCAGCGTTTCACTGATGGTCTTTGGATTGCGCGAGGAAGGCTTTGGGTTCTCTCTTGGTCGACTTTTGTCACAATAATATGTAATTGAGTAAGTTGACTTCCTAAATATCTTCAGCAACGTAAGTACAATTTCTAATACTAGATTATCTCCCCGTAATGTTTTGTAACCTAAGTAATCAATCTATATTTTTATTGATATATCGAACGTTCTAGAGACTACTGCAATATAAGAGGTTCAATCGTGTACAACGTAACGACAGTCACATAACCAATTTTACTATCCAGCAATTTTCGTTCTTTGATACCAATATAGGGTTATAGTTCTAAAGATGATACCGTTACCACATGTGCCCTACATGTTGTAGGATCTGACAAGTGGATATCACTCTGGGGACTATTGTTTCCGGTCAGAGAGGCAAAGTAATGGTGATGCGTCCCAACTGACGAATAATACTGAGTTAATTGGTATCATATTCATGTGCTGACCAGCAATAAATAACCCAAACTGCTTGTTTGTGCATTGTGGATGCTAGCGTAGGAATACTGGACTACCTACTTTCAGTGGTTCGAGGTCGCGCTCGTCTTGTTCATACATCCTATATATAGGATTAATTATAGGTCAACTAAGTTTTCTGGTGATGTAGATTTTAATACTACTACTGATATCTGTATGTTTGTCGGAATGTCATGATCTGATCAAATTTCGATTATCTCCTATTTCTTGTTTGATTACAATTGTATCGCACAAACGATAAGATATCCAAAACGTTTCCTTGGATACCTCTTCTTCAGTTTCATTAGTATTCTATAATTGGATATACAATACTTCTTTTGATGAGTTGGGTTTTTCTGGTTAACAAACTCTATATTATCAGCTAGCTAAGGTCATGGAAAAATGTGACCGAATCGGTTTACATCTATTATCCGCTATCTTACCATGTTGGTTCCTAAGCTAGCGACATTCATGTTGTTTTCTTGTAAAGTGGAACTCTTGGCTTTTTTATAGTGCTATATCACTGAAGCGTGCCACCGAAGACACCAAGCAAGACACCCCAACCGGTCACATTCTACTGACAACGGGAGAACCAGTGTCCAACTTCCTTTATGCTGAGCGCTTAGTCGGAGCAGAAATGTCTCGGCCAGGGGACAGAACCCCTAAAGTGCGGTGGTGTCAAAGGAGATGTTAGGAAGAAGAAAGTAAGAAAGGAAAAAATAAAAGACCCTAGATTTAGTCACCTTAACGCATGCAATAGGTGCAGCTGGTACATTTTCTTTGTCAGAATGTCACGCACGTATCTTGTTTAGAAGACAGTAAATATAATGCTATACCATGTATGTGTCTTATACCGATTGGCATTATTGTGTTAAAGAGACATCATTTGACCCCGTGTCTAACTTAAAACACTTATCGTTTTTGAGATTCGTATACGTATTTTACAACGGAGATGAAGTTGCAAGTGAATAACGCCTTGTTAAGAGCGATAAGTGTCTTGTTCACATTGAATTACAGAGACGTGATGCAGAAGCATACATGTGTGGGTATTCAAATTGATTCTTGGATTCATTCATTCTTCGGGTTGATAAATCACCATATCCACCTGAACACGGGTCGGTAATTGTATAAAATCACTTATGATGATGACAGCAGGATGTAATGTGTTTGAGATCGAACACGTGTTTTCATGATATTGACACCTAGAGACTAATTTAATATACCACATCTCATGAAGCTTGTGTCATTCGATAATACAAAATCTAATTTCAACAATTTGATTTGAAGTGAAATATCTTACGAGATTAGGTTTAAGTACGTAATGATACAGAATCGAACTCTGGATCTTAAACTGGCTTTTATGGGTTTATGTCAATCTACTGAGCCCTGACTCTAAAATTGTATTTGCCTTAAACTCGATATTCCGCGCTAAATAAGAAAACTGCTCGTAATTGCCACGTACAATAAATCAGCTGTAAGCCGACACTTATCGTTTTTAACTCGTTCTGGAGATTCTAAACTGGATGTACATAAACCACGTTTGATGGAAATTAATTCACGACTATACATCTAGGTTATACTTCCGAAAGCTTTCTAGCAGTTTTTGATATCAAATTTCGATTAACTAGCATAACAAATTAAAAATTTATTATTTCTACAAATACAAGACCTAAAAAGGTGAAACCTATGCAAATATATGAAATAGGAGATTCTATTATTTTTGTGTATATCAGTATTACGTAATCACATTGCTTAAAATTGTAAAAATAAATTATATATAAAGCCACCAATCCAAAATTATAGAGATCAGTCAGTACGTTGGTCATCATGTTACGCCCGTTATCGTTCAACTCATGTCGTCCGATAAATATTAATCAGAAATTTTCATTTTAGATATGAATTTATCAAAGGATTCAAAAATCCTATTTTCATTTTTAACTAAGTCATCTCTCTAGGGTAGAGTTTTTATCTCTATCGCCTTGACTGGCGAGTTCTGATGTCTGCCATAGATGATACATTGCATTTTGTTCGCACAAAGATTGTGTATTATGTATATTTTACATTATTTGGAAACGGTTGCATATTCATTCTCATTTGTTTTCATAAGATCTTCATTATTTGACCGGGATCGTATTGATAAAATCATAAACATTAATTGATGCTTGCCTTAAAGTTGTATGGTCTATCACTTTCGCTCTTTTTATCATAGTGAAAACTGTTTAAGTGTTATACACATTTTTCCCCGTCTGTTCGAGGTTTAAACTTTCTACTTTTACCACTTTTTATAAAGTTGCAGCACTGGAAGTATTTTTAATTATAGAAGTGAAAAATCTTTTTAACGTGTACACGTCAAAACTAAACTCGAAAGATGCCGAATCATTCCGAACTCTTCCGAACATCGTCGCGACAATCTCGAAGTAAAACGAGAGTTGTGAAACCAAATGTCAACATTTTTTTTCATAAACAAAACATGCGGTCGACCTAAGCAGACTGGATCTACAAAGAAAATAATGCTTGCACATTACAATATTTGAAACACACAATATTGAATTACGGCAATGTGTGAATTAGATGTTTCAAATACTCGCTCTGTGGACATATACCAGCACGATTTGCTCATATTAGCCAGAAGGAAAACGTAAACAAACACATGTGCGCTTACGCCGACATATTCTTTTGGGGTGCTTAATCAAAAAGTTACACGTGCATGTTCAAATATAAAATGTTTAAGTAATATATCGTTACAGCGAAAATTACCAGAAATACAACTTTAAAAGGCGAATAGCTGGGAGCCTAGGACGTTTAAATCTTTTAATATTCAGAGATGCTGTCATAATTAGGGAATAGTAGGATCTGTATGATAAGAACTACTGTAACAAAAGACTGTTTTAGGTAACTGAATATATTTATAGCTGTGTCTAGAGCAAAAAGCGTTTGTGAAAACGAAAAATAAATAACTCACACTTTCAAATTTTTTACTGAAAATGCCCCCGTGTA
This sequence comes from Argopecten irradians, assembly GCF_041381155.1. Lineage (NCBI taxonomy): Eukaryota > Metazoa > Mollusca > Bivalvia > Pectinida > Pectinidae > Argopecten > Argopecten irradians. The sequence continues at coordinate 20,535,569 of NC_091143.1, read as the reverse complement.
TACGATATGTATTTAATATAGTTTTCAGCTGCGACATCTTTTTGGTTGTCAAAAAATATGTATTTGCTACAAAGGCCAAATCCGGCCAAACGAAAGGGTAAGAGAATCTGCTCAAGTGAGTTTTAAATTTGTTAGAGTTGATGGTGTTTCTTTCATCTGTTTTTACTGTTCTGCTGTGTACTGCACGAGCAAAGCAAAACCGTTTCTAGTCCACTATACATCGATACCAGTACAATAAACTCGAATAGTTTTAAACCTCCCGAGTGTGCTTGTTTTTGCAAGCATTTCGGTGACATGATAATTTAACCTAAAATATAGTAATAATGTAAGTTCATCAAATCTATCGTATCGCATGATTTCAGCTTCATAAACTAAATTACGATTCATTTTCGTTTTTTTTTTAATTCTGCAAACATGATTCAATTTACGTTATATTAGCTGGTGATGTAAGCTTGTGCAGGATAATCTTCCATCAAACTAGAGCGTGCACCTGTTGTTATGCAAACTGCATTAAGTCATGGCATCTCACACCAAACACAACCACGTAATTGCTTTAGTGGGAGCTGTGAACATAATTTGTTGACGAGAAATATAGAAATTTGATAACGAGGCTTGATGCATGATTTGATAATTTCACGCTTCAGTTTCGACTATTTTTCTCCATATACGGGAGGTGTAAGCTTTTCAACCAAGCTTTCCACCCCGTTTAATCCTTCGCCTTATCTAGCAAACAGTAATGGTGGTACTGCATCAATTATCAAATTACGGAATATGTTTGTTAACGACAGAAAAAGGGAACACTAGAATGTTGGCTGACGTACAGGAACAAAGAAAAAAGTACTGCTTGCTAGCTCCGAATGCACATACAAAATGTACATATGTATTTCATGAGTTACCATTGAGGTCAGCTTCTTGATTGGTTGGTCGAGTTGGCTTAACATCTTGTTAGAAGTCATTTAAGGCATCTACTCAATGTAATGTTTTGGGAAGCTGCTGTATATTTGTATAGTGTTTTTTAATGATTGTGAAACTCCTGTATTTTGAATTCTATATTCTTCCATTGCCCGTGAAGCATGTATTGGAACATTATATTCACGATAGTTCAAATGAGTTTCCGCGTATTTCTGGTTGTTGTTTTTTTCAATTACGGATTAAGCAAAGTTTTCAAAACTAGTCACTTTCAAATCACGAAATAGTGTTGGTATCATTGTGTAATTTTATTAAATTTAGGATGTTATCTTTTCTTTCTTCCTAATTTTACTTTCTCTTCCCTGAAGTCTTTTTTTGCATCACCTCAGTTTTAGCCTTTGATTGAGCGCTTGCCCCTGTGAGGACGGTTGTTGGTTCTGTCCCCGAGACACACCATAGTATATAAATAGAGGATCTTATATGAGTGGCTATGTGATATGAAATTTATCAAACGAGTTTAATAATTTGATGTGCCCAGAGCCTTTAGGCGAGTGGCATATGAGATTATTTAGTTTGAGTCATTTCATATCACATAGTCACGAGTGTAGGATTCTATTTATCACATAATAGAATAAGCAGAAATTTGCATAAAATGATCCTGACATTGTCCCGACAAAGTGTTTTTTTCCGGGTCGATCGTGAATCCAAGACGGCCGCCATCTTGAAAACACATTTTGAACTTCTTTTCAAGTTCTATCGGTGCGATTTGGCTGAAACTTGCAAGAAGTGGTCCCGACAAAGTGTTGTTATTTTTCGGGTCGATTCGAAATCCATGATGGCACTACAGCCGCCATCTTGAAAACACAGTTTAAAATTCTTCTCAAATTATACCGATGGGATTTAGCTGAAAATTGAATGAAATGATCCTGACATGGTTCCGACAAAGTGTTGTTATTTTTCGGGTCGATCCGAAAGTCCAGATGGCCGCCGTCTTAAAAACACATCTTGAACATCTTATCAAAGTCTACTGGTACGATTTGGCTGAAACTTGCATGAAATGATCCTGACATGCTTGGGAGACCGTCCATTCATGTCGCTGGCTGTTAATCGGACGTTAAAATATTCAAACAAACAAACAATCCTGACACGGTCCCGACAAAGTATTGTTAAATCTCTGGTTGATCCCAAATCGAAGATGGCTACCATGCCACTATGTTTAATTAATTTCCTAAACAATTATTGCCAAGGTAATAAGATGATTGTTAAGGCCCTTGAGCCTCTTGTTTCCTCTCTGCTTTCCTTGATTTCTGATATCATAACATTTGTATTTGGTGTTACGTTTCCCTGAAGTTGGTTCTTCATCAGTTTCTGTACTTGTGCCGTATCACATTTTGTTTCCATAATTTCCTCTACGCTACGACAATACGATACGGCGCACAAAACCACATCATATCGAAGTTAGTTAGGATTTCGTGTTTCCTGTCATCCAAATTGAGACATCTAATACAAAATTGTCAACTCGAGGCCAACAGCGAGGCGATGTTTGGTTTGTTTAGTTTTACGTCCTATTAACAGCCAGGGTCATGTAAAGGGTCATGTAAGGACGTGCCAGGTTTGTTGGTGGAGGAAAGCCGGAGTACCCGGAGAAAAACCACCGGCCAGCGGTCAGTACCTGGCAACTGCCCCACATGGGATTCGAACCCGCATCCCATAGGTGGAGGGCTTGTGGTAATATGTCGGGACATCTTAACCACTCGGCCACCGCGGCCCCTACGCGAGGCGATGGTAAGGAATACGTTAGGAAGGAGAGAAAAGGTAAGATATTAAAATCAGTCGCCTGCAATTACAATTCTTATTAACGCCCTACCTGCGTGTATTTTTGGGAGGCTTCAGTATTCATTTGGTGTCTTGTAATAACTCTTGCCCTTTTTATACTGTTTTACTGACGCATGTCACCGAAGACACCAACATATTGGACGCTCGGAAGACGAAAGGCATTAAGGAAAAAAAATTGTCCTAAATTCAGTCGGCTTCTTACATCCGACCTGCAGGGGAAAATTACATGGAGACAACACGAATATAACTCATTCACCCAACACCTTGTATAAAGGTGAGGCCGTCGTTAAATGACCCTTTTAGTACGACGTTAAGCCTTGAATATCGTAAATATTTGCACTTACTGGGCACAGGATTGTTTATCACTAATCCGGGAGTTGTATATCGTTGCCTGCGACGGAAAGCGTTGCTTATAATGTACGCATAAAACAGTTGTTACACGTGTATCGCTGATAATATTGTAAACTTCACGTGTTGTTTACTGTTGTATGTGTTTAACCATTTGACGTTTTGCAGATATTTTCACGTGTTTTACACGATCACAAGTCATTAACACTTTAAATGTATTGTACACATTACACATGTTTATACCAACCCTTTGGCAAGTGTTGTGCACTTCAATGGGTTTGATCTCCTGCACATGACGTGTTGTGCAGTTATGACATCACCAAGGTAATCATTAGTATTAACTTCGAAATTCACACCTTTTTCTATTAATTAACAATCAAATGAATACGCAATGAAGTGAGCTCCTGCTTATCTCAATTGATTAATTGAACGATAGATGCCTTAATATTGTATTCGGATTGAACACTGGCGTTTGTACCTCCGGGATAAGGTAGACGGAACTAATCACAAGGAAGAGGTACGACCCACAGCGTTTATTTCTGAATTGTTCCTGAATAATATACAGATTGCACAAGATGCTAATAGACAGTAAAAGGCACTTGAAGATGTTACACGTAACACAATGCTTACATAATGGCGGACATCACATAGAAATTACACATTGATAAACCTTTGTGACCTTGGAAGCGGAGCGCGGAATAATCAGCGGATACATCTCCCGTAATAGTATTTGGATGTCTGTCCAAATGGGCCGACTCTGCCCGTCTGAAGAGATGTGGGGGTTTCATTATTTTTCATCGCAGGACATCCAGACAGTCTCATTGTCCATGCCCAGAACATATATATTAAACTACGTCGTAATAATGGTGTTAAGTTTCGCTCAACAATGGGCCGTTAGTTTGCTAGTCCATTCATCATTCCGATAGATTGATTCGACCCACCCACCTCTTTGGTAGGGCAATGTAATTACTGGTTAAACAAGTGAGCAAAAACGGCCGACATTCCGTATAGAGGGGTATGTAAGGCAAGAACAATAAATCTACGCTTTATTAATGGAATATCCGCCATCAGTAAAGAAGTAAACATGAGTTTGAATGTACGCAGAAGACAGCGGGATACAGCAATGGAACATCCAGACGGATATAAAAGTACTTTGGTGATGTGGCGCCATTTTTGCTCTTTTTTCGGGACATTCATTTGCCGTTAGATAGTCGTTGGGGATTCATTATCACTGATTCACGCGAGACACAGATATCGATAACACACTAATTACCATGCCAATATTGGCATTAAAATCCTACTGTTACAAGTCATCGCACTGTTGACACACGTGATACCAAGCCTCATTTTTGAACTTACGTTGGTCGCCGCGACCGTTCGAAAAAGCTCCCCGGGGGATAGCTTTTAATATTGAACAAATTGAAAATATGATTGGAATAATTGAAATGAACTATTTAAAAAAGATGTGTTTAGATTCTTTCAGACATGTCATTAAACGTGAAACAGTACCTGAAGGCATCAAATCCCCATTTGTGAGAGTTATTATTAACCTTTAATGGTTAATTCGTGTAAAAGGAACGCTCTTGAATGGTGGATGGTTGTTAAATAGCATTAAATACACAGGCATTACACAATCGGCGAACATCGGCTGATGCACTTCATCTGATCAGAAACAGTTCTAGTTTCCGACAAGGTTACCCAAAGAGGATTTCTGAGGTCAATTTTGTAACATGTGCATATCCATTTGTAGAGATGGGCAGGCTCTAAGGCGACACAGCTGGGTTTGTAAATCTCAACAAATTAGCCAACTTAACCTTGAAGTAGTTGATTGATGGGTATCGCCGTTAGCTTCACAAAAAGTGACACGATTTAATCGGGGAATATCAGTTGTGCATTAGGTTCCTTTTAAAAAAATCGACCCCCAAAACATCAATTCATTGTGTCAACAGCAGCGACAAGCGCAATCCGACAGCATCCTTTCCGCGGGAGCATAATCTCCGATGGCCTAGACGCCCAAACCAATTTGTCGCGCAATCTTCTAGGCATCAACCGGAATAACCACAATCTTTTCATGAATAAGATGACCATGCAAACATAGCATAGAGGCCCCTGTCGTAATCGGCCAGCCGAATTGTACACAAAAATACAGGCCTATGAATAATATGGAGCAAGCAATTATGTCTTTGCTTGTTTTTGGTCCAAACGGATTCATAGGGTCAACGTTTTCTGGAGCGATGTCGCCAGTGGAAGGAGTAGATAGGTGTATAATAAACTATTCACACACTGTGACCCAGTCGCGACTGTTGTCTCTATAACATACTTTAAAGTTTGATTGATTATATCAAGGTCTTATTAAAAACCAAGGTCTTGTAAGGACGGCCTCCATAAATGCGATGGTGTCTTACGTGTGTGAAGTGCGAGTGCGTGGGAGACTGCGGTATGATCGTGGTGTTTATAGTGAAACTACTCTATAACATACAATGCCCTTCTAGCCATTGTGGTTAAATACACCTGAGACATCTGGTTAACATACAGGTAGGACAGCCTGCTAACCCAAACATGTGTAAGCACCCATAGGGTCAAATTAAATAATTTATGCGTTTTCAGTACAAATAAAAAGGATTGGTATGTAGGCCTCTTTTTTCGCTCCATCATTTTGCAATGAAACCTGGAATTAAGACTTATTTAACCTTACATAACCATGAATAGCAAAATTACTGCAAAATAAACAGCTGTTTTCATTATTCCTTTGTTTGATGTTTGGCCGATGTAAATTATTTGGCTAGGCAGTGACGATAGTTTTACCGGGAACAAAAACGGTTTACATGGCCTAATGCTTTGGGATGTTTGTAGATTCGTCAGTCATTTTAAGGTTTAAGGTCCTTAACAGCTAGGGTAATTAAGGATGACATCCCCTGTATGCTGTCTAATGAAAGTCTATATGTTTGAGTGCTATCTCACAGCATACCGCCAGAAACCGGACATAACCGTGCAAATCAGTCGTTCCACTCCTTTTATACCGAACGGTTAAGGAGGAGAAAGTACTTAAGGCAATACTTTAATCAAAGGAAGGAATATGGAATATTAATGAAAATGGAACATTCTTTGTTTTATGTAGTTACCTGGATTTATTAAATACAATGAAATGCACATCTCATCACTAAAATTGTACCCTTTTTGAAATGTTGGACTTTAAAGACATTGCGTTTGTAGTACTAGGCAAATAAGAAAGTTTGAATACAGAATAGACGTTTACGTAAGGAAATGATATTCCGATGAATTTTTTATGTAAACCAATGTTTCTCGTAATATTTGTTATGCCATGTTTCCCAAAAATAACGTGTCGCCGTGCACGAAACATATCCTTATACTTAGGTTTCTTTTTGCTTTTGCTTTAAACTAATGGTCATTATGCTTTGGAGGTAGAGAAAATCTAGAGTACCCAGAGAAAATCCACCGATTTACAGCACCTGAAGGTTATTTTCAAATTACAGGTGGTAAATGTCGGGACTCTCTAACCGATTCGGCAACGCCGTCCCTTTAATGTTATAGTATAATCATTGCATGCAATACATATTAAGTAGCCAATTGACTGGCCGCCGTTGTGAGTTGATCTACCATACACATACATCAACATGACGAGGACAAAACGATCTAGATTTATCGAAAAAAGTTTCTTATCAATGACAGCTGCACAGGAATCAAACAATGCTGTGATCTGGATTCCACAGGGAAGATCGAAGTAATTCCTTCCGCTAGACTCCTGGGCTGCTGGTTGGATGATTGTAATTACTATCCAACTTATTTCTTCTTGTCAAGCGTCCAGCTGACACAGATTCATCTGATTGTAGCCAAGTTTGTGTCAAGACGAAAGATTCATTCTTATTCTAAAACAAAGTGTGTGTTAAATTAATGGTATGGAATATTGATGACTTCCTGGAGTTTGTCATCGATTTATTTCAAAGTCATAAAATTCTCATGTAATTGTTGTATATTATAATACATGGTATTACACTACTCGATGACAGCTGTGCAGCTTCTTCAAGATTTCGTCAAACAATTGAATCTGAATAATATTCCATGAGAGAATTTTACATAAAAGCCCACGGTATTGCATGTGTTTGAGAGCGCGCTGTCAACAAGTGTTTTAATCAACTGCGGCGTGGGGACCCAATTCTCTAGACCACATTTTAAACTAAGGATATGTGTATTCTAATTGTTTCGTCGTAAATTTTAATAGAAAAAATCTTAACAACGCCTTTGTGACAACTACGACGCGCGGATCGCATAAAGGCGCTTTAAGAAAGAATCAGCGGCGCCCGTGAGTCGATGCTGTATATTGTTAAACCATAGTCATCATATTTCAAAATAGAATTGTCCGGAACTACAGCCCGCGGCCGGGTTGTTATTTGTAATGTGCATTGCGTTCCGGTGCATGTTGTTTTTGTAACTGAAAACTGTGTTATGATGTTCCAAGTCTTACAAAATTTATCATAAAGTCGAGTGTCGCCAGTACATTATTCATTATCACATGTACTAGATTAGATAGAATGCTGTCGCCTGCGCAGACTTCCTCAATGTCGAATTCAAGCTCTAGGGGAACATGTTTCAATGATTGAAATTAATTAAAATTCATTCTTTTGAACAATTTACCATGGGTCAAAATAGTAGCATACACTGATTTATCTAAAACTAAAATATATAAATTTCATCTATTATTATGTTCAATCGAAATATTTATCTATATAACAAACCATCTGTTATAACAGAAAAATCAACACTTGTTTGCTTATTCATTAGTTTTAATGGTTAAGATGTCCGAAATTCTACCCCTTGCTTTTCACCCTTGTTTGATGATTTCGGGACTGATGTAATGGCCATAGTTAGGTAGTTTCTATTTAACTGACTTCCATCTACATCCGAAGCTTGATATATTCTTATATTTACATTTTCACTGCAGTCCCACTATGTAACCTTACTAGGCGCAGTTGGTAGTCATATAGACAATAAACTTCAAGCACTTATTACGACGTTATTATCATTTTGACGTCACGATTGCCATGCCAGCAATCACGGAAGACGGCTATTCAAATGGCTGTTCAATCCATGGCGATAACGAATTGTTATTTAATTATAGATGCAAAATTTCTTGGGATTACATCATAAAAATGTAACCAAATGTAAATATAAGCATTAAACGTCTTTCAGTTGTCATCCATATCCAATATGAATGCAAACTGAACAGAGGCAAATTCAACATGAAGCGCTAGCGTACTTCATGGTATTTGCCTCCCGCACTTCATGGCATTTGCCTCTGTTCAGTTGGCATTCTTATTGGCTATGAATGCCAACTGAGATACGTTTAATGCTTAAATAATTAGTGATGGATATGTAGTCTTATATGCTAGGTTTTTAAGTTGTTAATACAAATGTTGGTGAAGAGTTCCTTTGTAACTTATATTTTCACTGGTTCTGTCTACCACAGTGATTGTCCACGGAGTGGATCACGACCTCACCAACACCACATATAATGGTGGCGTAATGAACTGATTAAGCTATAAACGACAATATTGGTAACGTCCCACGAGTGCTATAGTACAAAATATAACAAATTGACGCTAATCAGCTTGTGTTAATTATCGTGTATTGCCATCTTGATCACTCGTGGAGCGATCAGGACGCACGTGCTCGTGTTCCGTATGCAGGTGCCCCACCCAAGGGTGTTGTTTATTTGGTCGTTCCCCCTATGATCGGGATTGTTACGTGATATCGTCGCCAGTAATTATCCCTGAGGTACAGTTTAACATATTATGTGATGGTTTAAACATTCAACTTATTTCTGTTGTATACAACAAAACTGAGAAATAAACAGTGTTTATCAATTATTCATATCCATAACCGTCATCATTTTTTATATCGATGCCTAAGCGTTATCGTAATTGTTTTAATGATGTTCTTGTATATTTATGCCTTGTTGATATCTGTTCATTGGTATCCATGTCTCACTAATGATTAAGCAGGTTTATGATTTTTACTGCGTGCTTCATTAATTCTAGAATCACAAAATAATATACATGTACATACTTTTGTCAAATACCAAAAATATTCCTGTGTGCATTATATTCAAACAATGTGCAGTAACATCGATATGATCATTCACCAAATGGTTTGTTGGATGTCGTCACCACAGTCGATATTGCGTTGACAATCATTTTCATAGTGTTATCAGACTGAACTGCCCTTGGTGGTACTGACAACAAATTAACTCGCCATTCTTGCCAAATAAAGACAAACCCCAATTTACAGTGGTATGATTTCCGACCACGCTGGGCAGACACAATAAAGTAAAAAAGATACGACCAATAGCTAGTTTGGGGTAAATTGAATCGTAAAGCGTCAGTCATGGACACCATCACAGGTTTTTTATTCATTCTAATGAGACCCGTATGTAGTCCAGGTTTATTTCTCTTGGTTGCATTTTTAGGGGAATGTGGTGTATTTGTTTTGTATATCTCACCTGTCAGTACTTCGTTCGAATTTCCCAGCTACCCCAGCTTTTCCAGCATGTTCGTAAAAAGCGACTCTTTTTGGGATTTTATCTTTTTATCTTTTCACTGAACGTTCTTCGTCATACCGGATCCCTGGTACCCCCTAGCTTTTGGCCTTCATTAACGGTTCGCACCTGTTATGAAGACGATGGCTATTGATTAGTTCCCTTTGCTTGCAAACGTCATAGTCTATGAAAGCGGTAGTTTCAGCTCTTGTTTAGTGCTCATCAAAACGATTGGTTGATTGGACTTCTATTATAACTCAGGTTAATGTATGAATAGTGTGAGACTTCAGTATATTTATGTTTAGTACTTGTAATGCTAAATCACTGAATCATACCGTCAAAGACACCAAGCAACACACCCACCGGTCTCATTATACGGACAACTGGCAAACCAGTCGTCCCACTCCTCTTAAGGGTGAACGTTCAGATCAGGATCAGATACTATCAATTTCATAGACTGTATATGGTGTTTCCCGACCAGGAGACAAAATCCACACTAGCCGCTATTAGGACGTAAATATAATAAATCAAGCAAAACACCAGAAGCATTGCGTTAGAATTGTACCTGTGGCTTTATCTATTGCATAATCGTAAAATGCGACTTCATTTCAGATTCTATCTTCTCTCGTCATTCCAATTGACTTTTCGCGTCACATCTTGCCTCGAGTTGAGCACATGCACCTGCGATGAAGACTGGGTTCTGTCTCCTGATCAAACCAAAGTCTGAAAAGGTAGTTTCTGCTCCTGCTTAGTGATAGCAATCAACAAAATGGAAGTGAATGACCGGTTTGCCCGTTGTACGTAGAATGTGATCGGATGGGATGTGTTTGTTCGGGTGTTAGTAAGACATTAAAACCAAACCAAACTCACAATCACCTGGGCGAATGCTCAACTCCAGACCAAAGGTGAGGTGGCGTCAAGGATAGATTCCATCAACATGGTCAACATTCAACGTGAAACTACAAGAAGAGTAAAATTATTTTGTCACAAAAAAGCGTTGTCCAAGTCAACGCTTAGACCTACAGTTTGAAAGCCTTTGAACAACGCCGGAACAAGTATTGGTTTATAGTCATTCTTCAGTCATCCGTCACAGACCAAAATTACTAAGTGACATAAGAGCTCAATAGCAGCAGGGACTACGGGTAAGGAAAGCTATAATAAGAGAGCTCTCAGAAAACACAGGCTCTGCATCTTTCAAATGTGATTTTGTGTGCTAATGTTATAGTATACTTACTCCTAATCTGCGAATCTATCTAGTTGTATGTTTTCCGATCTGTGTCTCGGCATGTCTATCATATTACACCGCTGCATATACAATTCCAATCCTATTGGGGAGGCTAGGACCGCAGAGCTTAGAAGTGAGTGTCTACAAGCATTAAGGCGGCATGACGCAGGCAATCCGATTTGTACCCCGGGCCTTCTGTAACACTACAGCTCTACCAACTTCGTTAGTTTAATTTCATTTAAACGTGATTTTTTTCTGCTTCTTTATAGACTACTTCTCATTAGGTGCGAACACATGGCTAGCTTAACTGTGTCTATCGGAGGGACCAGATACATTCAATAAAATGTCATCATGACTTCTGTGCCAGATTTACACAATGGAATTAACCTTGGCTCTCCTGGGGCCGACACATATTTAAACAAATTATATCATGTCTCTCCTGCATATTTTTTTGCAAATACTATCCAACGAATTCTGCACGACGTTTCTTCTGGATTTACTTCTGGGGTTTATTTAATTGCAGTAATTGTCCGTCTTGCCAATTCTTAGTGCTATCTCATTGTCCATTTTATATTGCTATCTCACTGACGTATAATGCCAAGGACATCGTAAAGCAGAACTCGTCCTATATCACATTATCCCAAAACATGCACCATACCGCATACATGGAAGGCTTTGGCTGTTAATAGGACGTTATTTTAATTAGTATAATATGACCGGGTGGGATGTGTGACTTGGTGTCTTCGCCAGCATGCTTCAGTGATGTAGCACTATATAAAGAGCAAAAGTTCCACCATTCAAGACGACACAATACGAACACACCACAGTTTCCTAAAACCTGCACCTCGCACTTTATTATATTGAATGTATACCACCGGGTCTAATCGTACAAACCTGGCTACGCTATTTACGCGTGTGGAAACGCTTCTTTTACATAGAAAAATGTCGTCTAGAGGTGTGCACGTGATAAATATTTGCTCGATGTTCAACTCACGGCCAAGAATCAAAATATACAAGTTGCCCACGAAACAGTCGAGTGTTTCATAAATGCGTAGAAGTAAAATTAATGTTTTGTTGTATTATACTTTGTCATGTATTTCGTGCACAGTCAAGCGGGTATGTCATATATTGATGAAAAGTGTTTTTTGGTCATATTTTCAAAGAGATGTATATCTAAACGAGAAACAGAGATAAAACTGGATTCAGTTCATAAAATTATCAATGATTTCAATGATGTAATACCCGGTGTATACGTGCATTTCATATCTAAATAATTCATACTGCATTATATCATTATAAAAATTGCAAAAAAGATACAGAAATGCATGCAATAGCACTGAAAAACTAGATATCATAGAAACGCCCACTTGCGTGATAAAAAGGACGGAAGTCACAATTTCATTTGGAGAAACGTGACTCTGAATTTAAATTATTTTCACCAATCTAATGTAAACCAATGATATATATTTACAGTATTGTCTTTTTACGTTAAAGGTAGATTTTGTTTTGAGCGTCTTATTCAAATCTAGGTCACATTAGATGTTTAATTGAAACACAAAAACAGTCTGATGATGTTAAAGAGTTTTCTCTAAGAACAGGGCTGTCTTCCCCATGTGTACAACTTATTTATATCGAAGGATGGTAATACCTATTTGCTATTTTAATTGGATTTTCGTTTGTTAAGTTTCCGGATGAAATATCGGAAAGAAAATGAGCTTTAACGACAAAGAGATTTACTTGTACAGGAATAACAATTAGATATCACATAATTATTTCTGCTAAAACTCGCATTACACACGGTTAGCAAACAGCTCATCCCGCAGTAATATCATTACTAGCTTGGTGTCTAATGGGCCTGTGAATTCCTCGTATGGCCTAACGCGATAAGATATTGCCCAAGTGCTTAAGATGAATGTCGATTCGCCGTAAATTTAAGACGTTTTGAGGTATAGTAACCCGGAGCTGTGAGCGGATGTAATTATGTGTTATTATATTGTGTAAACATGTCTTTATCTCCCGTATTTATCCCGACAATGATATACAACATCCAATATATACCACTACGCAACTTCTTATCCTAGCCAGTTGAAACGTTTTCACGACTAACATTATTGTCTTGTGGAAGTTTATATGATAACATGTAAAGAGCTTAATGTAATAAATGAAATTCAAACCAAAGTTAACATTCTCAAATGATGTCAAAGTGTATGAGAGCGTACAGATAACTAGCTATTACTCCAAGGTACCGGCGGCTGATTGGCTGCACGTGATGAAATATTGGCCAATGATTGCTTTTCCCGCCTATTCCGTGCGGGCCTGTCATTGCAATAACGACGAAGAAACATTGTTTATAACCATCCATCAAAAGTTTAAGCTGCAAGGTACCCATCGCTAAACAAACTCACCAAAACTTGTAATTTTAAGAAGTAGAATCACTTTCTTTCATGCTAAGATGCCTTTTTTTAAACAATCGTGGAATTAGAAAGAGACTTTGTGCATCATTTATGGGCCAATGCAGTGCTTAGTTGGTCACAAGAGACGAAAAGAAGATTTCCTTGTCTAATTGTTGATTACGTGAATTTAGACACAGAAACCTATAAGTACACTAACGTAGGTGCAATTTGAAGGTTATGGCACTTTTATTGAAAACTGTACCGTAGAGGTACACAGCCTATTGTATCATGCTGTACGAGGTTCACCTATACTCTCACCACGCAGCGACATCGATGTATCATCGCTTGGTGTGATAGGCGCAATCTATCAAAAAAACAAATTATCAGTTTATCATTTACATTTTATTGGTATCTTTTGATATTTCAAAATATGAAATGATTCGATTTTTGAATTTAAAACTAACCATTTTTGTGATAATTCCGTTTAGTGTTCACTGTTAGTTTTTGTAAGTCCTATCAACAACGGGGTCATATATGTATGTGCTAGGTTTATAGGATGACAGAGAAAAGTCAAAGTAACCGGAGAAAAACCGCATACTTATGACATACACATATGATATATTCGTTGATTAGATATGACTTTTGATGGCACATCAACTGTATCATCGCTGAAAGTTATTATCTATATTATGTCCATATATACATGTTTATTTGACAGATATCTGGAAAAGTCAGACGAATTCCGTTTGCCATGTTGGAGATAACTACCGGATAAGAATCCAACCTGTCACGTGACTGAAAGTGATGCTAAGCATGCCCCGTCACTAGGGAAGCACGCGCTGCTCGTCTGGATTGTAAATAATGGTTCCATATAATTGTCATGCCGTGTTTCTGCATATAAATAAGACAACATCATCATTACTTAAACATCACCATTGAATGTTTGACCCTAAAATGACTGCATTTACATTTTATATCCCCCCACATGACAACGATTAATAGAGTAAAGACAGCGATTATATAACTACAGTTGCCAGTTTCGCGACACAAGTACATGAATAGAATCTCTTCTGGTTGTGATGGTCGTCTTTACTCTCATACTAATTTTCTTTAGTTATGCAATATATAACAGCTAACATTTTTTTCCTAGTATGGGTTATCGAGGTAAATTCATGATGGCTATAGGAATGATATTGTCGACATAGACATGGTTTGTGACGTCATTTTACCCCATTGAAAAGGGTTTGTTCCAGTCACGTGACATTGTTGATGAGGCCAATCTTGCACGTGATTATACAGACCTATTACTTACCTCGCCTCCCGGGATTCTCTCCCCACTTTAATTGTTCTTCTGGCGTAACATGACACCAAAGCTTGTTTTCGATGTAAATGACTGTCGTTTCCATGCAGAATGACGCGCCTAGTGATCGTCTAGATTGTTAAAAGAGCGGCCATTACAGAAGCGGGCTATCACAGCCGCCATTTTTAATGTCGTGATAGATTGCAGCATTAGTACCAACCTCGGGACTACCGCCAAATTTGTAATGATGCGTTTGAATACGTATTTCTAATTTGGCTATCAGACGTTGTTTTGTACATAACATGAAACACGAGAGCTAGAAACTCACGAATCGGGCATAACGATGGAGTATGGGAAAGGAGCAGTTGTTAGAGCGAACTCGTTAGGCGATCAGTGTGTCTACATTTCCTCTATTGTTTTTGTCTGGAAACTCGTTATTATCGCACTGACCTATTGGTTACTTTGGAGAACAATTAATGCTATGCTATTTACTTTTTTTTAATAATTATCTTTGTTTTATTTCGTCGTTTCCTCTTCCAGTGCTTATTGATAGTCTGTTCTTAGCCTTTGTTTTCTATTTCTGATTTTATTATATTGTTTAACCTTTTATATTTAAAATTAGTGTTTTCGTTTCACTTCATTGTATAGTTCCAATTTATAAGTTATTCTATCTTTTTTCATAGATATTTTTATCAAATAATATAAACTATTTTGTTTTGTAATTGTTTTGTATTTCAAATTTTATAAATATATTAAAATGGGACACATGGTGTTTACAAATTTGTTTTTTTAATTTTGTTTTATGTTAAAAATATTTTAACATTCTTCGTGTTTTTTGTTCGTTTTCCATTTTCTTAATATGATTTCCCATTATCCCCTTTTACCCGTCCCATGACCTTCGAACTCCCACAGCACGTGATCTATCCCATCACTCATGCGTTGACTCATGGCTGTGTCGTTGACTCATGGTGTACACTGATTTGTTATAGAGTCTCCGAGGTACTTAGCTATAATAATGTTTACAATGTCCTTTTGTTTTAAAAGTTTTTATTATGTAAATAGCCTATTAATTATTTATATTATACTCCAGCAAATATGCTAACCATTTTAAATCGTAATACTGCTAATTTAATATGTCTGGATATTGGCCATCGGTGTTAGATGACGAGTCAGGAAGGGGTAAGCGCGCTCGTCATAGCCCTGCTGGGTAAGATAATCGTTTACAGAGAACACTTACAGTAAGTGTAGCGCCTATAAAATACCCTGTTTCTTAATTGCCGAAATTTAAATTCATTTTAATAGCAGTTTTCAAACAGCACATCCCTTTTTTATTTACATTTAATGGAACAATGGTAAACGTTCTCCCGCCACTGAATCAAAATACTTCTCTCACTATCTCGCCTTCTCATTTGTCTTCGGCGGCATACTTCAGTTATATATAGAGCTGTAAAAAGGCAAGAGTTTCAAAACACAACATAAATATACCGCAGTCTCCCGGAACAAGCACCTCGCACACGCAAGACATCACATCAAAGAGAGGCCATCCTTATATGACCATGGCTGTTATTAGGACACAAATGCCATCAATCAAACCAAACCAAAGACAGATCAATATACAACTAAATGAATACGATGGAGTATCTTCACATGCCAAAGAAAAGAAAGAACTATATATAAGTATAATGTTATTGGGCGAATAGATATGTTCACTGACTGTCACAGGTGCATTTCATCTTATCTAGTTTAAAGAGGCAGGCAGGAGTACACGGTGAAAATCTACCGACTTAAGGCTAGTTTTTTTTTATTAAATCAACTTTCAACTTAACAGCAAGGATAATGTAAGGACGGCCTCCTATGCTTGCGTTGTGTTGCGTGTATGAAGTGCGTGGTACATGTGGAAGTCTTGCCATTTTTGTGTCGCCTGCAACGCAAAGTCGGTGTTCGGAAAACGGTTTCCGTGCGATAACTTAAGTATTTATTGTCCAATTTCAACCAAATTTTATATATTGTTTTATATGAATGGGATCTCGGATGAGTTCGAAAAAAGTCAAAATCCGTCAATATTTGCAAGAGTTACGTGACTTTAAAATCGTCAAAACAGAATAATCAATGGTTTCCACT
Organism: Argopecten irradians; assembly: GCF_041381155.1. NCBI lineage: Eukaryota > Metazoa > Mollusca > Bivalvia > Pectinida > Pectinidae > Argopecten > Argopecten irradians. The sequence goes on along the minus strand of NC_091143.1, from coordinate 20,518,884 downwards.
CGATAACTTTAGTACTCATTGACCGTTTTCAACTAAAGGTATATTTCTTTATATAAATCAGATCTTGAAGTGGTTTTATACTGGTCAAAATCCACCATCATATTGAAATATTTTAAACTGTAAATAACTATTTTTTGTGATGCAGTGCAGGCGACACATCCACTTCCGTGGAATTCTTGTTAAAGTGCTATATCACTGATGCATGTCTCCGAAGACACAAAGCAACACACCCCACCCAGTCACATACTAACAACGGGCGAACCAGGCGTCACACTCGCGATATGCTGAGCGCTTTTTTTAGGTTTGCGTCGACAAGGTGACAGATTCAGCAAAATTCTAAGTGAAGAGGGGTCAATGGAGACGTTAGGAGGGACAATGATAAAACCCAAATTTAGTCGCCTTTGACGATCAGACAATAGGGGCAGTAGGGCCAATGCTAGTATTAAAAAACTGCCATAATTCGTTCTCAAACTCGCGAACAACATACTGGGAGCTGGAATGTCATAACTACTCAGACACTGTGCACATAAGAAATGAATGGTTGATTTATCTGTTTTAAAACAACGGTAACTATATATTAAGGAATACCTTCAAATGACGAAATTCAAGACGACCATTTACCAGACGTTGATTATCCGATTTCTGAACAGGCGATCAATTATGTTCGTACAAGGGCGGAAAACAACCTAAACAAGTGATATAGCGGAAACTCTACCTTAGCCAGGTTTATAGTCTTTTAGATCTTTAAACCCTATCTCTATCGACGACCAATTCGTTTAATTTGGCACTGTTTGGAATATCTTAGAAATTGATAAAATAAAAAAATAAGGGAATATATCGATGATGAAAAAAATTGATATAATGCACAATAAAGTTAAACTGTACAATTTGCCAAATTTACATAATGTATGAGCGTTTGCAGCTCAATGGAGGTTTCATTGATATATTTACTTTATCTTTATAGAACAGCCATGTAAACATATGACGATGCATTTTATTAATTAATAGATAGGATTCGAAGTCTTCATTTAAAGATGCTTCACCGTCGACAGAGAGCATAAACGATATTCATCATTTGAACAATATTTGGTGTCTTATCGTGTATATATATACCTAATTAACACACAAAAATAATATAAAACAATTTGTTTCGCCTTTGATGCATGCGCAATCAGTACTTAATTTCATATAGAATCTAGTGCCATGGATTTTTTCGGGATGCAATTAATTATTTTTCATATTTTTAACTTGAAGTAAAATTAGAAGCTCAAACTTTTCAATGGTGGTGATAATAGTGTAAAGTAAGTAACTTTTGTAAGAAAAATTCTAAAACGTCTGCTCCTGTTTTTGATAGTGAAAAAATACCATTTGTCAACGGTTGAGCATCTTTAAATGAATTAATTCTGTGGGACTTTTTCTTCAAAATAGCTGTGCTGCACATTATATTATAAACGTGAAAAGTAATGTTATTGCGACCACCACTTGGTAGATTGAGAAATTCCCCATGGGTCTATTTAACGTTTGATTGGGTTATGGTTATCAAAGTATCTCTAATAAAACGTACCTTTGTTCTAGGCTCAGTTGTTCAAAAACATATTAGCTTCATCACATAATTTCATTCTCATTTTCATATGCTGCAAAAAGTGTGACTATATCTTCTCGAAAGTTGGCAAGTAGATAGAGAAAGAGGAATACTGCAGATAAAACAGAAGTTGTGTCAAATTGGCTGTAACAGAAATTGTTATATCTTGATTTAGAAATTGTTGTTTGTTATCTTATAAAATGTTTACCCTGTCCTGAATAGGTGGACAATTCTGTTGTGACGCAAAAAGTATGGTAATAATGCATGTTAATCAATTTAGTATCGCATTCTATTACTTCGTATACGTCCTATACTGTCTTTTTTTAATTTGTGATATAAATTAGAAGTTCTCAAGAACAAACTGGGTTAAAACCTAAATAGTTTGTACGCCATATTAGATGTCGCTCTCTCCTTGTTGTGATATATGTGGGGAGACTTGTAATGGCGGCGGAGCGACAAACAAACACGCCATCTAGTGGCAGTTGTCGGCAATAATAGCCTCGCAAGGTCTATCTTTGTGTTCACTTTCATTATCGTTTAAACTTAATAGGAAATTATTTTTTAAGAAACAATAATGTCTCTAACAGTAGGCGTGTATCTACCATTTCAACTTTTTTACGCCCATAAGGAATTGGGTTTCAGTTGTTTTTGCTGTAAAGAAAATTGTTAGAATTATACGTTGCTTACTCCGCCTGATGAGTTGGTCGTTGAAGATCGTAGATGAGAGCGGATAGTTAAGATAAATATGTACGGGTAACGACCCGGAGGTTGTTCACCGCGGCATCTACCATCGACAATACCCTCGAGCATCGCATACATTTACATTCCTCCGTCCTTCAATAGTTTATGCTTAAAACCATCACCAGAGTTTTTCAAAAGATGTTTAATCTCACACACTTGTTTGGTTTTAGTTTTACAAAACTCTGTATCAACAAATGAGACAACCAACGCCATCGGGTTTCCTGCTTTGTTTGCGTAGATAAATATTTTCATATAAAATGCTATTAAATTATTTTTCTTCAGATTTTTAAGACTAGTTGTACATATATATTTACAACAGTCATTAATTAATCGATGATCTTTACCAAATGACCCTCTGTGACGTCATTGCGTACGTAAATGGTCCCTATTCATGTACCGGTTCTGAGTGACCGCTGCTAGATTGACCTTTTGTATATGGTGTTGTGATCGTCTGTCAGACGTAATACTATTCTGGGAGTATTTTCATTGATATATCATTAACGGTATCGATATTTAAATAATACGCCGGATAATGAGCTTGACCTGGATTACGAGACTGACCTTGGAGTGAAGATTCTTTTAAATCGGTGGACGAATTTGAATTCTGGTAATCAATTTGGCATCGCTGATGGATGGCAATGAAAACGGCAATATACATCAGACGGACATGTGATAGACTCATGACTGACCACGGGGAAAATGTCGAAATAAAATATTCAATACAGCTTTTCATGGTAGGCAATAAAATCTAATAACAGCTTTTCAAATCTTTTCGGTAAGTGACAGAAAAGCTGTCTTCCATTACCGAAGGTTGTTATTGCCAAAACCAACAATCATTGGGAATCATGCTTTCACTAAATTGTTTCTCCTAGTATGTGATTAAGAAATACGAAATATTTGAACGTATCATGGAGTTTTCGATAACAATCTAATTCTATAAGAAATCATCAGTTTGCGACTAATGCATTAAACGTTCACGTGACGGAGATAGGTAGAGCCGCCGCTAGAGGGCGTGGAGAGCGAGACCAAACTGTTATCAGAAGCCACATATCCCTCCTAATATTGTCACTAATAATAGATTATCGTGGTCTTTATCAGACAAGTACGAATTAAACTGTCCGGGACCCGTCATTACGGCGTCCACTCAAATTTACTGAGATGGAATGGAAGCGTGTCCGTCAATCGTAGAACAGAATGACAAGGTTGGTGAAAGGGATTGGGAATGGAAAAGTGTAAAGAAGCTGTGCCAAAAACAATATGATTTTCACCGGCTTTACATTACCGAACGTTCTATTTTTTAAATAATAAACAAGGTCAGCACTCAAAAATGTTTTGCACAAGGGAGTACTTCTTTAAATGACTACATATGCGTGTGTTTTGGGGCCTGCGGTATGTTCTAATTGTCCTACAGGTAGGGCGTTAGAATTGTTGTTTGGTGTCTTCGGCGGCATGCTTCAGTGATATAGCACTATAAAAAGGACACTAAATGAATATACCGCAGTCTCCCAAAACACGCACCTCGCACAACATACACGCAACACACCGCATACATGGGAGGCCGTCCTTACATGACCATAGCTGTTAATAGGACGTTAATTAATCAAACAAAAAACCCAACTAATTTTAATACACCCTTTTAGACAATATCATTATCTCTAATCCAGTATCCCAAATATTCGTGAACAATTTGTTACAATATACCAAATACTTCTAAAACGTATTCAAAAGTTTCATTGTATAATCGCGCATTCTAAATTGTGGTTAAATTGGCGAAATGTGAAGCGCCCTGATATTATATCTACTAGCCTGCCACTTCGGGGATTTGTGAAATTGTGAGGTACTCCCCAAAGGTTGTTATTTTTCACAGGATACTCTAGTTCTATACAGCCAGCTTCAAATCTTAACGTCCTTTAGCGTTCAAGGAAAAATAGCAGAATAAAACCAAACAGAATCTCTCTGTTAAATACGATAATATTGGTACTCTCAATCGTGTTCGACTAATGAAATTTTGTTCTGCGTTACGAGGCTATGTGTATATAATGCGCTATTTAAAAAGAATTTTGTTGGGGTTATTGAAAAAATGATATTATGTCTGAATCTTGATCACAATTGCGTATTTTGAGCCACAAAGAGTTGAGTCTATGACTTGGTATTCACTATATTTCTCACTTTTAGTAGTGTTACTGTATGCATCATCATTCTGCAATATACTGAACACTTAAGAACACACCAATTACTGTTAGAAGCCAGTACATGAATACATGCCTACTTAATTTCGCTGTATGGCGGTTTCATACAAATGTAATGTAATTCTAACACCGACACAGAAGTCAGTCATCGAATATTGGCACTTAATTAGGCATCTTTTACTGATACATTCGTTATATATATATCACCTAGCAAAAACGTATTTTTTTCATTTTATGTCATACAGTTGCTAAAGTCAACGACAGTATCAGACAGTTGTCTATACACTGATTTGTATAGATATCTCAATACCACATTTACAGAATTGAATATAAAGGGATATAACTCGTGTTTGGAGTGGTAGCTATAATCAATCCTGACAAATGTGCTCTGTGTTAAATACGAGATGAATTTCAGTTTTACGATTCCTTCTCATCTGTTGACCGACAAACATAACTCGATCACAGGCTTTTACGGCATTAACGCAGCAATGTATCGACCACTTTGTGGCAGCAGTGATAATTACGATAATATTGAAATGAATATGCCAATTGTCGGGAACTTTCTGAATGTTAAATAATTCAATTTTTATCATGTGAAAACTGATATTACCATAACATTTTGCTGGATTAAAAAAATAGGAGTTTTTTGTCGCTGAAATAAAATCGTGACTGCAAAACATTAATTTGGAAATGATCTTCTAATCTAGTCGTCGGTAAACGGGCCACGAGACTATCGTCTTGTAGCGAGTAAAAGATTGGACACGTACATAGGCACGAGCGACTAACTAATTAGGTTACGGTGCACTGGGGAATACGACTGGGTAAAATGATACTTCTCCTGTCATTACAATGGAAATAATAATGTAAATTAGTGCTGACGTTAAATATATATTTACTTTTAATGTCCGGCGCGGGGTCACTAGAGCACAACATCCGATAGGGGGCGACACCGTCTTGTCACTTATCCGGTTCCACAGAAATCGCTCTTTAGCGGGAAGAAACGTCAGTTGGAAGCAGTCCAAACGCCATAAAATGAACTGTTTATATGGCAAATCTCGAGAGTATTAAATGCAAATTCCATAGCACTAAACTGTTTCATGAAAAATAACAACGATTCATCAACAATGCGCATCATTATTCCATGGTGGAGAGGCATAAGGTGTCTAATTTACATGATACGAAATGTGATGTTCTTCTAGCGCTTGACGTCGGGTCAGCCGTTGTATTATGAGATTGGTACACGGCTGTTGCACCATACGAAATGATATATTCCATAGCACGCAGGGTGAACATGTATATTGTTTATATGTCTTTGTATCTTTACAGCACATCAGAGGAAAGTCGACATCGCCCTTCAAACACGCGTTATTTCCGAAGTCCGCCTTTTAAAATTATACAAAATTGACAGTTAAAGTGGTCGGGGTTTTTCCGAAATTGCTTTGGATGTTTTCAGATCGTGACATGTAACCTGCTTCTAGAGGTTCAAATGTCTTAGAATGAAACCTCACGATTTCGGCCACTCAGCCATAATTTACGGGGATTGAGAGGATAGACATTCATGGCGGAACATTAAATACCACAGACATATCATTTGTTTTAGATCTGTCTGTAAATACGATGACCAGGTCGTCTTGTATCAGTTCTGGAAAGTAAAAGCATTGCAAATTATCGTCATGCAAAAACACTCTAAGCATTTGTTCACTACTTCGATATTATCTGACATTAGCAATAAGTATTTATCTTTAGTTCATGTTTTTCCTTTAACACTTCACTAGGAGTGATCGCAATGTGCCACTTTTATCGATCATCGATCTTATACATGTACTTGTGTTGTGAATTGGAGAGTAAACTTGGAAAGCTAGGTTACAAAGGCTCTTGCTATCCGAGACACATTATTACTTTTTGGGTTATCAGCGATCATAATACACCACGACTTCAAAAATTTATTGGTTTTTTTGGGGGCATTGTTTCTCTTTTTTAACATACGGCTTTAACATGTAATACAAATATTTGATATGTATATCCAGTCTTTTTGCTGTAATTGACGATGAAGAAACTCATATTTTGTTTGTTTGTTTGATTAAATAACGTCCTATTAACAGCTATGATCATGTAAGGACGGCCTCCCATGTATGCAGTGTGTAGCGTGTATGTTGTGCGAGGTGCGTGTTTTGGGAGACTGTGATATATACATGTAGTGCCTTCTTGTATAGTGGAACTGTTGCCTTTTTTATAGTGCTATATCACTGAAGCATGCCGCCGAAGACACCAAGCAACACACCCCACCCGGTCACATTATACTGACAACGGGCGAACCAGTCGTCCCACTCTATGTACCAGTGCCTTTTCTGTGGTAATAGCTCCGGAAAAAAGTTTATTTGCTTGTTTGTTTGTTTGATTAATTAACGTCCTATTAACAGCTATGGTCATGTAAGGACGACCTCCCATGTATGTGGTGTGTTACGTGTATGTTGTGCGAGGTGCGTGTTTTGGGAGACTGCGGTATATTCATGTTGTGTCTTCTTGTCATTTACGTATAGAAAGTGAATCGATTTAAAATAAACGTTTGATGGGTAATGATATTTTCCGAATTTTCAGCGTTTGTTTAAAGTGTAAAAGGTAGTTTATATATATCCCTATAATTTATTTGTTAAGCTAAACATTATCATGTTAAAACAATGAATAATACATAAATATATATATTTCATGGACATCGGTATTTTCTAGGTATCACAAATGTTCTCTTGCCTATCACAGCTCTATTTGTAGCAATGACCAAACGTTTCCAAACATTTCCAATACAACTCATTCTTATCACCTTTTTCCGTTTGATCAGCGTTTCTTAAAAATAGCACCAGCGTTTTTAGCATTTATCTAATATTTTACTTGGATGACCAAAGTTAATGGAAAAATGATAAACGCATAAATTGAATTTAAATAAATATGTTTTTTCGACAGTCAGCTTTTTAAGTTTAGGCACAGCTGCGATAACGTATCTGTTATGTTTGTTCTTGGAAGGTCGCAAGTCTCTCCTGGGGCTCAGTGGTCAATTACAGGGTTAAAATGGCAGTTAGTGAGCATCTCCAGATGACGTTAATGTGCTGTACACTTCCAGATGTTATACTCGCTCTGACGTCACGGCATATTAGATAGATCTGTTGCTTTGTGGTATATTTATCTTCGTTTGGAATTAATGAAATTCACACTACCATCACCACAAATCAACCACTTGTCAGTGCTTGATTTAATACAGTACAAGCCAAGTTCACGGCAAATCTTAGTTTTAGATTACAATGGGGAATCTAACCAAAATAATCAAACATTATTACTTAAGACAAAGCATATTAAACGTTTGTGGTAATTTTACATATGCAAAGTTAATCATCCAAAATAGTCAAGCGAAACAGCGGCCTCCGCTGGATATCCGGAATTTTTGACGTGAAATTCTTTGTTTTGTAGGTATTTGTAAACTATGTGATAAAAAGTATCTTAAATTTGTGTTTATTTTATGTGATTTAATGAAACTCGTCTCGTTAATAAAAAGTTTCATAAAATCTCATATGAAATAAACATTCATGTAAGACGGCCCTGCAGGTAGGGCGTTAGAATTGCACCTGCTGCCCCTATTGCATAATCGTAAAAGGCGACTAAATTTAGTTTCTTATCTTTTCTCATCTTCCTAACTGACTTTATCTTTCCTAAAGCCTTCCTTGGCACCACCTCACTTTTGGCATTGAGTTGAGCGATCGTCCCTGTGAGGAAGGCTTTGGGTTCTGTCCAAAGGCCGAGACACACCAAAGTCTTTAAAAGTGGTAGTTTATGCTCTTGCTTAGCGCTCAGCGTACGGGGAGTGGGACGACTGGTTCGTCCATAGCTGTTAACAGGACGTTAAATAATCAAGCAAACAAGACTCATGTAAGAACCTATACAATGTCCTCTCGCGAAGAATAGGAAATTATGTTCCAAACTTTAATCGGCTCTAACCGTTGTGCAATACATGAGTCAGATACAATTCTTCTCCCGACCAGAAGGGGATTTGGCTGAAAAGGTTGTATGAAATACTTGAAGTACCTACTTCAGTGCATTTTTCAGTACACTGTTAAGTTCAAAATCATGTACACCATGATTACCACTTGATACGCACGAGTTTACTTTGGTTTGTCGGCGGAATAGTACCAGTTATAACAGGATATGAACTATTGTTGTCACGGTTCTAAACGGTACATTACCATGACAACCACTCCTATCTGACGTCACTGTAATTACAACTAGTAAAAGTTCTATGTCGCGAGTACAACACGTTCCTGAAAGTGATTTTAAATTGAATTGGAGAAAAATAAACTAATTTGTATGCTTTCATCTATAGCTGAACTTTTCCTTGTTCATTATTGATGTGTCGCTGTTCAGTGTATACCAGTGTTGTAAGAATGACTCGATCGCGCTATCACCCAATCGCACTTTCATAGGGGCATGTCCAAGTACACATATACACTAATTTACACATCATGACTGTTATATCTTATGTCAGTTAATAAGACGCACCTACAAAAAAATAAATACGAAAACGTGATCAGCTTTAAAACACAGCAAAATGTCACAGAAAAATACGCATGCAATTTGTTACCGCTTTTGATGTTAATATGTAGTTGTATAGATTAATCCAATAATTAATATTTCTACAAGACCCCTAACGCAATACTCCATTTTCTAATGGCAGTCGTTGACCATGTTTTGGCGTAGTTTGAATTATTGTGAAATTTAACTGCTATCCTGCAAAATAACAAAGCAACATTTGGTTATCTAAGCTGTGCAAAGATTTGGTATCAATGGTTAAATATTCCTGTTGTTAATACTTTGTGTGCAACCTTGAAACCTTAGTAAGTCCGTGTTATCTCTCCTCCACATGTCTCAAACCAGATTCCTTATCGTATCTCCGTCCAAGCACCAGTTGGAGATATCTAACCGAGACCAGAGGAGAACATGATGTTATCTGTTAAACTGTTATTTAAAGATGAAATGAGCTTCATCTGTAAATTATACACTAGATATAAAATGTCAAGTTGGACTGCATAGTTTTGCCAAGGTTATATATTTCTGACAGTACAGATGGTAAGCATACCTTCGAACAACCTCATTGCAAGTAACAATTACTGGTGGTTTTTAATGTTCCTTGACTTTTCTCGGTCACTAGTGTATAATCAATTATTGTTCAGAGTGGACCAGGCCAGCACTTAAACTGGACAAGGACCGTCCACTGTCCCACTGACCATTATGTCAATTGTGTATTGGCTTAATGCCGTATGCGAACTCGCAAAGTTATGTAGCCCATGGGAGCATTAAAGAACATATGCTATGTCAGGTTATGTTTCTACTCGTATGTTACTATACATAACCAGTCCGTGTTTTCCTAGAAGTGCCATGTGCGGTCGGGTCTATTGTGTTATACATTTTGTTGAAATTTTGCTAATGCTACCAGCTTCCCTTGGGCACAGCCAAACATGCATGTTTCCGTATATGACCTTGATGTCGACCATCGATGTATACAAACGAGACGTATTGACGTTTCTAAGACACCCAGTGGTGTCCCGGATCGGTCTTTCTGAGTCGCCTTAAGATGATTTCCAGCGTTGTTACGTAAAATGACGTTAGAGTATTTTACAATGACATTAAAAACGATGTCAAATCGGAGTCAGCATCATCCCGATGGGAGTCTTTCACAAAGCCGCGTAGTCTATCATATTACAATATGGTGAATTGTGATACCGTTGGCAAAGGTCAAGGATATGACACGCCTGATATATTTGGATCCCATCCCGTCGGAGACAGATGGCAGAGATATGTTGTGAAACTACATAGTGATGTGAGGAAGCGGGTTAAATACACTCCAACACACCCAAACAGAGAAACACACTTCTGCTTATGATGTTATGGACATCATAACGTCCCTTGAGTGTCCGTTTAGCTTGATTACACAAACAAATCTATACGTCATCGCGCTGATTAGAGGCTCCTGGTCACGGGAAGGGAGTCCTGTACGCCAATCACGGGACTGACCTAACACTCACTCGATGTCATTGCGCATTAGGGAACCAAACCAGGCCAACAGACATACAATGGACGCGACTGAATCATGCAACTTCCTATCCTCAATTGTGCGAGACGCATATTATCACACACGACAGATTACACGGGCATACTTTGGTTCTCCTTTTGAGATGTATTTTTATCAGTTTATTCTGTTGAATTATGTCAATATCAAAATCCGCAGTTGTTCATAACAAATCGTACATGATATCATTTAGCGTTACGGGATTTGGGTCGTAAATATTGAGTTACTCATCTAAAGCCAAACCCAATAGGAATTTCTCCCTATGACCACATACACCGCACAGATAATTCCCCCATTAGTTTCAAGTTATTGCATAATCCATTTAATGGCAGAGCGGATATGAAAAAAGGGAAGTAGTTTATGTAGAATGATACGATACTTGCAAACCTATAAAACAATTATCTTTGATTTGATATATCATTTTTTCCGCTGAATGTATTTTTTAAATATGTTTTTTTCCGTCTCCTGCGTCTGATGTACAACAAGGTCGTGTCCAGGGACTATATTTACAATGTCTGGGATAAAAGTAAGGTTTATAGGTATAATGTACTGCTGATGTGGGCCAGATTGTGACGAAAAACAACCACAACAATTGATTTACATGTACAAATCCCCGGGGAAGACTTGGCCTCTTGACCATCAATCTTGGATTGAACGTCACTAATGTCCAGGCACGTCCAAGCCACCGGAATAATATTATGTTATCTCTATAATAACAATGTTGAAAATGAAGTTGTAGGCAAGAGATGGCTGGGATTCAACAAAGAACTATATTTCGTCAGCTTGTATCAGCAGATTCTATTTGATAGTCGCTCAGGTCCCCAAAGAGTCAAAGTTGTACTAGACGGACCAGTTGATCCCAACAAATCCCTTCTGTTAAATCTGGTTAAGTGAGGCAGCACTGTAAATATTGAGTTATTTAATCTTCTATCTCAAGGAAGAAAGAAATCATACTTATCAGGCACGTAGCTGCCATAGACCCTCATACTCCACTGCATCTACACCATTTTCCTATTCTTTTAATAATTTTTACTAATTTTGTGCAAATGAAGTTTATACGAATTATTCTCTACATATTTTGTATAATTGAGAAGTCGCAATCAAAGTAAATAGTTTTAAAACACAAATCAATGTTCCCCACTATTTGTACGGCGATCGTCAAATTATCTATGAATGTTACTCATTATTCGTCAATGGTGCATTGAAATCATGCCTTTAGCTTGATTGTACTACATAAATGTCGAAATGCAAAATCACATTCTTATCCGAAACTGTTAAAATAAGATATCCTTTTGTTGTATATTCAAATATTACGATTGTTTTTTTCTGAATTTGCAGTGTTCAACTAAATGCAATGATTTTTCCAGAATTGTCTTGAAATATTTTAATTCGTGAATAATTTGCCCGTTGTCACATATAAAATAGGTTATAAATGATACCTAGACTATCAATTGAATTTGTCCAATAAATGATGACTGTTTTCGTTAAAATGATCAATCGAAATACGCTATTTAATATACATTCATTTCAAAATGATGTAATTTTGCTCTCAAAACACCATAAAATCGCTCCAGAGAGGATTCGTGTTTGTCCATGTTTTTGCTGTACTATGGGTGTTCCAGACATGTATAATATTCGTCAGGGATAATCCTTATATATCCTAATATATACGAATGTTATACTGGGTTATTTTATGCAATACAGTCATGTCGGCTGAGCCTTTCAACGGGTTTTGTGTTTAAAATATAACACCATATCTATGTATAAAGAATTTACTTGCAGTTACGATTTTCTTCGAAATTTATAAAAAATGGCGGGCTCTTTCATAGGTTGATATGAAAGATATTCTACCATAGTAAAAAAAATGGTGTATCACACATATTGTGTCCATTTGCTAGTAAAAATTGGTATGGATCATATTGTACTTAGCTAGATAAGATTTTAGGATACTTCGCTCATTCGTTAATGATACAACTACCATATTTAAATTCGAACTGCGCACGATTTGAGTGAGATTTTAACCTTTCATGAATACTTGTGCAGAACGTATGCATGGTGATAAATGAAATATTGAGTAACCGTTTTAAAAATGTATTGCGTGATTAGACTATTTTGCAAATCGATTGGGCATAAGACGCCGACACTTCTGGAACACTTGGTCGTACAACGGTTTTGATACGTTGCTGATACTTAAAACACGTTGTGTGAACTTGATCGCTAAGCTGCATAATGCCTTATACAATAAGTGCACCAAACGACCGCCAATAAAGCTGATGTAACAAACTCTCAACTGATATGGTAATTGAGACGTTAAAGCGATAGTAATCTTCTGCTTTATGTGTAAATTACCATCTAAGTCTTCTAATCAATCCCACAACGGGAAGCTGCCCTCAGCAGACACCGGACACTCATTCGGTGTCCAGGGCCTTATCCATGTCATCTCCAGTTCTGCTATAAACAACATTTATGACAGTTTTTTGTGAGTCTGACTTGGAACGTAGAATGAAGTAATTTGCCACAATGTAGCAGTATCGTTTATTATTGATATGTCGGCTTTACAGCCAGGAGAGCCAATGTTTTAGGGCTTACCACGTTCTGATCGCTCCACATTAACGTCTTGGCGAAATGTACCCAATTCTCGGAAAGCTTCGGACTCTTTCGATCGATACTTGCATTATTACTATGTCATAAATTGCCTTAATTAAATTAGTGCCCGTGGCCGTCTAAACACAGTGACGGTGTATAGTTATTTACTGTGTGCATTTGCGACGTTTCTTGTCGTTGGCAATAACATTGCTACATTAGGTGTCACTGGCCTTTTTGTGGTGCCAATTTTAATGTCATTTTTCACTCCTTTAAGCCAAAGCCATTGCGCTGTTTAGAGATATTGATTAAGAACGTCTGTCATAAAAGATGATAGGTCGTACAACGCGTCACAGCCGAGGTCGCCTCCCGTCGGTCTCGTGGGGTGACAGTCCTAACACGTAGTTAACTTGTCACACGCTTCCTCAGATTTTGGAAATGCAGACAAAAATTGTCAGAGAATGAACTGTTCCTCAGCGATCGTGTGGTCATGCGTTTTTTCAGTTTTGAATTCAGGTAATCATCTTATATCGACGGTAATATTGTTATCCAAAAGCAAGAGGAGTAGATTTGCATTAAAAAACTACGAGACCATTCTTTTCATTTCCTAGATGAGAAATCGTCAGACATATTTCAGATACATGTATTAGATACTGTTATTTTCCCATGTAAACAAGAGGTACCCTTCGTACCTTCAATAGTCAATATTACTGTAGTATTTAAATGAAATTTTATTCGAAAACGACCCAAGATTACGTCAATTGACCATCGCTAGCATACCCTAGTGTTTTCGATAGATATCTACCTATTTACATACATTGGTACCATAGACAACCTACAATTGGAATACCTTTTTACCAATATTGGTATCTAATGGCGGCATGCTCCAATGGGAAGGTAGAAAGTTCAGCTTTCACAAGGCGACAAAGAACACAGCCTCCCAAAACATACAGAGATCAACCCATCGCAACACATTGGATACGGGAGGGTTTCCTTACAGAAGCTCCACTGCTGACAAGTGGTATTTTTTCACTATCATAAACATGAGCAAACGATTTAGTATTTTTCTTCAGTTACAAAAGTTACTTACTTTATACCATTACCACCATTTAAAAATTTGAGCATATGAAATGAAGTACTGATTGCGCATGCACCAAAGGCAAAATAAATTATTTCATATTTTTTGTATTAATTAGACATATATGCACACAATTAAACACCAATTATTGTTCAATGATGAATGTCATTTATGCTCTGTAGGCGGTGAAGCATCTTTAAATGACCCTGGCTGTTCACACGAAGTTAATCAGTCAGTATACAATGTATATTGACAGTGGTGGTAGTACTATAAAACACCTCCTGTGTAGTGTAAATATCGCCTTCATTGGAGGATGTTAATTTTGGACAGTTGATTTAGTATCATGTCATGTGTATTCTTATTTACTTTTCAAAATAAAACAAGACAAATTGATCAGGATTTTATATTGGCAACAGTACTAATATTTTACCCTGTTGAAGTGTGGCTTTGCACTATATGTTACCAACACACTACATAACCCTAGAAAATCGCTGCATTTGAGTGGCAAAGAGTGAAGGTAGAATTGCTCTGACTGAATTATGGATTTTGAAATAGTCGACGACATTCCTTAAAATAAAGAAATTCTTAAGTGAATTTCCAGTAGAAAAAGATATCGATCATACTGAATATTTAAATTATTTATATCAACTTTGACATAACTGGTTCATATTTCAAAACAAAATAAGATTTTACATATTGCAAGTGTCATATCAAAATTAGTTCAGAAACGCACTATGTCCTAAAAGTATGTTTGCACACTGTACTAATGCTAAACTAATGCCCGTATTCATGAAGCCGTTCTCATGCTCAGACTCACGATTTTGTGTTCAAAATTCGAGTTTCGTCGGTTTCGTACTCATACTCAAATCATAGTCATGAAAACGTCTGTGCTTAAAATTATTGAGCGCGTTCTCAGTTTCCTTTAGTATGGCATTCTATATATGGTAATGCATAACAAGACATTAATTTTGAACAGCCGTCAAACCATTGCACATGACTAAAAGAAAATAGCCTGCTTTACCAATTTAGTGTATTGGCAGCACATGTATGTTTTATAAAATACCAATTTGCAAAACAAATCTTCCACGTTGATGATTTCGAAAATAATTATCTTTTTAAACAACATTCACATACATTGAATAAGAAATGTAATTTTCTGTTGATTATTGTTATCATTTTCTAAAGCATTAAATGTTTTCCTTAATTCGATGTCTATATAATAATAGAATCTTTAACCCCCTTGGAGTGAGACAGGAAAATCTCAACCCGGGATGATATCACTTCAATGAATCGTCGTCTTCGCCGTCGTGTGACGTCATTTCATTGTTGTCGTGACGTCATACAATTGTTGAGCACGTGCAAAGATCTCTCGGCGTATGATCCACATAATGACAATAAACTTTTCAAAGAAACATAACACATTTCTCAACAATGTTCTTTGCTGAAATCCATTGCACAAAAGAAACCTACAAAAGATTTTAAACAGATTTGAAAATGCGATTTGTCGGTGACACTAAGAATCGTGATATAATTCATATGTAGAAAGCAAATACCAAAGGCTTATTAACGCAGTCAACTTTCAAATCCCAATTCTTTAAATACTTGTAGAATGTGGTTGTTGATAATGAGGACTGTTGTCACCGTTGCATGATCATTGGCGGCGCATGAATTATATATTGAGTTGTTCATCTTGAATCCTCTTAACAAATGTATTGTTTTTTAACTTCCTCCGGTAAACCTCCAATCGTGGTCTTTGGACGTCTATAAAAACTTCTGTACCTTGACCTAGATTGTACCCGACGTTATACCCTCTCAACACTAGGACAGTGCAGTTATTGATTTACCTATGATAAGCAAAATGCCACCGAATACGGTATTCTGCTTGGTGTCTTTCACGGTATGCGTCAGTCAATATAGCACTATAAACTATCTATTAAACAAATACAAAAAAACTATTTTCTGATGCATCTATGCTCCTCTGCAATCGATATGCATATATAAATAGTTAGATAGGCCTTTCTAAAATGGTTGTTCTTGGTGATGTAAAGTTTACGTAATTCTCACTCAAGTTCCTGTAAAGAAACTCTTGACTGTTGAAAATGCCAATTCAAATTTGTCATATAAATTAGTGGTGTAATTGTCTGCCTTCTGCAGAGGAATATCTTATGTAGGGTCAGACAGCAGCAAGTCGTAACAAAAGTAGAAAGACCAGTTTTGAGACAATTCTTTCATTTGTATTCAAATTGAGAAGTGCCTATTTTCCCATGATGCAATGCTCCACTTATTGTTCCCTCTTTATCGGTTGTGAGACGTTTAACAGGCACACTAAAACACCAATTAATGTTCGCCTCGACATGGCACCTATCCAGGGGAAAACCCATCCATCAAATCAATACCGACATTCTCTATCTTTCTGCAATTTTTACTGGCTTCCGTGTCATTCAAAAGTATCATTTTTCAAAGGTTTTATTTTGCATCCTGACATTAAATTTGAGTGAACTGATCAGAATTTTTCTTTAGTCAAAGAAAGTGACAGATATGGTATGTCATAAACAAAGCTATCGCATGAAATATTTCAAAATACGATATTCTAAGGTTTAAATTGAATATCAAGAAATACATTTTGAAATTTTAATTACGACATTTTTGGATGATGGTTGTAGATTAAAACAGCACGTGCGCCGCCTACTCCCCAGATCGCGACCTCTAATTATGAGTTACGTGCACGTCTATCTCATGCTTTCGAACTTAATCATACATGCATTGCAAGATCGGGATGTATTGTGGATGCTATGGCCCTCAACCTTCGAGCTCAGGCTAGGCCAACTTTGCTTAATATATCACTCAACCATTCTCCTGTTTTTGCCATTGAATCCTCAAGTGGATTGAAAAGTAAACGCAAATTGGTAAGTCACGTCAGGACTGGTTATATAGCGACTTGTTCAGTGTGGCTTTGGGTATTTATAAAACATTGAAACATGTCGTCCTCGTTAGAGTGTATTTGTTTTGTACAAAAGTACAATTCCTGTGATAACACATCTGCCATCAAAATAGAACGACGCGCGTGATACCTCTCGTGACAGTCACGAGACAGTGGCATATCTAACGTTTCAAACTTTGACGAATAATCTTATGTGACATTTTAGTTTGATTTCTTTTGAAAATGAAACCTTACAAAACACGCATTAAATATATTTGTAATTTGTATTTTACTATCCCATCAGATCAGATATTGATGTTCAATAAAATAATCTCGCCCTGTTTCAGACTTGGTATATTTTTGTATATACATTTTCAGAAACGTCGTATTTGATTTCGTTCATTTGCCATTTTAGAAATGAATTTCGGTTGCTTATTCATGTATATGGTTAAAGCATATACATTTCAATTTTTAGCTGTGTTGCGTGTGAATTTCTCTGGTGTTGGAAGGTTACGATATATTCGTGTAGTGTCTCCTTGAAATATTGTGCTTTGTCCTTTTTACAGTGCTATCTCAATGCCGCATGCTACCAAAGACACATTTTTTACACCGATTGTTAGGGTAACTTGAAATGTATTTATCTATAAGTATTTTTGCGATATGCTTTTTGATTACATAGATATGATTTGTAACTGAAAACTGTCATACAATGCAATATCGAATGGAAAGTCCTAGTTTGATGATATTTTCGAAAATGCAAGCCTGTCACAAAATGTATTTCGTTGCTAGAGTAGACAAGAGGATCATCCAAACTAAATACATAACATGTACTTCCGACACCAAGCGAATGTATATAATTCAAAGCTTTACTCATTACTTGAAATAAACATCCCGTAAAAGTCCTTTCATCCCGGTGACCAATAAATGGGCGTCATTGATTTAGTAGTGTGACCTTCACACGGCAGGACACAACACGAGATTGTTAAATAGTTAGGCTCATTAAAAAGGAGTCACCTGAGTGTTTGTAAATATAGGAGACTAGTAATACGAGATGAGCGCCCCGTAGTAAATAAAAGTGTCAAACGTGATCACAGCGCATCATTAGCACACAATTCACACCACAATCCAATACTGTTATTGAATTACAAATCGCTAAAAGTCAAGGGTTTAATAAGAGTCTTCGGGGAATAAGCTTTATTGCTTACATAAAACACGAAATTCTCGTTTTATTTGCAAGCAGATAATGGCATATTAACGAAGCATAATTAGGAACAAAACGTCCCTGCTATTTTAGTACCGACTTGGTCCCTTGGTTTCAATTAGAGAACAATATCGCAAGTTCACCAGGCCGGGTTAAGCAAATATAATACACACTAAACGCATTTGTACAATACTAATTCCCGTAAGCGTCAAGCGTTAGGAACGTTTGTTGCGGCGACAAAGCATAATAACAAAACAAAATGATATAAAATATAAAATCATACAGTATGTGTACTAAATACCTAAATGAAAAATATGAAGAAAAAAAAATAGGAATGGTTTGTTGCATAACATTGCCAAATATAAAACTTACGGTTGACAAAAGTATTTGGATTTCTATATTTGTTCTACCAGCAGTAAAATATAATTTGCACTTTGCTTTGAATTTTATTTCTATTACGCTGTTTATGTTTATAGTATTGTTATTGCAAGTAATATCTACTTAACTGAACAACACTAGTAAAAATACCAAACTAATTGAAGAACTCCTCAAAATGCACGATGTCGCCATGCATAGAATAAAAGGACCACATCTACTACATATCGAAGAAGCTCTTAGGACATCCTATAAATTCATTTAAACATAATGAATTTTTATTTGTATTCGAACTAATTCCGACTATTTGATTGGCGGATCCTTTTTTCTTCATACTACTACGACAAAAAATACCAACTTTATCATATGGTCACAACAGAGGAGATGTCGACGTTGTGTATTGATTTATATAACATAATGCATTAGAAAATCAATGGAATCGTACGTTTAAACGTATTTTATGTTTTCAAGTAGTCTGAAAAAATAATTATAGGCGTTGAAGTAACTATGTTTTCACTTCATCGGGTTATGAAATAAATTGTGTTTGTAAATTTTTGAAAATGAGATTTCTTTTCGATGCTTTAATGTTCGATAGACGAACCCCCAAATATACACTAATAGCCTTAGTCATTACACACAGTGACGAGAAACATACTATTCATCAACACGAAGAGTTACATTAAGAGTATATTAAGGCCAGAATAACTCAAATATGTATATAATATTTCACCTACAGATGTTTCATCTTGCAAGATAAAAAAACCATCATATAATACATTTTTTTCAAATTATTTTCACAGCAATGCGGATTTCGTTTCTAACACTAGTTTAAGACGACTACTATATTCATGGAAGTATTTTCCTGCATAACATTAATGAACTATCGAAATTATCTTGGCACGAAAAACATTCCCCAGTATTACCCGAATATGGATGCACATGTCTATATATCCCTTTACAATCAATATCGCAGGAATGTTATCTGGAGAAAATTATTCCTGGCATAGAATACGCACGTGTGAAAACGTGTGATCAAATATTAATTGTTTGCTTCTGATTGCCTTTAATGAACATCCATGTCGTCTCGCGTGAGACATGCGCGAGACTTATAGGTGTTTACGGATCATTCACATATAACAGAAATATCCTTTCGACAAAAGTCGACGCCTACGCTAAGAAATGGCGTTACTTATTACTTAATTCTATCCATGTGAACAGTGTACGATCAAGACACATGATGGAATAACATTTGTCACTGAAATATAGATAATATCCGCCGTGGGAATGGCGTCCATGTTCTGATTGTGCCTTTCCATTTATGATTTGTAGAAAACATGGTTCCTATTGCCTTTATTTACTGTATATTTTAACGACCGATTTTGCATTTCATGTAACTAACTAGTGAAAATTTGACGACTTTACAGTACAAAGTGTACATTTGCGGTAAGACGAATTTCATGTTTAATTATAACTTTACATTTTAGCTATTATATTTTGAAAACCTGACGACACGACTTATTAACAGCAAGCAATAGTAATTACCTCGTGTGAACATATACCGTATACAATATAACACGTTGAAAACGATCACGCTTGATAACCTAGGAATTTTCATTGATACTACGTTTGCAATTTGTGTTAAACGAACTATACTTATAACGAAGTAATTTCGTTGGTCCCCAGAGGTTTGTTATAACCGTATATTACTGTTTTCGGTTACTTTCGCAGAACATGTGATCGCAAAAACATCTCTGCCGCGAAATGGTCGAATCATATATAGCTTTATAGTCGGATCGTGAAAATTAAAACAGCTAAAATTGGATTTTCTCGTTTTTAGCTTAAATTGCAAAATATCAGCTATGCGGTAGCTTTACAGCGTATTTAACCTTTAAGTACTAACAATGCTCTTAGATTCTCATCAGAACAAAAACCCATTATTGATAACCAGGAAGAATTGCCATGAAATCAGCTAGATTCTGTAACACAGCGGAAGTTTTGCGATCCCAGTGGACCCTTCAATTATTCAGAAGTACATCTACTGTCCTGACAAATGAAGTAAATGTTATTTCGGGAATTTTGTGGTGCGTTCAAAATCACGGCAACCCCACACAAACATCAGATTTTCTATAGACTAAAAGAGCTATCAAATATATTCAGGAATTGTTCATAATTCAAGCATTGCCAAGTTTAATGACTCTGAGAAATGTTTGATTAGGCACCGAAACCTCTACTAAAGTTTCATTTAAAATTCCACTGGAACCTTTAAAAACTGAGGGACGTTCAAAACCCAATAGGAACTTTCAACAACCAAGCAACTTTCAATCGTTTGAGTGATCTTCATTGACCATACGGGCTTTAATATGTTATAGAAATGTTCATTGCATAACCGAGGAACCTATCTGAAATAACAGAGGATCTGGCAACATCTTCAGTTTAAATGCATTTTCCCCGTCTAGATTTTTCCCCGTCTAGCTATGTCAACTGTAACGAAATTTCGTCCCCGTATGCATGTACATGTAGATATGTTGTGCTCTTTGGTCGAGATGACTACATACACAAAAATAATATTCTGACAGTTCTTGCAAACTATTTCCATAACCCATAGGATCGCTGTTAAATAACCATACGTAACTTTGAATAACAAGGGACTTTATAATACAAAATGATTTCAAATGCCCATTAAAACGTTCAATAACCAGGAAAGTTCTGATGTCGATACACAAAAGAAATATTCAACGTAACCATGAGGTATTTGTCATACTTTAAAGAGTAGATTCTTTCAAATGATCAGCCATTGAGTCTCATCAGAAATGTACATAACAATCAATTACTCTTTATTATTTTTCTTGGTTTTTCCGCCAATCTCATTGGACGTCGGTAACCCCACGTGACCCCCTATAAAACAATGATCGACTGATAAAAGTTGATTGAAAAAAAAGTTGATTGACCGATCTGTCTATAAATAGATAGGGATTTCCCGATTCAGTGCATCAAAGCGCCGAAGTCATTAAAGCGTTTGAATGCGACATGCATTAAAACGTTGATAAATTAAGCGTTTTTAAGATGTCGATTTTGTTGGTAACACATTTTCGTCAAAAACAGCGAATTTTAGATAGACGGGTTTGCCTCTTTGCCGGTAGTCTTGATGAGAAATGAAACATTTTAAACAACGTCGGAGCTACAATTACAAAGATGTAATTATGATACACGTAAGGGCGGTGCTTTTATTTAGACAGTAATATAAGATATACACGTCGTTTATTGGACATTGAGAACTATGAAAACTACAGTATGATGATGCATTCGCCATCTTCTACTGTACATGTATCTAGAAATCAGGATTAATAGGAAAACTGTATCTTAATCCTCGTATCAATGGTATGATCATTTTGATATATTTTTTCATTCAATTTCTGGTAATATATCCTGAAATATAAATACAGATGTATGCACTTGATTGTTGTATGTCTTTTTATTTACTGCTTGTAAAGAAAAAACAATTAAAATGATAAAACAATTGTAGCATTTTGAATTCGGTCGATGCATGTTTTTATTGACCAAAGAAAAATTATCAACCTCGGACTACGTCCTCGGTCAATAATTTTTCTTTGGTCAATAAAAACATGCATCGACCTGATCAAAATGCTATAATTGTATATTATGAACAGTTAATATTCCCAAATCAGTCAATAACATATTTAAACCCAATAACCTATATAATAGTCAATTACATATTCAACAGTCAATTTGTTTTGGTTTAGATCATTTACGTCCTATTAACAGCCAGGGTCATTTAAGGACGGAGACCCTGTGTATTTGGTGTCTTTCATAAGAAGTGTAAAGTGCGTGTTTTGGAAGAAAGTGGTAAATTCGCTTTGTTTCTTCCTGTATAGTCAATAACATATTTAACAGTCAATTATCCATATAACAGTTAATAATCCAAATAACAGTCATAGGTCCATTAACATTCAAAAACCTATATAATTGTCTAAGCCTTTATGAACACTCGATAATCCAAAGGAAATTTAAATAACCAAGACAGAATTCCATTTATCAAAGACACCTGTCGTAATCTAACACAAAACCCACTGATTTAGAACAACACTCGGCATTCGAGGACAACCTTCAATTACCATACAATTTTAGCAATTGAAATGAGCATTATTGGTAGAAGACAGCTCTGTGAGATATGACAGGTTGTTCGATAACGTAGATTGTAAACTGTATTTTAGATTCAAGTCACGTTAATGTTGTGTCACAAAATATGTACAGAACCACAAGAATCTCCCGCGAGATATTTTCAAAGCTTTTGCATTACCGTAATTAGGCTCTAAATACCCATTTGTAGTCTTGGGAATTGAAACAGGTTTCTTATATAAGCTAACATTACCGGTAATTAATCAGTGTTCCGTCGACTAACGACTTGCCAGATAGATTCTGATAGCCTGCTGGGTAATTAATACATTTGCTGCCACGCGACATTACAAAGATTGTCACTGGGTCGTTATCGCAGGTCCCAGTCCCACCATCAGTTATGTCATCAAGCGAGGGAGGTAATCATTACTGCCGCACGAACTATACCGGAACTAGGGAGGTAATTGTAACGGCAATACACACGACGTGACAACAAAAGACTTTCTTCGTGATGTAATTAAATTCTTTCATTTCAAAATTCTCTATTAGTAAAATGAATAAATGAGCCCCTATACCACAGTTCATAGTTTCCATCTCATCACCGAGTGTAATTTTTCAGACATAAAGGAAAGAATGGTTTCGGTTTTAGAATGTCAATCTTTTATTTGAAAAGATTTTAACGGGAACCAAGTTAAAGACTTAAATCGATCCGAGATCGACAAGCTTTCATTGAGTATCATAGTTTGCCATTGCTAAAACCACTCCACTTAACACGTGATCAGCGCGTGCATGCTGTAAACATACACTACGCATTTCCTGTTTACATGCCATCAAAAGAAGATAAGATACATACCATAGTTTTAATTAAACTTTGACAAATTGTCATTATTTACTTTTCTGTGTTAACACGATGAAAAATGCTGCATATTGTTTTTGACATTGTGTGTGTGACGGTTAATGGTGGCACAGTTACTGAAGACAACTAGGATGACGGTATAAATTAGGGCAGAGATTATATCATCACTTTGAGCTATTCCTGAAACAAAAGATCGGCAGTCATTCTATCGTATAATTTATTCGTTTTAACAGATTTTAATCCGCCATGGAGAATTGTGGGGCGACACGCTGAAACATCACTCAGCATGTGCTTATGTTCTGGAGCACGCGTGAATGATTCGATTCTTTGTTGAAATTAGTGGATGTTTATCTAAACGAGGAGATATCACTTTGTTTTAGTTGGCGGACTTCACAACGAGATAGTTTGTTGTAACGGACGGCTCTTGTTTTGTAGATGTCTGTAATAACAAATCAATAACACATGTTGATTGGGTTAAAGCGAGTTTTTTTTTTATTTCTTTATCATCCATCACTATATGAGCTATCGGGACTAGTTTTACTATCTCCCTCCATTTGTTCACAACAATGGAAGAAACATCCAAGGCCCCACTTAAAGCAAAACGTTCCAGCACATTAAACTACTTACAACTAAACCAATTAATAAAACGCGTAAAAGAAAGTTCACAAATACGAATGGCTGCATGTGGCTGATCATACATGATGTTCCCGTGTAACATGTTTCCCAATCGTCCACTTCACGACATTACGTTTTGTATATTGTATTTCCTATGATCTGATTTTGTTTGATGAATACTATTCATTTGGTGTTTCAGGTTATCAAGCCTCATGCTGCACTTCGGGCTATCTCGTCTGGACTCCATTTGAGTAGAACTATTCCATACGTTGCCGCATAAATTGTCGAATTAATAGGATACTGGTGACGTAATCATAACTGTTTTTGTTCAATTGATAAAAATACTTAAATATTAAAGGAGAGTAAAGGAAGATGTAGTTTAGGATTAACTTCCCATTACGCTAAAGACCCCGGAGTGTAATAATACTGCGAAGACAAATACCCAACTATGCATATATTATGATGTAGATGAACGTTCTAATGATCAAGAAATGTAATCATCACCGTGTTCCAGAATTCTTCATCCAATTTCCATCCTAACCTACGAATACATTTAGATATGCTAATGTATTCACACATGGTAAAATATGTTTGGAAGAAAGACATTACCATTAGAAGTGAAATCGCCTAAATAGTACCAGACAAACATCAAAATATATAACTGAAGGTTTAAATGAAAAGGCAAAAATCGACCACGGAAAACCGGAATACTGTGCGTCCTCGAACAGGACACAATACTGATTTGTTAATTCTAAAGATGTTTAAGAATGACGAAAGGAGGAGCTATGCTTATATTCGTGTTTTGTTTCCTTGTTAAATATGTCTGTATCCCATTGCATTCATACCACCTTTAACGCAATCAAAACACTGTTCAATCTCTATGTGAAACAACAAGAGTTACTGCCCTGTAGTAAGCCTTTGCAATACTGGAAGCTTATTTATCGTCAGAAATAGGTAATGTCAATGAAGTCTAATGTTCAAACCGTGCCAGATAGCAGAAGTACATGACGAAAACCTCGGTCATGTCTATAGGCGGTTCAATTTTTTTCATTTCTGCAAAGAAGGTTCAAGTTGCATGGATATATCCGAAGTACATTGTTATTGTATTAGAATTGTTTAAACCATTCATTAAAATGGAGTAAAGAGCATTGCCCAGAGACAACGTATCTTTGACAAAGTTCAGATACTACAGAAAACTAGAAGAGTACGTGTTCAATGTGTTATAAGATCATCACGATAACGTCCATGTGTCACAGACACGAGGGATTGAACTGTAAAATCCTTGACCGTGTGAAACGTCACCGAATCCAACGGCAAGCCGTCAATGACTAAGCCGGCCGGGAACGATTTGGCATATTTGTCTTTTTTATCCAATGCTTCAACGATTCACTTTCTATTTAGTGATGTCAGTTGGGTGTTTTATTACAGTTTTGAGGTTGATAAGTGACTGCAGTTGGAATTTGTTCATAAAACGTTTTATTTGAAAATTCAATTGCTCATCAATCCAAACAAATTTGCAAAACCCAGTGAAAAAAAAAGTTCTCCATTTCAAGACAGTAAGCAGCGGTGACATAGTTAGAACGAGTGATTTTGTACATCAAAGTTGTACAGAATCATGTCCCTTTTTCAAAATTAAAAGATTTGTAACATTTCAAGATCTAAGTGACTGTCAATGATACACCGAGGATAAGGGTCTGCGCTTTCCTCTCTTTTAAATGACGTCTTAAAAGGTTATATTTCTTGTCTTACGATTATAGTCATTAGGAGAAATGTGCGCCCGAACGTCTTACATTTTGTGACAATATTATACGCACGCGCGTTGGACACGCGACCGATTTGACGTAACAGTCGTGATTGGGCCCGAGTTTGGCTCGCGCTTCTGTCACAGTAGAGAACTAATTGCATAATGGGTGCACTTTTCGTGTCGGACTAGAACCATCTATACCAAAAACACGGGTTTCGGTGTAACACCCGATTGACTTTATGCTAATATATCTTGGTAATTGGACGTTCTTAACGCCTGCAATCAATTAAGTTGCTGTAAATTATTTAAATATTATACTGCTGGTTAGAAGCATACAAATATAAATGAGTTGTCAGTGCCAACCGAATGGTCGAAATTTTTCATTCAGTGTTCATGGTTTTGTTTTATTACCGCTAATTATGAATCCCATTTAGAACGTGTTTTTATTGGTGACGTCAGAATGAAAGGGTGTACTTGTTTTGTCCAAGGCCGGAGTATCGAGGCGGGAAACATGTCGCCGTTACCACAAACTAAACACTAAAATCATCATGTGCAAATGGGAAATAACAACTGAGGAATAAGAAGACTCGGAAGTGATATTAGCGCCGCGTGAGGGCGATCTGCCGTTACTCTAATATAATTTTATTCTTTTTAGAACATTTGGTACTTGTGAACGGCATTGTGTTTCGAGTTGGCCGCCGAAGTGTAAAAATCGATCAGTCTTTTATGACGGAAATAAAACAATTGTAAAAGTGATATTGTTTTTGTGGGAAGATAAGTACGGCAACATCGGCCGTAAACACACGCAAGTACTTCCCATTGCTTTGTAAATTCGCAAATATAGACGCTGATTGATGTAGTTACAGCATCGCGTATTTGTAACGTAACTTTTTCGTGTAAAGAATATAGACACGGGTTATATCATATTTACAGTAGTGGCAGCAGAAAAAATGGGGAGGGGGGGATCAATATCAGAAACAACATTACCAGGATAAAATTCTGTGCATGTGTAACTTTAAAGTTACATCATAACATCGAACACCCATGTCTCGATCGATGATCGCAGCTCTGTAAATTGAGCGGTATGCAGTTCTTTATCTTGTGAAAACATTAAATAATTACATCCATTTATTAGTGATATCGACCTAATCTACTGATGTAATGAGATAATGATCAGACAAAACGTTTGTTCTTTGTTGAGAGTCCCGAACCGAAGCTCGACTCGGTCAGTAACCGGAGAATGTAACAGACGGCAGGACATATTAGCGCGACTCCTTTATTATTTGCTTAGGGCTTTAAACGCCTCCCTCGCAACACACAGGATTATATCGGGACGGCTTCAGATGCTATAAATAGCAGGAAAACAAAGCCTTATGTAAGCGAGAGCAAATACATACACACTGAAAATACAGGAAAAGACATGCTTATAAATGTTACTTTTTAAATCAGGTCAAAAAAGAGAATATCTTAATTCATTAGTGGTAAATCCTGACCCACTAGCAGAGATGTGCACATAACACCAAAGTCATCGTCCCAAGATTCATCAATGTGCCTTTAAAAACAATGCAAGCCAGGGAAACTTTCTTGGCTTAGATATGAATCCAACTGAATCTGTAACTGGTTTTCACAGATCAAATTAATGATAATTTGCTTTTGTTATAATGACTGGAACTGTTTACAGCTTTACTGCAGTGATCCCCATTAATACGGAAGATATTTCAAGGTAGAATATATGATCGAATCTGAATTAGTGATCGAAGAATACCTTGATGAAATCCCTGCGAAAGTCAATCTCTTTATCCAACCAACTACCTTTCGGGGCTACTTTCGCGATTTCTGTTTCAAAGTAATTGAAAAGCGTTTGAAAATGCATATCAATATACAGTAAGAAATGATGTAAATATCAATTCTGGAAGATTTTACTTAGATCTCGAAATTAAATCGCAAACGAAAAAGTTGTTTCACAGTATGTTATGTTCCATCATTACACGAATCAGTTACACGATGTCAGATAATTCTTTGATCTGCATGCACTAATAATGACATCGATAAATTGTTAAAAAGATAATTTCCGGATTTTGTTGTGTCAATTGAATTTATTAAGGAAATATTGCTGTGGACAGTTCCCGAAACCAACGATAATACAAGATCGTGACAGATATACTTTGTAGTACGCGCAGTGTGTCACGAGACTGTTTTAACTTCATTGTTAGTGACGTATCTCTTGTGACAGACTACAAACCTATTGTGTACTATTACAATGTAATTCCATCACAAGAGACCACTAATGCCTTGGTGACAGCCCCTAAAGATGTGTTGATATCCATTATAGATAAAGTAAAGTAATATATTTGGTGACGGCCCCCGTTCTACATGTCTGTATCCATTGTAGATTATGCGCGCGGTGACGTTCCCCTGCGTGTTCAAGTCAGATCATCTTCCAATCAATGATCTGACCTTTTACAAATATTGACGTTTGATTTCTAAAGTACAAATCCTGGATTTAAGCACCGACGTCTGTGTACTTTTTACAGTTCTAAGAATCAGAACAGAGTCAAACATGAAATACCAGGCTATCGGATTTCTGAATTGTCGGTGACTTTACACACTTCGAACTGTAAAGCCAGTCTTAACCGAATACTAGACTTTGACTGCTTGGGCATGCGCGATCATGGGTCAGCGATTCATCATTGTAGATGAAATTGATGATCAAATCAGGCCCATTGTAATTTCTGATCAAATTACGAGTGCTCTCAAACAAAGAGCACCCCCCTAATGTCGTTAGTCTGACTAAAACAATATGTTTTATCGATTACAAGTTCCGAGCATGCTATTTATTTGCTAACCTTGGCTATCGGTGGAAGACGATAAGAAACTAATGAAGAAACTACCGTGAAGGGCCGTCATAACATACGCTTATCTCAGACAGGCATCCACATGCACACTAACTACGTGTCAAAGCGTCAAAATAACCCGGACATCTGACGTAATCTTCACTTTCCGGAGATAAGAAATGCATGTTTATTCTGCGCGATATCGACATTGGCATTCTCTCTTGTTATTGATATATAACATTCTGTTCAGTCCGTTTCGCTCATTGTGTATTTTAAATGTATAAAGTTATATGTGCTGTAATTGTCATATTTCACGAATCAAGAAGGGATTATGATATGTTATTTGCCATCAAACGTTACCGTCTTATTGAGAATCACAAAACATAAATGCATCGGTTTTTATTTTACAAAGTGATTCCAGAGATCAAAATGAATTTCTGCAGTACTACCAAAACTCACGACATTTACGTCTTTAACCCAGTAAAAATACATCACACGGTTAAACCAAGAAATCAAGTTGTGGTCTAACATTTATCTCACATTTTATAATATTGTAAAACAATATATTATATTATATAATATTATAAATATTATGTAACACTCGATTGTAAACGTTTTTTCGTCATCGCCATCGCCTTTCCTGATGCTGTCATCTTAATGTATACGTTTGCTATGGGAGGCAATCTGATGAAAATACAGATCCATATAACCCCTTCGTTCAATAGAGGATCTGACAACATCCCACAAACGGTCATGTTCGAGTGACCTTTTTGCCACGTCTACATCATATCAAATACACTTTCTACACGTTGTCATGTCAATCGATAACTTCATTTCGTCCCAGATATATATACTTTTAGCTATGTTGTGCTCTTTGGGCGATATGACTACACACACGAAAATAATTCTGACAGCTTTTTCAAACTATTTCGTCCCCAGTCAAGATTCTGGCAGCAGGAATTTTATTGGTCATTTCCAAAGGTCACCAGAACGTGACCCCTAATATGATGCTGTCAGATTGCTAAGATTGTATGGGAGGATACGAGCTTTAAAATCTAACCCTATAATAAGTGTGTGCAATACAATTTGCCTTGATGATAAACCTACATTATAACCACTAACATTACATAATAAAATTATGTTATATTACTATTTGTAGAATATTCGTTCGTTTTGATTAATTTTGCATTTTTATTGAAAAATTCTATAAAAAAAACCTTCAATAATAATTAATTTCACCAATAATTCCGCGGATGAATGTTCGCCATCAATGCTAACGTCCTACCAAATCGCCAAAACAACATATTTTTGTGGTATTACAACTATGATATAAAGATACATCATTGACACATTCACGATATGGCCATTATTCAATTTAAAGATTAAATCGAACCTTTGTTTTGATCGAAAAATTGGTTTGATATCAATTAATCTACATTTATAAATCTGTGATCTAAATGGTAACTGCCAACAGCAGAAAGATTATTTTGCAAGTGTAGTTCGGATTCCATTGAAAAGGCGTCTAAATTTGAGATCTTATTCTTTCTTTTCTATAGTTTCTGTTCGTGTTTGATGCGAAGCAAAAAGGAAGTGAGACGACTGGTTATCTCGTTGACTTTGTGGAATGTACCGTATAATGTTTTTGCAGTAAACTTCCGCACTATCAAAGGGGCAAGTTCCCCAATATTTACTAGTAGATATAGCAGTTGCAATACGAATATACCGCAGCCTCCCAAAACATTCATACCTTCACACACAACACATTACATACAGGGAATGTCGTCATTGAATGTATTAAATAGGACATTAGGTTTGATCAACCAACTAGCCAATCAACCAACCATTACGCTTTTACGCCAGCGATTGTGTGCTGAAATACGATAACGCATTGTTTGCTTGTGACTTGTGTATAACAATTATTTTGATGGCTCTAATATTTGATCATCCCAAAATTTAAGCACTTAACAGGAATATTTGAATCGCATTTACGACACTCTGCTATTCCAGACAGAATAAATCATCTTTTTTCTCGTGTCCTAGAATCCTACTCTGTATATAGAACAACATAACAAAATCAATTTTATAATTCCTAAACCAAGTATCAATCCCTTTAGGCCGGGCAATGACCGCTATGAATTGATTATAAAATTCACTGCACTTGTATGGCAGTATGGCAGTTTGGGCCTTCTATGACTCCATGATTTCTAATAAAAAAATCTGAATATAAAACAGATACTTTCAGAATCATTGGATACAAAGTTAGAGTACTAGTCTTCGCACGATACCTATAGTTGTGCTACAATACCATAAAAATGTTAAGACAATCAAAGTTTACATGTACGCGCATTCCTCATTAGGTGAGAACAATAACTTTATTGTATATGGATAAGCGGTTGAAGGTGTATTGCCTTTGTAGGACGAAGATACGGGTTCTTTAATTGGAATCCTGGTTGTATTGCGAACACCTTTAGAAGTGTTCCTCGAAGCTTTCTCGTAGTCAAAGCCTCGACTTTGAAGTGTGAAAGTGTGTGGGTGTTTTTAAGCATTTTTAAACAAGTGATTACCTCGCATTTCCTACCATCTCTCATTATGGTCGTCTGTATTTCGTCACTGACCAATGGTGATAGATCTTAATTGCTTGCGAATCTGTCAAGCCGTCAGGACGCATGTGCTCACACAAGTGGCAGCCGGCGAGGTAACGAAGAACTATTAGCTAGGGAGTTAATACAATTTGTGTAACTTGCCGGCTTCATCCTCGCCTTTTGGTGTCATGGCCGTGTATACAGAAATATAAAAGCACGATATTTACGCGTGTCTGCACTTTGGAAATGTCAGTTGCATACATTTTTATTGTTTGTAGTGATGATGGACCAAATCGACTGTGGTTTGTGGAAACACAACTATTGCATGTTGCATAAGGATTCTACAGTTACAACATTAAAACAAAGCGGCGAGACATTGTACGGCGACTTGGGAAACACATTCTCTTGTAATGTTTAAAGCCACTTTTTATATGTAAATTTATTCTTATTTCGTTGTTTCTTATATTTCCCTTGCTAACAGTTAAAATAGAATTTGATGAATGACTACCTTGAGGCTATCTTTGAGGTTGGATGGGAGCCCCTAGTCTCAGACCCCCTGGAACACATGCCAAAATCCGTTAGACCGGCTTATGAATATTTCAATGCCGCAAGGCACATTTGTTGCTCTGGGTCTGTTTATTAAGGGATTTTCCGCTTTTATGGATATGTTTTGCAAGTATTTTGATGCTTTCAACAACAATAAATAGATCTTACGGTTTTACGCATGACAGACGTATTTAACCATCATCCCTCTTGTCCCACGTAAAAATAGTCTACTTGTAAAACAATGGGGCCGGAGGTGTCCTTGTTGTAATGAAAAGGCAGATGGCTCCCCCGAGAGGCAAATAGTTCCAGCTACTTATCAAGTCAGGAATATTTAACACCGATACTTACACAGCACGTGCACGCACACTAGACATGCTTTTATCCTCTAGGTCCTATTTCACTGTAAATTAATCGACATGCCTTTCTTACATGATCACAGTTAATATATCCAATAGATTGTTTGAGTAAATTGTGTCATTGTGCACGCAGGTTTTTTTTCCTGGTTTTTGCGTGTATCAATAACTTTTGTCTCGTCGTAAAATAATGATCACATTGTAAAGACTTACTTTTGTGAGGTGATACGTTTGCACATGGAAAAGATTGTAATTAATTGTGTACATGTACTCAATCCTTGAACATTTTCAATAACTTCAAAATGTACTTCATCAGCCAAGAAATGAAAGAAAATGATGTCGTTTGTAACTTGGCTTCTAATTGGCTGATACAACGGTGTAATGATTCCCTAGGAAAGAGTCTCAATGAATTTTGAGAGAGAAAGAGATGATCCATATTTATAATATATCAATTTTTCATAGTGCTTTTATGAACACAACAATGGAAAATAAAAATATTCATATTAATTGCGAAAAAAAAAACGTGGAAAAATTTAGTTGGGATGAGCACGAAAAATGAATATCCATTTTATTTTTTGTTCTCTTCAACTTTTATAGCCTGGTTGAGAGGGGACTATTGTATCGTGATAGGATAACACCCTCGCCCTCAGATCCGGCTCTGACATTATTCCATTTCTCAACTAGGCAAATATCTGTAAGTCACTGTATGATCCAATCCAAAGAGAAATTGTGATGTTGACCTGACTTCATGCGGTGTGTCCGTGCCGTGCATTGTCGATGACGTCATCAATATTGACGCGCGGACAACAGATTCATGTTCATGTCGCGATGAATGTGCTTCTTTTAGGCTATCATCCGTTCTTTTTTTTGTATATGGGAGAAAAAGAATCATTCCCTACTTATGAGTGTGTGACAACAAAATCACAACCCTCGGGGGAATTCCTGAATGTCCAGTCCTCGGCAAGCCTCGGGTTGGACGTTCATGAATTACCGCGCGGGTTGTGATTTCGTTGTCACACCCGCTAGATAGGGAAAAATTATATTAATCTTATCTGGATAGGCTTACGCAATATGCAGCGGTGCCAAACAAAACCCTATCGCGTACTGTGCACTATGGATTATAGTATTAAGTTTTCGTAATACACATGCCTTTTTCACTCAAGAAAGAAACACTTGGAGAGTAAAAATATATTATCATTGACTTTTTCTATACAAGATATATTTGATATTAATCCTGTCCGTTTTTCATTTTAAGCGAAAAGTCGGATGAGACAAGGTCTATGTTTTATGCATTATTGACTTGGCACCCTTCACTGATTCTCTGACATTTACGCCAATAGTAAAAACGTCCATCGTCATTTCATGTAATATTTGCATGATGTTTCTAGAACTTCCAAACAATTAATGTAAATGAAATTTGCCAGAATCGATGTCTCAACCAACTACTTCATCTACCGAGGTCGGCAGTACCTGTCTATGGCATGACGCCCACGTCGTCAATGCGCATGCGTCTTAAAACGGAAGCTGCGGTACTCTTCTTAGCACATGTATATATGTATGAGCATCATTAAGTGGATGAACGTCATATTAGTGACCCAACCCATTTACATTTCATAAATAAGTGATGAACCTATGCACAGAGGGAGTTCTACAGTCGTCATTTAGCTGGCAAGTATGTATGTATATAAGTAAATGCTCACAGCATAAAATCCCCTTTTTATCCGGAGTCACGTCACGGTATTAAGACCAAATCCCCTGGAATTGTCAAACGAGAGCTGTAAGTTTTAGAAATGGCAGATACAGGAG
This sequence comes from Argopecten irradians, assembly GCF_041381155.1. Classification (NCBI taxonomy): domain Eukaryota; kingdom Metazoa; phylum Mollusca; class Bivalvia; order Pectinida; family Pectinidae; genus Argopecten; species Argopecten irradians. The sequence continues at coordinate 20,484,636 of NC_091143.1, read as the reverse complement.
ACGTTAGAGATCTTGGTTGATCGTACAGCACAATGTTTTAGGTATTCAAATCAACTACATACTGATTACAACAAACATTCCAAGAAATTGGCGCCTAGTACGGGCGTTCTTTGTCGCGGAGCTGGTGCTATGTCGTCCTTACAATCTTATAAATGCCTAGCAATTGTCTATGGCACTTACTTGTACGTAGGCCGTTCTGTGAATTCGGGAGAACCGCGGTAATTTGAGGCGTCTTAGTGCCTGTAGGATTTCATGTCTGGGCGCGATAGAAAGGCAAGACTATGATACAGAGCCGGTACCGATGGTAAATTATTTTCAGAATGAAAAGTAAACAAGTCAGAGGTCAAAATATAATATAAAAATGTTTGAAAGAAAAACCAATTACGTAACCGCGATCTGAAGTGGCCAGACCTGCGAAGAACCACTGCTCTTGGGATGGGTCGTCACGGAATCATACAGTTCTATGGGAGAAGTTTTTCTCGTGTAATTACATAAAAATTATGACCATATTCTGTAGTGCACAACTTATGTAGGTACTAGAAGAAAAAAGGGAGTGTATTCGCGTGTGCGAATCCTATTCTCGTGCTAGCTATGTACCACTGTAAGATAGCCCGAACTATTAGTCAAGACTCACGGGCAAGCTTAGTTACTGATAACAATCAATCGTGAAGTTGTGCAGCCCACGTGTGATACCGATGGAAGCTGCATCACAGTCGCTTATTGTATTGAGACAATGTGTAACAAGTGTCGCAATACATTGACGTTGTATTTGTCAATTACTTAACCATTTATCTAATTTGAAGACAATACAGGTTAACAGGAAAACGCAAACTAATGATAATGTGGGGACTACGTTTTACTGTTCAGTAGACGGATGTTTATATTTTCAAACTTCTTTATTATTGAAACCATATCATGAAGCTAAGCTACGATTTTATTCCACAATAATCAGAAGCGTTGTCTCCAGTTTTTGGTATTTTCGAAGCGTTGCCGATTACTTGTTGGTAGCTAAATACTGTTACAGGGTAGGTTAAATTACGTGAAATCTAATCGCACGAGAAAATCAATTGTAAACAGTATATCACGGAGCCCATTCTCGACGACACAAAATAAATGTCGGTTTTTTTTCGGTGTACGTTGCAACCATAATAACAGTAAGATGACCCTGTCAAAACAGAGGTAGAAATATAACATTAGACGCCAAACTCACTTTGTGTCCCTAACTTGATTACACAATAATACAATACGAAATCGTAAAAAAATAACTGCGTTTATAGTTACATAATTAGGATTCCCGGAAGAGTTGTTGACGAGTTCGATTCCGAATAAATATATTTTGTTTTGTTTAAACAAAACTCTTTTTACAAATTTATACAGATAGTGTTTACCAAGAAAATGAGAATTGGTTAAACAATCGATAAGCATCAATCAACACGAGAAATGATGCTGATTTCCTTTCCTGTATCCGTTACCATTGTCAATATATGTTTAAGCGGAATGTCCACCATCACGCTGTAGTGCTGGAGTACGACCGGCCCGAACACTAATGCATTCCCAGCTGATACTGCGTTTTCATGGTCGCGGCATTTACTTCCGTTTTCGACCTCGACTCAGGCTCCCAAATGACCCTGCTTCCTGTTTAGCATGTTAAAGTCAATTTCACACCGGAAGTAACGCAAGTGATTACAAATGTCTGTTTGTTCTGGTGCAGTTCCGTCATCAATCTCTGAGTAACGCAACACACTTTCCTATGGCGTACTCTTAGACCAGTACAAATGTTATTGCTATGGCGGACGATGGTGATAACAAAAATCCATGCGTGTCTGGGCTCAGTACACAGCAATTGAAGTAATTAAGGTACAAATGTAATTACGAGTTTTTAATTGACGCGATCGAATTTTTGATATTTCTAACGTGACGTTTATTTTGATGTTGTTGGTATGTGATCGAGTGTCTGTCGCTTCCATTGATCAATTGTAACGAAAGAGATCATGTGTAAAACTGGAACATGACAAAGGATCATGCATTCGAGCAGTATGATTGTAAGTATCGGCACTCAAGAGTAAAAGAGAGATGATTTGGTTTGGTTCGTTACATTAACGTCCTATTAACATCCAGGGCCAATACAATTAAGGACAGTCTCTCTCCCATCTGTGCAATGTTTTGTTTTGTGTGGAAGTCTTTTGGAAGGCTGCGGTAAACGGAGAAATTGGTATGGTAAATTGTATAAACAAATGATCCCATTTAAAAGGGTAAATATATATATAATGTAAATATGGATCTGTAGATAGCGACTTAGGAAATGCACGTTATAACAGGGATCGGGAGATCACAAGGAGTATTGTTGGGCAGCAATAAGCGTGGCCAATGGGGTTAATTGGAATAACCAACTTCAGAACGACAGCATTTTTCCGTAAGTAGTTTAACATAGAATTTCTATCAGCAGCAAGGATTGGTAATGTGTTTAATCATACATCAAGACCACATGACAATCCAGGGTTAGTGCATTCAATGACAAGTTGTAGTTGTTTCGCATATAGCGATTGATAGTTTACCATTGCAAACTAAGTTATCGCGGGCGGTTAGGTATAAAAACTCGCATTTTGCATATAACAACTCGAAACAAACCTACACTCGTTGGGGATAACATACATAGAGCAGGTAAAATGTACAAAATGGTATTGAAGCCGAGTATTGTTTATTGGACTATAAGGTTATTGATGAGAAGAGTATGGCGATACAGATGGACTGACTGATAACTGTCAGATATAAAACAGGAAACACCAAATATTTAAAACGTCGATAATATGTCATACACTACACCATTCCGTCATATAATGGAAGTAAAATTTAGAAAACACTGAACTACGTTTATACGAATTCACACAAGCTATAATCTAAACATTATCGAGTCGTACCGCTTTAACCTGCCAAGACGTTCTTGAATGTACAACACATCGAATTGAGGTATATATATATATTATAAATATTTTCAAATGTCCAGACCTTGTCTTCAAACAAAATTACTTTTATGTCATGGTCCTTGATATTTAAAAATATAATAAGAGTTAATTAAGGGATTTTCAATGCAGAGAAGACAATGTCAAATAGATATAAAGCTAGCCTGCGTAGCTAAAGCCATGTCGCGTATACTCTCTAAACAAATCTCGCGGGATCAATTCAAAATATTATTGGAAATAAAACAGTGTCTCGACATTTATTTTTCTGTATTCAATTCATATCAATAAAGAACTACCGTGGAAACTGCAATAAACAGACCTACACCATGATAGGTCTGAGAGGCTGATAATCCCGAGGGTCGGGGAAACTGTTCTCTTACCGTGTTCTTTGGTAATATGTCCTATTGTCCGCCCACAACGTTTACCCACACGATATCTGTATCGGGGGACTGGTGAGGCAATATTTTGCAATTAATGGTATACCAAATAGTATCAATTGCACGAGTTGCGAGTTGGCACAAAAGTGGACGATTGTCACTGTTTGAAATAAATGTGCTTTGATATTGACGAATGGTTACTAAGCAGGTGAACCCACAAACTTAAGTGTAGTCCAATTTACAATAGTATGAAGGAAGTGCACTGGCATCTTCCTCAGTGTACGGAACTGTATATATCTTTAAAATACAATAAATTTATTAATGCATAAAACAGTGAAAAACATTTTCTTTCCTTTTTTGTTTGCTTGGGGCATTTCGTATTTTTCTTTGACGTATGACGTGACTGTCCAGCATACAGCTACCCCAATTGCATGATCATAAAGGTGACTAAATTAGGACATTACTTTTTTTGTTCGTTTTAATGTGATGTTCCTAATGATTCTCTTGACACCATCCCATTTTTGGTCTTGGGTGAAGTGTTGGCCCCTGTGAGGAAGGCACACCATAGTGTCGTTTTCTTCTCTAGCTTAACGTTCAACATGAAGGGATTAGGTTGGCTGGGTGATTACGCCTAACTTCAACAGTTCAGTTAATGTTATCTCGGCCTCTCCTGTATGCAATGGAATGCGGGTGTGAATGTCTTATATATTTTTGGAGAATGTGATACATTCATTTTCTTGTTATAATAGTATGAGTGGATTTCTGCATAGGAACAGAACCAAGAACCTTCTTCGCATTGGCGAAGTGCAGTGGCGTCAAGGTAAAATCCTAACTTTTACGATCTGATGACGGTTTTGCACATCGTCAGTATAATGAGGACGGATGGAGAGTTCTCTTTACCAGTACCTGCACTTCAGTGAGTTAAATCTATAATGGGCAAGAGTTCTTTTATTACAATGAGACACAACATGAACCTATATATACCCTAGCTGTTCTTAGGACGTTACGCAACATAATTTCTCCAGCCACCTGAACCATTATTTATCAAAAGTTGTTAATGCATATAAAAAATAAATAATTTGTTCCCCTACTTGAAATGTATGCAGTTACCTTCTCACAATAAGGTTGAATGAATACTGACCTTGTCGTATTATAACTGAGACCAACATCAGTAGCAGTATTAACAAGGTATGATAATCCGAATAATTGTTTATAAAATCTTATCGGATAACACCATACAGATCTCCCTTCTGAGACATTTATGTTGTATTGTCTCCCCTTTCATGATCGCTTTGGATCTATCTCCGCTAGGAGGCGCTGTATGTCTGCGTCTAACGGTTTAGACACCATAAATCCCCATTCTACAGGTCTCGCGAATGATGGGAACAACAGAATGAGGCTGAGTTATACCTGGTCTGACCTTACACATATCGGTAAGATATCGGACGTAAAATCCGCTAGGGGGAGCCATCTGTCACTGTGGGAAACAAAAGAAAGATATGGGTCTGTTCTTTGTCAGGAATAACTCCTTATCAGCCATTATAAATTTGACATCCCCAAAAGCATATTGCACTTCCACAAAATGTTAAGCTGCTTACTATAATGAAGAATGGACTAAAGCAATTGATTTTCTACGAAATTATTCCCTGAATGTTTGTAGAAAATTCGAAGCAATTTTTTTGAAAAATGTTGCTGACAATAACGCGAGAACCCGTCTTCAATTCGTTGTGAGATATTGCGGATTTTTATTGAAAGTGATAGATACGGCATGTGGCACGTATACATCATACCGCCAAATGGGTAACCTTCTTATCACCCTTATGTGTACTCAATACATCACATCGAACGCGCCGAGAAAGGACCGAGCCGCCACGCTTGTCAGGTACGGGCGGGAGACAGAGTGGCCCACTACCGGAAACAGATCCGTGTCAGAAAAACAATTTTTAAAAAGTATTACATTCCCCAAATCAGAATGCCATTCTACTAATACAGCTCTATCAAAGGGAACAATAAAATTCTACAGCATATGACGTAAAAGGATTTACATGTACATACAACTTTAATAATACATTATTTCGTCTTGTGATTCCATGTTTTACTACTAACATAAGACAATTCCATTGTGTTTGATTTCCAAATGTCTAAATATTTTTTAAAGACAGTTTTCCTCCTGTATTCTTGAAATCAACAGTGAGTGCACCTATCGTGATGTAGTCCTTTTTAAGAGCATCAACATAGTGCTAGTATAGGGATGTGATGTTATGGCAAGAGTTCCACTATTACAAAGAGACACATACACGAATATACTGCAGCCTCCCAAAACATATAGAACATACACACACCGCATACACAGGGCTTCCTTAAATGACCCTGGCTATTTATAGGACGTTAGTCTACCAAACTGTTACCGTTTTACTAACATATCACATATGACTCGGATGTTTACCGGTACTCATGATTGAAAAAGAAGAGCAGAGGAGTCAACAACGATAAATGAGGTTTTAATTGAATCAGAAGTAAAGTGTGATGTTTAGACAGAGTAAAAAGAACACGCGCCAGAACAACCCTAGCTCCTGGTTGGAGTGAACGTTTAGCATCAAGAGCAGAACTGATTTGAAGGTCAGGGGTAATGTTTGACTTTATCAGTCTGTCCAGGTTGAAGTAAGAGTGTTTTAATGACCAGAATATCGCCGCAAACGTATATTAGACGTGTTGACGTCGAAATTTTACGATATGGCTCAAACAAAAAAAAAGAAAGTTTGTTTGCAATAGGCTCATTTGACAAGAGAAGTAGTTTCTGGAGAGGTTCATATCTGCAGAAGAGCAAGCTCATAGACGATCACCATTGATTCACAACATTCAAACAGCAAGAAGAAATGAGATTCACAAAGACATTCTGACGAACACAATCACGGCTGGCCATTACTTACATGTTTAAAGCACTTTAAGCCGAGGAACGTAACCAATTGTGGTGGGTGGAAGCGGACGTGGAGTTAGTGACAATAATGTCACCACTGTCCATTAATGCTGGTCCACAAGTGCAGTGAACTCTGTTTAAGTACGAGTAAAACAATGTTACTTACACATGGAATCGTCGTGTGACTAAGTTTACGATACTTTCCGGTGCTTGTTCCTATCACTTCATCAAAGGGAGAGCACTCTATGCCTGCGAGTGCTATCTTTGTATTTAATAACGCCATTTATAAAATTAGAACAGTTATAAAAAAGACCAGAAAGAATTCTATAGAAAAACAAACATGAACTAATAACATTTCAGCTAGCAAATCCGTCTGATGTCTCCGAATAATACTATCTACTTCCGGTCGGGCATGTGGCACCATTCATAAAACTCTGGCGACGAAGATCTTTCGGGAGTAGCGAACAGTTTGTTAAAAAATGATAACAGTACGTTGCTCTCGTTATTTAACCCCGGCGTCCTGTTAAATGAGACATATATTTGTAGGGCAATGTCTACATGGCTGATACAACCGTTAACAAATTCAATACTGTAACCTTTTATTGTTCTAGAGTTATTATATAGTTCTAAAATCGAAACCGTAAAAACAGTTTGATGTATATAACGTAGAAACAATCGAAGAGGTTTCAATTAATTATTTTATATACTGTAGATAAAATGAGTTGAAGATCGTCTGCTTCATATCAAACTTCAAAGATAACATGTAATGTGTAATGTATATAAAATCTATACCATACATTAAGTGTATAGACACTATGTATTCAGAAAATATCGGTAGACATTGGTCCAGTTTGTAACAAAATCGACCGATGCTGATAGCAATGACCGACACACCATTTTACACTTGATCAATCCTTGTGAAGGGTAGTATCGCTGCGGAGAAGTTATCAAAAATCGATATGACCTTTGACCCATAATTAATTATCAACGCTTTCGAAATTTATCATTTTCAATCAACATCGACATGTTTTCAAGGATTTTTGTTTAGACTGGAGATTTGCACAGTGTGTTTATACTATCGCTAGCAGCTCTCAGATTCCCGATGGCTCCCGGATCTGTTTTGGGATCAAACACACGTTAATCATGTCATGACTGCGCTGAGTAATGTCTTTGTGATTCCTCGCCAAAAATTATCACGTTTCTGATTAGCTGAGAAATATTTCCTCGTCCGGGAGTACGATAATTGATAGCTGTTCTAATAAACTTATGTACATATTGGTTCCTGACTTCTAGTCGGCATGTTCACGGGGAACAGAGAGAGCGTCTTCTGCCGTGGACATGTTCCGATAAAAAACATGGACCAATCGACCTAACTATTTCCTTACTATTGACATCGTGTATTGATGGGTTTTGCACGTAAAATACTACTTTAGTACAGTACTTAAGGTCAAAGGCCAAGATTTGTTCTCCATTAAGGATTTTTTCCAGCTGGTTGTAAGGACCGACTGACCTTACAGGTTACGGTCCGGACTTAAAGTTACAGGTCCTTACGAAGTTACAATTCATCCGTGTAGTTGTAATAGTTTTACTAACAAAAATATCCACATATCTGTGGACAACAAAATTGGCTGAAAACCAGAATATTACCAAAATTTGTTTTGTACAGTTTGATCTTCAACCTTTCTAAAATCCTACTGTCATTTTTGCAGGTCGACGGACCAGCTGCATGGCAAAAATTGTCTGCCCTACTATAAAGTTGACGGTCACGTGCAGACGGACAGGCGTTCATTCCGAACGCTGGTTTGAACACGCGCAACATCACATAGTAAGATCCCAAATACAGGGTAATATGGATAATACTTCTAAACGTTAAATAAAGAGAACATCAACAATTTCAATTTAAAATTACGACCCTATGTGTAAGTGGAGCGACACTTGGCTGCTAAAAATGCACCATGGAAAGTGTTAGCATATGAGGATTGGCAAAAGACGTAGCAGGAACCACAATGAAACTGAACAATTTTATCATCTAAACGGAAACAACATGCAGAAAACCATCCAGGAAAAAGACTTAGGAGTAACTATAGACTCGTAATTAACTTATCACAAATCACAAAAAGTTAAGAAAGCAAATTCTGTTTGCACTTCTCAGAAGAACTTTCCAGTTTATGGATAAAGAGTTATTTATTTCCCTATACAAATGTTTTGTAAGATCCCAGCTCGAATATGCCAGTCCTGTGTGGGCACCACATCTAAAAAAACATTGAAAAAATAGAGGGTGTTCAAAGAAGAGCAACTAGATGTCTCCCAGAAATGGAAAACATGACCTACCAAGACAGGTTGAAGAAACTAAATTTACCAATGCTAGCCTTCAGGAGAATCAGGGGAGATATGATCGAACTATATAAGATAACAAGTCATTTCTACGATAAAGAATGTTTCATTGCCATATTACTTTGGAAAGATGCATCAGACCGCAATAGTACTAGAGGACATACGAAAAAAATATTCCCAAAACGATCAACAACATTAGTCAGAAAGAACTATTTCGCTATAGGAACTTTAAATATTTGGAATGAACTGCCAGAACATGTAGTATCAGCAATTATTAACAATAAGTTGGATAATCACTGGAAGAATCAGGAACTTTTTTTCAATTACGAAGCAACAATATCATAATACCACAATTTTGTATAATGTGTACAGATTATAAATGCATTTATGACTTATGTTGAGCGTTCGCCCCTGTGAGGAAGGCTCTGGGTTCTGTCCCCTGGCCGAGACACACAAAAGTCTATAAAAGTGGTAGTTTCTGTTCCTGCTTAGCGCTCAACATACAGAGAGTGGGACGACTGGTTCGCCCGTTGTCAGTATAATGTGACCGGGTGGGGTGTGTGTTGCTTGGTGTCTTCGGCGGCATGCTTCAGTGATATAGCACTATAAAAAGGGCAACAGTTCCACTATACAAGAAGACACAACACGAACATACCGCAGTCTCCCAGTCCACTCACCTCGCACAACATACACGCAACACACCGCATACATGGGAGGCCGTCCTTACTTGACCATAGCTGTTAATAGGACGTTAATAATTCAAACAAACAAACAAACAAGTATCTGTACGAGTCTGGTACAGAGGACTCATGATTGTCCTGAACCAGAATAAATCTTATCTAATCTTATTCCGTCTTTGCACATTACAGAGATACTTCCCTTGTGGGTAGGTATTGATTGTGACGTCATTATTTTGTGAACGCAGTTCACGTCGTTTTCTCCAAAACGTATGACGTTACGCTCCCCAAAACATGACGTCACAATCAATACCTACCTGCAAGTGCATATAACTCTGTAATATGCAAATTCAGAATACTATCCCCTAAAGAAAGGTCACGGTTGTCGAGTGGTCCCGACATTTTATCACAGTCCTTCCACCTCTGGATCGTGAATTCGATTTGTGGGGCATGCAGTAGCCAGGTACTGACCGCTGTTCGATGGTTTTCTCTTGGTACTGTAATTTTTTTTAAATTTTTTTTCAAATTCCCGGTCAAGTTCACAGCTATTTCGTCTTAACTATAGTATATGAAGTTTTATATGCGTTAATTCAGACAGAGGACCCAGAAAACTAATAAGTTGTTGGTAATGAAGACCATGATTGCCACAAATTGTTCAAACTGTGTCATTTTATCCCTTCAACTGACTTAAGTCGATTTTCCCGATTTTGGTAATTGGTTAAAGCATATGATATTCTACTGCTAGCAGTTTTTCTCCGAGTTCGATGTCTAGGTAGACAGTTACTAGATGTTGTCTGACTTTTCTTCTGAAACTCCTTAACATGACTCCAGTCATACGACACCAAGCCGACGTAGGGGAGGCAACTCGCTGTGCAAAAAAAAAAAACAAAAAAAAACCTAAACAATACAGTGTAATTCTTCATTGTACATAATGGAAGTGAAGAAATAAATATTACAACTTCTATAAAGTCTTAAGTTCAACTGTGTAAGAGAAGCCATGTTGTATGTGTACTATGATACACGATAAAATAATAAAAAACAATACATAGACATAGCAGTCAGGTTATATCTTAATAGACAAATAAATAACTAAATTGATAAATATATCTACTTAAAATTTTAAAAAGGTCGCATTAAAATCCACTGTGATTGAGTAATTGTGCATTTGTGTATATGGGACAAATGGATGTTTTATACAATGCTAAATAGACGCGTGTTCCTTAGTCAAACTTATGTACATATTGTACAATTTGTTTTGCTCGTCAGAGAGCAAACGTAAATGAAAATACTAAATCAATGATAGTTTTATAAGGTATACTCTTTCACAAGCAGGTAAAAGAAAATACAACATATAAAAATCAAAATATAAAAACCACGCCGTTCCAATGAATTGTGATCATTGCTGAAACAAACCTTCACGTGTATATTCGCTAACATAGATAGAACAAGAAATCTGATCGGCACCATCAAAATGTTGTTGGCATTTAATTATTCATAACATCGACATGATTCGAACAGACTGCTTTATAAAACCCGTATTACAGTAAAATGGTGTCATATTCCATGTTGTCCTGACGTATATACACCAACAATTATAATGCCAAATAGAAAAGGTGTGTTTGCTTCTTGGCACCAAGTAATACCTTGGATTCCGACTTCATGGGAAGATTGACATTTACGTAAAGTGGATTAAGAACTTGAATAGTGCTTAACCCATCGATTATGATACATATATATGGAATGGTCTACATTTGTTTCCAAAACGGTCGTAACGTTGCAATAATGACGTACACCATTTTGATCTCCTGCTGGTGTATATTGCTCCCTTGGTGGATTTCCGTATGTTCAATGTGTTTATAACTGGCAGTGTTTATCAAGGGAACGCAATTGTTCATTTTATGCATTACTAAATCTGAAGCTTACTCGATGCAGGAAAAAAGTTTTTAACGGGATAGATATATATACTCCCGGGACAAGCGGTGCACCACCAAAGGCCTTGATACATTTGGTGGGGATGTATAATAAATGAAACTCTTGATTTACGTCTTCATTTGTTCCAATGGAAGATTTAACTGTAGGAAAACCTCAAGTGAAGGATTTACAGTCAGCAACCTAAAAAAGAAATGACACAGCAAAAAGGTTTCAAATGAAGCTTTTTCCAGTTAACATTAGACCTGCGATAAGAAGAAAAAACATATACCCATAAAAGATAGATAGAGTCATTTATACGGAAAACTGTATAAGGAATAGCATCTAACAAATTAGTCCTCTATTATTGTAGTGTGTATATAGTCAGAGTTACTGACACCTCCTATAAAGGTCATTTAGATGGTCTGTCAGTAATTGAATTTATGAGGGGGCCGAGTTGGGCGATAGCCACTAGCATCCGTATACTGTCTTATCTTGACGCTTCTATGCCTTTGTATAGGGGTGTCAAGTTAACTGAACTTTATATAACAGATTTATTTACTCGCCATCCGAGGACACGCATAATTTCGTGTTTTTATATTATATCCCTGTTGTTTCCTATCTGTTTGGTCAAGAATCTGATAATCAAACTTAAATCAATACTGGCACGAATGATAAACAAACAACTCGCCACTTTTGAAATAATTGGCCTATTGCTAAATATTTTTATCAATGTATTTTCTTTCAAGAATTTTCAATTATATATAAGGAACCTACAGAATAATAATGAATAGTTCATAAATCAACAATAATTTTCGATACATTTCTATGTGCACAGTATGCCTACATCAATACGACACCAGACCGTTTGTATATTGAAAGCATCACAAACAAGAGTGACACAAAACATCCATCTAACATTTTAAGCACAATCTCCTTGATCATCTGTGCATTCTCGCTGAGATAATAACTTAAAAGTTATGCCGATAAATTGATTGTATAATGAAGATTGATCTATAGGTACGAACACCTCCATTTGTTTATAATCACAGTCTAGAAAACGCTTGAATATGTTACGTTTGACTTTCGCCGCGTCATCAACTTTCAAACTGGCGTAGGGGAAGCAACTCGTATTTAAAAAAATGCATTTCATTAAAGTATTAAAACGATTAAAATTATTTTTACACAAAAATTAACAAGTAATATATAGTTTTACGGTAATGAAGTGGTATATTTAGTTGAAGAGAATGTGTTTAAATTTTGAAGCGAGGGCGAGAGCCGCCATATTGCACCATAATAAAATTTACTGACCCCCTATAAAGTGATAGGGGGTCACCACGTGACGGCTCTCCGCCAATCATTTGGGGACATTTCTGTCCGAGGTGCGATATAAGGTTTTAATATATTGGATGGTCTAAAGCATCCCCTTGGCTTACACCATTGGGTGTTTGACCTCGGACTTCGGGTCAAGGCCAAAAATATCCAATGACATTAAAGAAAGTATGTTCTCTAATCTTATCGGTTTCGCCGACCTTTGTAATACACAAACACACTTAATTCCCCGAAACATTCGTCTCGAGAAATATAATCTTTCTCATGATGATAAATCTTCGTATTAACGTAAAATTGTCTATAATTGTATATCTTTTATAAGTTTCCGTGCCTTGGTTGGCTGTCGTGTTTGGAATCCATGCAACTCGTGTTGACCAAAGTCCTGTCTTTATCATAAAACCGACAGTACTATCCTACATCCCGACGTAAGCGAATAAGTATTCCGGGGTATATATCTACTTGCCATTCATCTGCCATGATAGACGGCGGTACTTATAGAACGTCGCGGTGTTCTATTGCGGCCGTCACGCAGACAGCAGCGCCACCCTGTAATCACGGCTCCCGTCTGTCCCGAGACTCTCGTCTAATGGCCGATCTCCGAGAGTGACCAATGGGCTTCATCATGCCATACACAACAATTTGCCTACATAGAATTTGACCGTCATAGGGCGTCGTTTACAGCCCGTCACGACATTCTAATGATGACCGAGTCCAGTTTGTACGTCAGAACCCGGAGTGTCCATCACCCGAGTTTCGTGATAAAGTCTCCGTCAGATAATCATGAACGCTTAAATACAAGATGGCTGACCCATCCCATCTTGCTTAAATTATACATACGTCCTCCTCGTGGTCGGAGAGGTTAAGTAGCGCCTGTTACTAAGGTAACGTCCTGCTGACATGTCCGAATGTATCATAGGATGGTCGATGACAGGTTCTGGCGGGTTCATTGAGGAGATTGCTCGACCAGTTGATCAGATTTCAGACTGTTGACTATAATTCACTAAAAGGCCATAATACATTTTCTTTACTATTACTTTGTAAAGCATTCAGCAAAATCACTGTCAAAAGCGAAGACGTAACCATACTTGGTCTTGGTTGTCGGTCGCTAAGACAATACAAAAGAGAGTTGAGTATATAATGGTTTCACGGGAAAAGTATATGGCAAAATTCTGGATGGAATATTGTGAGTTTTCATTACAGAATGATGCTAAAGCAGTATTAAATTCGTTATACATCAGACGTAATGCTTTCTGTCACTGTGAACAGGCATATAACCACAACATGCTTCTTATACATTGTAAAGGACTAGATACGGTAATGGCTCTTTTTGGCCCCTAAATCTACCAAATTTCAAATTAAGTATTTAGAAATTAAAATGCTTCGTTTGAAATATTGAATTCCCCCCCCCCTGATAAAAACTTAATGATATTTTTGTTGTCAGAAAGTATGTTTTTTTGCTATATAACCATGGTAACTTTGCATAAATCATTCAAATGTGAAAATTTGATCAATTTTGGCATATATTTTTTTATAGTTTTTCTTTTAAACGCAATTAGGCCATGGGCTAGGAGGGTCCCACATGCACCCCCCCAACCCCCCCCCCCCCCCCCCAAAAAAAAAATCCAATATATGTATATATGTAGTGATTTCTACGCAGGAAATGAAAAATTCGGATTTAAAGCTCAAAAATGGTGATTTTTTCAGCAAATTTTTCATATTTTGTTTGATGCAGCAAAAATGTTTCCAAACAGCAATCTATTATTTCTAATAAGGTTTTCGACCACTTGTCAATCAGTTTAAGCAACAAAAACAACCAAAACCAATGTTAACATCGTAGAAGTTCCGGTTATGACGTCATCAAGATGGCCACCATTTCGAATTTCACTGAAAAATGAAAAATAGTCATAACATTGACATTTTTCAACTGAAGTAGACAAATGAGGTATCAAAATGACTACAATAGAACATCAAATACATATCAGGACCAAATAATCCAATATATGTAGTGATTTGAACGCAGGAAATGAAAAAAATAATATTTTAAGCTCAAAAATGGTAATTTTTTCAGCATTTTTTCATATTTGGCTTGACGCAGCAAAATTGTTTCCCAACAACAAATTATTATTCACAATCAGTTATTTGACTTCTTATCAATCGGTTAAAACAACAACGACAAAAATATATAGAAATGTAAAAAAGAATTGTTATACCATCATTTGGTTTACAAAACATCACCGGATGCGGCATATGATTGTTATTTTTTCCAAACCGCTAACACTGCACTTTCCTGGTGTCTTGGAATTTCCTGAATATAACATTGGCTATTGACGATTTATATCTTAACAAATTTGAATTTAAAGTTGGCTGAATATCTAAGTGGGACTTCAAAATAATCCATTTTCATGTTCGAAATTTTGTAGACTAGTAGCCTCTCAAACTGAATTATTACAGCAAAACGCTAACTAATAGCTATAGGGTATCAAATTAAAGTTCCGTAAATACCATGACACTTTTCGAAACATATTGTGTCTTTTAGAATGAGCACATCCATTGTTTATTTCCTGTGTATAACGCAAGGAAATATAAGATGGTTACATATTTCTTTCACTAGTTCTTAATGCTAATCATTTTCGTTATGCGTGCTTTCTCGCCAGAGTGTCCTCTTCGACCTCGGTGACCTGATGTGACATTACATTACCGGGTTACCATCGTGGTTCTTACTTGTCAACTGTCCATGGTCAGAGTTTAGATCAGAAACATCGGCTTCAGGGATGTGGGAGCTCTTCATGTTTCCAACCTAGTTTCGCCTAGATTCACATATCGTATATGATGATCCAGAATTCCCCGGCATGATTGAAAAGACACCAGATCAACATTCTGCGGTGGGTTGAGTTGGTTCTCCTTAATTCGTATGAAGCACAATTCCTCATTCTTGTGGACCTCAGTGACCATAGGTGGCACAGGTGGATTCTTTGAGGTCATAAATGAAGTCTGCAGTGGAGTTTCACTCTTTGCCAAGTCTGAAAAGCACTTTAGAGAACTTTTTACTGGAGAGTCTTCTCTTTGCGCATACACCAGATGTGACACAACCAGCACCTTCAGGGGAATGGGGAAAGTCAGACCAATGAAAAACATTTACCATTTATGCCCTCATTAATGACCTCGATGATATCACCTGTGCCATTTATGGTTGCACGAGGGTCCACAAGATTGATGAATAGTACTTCATACGAAAAGGAGAACCAATTCCATCATTGGAAGAATGTGCATCTGGTGTAATTTCCATTATGCCGGAGAAGTCTGAAACAGCATATACGTACGATATGTTAGAATCTGAAAGAGATCCCACATCCCTGAACTTGTTGTTCCTGATATGAACTCTGGCCATGGATGGGTCATAAAAGTCTAGAACAACACTGGTAATGCAGCGTCACATGAGCTCATCGACATCGAAGACGTCGATCTGGCTTTCGACGAATTGGATACTGATATCTCGAGTACTCTGATTCGGACTGCATGTACCAGCTACCAGATATGCCGAGTCTCTTCAGTGGATAGGTCAGTGAGGCGAAAAAGCACGCACAATGATAATGGTTATCATTGAGAACCAGTGAAAGACATATTAGTTACATTGTAGTAACCATCTGGCATTTTGCTTATGCTATGCATTGGAAATAAACAATGAATGTGCTCATTTTCAAAACGCTTTGGGAACTGTTAATGATATTAACGGAAACACAGGCTTAGCTTAGGTTACATTTGTTGCGCTATCAGTAGGTGTTGTGTTATTTTTGAGACGCTGCTAATCTACAAAATTGAGGGTATAACAATAATTCTTTTTTTTTTTTTTGCATTTCTATATATTTTTGTTGTTGTTTTTGTTTTTACTGATTGATAGGAGTTTAAATAACTGATTACGAGTAATAATTTGTTGTTGGGAAACATTTCTGCTGCGTCAAGCCAAGTATAAAAAATTTGCTGAAAAATCACCATTTTTGAGCTTCAAATCCGAATTTTTCATTTCCTGCGTAGAAATCACTACCTATATTGGATTTTTTTTTTGGTCCTGATATCTATTTGTTGTTCTATTGTGGTCATTTTGATACCTCATTTGTCTCCTTCGGTTGAAAAATGTTAATGTTATGACTATTTTTCAATTTTTAGTGAAATTCGAGATGGCGGCCATCTTGATGACGTCATAACAGGAAGTTCATCCCAACTTATGCAATGTTAACATTTTGATTTGTGATCAGTGGGTCATAAGGGTTCAGAAAAATATTGGTTCGGAGGTTTGAGGGGGGGGGGGGGGTGTGCATGTGGGACCCTCCTAGCCCATGGCCTAAATAGACCACAACCTAGAATAAACTTTATATTTTAAGGGAATTACCGGACACGAAGAATACATAATTTTGAGAAATATAAAGTTTGTTCTAGAATGCGTTCTATGTTAACTAGATGAAAAATAGAACGAATATACGTACCCGGCCTACTATACATTTCGGCCGGGTACGAATTGGTCCCTATGTATCGTAGTGGAGCACTGCCTCCGAAAATCACTCGGGCACAATTTTCTATACTTTGTTGTAGGTTCCCATTAATTTATGCATATAGAAGCATTTACATAATGTTGTTATCCTAAACAAACATAACTACCATTCTAAATATCTACCGTACAGCTCACAAGACGTCAAATTCATAATTTGAAGACTTCCGGTATAAATTCTCTTCAGAAAGGCCTTGATATGTATAAGTAAAAAAATAGTGTCTAGCTCAGAATTTGATATTTTATATGGTTCAGTTTTATTGTCTAGTAGGTAAGCGATGTAAAACAAATAAGATAAAATGCATGCAAACGTTTTAATAATGGTTTGCGAAATCATTACTTTACTCTATTAGCAGTAATAGGCACCAATTGTAGCTCTAAAGACGACACCATTTTCTGTCTTTTGAGCTACAATATTGCAGCTAGATGAAAAACTGTCAAAAAAAGGTCTATTTTGATGAATTTTTCACATTTGGCATAATTCATATGTAATAAAAATGGTTACCGTGGCAACTAGAACTGCTATATTACCCAATAGCACTATCAAACATGTTAGGTATGTAGTTAATATTTGAAATGCAAGATTAACATATTAAAATAACAGACTTTGGAAAAAAAGCGGATTTGGGGGCCACAAAAGACCCTTATCATACCTAGTCCTTTTGACTTAATTTGGTTGTGACATATACTTTGTACCATTACCATTTTGAATAATTGCGGTCATATGTATCAATATTAGATGCTATGGTTTTCCACTATTTTCATTGGCTAACACATGGTTACGTGACGTTCAATATATAGCAGTTTGACTCTGTGTTTCCATTTTTAGAAACTCTGAGTTCCATTGCTACCTTCATTGCCCAAACGCTTCATTCCTGAAGGTTCTTTGACCAATGCTTTTCTTATAATTAATATGTGTTAAAGAAACGACATATCTAATATCATGTATCATGTTGTGTATGCAAAAACTGTCGAGGAATTCGAATATAGATTAAATGAACACCTGTGGAATAACCAATTTCATAAAAAAAAACAACCATATGCATGGTTTACAGAGCAAACTGTCAAAGAAATGTACATTCCTACTTTGTCGGAAATTATGTAACTAATATAAAAAAATAAGAACCTTTGTTTCGGTTCATATGGTGTTATATTTCCCTTGTAGAATTTTTAATAACGACCTCGGACTACGCCCTCGGTCATTATTTATTCTACTCGGGTGATATAACCCATATGAACCTCAAGAAAGGTTCATTCTGTAATTGATATATATTAGATATACTGTGATTTTCCACTATTCTAATGGGCTAATGCATGATCACGTGGAGTTAAAACCCCCAAATTATGTGGGAAAAAAATATCATTTGGGGGTTTCACTTATAAAGTCATGATACAAACTATTAAACTAAAAAAAAATGCGACAAACAGTGGCCCCGCCTTCTTCCCAAACTACATTAAATGTATTAGTCAATCAAAGTGTTGCACTCACGTCGATACTGTTCCCTGATTTGTCGGCCAATCAGAAACGTTTTGCAAACTGAAGCTGTGTGGGATATTAAAGGGATCCAAACTATTTACCGTTACAAGTTTTGCTAAATAATAAGCGGTATAGCTGTAAGAGTCTACTACTCTTTGATTCTTGCTTTGATTACAACCAAATGAATAATTGAAACATCTTTAGTGAAGGCAATAATTTGTTGATAAACGAGTTTTCTCCCAGATAGAAGTCAGCTACACACAAAAATGTTCTTATATAGAAACTGGGTATTTTGTGGAACAAGAAGGATAACTCTAAGTTGACTGTAAACTTTGCTCAGTTCGCTTCTAAATTTTGTTTGTGAGATCTGGCTTCAGGATTACACTATCAAATATGACGTAACGTCATTTTTGATTGGTTATGTCTGTATTGAAGATTGTTTTAGACATATATTTCATGATCTTTAGGCCGGATCACATCCAATTTGTTTTTGTATTTTATAATTTACTTAATTTACAAAGTTAATTATTTTATTGATTCGTTTATCATTTTTGTATTGTTTGTTGAGGCTGATGTATTTACGTTTAGTTCACGATCGGTAAGCGTGGTGTGACTAGTCTTTTGTTGATTTTCAGTTTATGGAGATTTCAAAAGGCAGGGTTTTGTCAGCTATCTTGGGAAAAGGACCCCAAGCAAAAATTGGGAAAATATCAACGGTGTTCAACAAAAATAGGAAAAGTATAACTTTATCATTTTTTTTCAACTTTGAAAAGTTCTGGAAAAATATATGATCTTTGCATCAACTTTTACAATATATTAATATTACTGTTGTAGCTTTTCACATCATTTGGGGGTTTTAACTTAATTTACAACAATTGGGTAAATGCTGACTAAATTTGGGAAAATACGGTGCTATTTTTCAATTGGGAATGGGTCCCTTTATTACCAGACCCTACAAAGGCCTGGCAAACACCCTGAAAGGCTCTGTTTAACTGTGATACGTGTAATGCGTAAAATGATCGATGTTACAACATAATTATCATCATCATTCTTTAATCCTCAAAATGTTGAAAGCACAGAGAAATTAAATGGAGAAAAAGTAAAGACATGTTTATTGAAACTGGCTTATTTACTTTGAGATTTCAATGAAATTTACATGGAAAGCTCAATGTTACATACGGTATACGACGATATTCACCCATACGAGACACTCATTTTGAAAAATCATATCGTGTTTATGGCTCTACAATGTATATGAAGAAGGAAAACACACTTACAATCATATTAACGCTAATATTATATTACCCCTAAAATGAATTCTACAGTATTCAGGATAGTATTTGCCTTATTTGAGGTTTTCACTGCGTGTCATTTTGAGAGTCGGAACACAGTGTTAATTAGTACTGACTTGTTAACATATTATGTAACCAATAACAACATGTGATATTTACACAAAAGTGACACAGGAGGTCCCGTACACGCCGCGTGCCATTTTTACTGCCCATACATTTGTATATATATATTAGTTATCTAATAAAACAATACGCACAGATCATCTATAGGTGAGTAGTTTTTGACACTAACGTGTATAGTGTACGTGACGGAATCCCAATAATAGTCATTAATGTAAAAGGACAGGTAACGGTCATCCAGCAGGTGTTAGCTGACCCGCTTAGATCACTATCGTTATGTCCAGTGGCCGGAGAATTCGAAGTGGACACATAAATCATCACACACTCATACTGTAATATCACATACCGTCGCGACTGGTATGCTATTTTTTCGACTACGTTTGTTTACAAATCTTCCATCTCCTGTCGCGTCTTTGGTTTCTTTCTAATACGGAGGTCGACGGTAGCACCCACTTCCCATTTCGGAATTGGATGGAGATTGATAACGATGAAAGACAGTGCAATTTTCCAAGACAAAGACATTCAGTTATTGAAGCCGTCCAGTAGGCGATCGATCAGTGGTCGTTTAATTTCCTAGTTAATAACAAAAAGATATTGCTATTGGGAGACCGATTTATTGGACCAAAAATACAATAACCCATCTGCACGTGGAGGAGTGACCACAGATGTATCGCCGAGCTTGGACTGGACACTACTGTCCGTTAGTGTTAAGGAAGGATGTAGCGTCGATTTTGTCGCCATGAGCGTCACTCGAACCCACATCCTGCAGAGACGCCGGTCTAGCGCATTCATTGGCCAGACAAATATTCCACCAGCAAAGGAACTACTTTCAAGACGCACGTCGGTTGCACCGGATATGTTCTCGTCTGCACGTGTTAATTCATATGATCCAAACATGGGGGCGTTTAGGAGGTGCTCACTTCCGGTCGTGCCAAAGTACCGGTTTAGTCCACTGGTGCGTATCCACAGGCGACTATCCAAGTGTGGACCCCCAGAATGGGCGGCACTTCCTTCACGATTTGACAAGACCATTAGAGGGGACCATTTAAGACGACTGATAATCCTCGTCATTATCGTCGTCATCGTAATTGTGTCGGCAATCTTCTATTCTCTGTACAATGTCGTCGACAAGTTTCGAGGTCTTCGCCCAACTGTGTAATCATGTGGATCTGTTATAACTTCCGGTTATCTACCCACGGATACCTTCTGGTTTGCAGCATGGCATGGATTACGTCTTTTCGTGCTTTTTGTAAAAATCACATTGATCACATCACGAGTATTAAAATCATTTGTTATTTGAATGTCATCAATTAATAGTGGTTCATGTGGAGATGTTTTCTATATTTAGGTTTATAGACTTTGTCTTCCGGAATTTAGTATATTACTGCTATAGACCTTGTGGTCTTTGATGAAAGAATAACATAATTCGCATACTTACAACATGTTTAAATACTTACTATACATGTGGATGTATTGGAATGTCAAGGAACTGGAAACATTCTAAAAAAACTTTGACGTCAGCGTCCAATTGTAGAATGCATCTTTTTTCGCTGGGGTGTTCGGTGCTTCAGGAGCAATAAATGCTCAGTCAATTGGTTTGCAATGCTTTCGTTTTATTTTCTGTGTATCATATGTGTAGATGTTGCCTTTTATTTTATAAATGTAGTAACATTATCAATTTAAATGTATAAAGCTAAGTTATGAAAGTTTGTTTTTGTCAAGGTGCGTGATTTTATCAGCTCAGCTTATGGAAATAAATGGTGGAATTTATTTATGAATTAGTGTTATGTGAAATAATAGCTTATGTAAAGAATGAAGAAGACTTAAACGTTAATATTTGGACGACTGCTTCTCAAACACCCACTTTCGGGCCTATGGCATGCTGGGATAAAAGATCACAGAATATAAATCACCTTAACCTTCGTTCAATTATAAAGAGTCTGTTTGACTGAAATTTTTCAACAATTACTAAATACAATTGTTAAGAAATTCGAAAAGAAGGAAATGAAATGGATGACCTTGATATTTTATGGCATGTTTAAATGACATTCTAACATAGATTTTATAGTTGGTTTGACTGGTGTTTATAGTCAGTTGTATATATGGACAGATACATTGTATATAAATAGGATATTATTGTTTTTGTTTTGGGCAACTTTATATTTTATTTTTGAAACACATATTGCAAATTGCATTATGTACGTGAACTCGGCGAACCTCCACCGCCCACAGAGCATAAATGATACTCATCATCTGAACAATAATTGGTGTTTAATATTGTATATGTGTGTGTGTGAGGGTGTGTGTGTGTGTGTGTATCTAATTACACAAAAAGTGCAGTAAACTTAGAAACTCAAACTGCCCAATTGTGGTAATGATCTAAAGTACGTAAATCTTGTAACCGAAGAAAAATACTTATTCGTCTGCTCCTGTTTCTACGGTGGCTGATTTATGCCATTTCGTCTTTTCGTCTTTTCGCCCCGAAAAGACGAAAATTAAATATCTTAATTCTCGTCTTTTCGTCTTTTCGCGCCGAAAAGACGAAAATTAACAAATTTAAATTTCGTCTTTTCGCGGCGAAAAGACAAAAAGACGAAAAGTCAAACACGAAAAGACGAAAGTGAAGCACGCTAATTAGCGCCTTTAATTTTCGTCTTTTCGCCTTCAAAAATCTCGTCTTTTCGTCTTTTCGTCTTTTCGCCTTTTCGCCCCGAAAAAATACAAATTACAGATATACTTTGTCATCTATCATATACGACGGAGATTATAATGTAATTTCTAATGTACAATTATGATGAAGACCATGTCATGTATGTAGTCAAATTGTCTTTTCAAATAATACACAGTACATTGTACCTACTGATTGACTGTTATAATTAACTGTATTTGAGCAATTTCTTGGTACAAGTCCTTCCTTTAAACTCAAAGTCTTCACGAGTTGTCTTTCATAAATTGTTTTGTTAACAAGTTTATCCGTGGTTCAAACGCTTTCAAATAATACCCGCCGACAACATTTTTTTCAAGTTGTGTAGGGGAGGCAACTCCTGTAAGTGCTATGTTTAGCATCTTAAGTTCATTATGGTCCTTACATATACACGGCAATGTTTTGATAAGCGTAATTGCTAAAGAGGGCGATTAGAACACAAAAAATAAGATATTAATGAATTTTTTAAAAAATGTATCAATGCGGAAATGAATCTGTTAGTGGCACGTGGCATATGCCACGTGTGAGAAATCTACGTAACTGCTGTAAACAAACATGCTGACTTCTGTTTTAAAACTTCTAATCTTAGTTATTGATGAAGATACTTGTAATACAATCAATTTAATAAATCGATTGTTATCATAAACTACTTTGATGCTTCTATATTGAACAATTAAGTCAATATTAAGATAAAAAGATTTCAAAATGACTTCCACACCAGACCGGAAGGCGAAAAGACGAAAAGACGAAAATTAAGGTTTGTTAATTTTCGTCTTTTCGGGGCGAAAAGACGAAAAGACGAAATTTAAGGTTTGTTAATTTTCGTCTTTTCGGGGCGAAAAGACGAAAATTAACAAACCTTAAATTTCGTCTTTTCGTCTTTTCGGGGCGAAAAGACGAAAATTAACAAACCTTAATTTTCGTCTTTTCGTCTTTTCGTCTTTTCGCCTTTTCGCCCCGAAAAAATACAAATTACAGATATACTTTGTCATCTATCATATACGACGGAGATTATAATGTAATTTCTAATGTACAATTATGATGAAGACCATGTCATGTATGTAGTCAAATTGTCTTTTCAAATAATACACAGTACATTGTACCTACTGATTGACTGTTATAATTAACTGTATTTGAGCAATTTCTTGGTACAAGTCCTTCTTTTAAACTCAAAGTCTTCACGAGTTGTCTTTCATAAATTGTTTTGTTAACAAGTTTATCCGTGGTTCAAACGCTTTCAACTCCTGTAAGTGCTATGTTTAGCATCTTAAGTTCATTATGGTCCTTACATATACACGGCAATGTTTTGATAAGCGTAATTGCTAAAGAGGGCGATTAGAACACAAAAAAATAAGATATTAATGAATTTTTAAAAATGTATTAATCACGCTAAAGGATTTGCGGAAATGAATCTGTTAGTGGCACGTGGCATATGCCACGTGTGAGAAATCTACGTAACTGCTGTAAACAAACATGCTGACTTCTGTTTTAAAACTTCTAATCTTAGTTATTGATGAAGATACTTGTAATACAATCAATTTAATAAATCGAATGTTATCATAAACTACTTTGATGCTTCTATATTGAACAATTAAGTCAATATTAAGATAAAAAGATTTCAAAATGACTTCCACACCAGACCGGAAGGCGAAAAGACGAAAAGACGAAAATTAAGGTTTGTTAATTTTCGTCTTTTCGGGGCGAAAAGACGAAAAGACGAAATTTAAGGTTTGTTAATTTTCGTCTTTTCGGGGCGAAAAGACGAAAATTAAGGTTAGTTAAATTTCGTCTTTTCGGGGCGAAAAGACGAAAAGACGAAAAGACGAGAATTTTGAAGGCGAAAAGACGAGAATCAAAGTCGCTAATTAGCGTGTATCACTTTCGTCTTTTCGTGTTTGACTTTTCGTCTTTTCGTCTTTTCGCGGCGAAAAGACGAAATTTAAAGTTGTTAAATTTCGTCTTTTCGGGGCGAAAAGACGAAAAGACGAAAATTAAGGTTTCTTAATTCTCGTCTTTTCGCCCCGAAAAGACGAAAAGACGAAAAGACGAAATGGCACAAATCAGCCACCGTATGTTTCTGATAAAGAAAAAAAAACATTTGTCAGCGGCGAAAATACTTATTCGTCTGCTCCTGTTTCTGATAAAGAAAAACAACCATTTGTCAGCGGTGTAGCTCGGTGGTCCAAAATTGCTTTTTCTCTTCTATAAGATTTACTTCCCCTTTTCCGAGTCCGTTTATTATAAGCGAAGCGAGCATTATCGCTAGACTTATATGACAAAAGGTCGATAATGCTTCATTTTTTTTTTTATCTAAATATATAACTTTGTCGTTGAAACAAAACAGGTTGGTGAAGTGAGATGATATAATTATCCATTGTTATGAAAGTTTTCTATACAGAAATATTTAAATAAACGCATTCGCTTTGTTAGGGCCAAGAATAGTCTATCATGTCGTTCTCTCAATTTTTTATGACGTTTTCCCAAGTCATTTTATTATATAGATTTTAAAACGCTGTTCATTATGGATTTCGTGAGAAAGAGTTGAATTGATATGCTGCCACTTCAATATTATGACAAAGCATCATGGGTATACGCTTTATGCCGTGTAAACATTATTGGTCGGTATTTGTATCCCCTGAATATTACTAAAATGTTATTCCACGTCATTTAACAAGAAAATTAAAAAAAAAATCACCGATGGCATATTGATAATATGTTATTTGTAATATCACTGCCTTTTAAAGTTTTCTCATTCCCTTCCACTAGAAATAGACCAAAACAAAAAGTCATTGTGTATATTTACATGGAGATGGTTTTAAAAGTATCGCAATCGTAATCGAATATTTCGAATTTTATTAAATTAGACCTAAGCTTACCTGAATTGGTGTTACAGTGTAACCTATACCAGGTGTGTTAATTGCTGACTACAGCGTCCATGAAATTTCTATAAATAACTCGGACAGAAATATCAACATGGACCATCGGCACGAATATATTGAACCAATGATCACGTGTGTATATGTATAATACTAATTGCAGAATTGACACATTACGATATTAATTAACATTATATATATAAATAACTAACGCTGTAAGTAATCCCGCAGATTCCTGCCATGTGATTGCATGTAACATTACAGTAAAGGTGCGAGTGCGTCCGTGCTCGTTAATTCGACCAGATGTCCGGATTACTCGATAATACGGTCATGTCTCTTAAGGGACTTGCTATATCCATTAACGTAACGTTATAGATCTCTCGGAACACTACCGTCAGCGCAGCTAGCTCGGCACCCTATCACCCACCATCTACTCCGTGTGTTTAATTATTGAAGGAACAAGTAATTTAATCTCCATGCCAAAACTCTGGTCGGTTCCAGCTTAGTTTTGGTTCTAACCTTAATTAAGTACTATGTAGAGATTCGCGATTTGTGAAGTTTTAGACATTCACTGTGGAGGGACGAGGTGAGGTAAGTATATCATTGTTTATTTACATAGAATATTGATATACAAGATTAACTGCATGTAAAGGTATAGGATCCTATCAGGGTAGACTTGTACGTGTACTACAATAGACAATAATGCTCTGATCTATGGATCATATATCCCGTTTTGCCTTAAATCGCATTTGGCTTGGTATTCACGAACATATATATACTAGTAGGCCTATATGATTTAGCAAATTACACTTTCTCACATTTACACGTGTCACGAAAAAATAAAGAAAAAGAAAATGATTGACAGCGTTTCTCGCGACGCAACAATAACAATGTGTTTCAAGACATCATCGACGATAGCAATGTGTCTCAAGACATCATCGACGATAGCAATGTGTCTCAAGACATCATCGACGATAGCAATGTGTCTCATAAAGCACCTGCAGTTCACCAATATGCGCCTTGTTCGCCAACAGAAACACGACAAGGTGTATAATACTTTTCGATATTTTGCGACATAATGCTACACAGAACATACATGAATGTACATGTATATATAGATATAACTAATGTATATACATTTAACAACGGTTCGTACTTAGATCGTATCAGTCTCTGAGAACAAAACACACGCTATAGTAAACCCGTGTGATGTAATACTATACATGCATAATGTATACCACAGGGACCTGAGAATTAGCCATTACATACATAACATATTTTCATACATTTTAGGGATAAGGACTTAAGTCTTTATCAAAATTTCCCCTTTAAGTGCTATATAATGTGGTACATGTATATACCTGTACAACGGAGAGGTATGCATTTTTACCGGATCTTAATCTAAACGCCTAAAACGTCTTATATTATGTGGAGGCCATGACTAATTACCACGTCCCTGTGTTTCTATTAGCGACTCTATATTGCCGTTTTATGGAAATGTTTTTATTTTTCCTCAGCTACACAGACCAGGATACGGATACAGGTACCAGATACAGATGACGTCATGTAAGCCCAGGTAATTGTTAACGCTATATGTATTTACTATCTTATGTTATACGCGTTATCAAAAATATTTAATTTCTATTTAAATTGAAAATAGTCTCGATATGTTGCCTAAAACCTTCGACCAAACAGGATGGAGCATTGAAAAGTTTTATACCAGAGTTAATAAAGTTAGGGTATATATGTGGCCCCAGTTCGGGTCTGTCTTTGTATACACCGTAAACAACACCTCCGTGTAAGATCGTCCGATATTGAACTGGTAATAGGATTTAATGGTTGATTGGAGGAATAGCGATGGTAAGTTAAATAGTCCCGGGACTTTAAACCCACCACAAATATCATAAGATTTATCCAAATATTTAATTTAAGTTATACGACTTCCTGCTGTGTCTAATAATCGGAAAATGTAATACATATGCATTAACCAATTAACGCGATATTCGTAATGAACACAAAACCACGTGCCATATGATGTTTTCGTTTACGACCTATTATTAGCAATAGGACCAAGAACGTGTCAGGCTTAGAAAAGCTGGAGTATCCAAAGAAAAACTCGCCGAACAACGGCCAATATCTGGCAATTGCTCCACGTGGTGGGTTCTAATTCGTTAAACCAAGATGCGGCGGACTTAGTCATATTTTTGACATTTAGAATATTAAAGAATTTTGACCTACTAAAATGGCCTAAAACAAGGGCTCAAAATCGAGAGTCTCCCTACAAAATAGGGAGGGTTGGCAAGTATGGGACTATTTTATTTCATTACATGTAATATGATGCAACACTAGATAACTACCATTGAATCATATAGCTACCGCATAGAACTGTATTATAGGAGAGACAGGGGAATACACGATCAGACCGGGGTTCGAATCCAGGACTCTGCGAACAGTAGATAATGAATTCCGTTTCCTGAATTCTTGGTTCGGATTGTGTGTTTTCCGGTCTATCGACGTCCGGATTTCCGCGGTTCCACTTTCCACGCCGTTAAATGGAACTGTTTAGAGATTACTTTTTTGTTGAGTTCAGCAATGTCATTACCAGTTATTACGAACTTTGTTGTTGGTTATTGTATTGATAATCCGATAATATTAGTTTATGACGTTGAGAAAGTTCTGATTGAAAACCTTGTAGACACGACGTAATGTTTTAAAAGTGTCCTATCATAATAGCCTGGGGTATTATTGGAGTATCGTAATATATCATTCTAACTATAGGCCTTAAGCCGATGAACGGAAGAATAACTCGGACTACGTAATACAATATGATAATTATGTATGACGCAAAACGAGCCTGTTATTTGAAATACTAGGCCAAAAGCAGGTTAAGTCAGATCTGGTGAAACTTATAAGGCTTCACATATATTATCATATGATCATTAATGATAGTCTTATGATATTCGAGAATATGTCCCAAAACCAATAAAATCCGCATTGACAATCTGAAATACGTCGTAAAGTTAAAAATATCTCATTTGTTTCTTCGATTTTATTTTTAAATCGTTTAATTATCAACACAACTGTCGCTGCCATTAAACTATAACTTTTGAAACACTACTATCGTAACATCCACAGGGACCTGAGACGAATTTTCAACCGTATGGTATTTATATATATGTTTACCATGTATTACTAGTCTCTTTGGTTGGAAATACGGTGCCATGTCCCTGTGGCTCACCAGTGTGATTTACATCATGGATATTAGAGCTGAGCTTCAGGCTTCTCCAGGTTTGGCCACAGCTTCTCAGCAATCCGATTACTAGACAGTGTAATGAATATTTATTTTGTAATTACATGTCTGTTGACGGGTCTGACTGCACATTGATGGTCGTATCGACTACCGACGCGGCTTCTCGTTCTGATTATCTCCCCTAGTTTGATTAATGCCATTCCACCAATGCTAATGGCGTACAGTTTAGTTAGTTACTTGGTTCAGTGGAGGTTCGATACATACGTCAAGACTCAATATCTAACTTGGCCGATAAAAGTATATCTTCGATCCGCTATGGAACTAGATGACGATGCTTCGCATTGGTTCGGTTGGTTTCCATTCAAAGACCAAACGAGTCTATTTCGATATTCAGATTAGCCAGTATGCACAATATATATATAACACGGAAATGTGTGTATTTGGTGTTATAATCCCCGACCATATTTTAAAGATTTCTCAAGAAAGGCCTATATAGTGCGTTAATACAACATCGTACTTAATCGATACGGACGTTCATAATTGGTAACTACATAATTACATGCATGCACAATTGGCGCACAACTAACGAAAATGAGAAATTGAAAAACAACAATGTCAAATGTTATATTAGCCAAATTGGACATTGGCATAAAGAAAGAAAGCCAAGATTTAAATATTGTATTGAATACTAAACTGCATTATGTATAGATTACTGAGTATCAGAGTTTTGTCATCCAACTTGTATACAGCAAGTACACCACAAACCACAACACGCCGTACATATAGCATACAGGTATTAAAAGCCACATTAGGGCCATCTCTCAACGAATTAAAAAGCGATCGTCTGTATAATAGGATAAATATAACGTTAAATTGGGTTCGACTTTTAACATTTAACATATTTCTATCGCAGGTCTGATGTCCAGGGCCACTGTATGGAAGGAGAATGCCGTGATTCATTTCAATAAGAATTCTACGTTAAACATTCAAAAACATGATGCCAAGACTACCGCAATGTACATATATAGCTCATAGTCAGGCAGTAAAGGAAAGTTGAATTCAAACGTCTGCTTCAAAACTTCGAATGAGAGGATGTTCACGTATCAGCACCTTATTATGTTGATCAGGATCCCAAATTAAACATGTTTGTCATAAGAGCAATGAACCGATATGGAATAGGGCATCCAATAGTTTTAACATTATAAACAAGCTGTGCAATAAGGGTTTAGACAGACCAAGGATGCATAACCCTATTTTACAGCGAAGAAGATCATCTGGTCTTTTCAAAGGACATGACGGCGCACCGCTCAATGTAAACGCGACCAAGAAACGCCCCGAACGGGACGGTTTGCAGACACCAGAAAAAGTGTCGCCAGTACCAGTGTCCGTCAGCCTAGACCGGAAGTCATCATTCCGCAATGGCGACGTACACTCAACACGTGGTCCAGGACAAACCACCCCTCCTGTGTTTGTTCAGAGAAAACGTTTTTCTTTTGTATGTGAAAATAATCTGCAGGAACAATCCAGGGAAAACTTATTTGCGAAACCTAGCAACCGTCGGAGTAGGGGTCGACTTAATCGAGCCAAGAGGATGGCGGACGATTTGTTAGCAGACGACAATTACAAACGTTTTGTTGTCATGACAATATCGATGAGTTTATTTATTGTTGTTGTGATTTCCATTTCATTATATCAGATGATCAGCAAGAATTTCATGTGACGTCATTCAGGTAAAATATTTGATAAAATCATTCATATAAAACCTACCAATGTGTTGTGCTCAATATGGTCATTTACGTTGTTTTTGTTAGATCTCAGAACGAGCTTGATATAGACAAATTGTGCGCTTCATGGAACTTGCCTCTGTCCAGTTGGCATTCATATTTGCTATAAATGACAAGTGAAAGACGTTCAATTCTTTAATACGCTGCGCATTTTTCTGAAAACGTTGGAACGGAGTGGCTGAAGTTGGAAGGAAGTGCCACACGCACAGTTTATAATGCGTTATGTTCCTGTGACCTGCCACCCTCGACCTCCTTGATCACATACATGTACGCGTTTGAGATCGTAACCCCTGGAGACCGAGGATGATGACATGTAGATGCATTGTATGAGCTATTTCGTAATCATACAATGTACGTTACTTGCACCGACTTCGCTAGTCAAGGGTATTCAGTCCTTGGCTACCGAAGTTGGTAGCACAATTGATTCGCCACTCGGACATGCTATGTTGTTGTTTACACATTGTGTTGTGTTCCCGCGGAAGTTGTAAGTGCGTATAAATCACAGGGACCTGGCACGATTTTTTTGAAACTAACAGTATACATATATATATATTATAGTATCAAGGGTATGAACTCGGCGGTCTAGAAAAACTGACCTATTTTTTTAAAACCGTGATTATTTTAATAAATGGGTTCTATACAACATTGACGGATATCTTACCTTAAAGAGAAATAATTTCTATTTCCATTGAGTGCTTGATGAATAAAATTGGCCAAGTATTGACGAAGTTATGGCTTGATGAATCGGTAAATTTACGAAAAAATTGCTAGGTAGACATTTCCCTGTCCGGTCGAAATGTCGTCTCGGCTCTAATGGGTACCTCAAAAACCAAACCAAAATCACAAAATCTACGCTTGTGATGGTAAACAGTACCCATAACTGTGTTCATCCACAATCTCCTTTGGAGGTGTCATGACCCGTACTTTGTAAAAACTCCATTTAAACATCGTGTAGCTCTGTTACATTAACCGTCACCGCCATGTTCATTTGTTTTTCGGAACGCTTCTCGAGTTTACCCACAAGCACAACACTACATAATTTGCATAATGTAGTCAAGATATGTAAAGTCGAGGAGCGTTCCGAGAGAAAAAATGAACATGGCGGTGACGGTTAAAGTAAGTGAGCTACACGATGTTTAAATGGAGTTTCTACAAAGTACGGGTTCATGACACCTCCAAAGGAGATTGTGGATGAACACAGTTATGGGTACTGTTTACCACCACAAGCGTAGATTTTGTGATTTTGGCTTGGTTTTTGAGGTACCCATTAGAGCCGAGACGACATTTCGACCGGACAGGGAAATGTCTACCTAGCATAATTTGACGTAAATTTCCCTGATTCATCAAGCCATAACTTCGTCAATACTTGGCCAATTTTGTTCATCAAGCACTCAATGGAAAGATAAATTATTTCTCTTTAATGTAAGATATCCGTCAATGTTGTATAGAACCAATTTAGCAGGATAAAATTGAGTAAAAGTATTCGCCATGCACAGCACGCAATGCAGTGCGTCATATAGAGCAAATGACCACGGGAAAAAACATTCTTAGAAGTGGTTCAATCCGTGGCTAAGACACAACGAAAGTTTTAGTATGCAACGCCATATCTAAGTATAGCGGATACATATAAGGACAAAGACAAAGCTAACAAAGGTTACGGAGACAAAGTTGACAATGAGACGGAGACAAAGATAACAAAGGTTACGAGAACAATGATGATGATATACGAACAAAGGTGACAAGGTTACGACGGAGACAAGATAACAAAGGTTTCGAAGACAAAGATGAATTAAGACATAAACACAGATGACAAAGGTACGGAGATTATAAACAAAGATGACAAGGTTACGGAGACAATGATGACAATGATTACGGAGACAAAAACAAAGATGACAAAATTAGACAAAGACAAAGATGACAAAGGTACGGAAGACAAAAATGACAAAGGTTACGGACAAAGACATAGATGACCAAATTTACGATGAAAAAGGTTTCAGAGATAACAAAGACGGAGACAAAGACAAAGATGACAAATGTTAAGGAGACAAAGATGACAATGGTTACGGAGACAAAGATTACAAAGGTTACGGAGACAAAGACATAGATGACAAAGGTTACGGAGACATAGATGACAAAGGTTACGGAGACAAATATGTCAAAGGTTACGGAGACAAAGATGACAAAGGTTACGGAGACAAAGATGACAAAGGTTACGGAGACAAAGACAAAGACGACCAGGTTACAGAGACAAAGACATAGATGACAAAGGTTACGGAGACATAGATGACAACGGTTACGGAGACAAACAACGATGATAAAGGTTACGGAGACAAAGATGACAAAGGTTACGGAGACAAAGATGACAAAGGTTACGGAGACAAAGATTACAAAGGTTACGGAGACAAAGACATAGATGACAAAGGTTACGGAGACATAGATGACAAAGGTTACGGAGACAAAGATGACAAAGGTTACGGAGACAAATATGCCAAAGGTTACGGAGACAAATATGTCAAAGGTTACGGAGACAAAGATGACAAAGGTTACGGAGACAAATATGACAAAGGTTACGGAGACAAAGACAAAGACGACCAGGTTACAGAGACAAAGACATAGATGACAAAGGTTACGGAGACAAAGAACGATGATAAAGGTTACGGAGACAAAGATGACAAGGTTACGGAGACAAAGATAACAAAGGTTACGGAGACAAAGACAAACATGACCAGGTTACGGAGACAACGACAAAGATGACAAAGGTTACGGAGACAAAGACAAATATGACAAAGGTTACGGAGACAGACGGTGAAGGCAAGGAGAACAACGACAAGTTAACTGATAGAAGACAACAAGGACATATACCATGTACATGAAATCACCGACCATATACATTGTATGTAATCAAATCACAACGCATGGAACAAAGTCAGTACACGTGAACAATGGGCGCGTAGACAAATTTAGGTAATTAGACAAAGACAAATTTCTAAGATCCTGTGTATGGTTACTGTAAGGGTTTCCTATATAAAGCGTGCTGACGAGGGACTGATGTGGAGGGATATTACATGTAATGACATGAGTTACTAACCAGCTAGAGTACCGTATTATTGATACCATAGTACCATACTACCATGATGATGATTTGAAAGAAATGTTCAGGACAGAGCAGCGTCTTTTGTTTTATTTATTTGTTTCTATCATCCAATTCAAGGTTAAGACATACAACATAAGAACCATCTAAATTTTGATTTAGTAACAAAATGTACAGACTAATTTTAAGACTCTTCAATGTACAGATGTCCAGTTAGAGACGATGGTCATACAAATCATGTTCCTCTGTTAGTATAATGTGTCATGGTGCATGTAGTACCAGGAGCAAAACAAATCAATAAGAAGGATAATGTGACTTAGGATCTCCAAAGTGTAAAGGTAGATAAATCAGCTAACCAAAGCAATGGTTAGTAGAATAATGGCAAGTGTCACAATTTCCTACCCACAACAGCTCATTGTCGGTTGCCTGCACTACACGTTGCGGTGTGATACTGTGTACTACTTGTTACGATCTGCGTCGTTTTCCCGAGAAAGTCTTATCGAAAATTCTGACCAATCAGAAAAAAAAGCTTTCAACGCGCTTTGTAAGAAACACAAGCAAGCGTGGAAACGTTCTTGGAAAATGGAACTATTATGTTACAATGATATACCGTATTTATGTACAAGGTATATATATATTATCATATTCTATAATAAAAGGTGTTTTCGACTCATTTTAATTGGAACATTAATATAACCATATAACAATAGTTCCTAGAGGGATCTTGGCGCCCGCCAAAGAATGATCTAATTAGACAAAATCACTTGTAATGTTTTAGTTAAGGTTATGTTTGACAATGAAAAGAGGGATCTATTGTAAACGGACGGACCACGAACGAAAAGCGATTTGAATAGCACACCATCTAAATTATTAATAACAAAACAATCAAACAGTTGTTCAAATGATGGGTATTTTTTATGCTCTGACGACGGTGGAGCATTTTTAAAATTGATTATATAAGAATGTAAACCCCTGCTTTAAAAAAACAACAGGAGGCCCTAATAGCCTTCATTTGACTTCATTATTACATCAAATATGTTCATTTCCAAAGCAAGAATTTATAGACTAGGGGAGATAACTCTTAAGTTATTGAATACATGTAGATAAAAAAATGGCAAATTGTTTGAAGTTGTTAGTTTCACCTAAATGATGTAGGTCAATGCTATACAAATGAATAGCCTTTATGTTCTTCATCAAACGTGCCTATTATAGGCTTTTGACCTTTTTGGTGTCTGCGACCTTAAAGGTAGGTTTCGCCCAAACAAAAAAGACTACGAAAATGAAATTTATCCTGTACATAGATATAATCTTCAGATCATTGAGGTATTTTTAATACGTTTTTTTCATCTTTTCTTCCGTTTATCGGATTTTACTAAAAAAATATTTATTTGGTTGGGCGAAACCTACCTTTAAGAAATAAGTAACCCTTTTTCAGCATGCTACAGGCTCACAATCTTGGCAGTAACACAATCAAATCAGTTACCAATATTGCATGCTAATCCAAACTTATGATTACACAGATACCAGTGCATACTCACACCACCTATAAAATATATAGGGCAAGTTTAATGTGCATTGGA
The DNA here is from genome assembly GCF_041381155.1 of Argopecten irradians. NCBI lineage: Eukaryota > Metazoa > Mollusca > Bivalvia > Pectinida > Pectinidae > Argopecten > Argopecten irradians. Next base: position 20,449,414 of record NC_091143.1, on the reverse strand, counting down.
TGAACCCATTACATTTTTATTTTTTTAACTGAGTATCAAATATAACTTAAAGATGCTCCACCGCTGACAGAGCAAAAATCATATTCGTCATTTGAACATTAATTGGTGTCTAATCGTGTATATATATGCATAATTAACACAAAAAATATATAAAATAATTTATTTCGCCTTTGGTGCATGCGCAATCAGTATTTCATTCCATATAGGATATAGTGTCACGGAATTTTTTCGGGATGCAAATAATTATTTTTCATATTTTTAACTTAAAGTAAAATTAGAAGCTCTAATTTTTCAGTGGTGGTAATGGTGTAAAGTAAGTAACTTTTGTAACTGAAGAAAAACACTTAATCGTCTGCTTCTGATTTTGATAGTGAAAAAATACCATTAGTCAACGGTGGAGCATCTTTAAAAATCAAACAATCTAATTAAAATTAGACTTGTAATTCCGCTCCACTACGATACTCTAGCGTAACGTAGAGTATCATAGTGGAGCAGAATTACAAGTCTAATTTTAATAAGATTGAAAAATCAAAGAACATGAATTTAAATTTAATAGTGCATGTACATACTATACAGGAATGCTTTCAAGATGGCTTGTTAATTTTGGCATGGAATGGAAATTAAATACCCAACCGTAGTATTATCAATGAAACGTATTACTTTTATACATAAATAGAAAAGGGCAATGGGTTGAAAAGAACGTGTGCGATACTATCAGATTCAATTAATAATACGAAATGTAAGTACAGTGTATGAACATGATATAATCATGCAACACATAAACTCCTACAAAATAAGTGTGTTTGTACCATATATTCCATCTTTGCATATTATAAAGAGTAAAATGTTGCTCCATTGGGGGTAGGCATCGCTTGTTGCATCATTATTTTATGAGCGCAGTTCACATCGTTTTCTTCGGAAAGTATGACACAAGGACAGATACTCTGTAATATACAAATACAGAGAGATCCCTAAGGGTAAAAGCAGTTGAATATATTCAAATGACTAAAAGTTTCTATAAGCAAATACTTATAATGAAAAACAAAGACATAAAAAATATGTCACTTTAATATTCTATATGTTCAAATACAAATTCCTGATGAACAATATGAAATGAATCTTACAGTTACACATCATATTGTAGCTGCCATAGTACAGAAAAATATATTAATAAAATATTAGCACTAAAATACCATTGCATTAGTAATACACCTACATAAAACATTGAACATATAAACAAACAAAAAATACTCTTTACTGTTCTTATGAGTAATGTATCATTCAAACAAAACATGTTCTTTTCATTGGTAATGATGTCTGAAACAAAAGAAATTTATAGCCCAGAAATCCATCTTTCTTTGTTCTTGTGTACAAAGTAAGTTATGAAGGGAGGCGACTTAAAATTTTGACACACATATGTCAGCACTTTTGTATTTAATGTTAAGAATACAGTATTGGGCCTGAAATTAAAAGTCAACAGCACTTAAAGATAACAGTACAGGTAAAATATAATGTATTTCATACTTAGCAAAACCTGACTCATGCACTAACTTAAACTATGATGATAGGTGACTATCAATCTAAACTGTTAAGATAGTGCATTGTGATCTAGCAGAGTTACTTCCCGTTTCACTATGTTATCCTGTGCGCGTAGTTATCAATGGAGTGAAACAAAGGGAAGTAACTGTAATAGATCACAGCAAGTCTGTTTTGACAACGATCATAGAGAACTGCAATCCATGCAGAAATACGTGATCTCACTATAAATCCTTGATGCATACATCTATCATTAATATATATAAATTGTTTACAGCAGGTTTTGTAGTAAAATATTAATAACATGCAATAATGCATCTGAATACATTGATATAAACATACATGTAGTATTTTGTGTTATGCACTAAAAAAATCTTTAAATAAACAATATTGACAGGAGGAGATCTTACAAAATAAACCTCTTAAATGTAGAGTCTTAGCTTTGCATTTTACTCCCATAACCATAAACCATACATAGAAAAAGAAACACAATATTACAAAAAAATAATATAACCGGGATAATTCATGCATCATTATCATGCAACTGAATCTGTTCATAACAATAAATGATAGTTATAAAGAAACAACATTTCACCCACAGGTGCTTAGCTCGTTTTTAAATAAAGTACCTCGTTTTGAAATATAGGCACCTGTAGTGCATGGCACAAACAAGTAGACCTATTTCGTTGTCTGGTGTCTGGTCCCAACCAGCCTTCATACTTGAGAAGTGGTTATTAAAAAATATCTATGATTCTATCAAAATACTATGAACAACAGCAGAGTCAAAACAAAGGTCAACAGACAAAATTACTACCAAGGGGGATAACCTAGACTACATGTAAGCCCGTGTCTTACAGGTAACACAATTAAATTTAACTAAAAGTGACTATAAAACCAGAATGCTTAATTATTGTTAGTAAAATTACTAAAATATTTGGCAAAGCTCCTTAGTAGACATATAACCCATTAACTCTGGAATGGATGGAACACTCATTTGGTGGGGGACTGGCCTGGTCAAACACTACAAAAATACCCCCAAAAATGTCCTAATCTTTGTATTAGTACATGATAGCCATAATCTCAAAAACCAATCTGGAATTTGAATTTGGAGCCAAACCATTGTTGAGGATGACAATATTAAACAGATAAGGGAAGTATTGAGAAACTCATGCCATCCTTCTTGACATCTTCATCATTCTGCACATTGAACCCAACATAAACCTCTTTAGTTTCCTTGTACAGTGTAAGTATGGCATCATACTTGATGTTTCTCCCTGCTGCTGCCTTCTGCCCAACCATCACCACAAATCTCACTTTGATGGGAAATTTGGTAGCGAATGGCATTAAGGGGGCTGCCTGATTAATAAACGACACCTTTAGATAATCGTTGTCCTTCTTGAAGCACCACTGAATCATATTAGCTCTGAATCTGTGACACATGTGTGACGGGGTATAAATTTTCTGGAGGTGACATTTGGCAGTACACTGCTGACCGCATCTCTGATGTAGATCCGAGGTACGTAGTACCGTTCATCTTCTTTATTTAAAGTTCTTGATCCAGTTAAGTGGAATTTGTAGCCCTTGTGCAAACTCAATAAATACTTCTCCAATGGCCCCGACCAAAAGTTTGGGACATTCTCTGCGATCTCCAACTCCTGGGGAGCCATCATGGGAAACCTTACTAGAGACATCAACTTTGCCATATTTTCCATGGTCTCTGCCGGATTGATAGCTCGATCATAACAATTCATCCACTTCACAATCAGGAAGAAGATTTCAACCTCGGACCTTGTGACTAATGTCCCTGAATCAAGAATCGGCATGAGTTCTGAAACTTCTAGTTTGACAAGTTCACGATTCGCAAAAAAGACATCAAAGTTTGTGCCCAGGAAAGTGACACACTTCTTATACAAAGCATCTATGTTAAACTGTAGAGAAAACTTGTACCAAGGGACGACATTCTCTTGAGAGAGGTTTTCTATCATGTAGGTAATGCCAAGGCGGATAAGGCCCTCCACCATATACTTGTCAGCCAACATAAGGAGAGGCGTGATGTTTTCCTCATTAAATGTAATCTTCCAAGTGTAAAGAAATTCCAAGAACTGAGCAAATACTTCTTCCATCTGGCAGTTCTCTTCCAGGGTTAGGTGATCCACATTACACCACTCCTGTGGACATCAAACATTCATTCATGCAAATGACAATAAAAAAATTTAAATTTTAGTTCATAACATTAATTACAAAATTGTCATTGTATAATTGTTAGGTTAATTAACCTCAGAATTCTTAAGAACAATTGAAAAGGCAGTGATTTTTCTTCTTATAAAACTGGGGTCGATAAACAACCCCGTTCCCAATGCCAAACCCCCCAATTTTTTCCCAATTACAATGAAAATTTCCCAAATCAAATCTCTGAAAGACAAACAAAACCCGAAAAAAATTCTCCCCTCCTTGTTTAATCTTAAACAACCTACTCTGAAGTTGTTGTGATGGTCATCATCTTTTGATAAAATGAAACAGTTTACTGTTTTACAATATTTAATCACCTATAATACCATGTTCAGTAATGGGAAACTTTTTCCCAAAACTGCTCTTTTTGCGATTAAAAATTCTCAATTTGTTACAAAAACTTTTTTTCCCAAAATACCCTGAGAAATCACTGCAAGATAAACGAAGGAGAAGTGTAACAGTTCTAGATCGGGTCAACGTTAATCACTCCTGACTAGATACAATGTGTAGCTCAACTACTTGAGAGAACTCTGGCTAGTGTTCAGAGGTCCTGGATTTGGGCCGTGGTCTGGCCACTACATTTTCACAGCTCTTGTTACAATAGTATAATATAGTTATTGTCAGCTTGCAAAAATCTGTTAATCATAGAATGTAAAATCACACATATACTACAGATCTAACTGATAAATTTATGATACACATTCATGATAGATTAATTAATACTTACTGAGGAGAGCATGGTACGGAAAACTTCACTGCAGGAGGAGAGGACAATCTTGTGACCAAAGAACTCTTTGTTTCCGCAGAAGACTTTGACATCACTGAAATCTTCATTGTTGAAGAATTCACGGAAATGGGGACGGTCAGATCCTGTTACAACTTTTGGATTTGTTCCGGTCCAGGAACAATCAGACTCATCCATTTTTGTCTCCATTTTAAATAGTCAGTCTTCTGAAAAGAATTAAGAAAGTTGTCTGTAAATTCATGAAAAGTTTAAATTAAGGTTGTTTGCAATAAGAAATTTTATCATCTTCAGCTCCAATAAAATAGTGTATATGCAAATAGAGAATATAAAAAAAAATCAGTCATTATTATGTTACATGCGATACATATACATTTTGTATATGATCAGATGGCATTTTCCATATGAGGTAGAATTCATGTACATGTAGTTGAGGAAGGTACCACTGAATATATATTTTTAATTATTTTCAAATCATTATGAATCATTAATGAAGTGTAACGGTTAAGTGAAATTTTGTGTATGTAAGTAAGTGTGCACTGTGCAGTTTCATATTTCACATCAAATTTTCTCTTTTGTTTATAACCACTGAACCAGATCAGATGTTACTAGATTATTCTAAATTTTACAGAAGACGCACCATTCAACATCTTTTACATTTCTTTAAAAATATCCATTTTACATTTCTTCAAAAACTTTCAGAAATAAGAAAATCTACCAGATTCTTAATTAAAATTAGTAAAATGCTTCAAGACTCCATGCAAACCACTGGCGTCTGCTTTTGGTTTTGGAAAAATACAATAACCTACCCCTACTAGATCAATATTAACATAGTATACGTAGGTCAACCTACCGATCTATCTTCGGTCTGCTATTAATATTATTTTCAAACCAGAAGCAGACGCCGGTGATTCAAACAAAATAAAAATAAAGTAGGTCGTTAAAAATATAAATACGCTAGATGAACTTATGGTCACAGGGGCTCTATTGCGAGAAAATCTTATAAAAAATAAAAATATGTATCGATTATTTTTTGTGTAATATTTTCTCGCAATCGAGCCCCTGTGCTTATGGTGTGGAAAAAACATGACACTGCAGACGATTTTTGTTTTAAATGTCATAAATTATTTTCCGCTTCAAATTTATCCCTCAAAGCTTATGACACAAGAAATTTACTGTTATTTATCGGGTATATTTCCTTTCAAACCACAAAGGCTTTATATCTGTAAGTCAACAATGGCAATACATTTGGTTGTGAAAAAATGAGTTTATATTTAAGAATGTCAATAATTGCAGTTAGATATCTGCCTTCAGAAGACGATAACTACCGACAATCTACACAAACTTGAATCGTCTAGAAGCCAGTGAAATTGAATACAACAACTAGATTTGTGTGAAACGTCATCATTGGAAAAAAAACTTTGTGTTTGATAAATGAAAACAAAACGGATACCGGCGCCCGACGATCTTGATGAGAAGAGGTAGCTTGCATAAAAAAGCGTATTCTACCATGAACATAACTGTAGTCATCAATGCAATATTTTCATTTGTTGTGAAAAACAAAGAAGAACCCTCCCAAACCAATGGAAAAAGGCGTTAGCCTATTAAGATCCAGGAAACTGTCAACGTCTGTTTCCCTCGTAAACTACATTGCAGTATAGAATACAAAGAGATCTTGTAAATGTATGATAACTGCTTTTAGTATAAATATATAAAAGCTGCAACCTGTATCCAAAGACGGTACTATAACACATAATCAAGAGCTCCATAAGATTGCAAACATATTGGGAAATCAAATGGGAAGTCAGAAATCTTCACTATATGTTGCGAAGATAACAATCAAGAAAACAACATCTGAAAAAGGACCGGATCTTGATGTGAAGAAAACTTGTAGGCCTCCCAACGCTTGGAGAATAAAAAACCACATGCACAGTAATGAGGAAATGCCATACTGTAGTCAACAATCAGATATTTTCGAACCGTTGGTGTTGTCCATCCAACCGACGTATCGAAAAATTGTCAATATCTTCAAAAGAACAGAACAAACATTAAACATTTAAAGAAAGTGCTGTTCACTGATAATTGCAGTGACAATATACTCTGGCCTAAAATTTAAGATACCCAAAAGAAAAAAAGTGTATTATATAACTATACATATATATGGTCAGGGGGCAGAATACACACACCAACCAATAATAACAACATGATACAATCCGGATTCTAATGCATAATCCGCCTCCACATCCGGACAATTATGGTTTTACCATGTGTATGAAAGAACGCAATCAGATTGCTCAGCTCTTGCTGGCTGGACTATATTTACAACATGGCTGCCAAACAGGGTACGACGGAGGAAATAGAATATGTTTCTTTATTCTTTATTGCTAACGGAGGAAAAGAATTATGTTTCTTTGTCCAACGAACTCGTAGACTTAACGTATAGCAACCAGTAAGCCGTATTTTGAATAGGGTGCCTTAACCAGAAGTCAAAGCGATTTGGCCATCGGAGCTTTACTGTAGACGTTTCGACACCAAACCGTTTTCAATTTCTTCAATAAATTTTTTGTTGAAAAATTGCGTCAAAAATCGATTAGACATGTATGATTTTAATTTTATATTCCGATTCTTAAATAAGTGATAGGCCTATTGTTACAAAATATTTTTGTACATGTTGCAACTGCCTAATCCTGACTGCTCTACACAAGTTGTAGCTACTGTTGTACAGTTGTAGCGGAGAAAAGATATCATCTTCTGATTGACTTTTCCGTCAGAAGGTGGTATCTTTTCCGCTACAATAGTAGTAGCTAAACAGGTTGGAACACTCTTCTTCTTTGTTTTTCATGACTCCGTCAATAATGAAGTTTACGTCACGGTGATCTGTACTCCAACAATGTTAGAGATGTAAAGGGAGAGGGTCGGTGTGACTTGTAAATAGTGTTAAATACGGTCACTGATCACGGTGACTTCTGGTCACATGTGGTCTAGGAGCCGTAGATTACCACAGCCCTGGGTTCGACGGTCAGCATGACTTCTTTGGCTCATCTATAATCATAGGTAGAAGTCTCGTGGTTTGAGCCGAAAACCAGGATGGAGTAGATAAAAAGAGACGGTTCAGTCCACGCCTGTCACTCGACAGAGGCGATGCTTCTTATGGGTTCCCCGTTAATTCCACGCCGGTGGACACCGGGTTCGATCTATTTCCTGGATCGGGGCACTCAACAGGAATGTGTATTTCCCTGTTCTTCTACAGAGATATAGCACGACGAGACACTTTTGATCACTACGTCTTACTCGATATTGCACATCAGAAGTTTCTCAATATTGAGATCTAATATTATTGGATTAGGTGATCTGTAGGGGTGCAAGATATGCCATAACATTAGAGTCGACTGGTCAGCCATTTTTTTATCGGACGTTATTTTGCTGACTGTCGACATAATGTTCCAAAAGTGTCTTTTCGTGCTATACCTCTAACATTGTTGGAGTAGGGTGCAAGGTTGTTGACTGGAAGGATTGAATTGTGTTTTTTAGTGTACATGTATTGTACTGTGTATAGGATAAAATATGTGTGCAGAACTAGTGGCTGTGCATGAGGTCTTCAAGGGCTACGTGGGAAATATGTGCCTTGAAGACCTCGAGTGTAGTGCATACATTGTACTTCTGCTACAGGGAGGAGATTCCGTTGTGTTATTGTTTGTGGGAAGAATGAATATTTGTATGTGTCCTTTGAAATTTGTCTGAAGGAGTGTGGATCGGAGTGAGTAAGGTCTGGTGTTCGACAGCAACTATATTATGTATTATTTTGTAGAAAAGTATCAATCTTGTGTGTAGCTGTCGTGTCTGTAATATTAATGTTGACCAGTTGAGTTGATGTATCATGAACATGCATATATTGAATTTGGTTTGTGTTGTGGGTGTTCCATATGGAAGAGCAATTTGGGTTGGACTAGTGCTTTGTATGTGTGTTCTTGTGATTTAACTTTTAAGTCGTGCTATCAATCTTTTGCGTTTGGGGTGATATTATTTATGTTATGTTCCATTTTAGGTTTTTTACTCCCGTTTATGCAGCTACATTTGAGTAACAGTTCTTTATTTGAGAGACACAAATATAGGATTCTGTGAAATGAAAATGGTTAAAGTTGTTTTAATTTTTTTGTCATAAAAGGGCATCATAGTTTTCAGATATTTTATTTACCCATAAAGCTTATTTAAAATTCTATGCTTTTGTGCTCCATGAACTATTGACTTCTAATGTCTCACTTTGAAGTTTGTCATAAAATGGCTTGAAGTATAATGCTAACCGGTACCATTGACTACAGTTTATAGCCATCAGGGAAATTAAGTGCAAATGTCATGATTGATTGAGTTTTACCTGTGTTCTATTTTTGCCCCATAGTAAGCAATAAAGGTGATTTTGTTTGTGACTTTTACAAACATTTAGAATTTTGTTTCCATTTGAGTAATAATGTAGTAATTGTATTATTGATGGTGTCATGTAAAAATTATGACTCCTTTTTTTTCATCATGTATTTCTAATGGAAAACTCGTAATTGGTTCTATTTTCATAGGATACAGAGACTGAAAATGATAACAACATTCAAGCATGGAAACGTAAGACAGAGAAAGCAAAAAAATCAGAAATCCTTAAAGAGCTCAATAAACTACGAGTACAGTGAGTATTACTATACTATGAAATGTAACCTTAACATGTACAAGAGAAAAAAAATTCTATACACAGTAATGTCACTATTTTTATTATATTTACTCCAATTTACAACATTACATATCATATTTGTCTTATGTGATTTTCTGTGAACAGAATATGCAAGAAATTGATAATATACTTGGGAATAATGGTAGGACTATTGAAATTGGTTACTGATATACTTGGGTAGTTAAACAGTAGACAATTTGAAATTGGTTACTGATAAATATTAGTTTAAGGAAAATGGATAAGACAAATGTGTTTGTAAAAAGGTAATAAAATAAGAATTTTGACCAATTGAACATTTTGATTTACGTGTTAACATTTTTTAGGTCACCTACAGTCTATTGACCTGAATCGCCTAATGTGCGTCGTCCGTCTTGCGTCGTATATCCGTAAACAATTTACATTTTTCGACTTCTTCTCCAAAACTGCTGAAGCAATTCAATGAAATTTTGCACAAACCCCTTGGTCCCCACCCCCAGGGAGCTATGGGAGGGGCCACAAAAATTTTTCTCCACTCACAGATGTGATGTAAAATTTAAATACTCTGAAGTCATAGATAAAAAGGTCCTAAGGTCCTTTACAAAAATTGTGAATTATATTACCCCGTGGGGTCTCACGTTTCCCCCTGGGGAGGGGGGTTTAAGTTTTACTATAGTTTAGTTATAGAGGGAAAACACATTTTTGAGTATTATTTGATCACTTGTAATAGGAAATGAGTCAAATATTGTCAGAATTATCAGTATGATATGGTCATTGAATCCTATTAACCTATATTCCATGACTGACCCCAAGGGGGCCTTAGGGGCGGGGTCAAAAAGGGGTCAAATAGGCTATAACTTCAAAAATCTTCTTCTGAAATTCTGGGAAATGGTAGAATCAACATACTCTTCATAGATGGGAAAGGTCTTGAGGTCCTTTACAAAAATTGTGAATTATATGTCCCTGGGGTCTCATGTTTCCCCTGGGGAGGGTCAAATTTGTGACTATGGGTTTTCATAATAGTACAAAATGACACCCCGGGGTTAGGAAAGGGGCATTTGGCTATATTTCTTAAACTTTCTAATGCAATTGTTAGGTCTGTTAAGGGTGGGGATTAGTCAATCTGGGTTAGAATTATTAGCAATGATATAGACGACTTCTTCTCTGATTTTAACATCCTTATATCCATATGGGGCTGGTCCTGGCCCATATAAACGACCCCCAGGGGCACCCTAGAATGGGGGTTGGGGCCAAATGGGAGCTCAAAACAAAAGGGGTCGTTTGGAATTCCAACATTTCAAAAATCTAATGCTGGTGCTGAATTGTACACAGAGGGGCGGGGGTCAAAAGGGGCCAATTGATGACTTCTTCTCTGAACCTAATAATCTTCAGGACTAGGGATTAAAAAGTCAAATTTCTGCATAAAATCACTGACTGACTTTTGCAAGGGCTGAAGGGTGGAGTCAATGATATAAACGGGCAAATATAGCATCCTTATAGTTGTTTGAAATTGTACATATGGGCATTAATACCGGTCTTTTTAGTTTTGTTCATTCTTTGTCTGTATCTGATGGGTATTCATAGCATCCATTGTAATGGTTGTGATTCAGGTGACCGCCACCATTCGATCAAGGCCCATGAGCCTTTTAGGGATCTTAAATTTCATATGTAAAGTTGTGCATATTGCATTTTCATAACGTAGAAGAAATGTATCAACTGTGATAAGTTGTGCATTTGACATTTTGGGACATGTCTTCTTGATTTTGAATCAAGAAAAGTACTGTTTAAATTTCATATTGTTTCCCCTAGAATGATTTGGCGACCAATTCTTTATTACGGTATCGCTGGTGGGATCTTTCTCAAATTAGTAGGTTCACCCCTTAGGGGACCTCGGAGTTAACCCGCCAGGCAGTCCCTAAAAACCCTCAGAAAGTACTGAAGGGAATGTAGGGTTCACTATTTCTCAGAAACGAGGTTTCCTAGTATTGAATGAATCTTTTCTTTTCAATATGTAGGTTGTCTAGGGCTCTTGTGTGCATAATGGTTTTGGATTCGTTCGGTAACAAATGGCCCACCAGGCTGCATACTTGGGAATTTGATAGTTAAAGTTTGTTATCACTATTTCTCAGAAAGTATTGAATGAATCTGTCTCAAATTTCATGTATAGGTTCCTCCTAGGGCCCTAGTTGTGCATATTTCGATTTGGGATTCCGATCGATTAACAAGATGGCCGCCAAGGGAGCTATCTTGGATTTTGATAGTTGAAGTTTGTTACTGCTTTTTCTCAGAAAGTACTGAAGCGATCTGTCTCAAATTTTTATTATGTAGTATGTTTGCAAAAAGTTTTGACAAAGAAAAGTTCTTTCCATTGTCAGACATAGATCATTCTTTGAGTGGGCGCCAAGATCCCTCTGGGATCTTTGTTCTAATTGTCAGAGGTCATGTGATAAATTTGACTAACAAAATACCAGGTGAGCGATTACAGGCCCTCATGGGCCTTTGTTTTTTTTTAAGTTTTTCATCCACAACTTACAGTTTGGTTCCCTAATAAGTGCTAAATGCTTAGTCATGCTATAATTTACTACCCATTGAACATGTACATGATATATTTTTTAAGCCAAAGTTGTGCATGGTAAACAAATGCAATACATAACCAAACATGTACCATACCTGAGGAGCACAGTTAAACAAATGCAATACATAACCACTGATGCATGCAATTTAATTTTTAGATAAGAACATGCATCTACTTAGGTAAACACACTACTGTAAGAGTGATTTGAGTACTTCTAGAAAAAATTCTTTACTACCCTGGCAAGGGCCAGGGTTCGGCATACAAGACATCCTGCCATTATGTGTAATGGTGGACAGTAAGCGAGTTTGAACATTTCACATACATTTCACTACAGTGGGCTTTTATAGCATATCACAGTAAAACCAAATTAATTAATTTCTATTAGAAGTAGTCTGTTTCTGAAATATGTGCAAATTTTAATGTATTCTTAGACTGAATCGTCCCTTTAACTTTTAGTCAAGCAATATCATTGTACTACTACTTACTGTAAAGTAGCATATACATTTTACCATTTATATACCATCATGTATGATAGTAATTGTATGACTGATACTCATCAAAGACGATATTCTGATATGTTTGGCCTTTATTTCAGGATTGTTGCCCTTGACAGAGAAAAATCTACCCATCTCTATAGTAAAAGAAATGACTTCCGGCAAGATTTCCTTCCACTTCAAGAAATGGAAACAAAAGCTACAGAGAGTAGAAAGACAGAACGTAAGAAGAATGATCTGATTTTTGTTTATTTCTCATTATTGACTGTACCTTCAGAGTGTACAGATCTCGATAATGTTTTATGGTACATCCTTTATGATGAGCTGTTAAAAGGATATGCAGCACCATCTAATAATTTTTTAGAAATATTTTATAGGCCCTGTCAAATGTAGAGAGAAGTAAGTGAAATGGCTTGGATCCCAGTTTTCTAGTTTATGTCCAGTAACCGGCAGCTTGCCAGTGAAAACGGACTGCAGCCTAACCAGTCACTCAAATCAAATGTAGAGAGAAGTTTACATCTACTGGTATATCAATTATAAAAGGTATTAATTAAATGATTAAATACTATAAAATTTCTTTTTCTTCCTTGAGGGAAAAAAGCTGTTTAGGATGATGACAGGGATTTATACTATAATTAGGGCTTTTTCTCATTGCTTTGGGAATGGGGCCCGTGGCTTTGAATATGTGCGACAAAACCAAGATAGCATAACAAATAAGATATTTCATTTCCAGTGTAGTTTATGTACTTTTCGATCTGAAGCCCAATTCACAAAATATCTAAAGCCGTAGCCCTTTAAGTCCATGCAATATTTTTTGATAGTTTTCAAGAAACTTTGATTTTTTGTAAATTTAATGCTTGAATTTGGAAAAATTTAGAGGCTTTTGCAATGGAGAAGATGGGGCCAAAAAATGGACCCCAAATCATGCTGAAAAAAAAGCCCTGATAATAAGCAATTGTTTTATTTTCAGAAATAAAGTTAAAACAGCAACTTGAGAAGATCAGTCACATGGTGAAGAGATTCCACACAGAACTGAAAGATGTGAAGCCCACGCCAGAGTGTAGGTCTTAGTTTTAGAACTAATAATAGGTCTCTGTTATTCGTTCTAATAGACATAATTAACGGAACTATTGATGTGTCTGCCTCGAGTTCATGTATTCTAACCTGTCTTCTTGGAGGCTTCCATATCCATTTGTGATCTTCGTAGAAAAGAAGTTCTCCAGGAAGATCTTTCAGCATTATATACAGATTAAATTCTTGATGGTGTTCTGATTTGTTTTGTTCTGATGATATTACCTGGTAATACTAGTACTGTATGTATACAGATAGTGATTGAAATAACTTTGAAGCACTATTGATTAGTAAGACTAATAGAAATCACAAATCCTTTTCATGGATGGAGAACAAAATTAGGTATATCTTCTTGCAAAATTAAATATCATAATATAAAATATTTTCAAAAATCTGTCTTTCATTTTGTAGTTGTAGAAAAGCTGAAAATCATAATGGAAGAAATTGAAAGCACAATAAATGCTTTTAAGGAACAACAAAGAAGACAGTAAGTAAATAAAATGATGTTGGGGATCTCAAGTAAGGTCACATAAGACAGGGAGTTGCTATATACAGGGAGTTGCTCAGACAGTCTTGACTGTACATCCGGGGGCAGTACATAAAGTAACAATTCCTTTAATAACTCATTTGTCCGCCATTAATTCTCTGTATTGTATAGAAGTAATAAGTTAGCATTTTTATCAGCAATGTGATACAACACGAAATTGTCTTAAACACTCTTTGTTTGATTTTTTTATCCCCCGCCCAACGAAGTTGGCGGGGGATATACTAATGGGTTCCGTCCGTTCGTCTGTCCGTCCGTCTGTACGAATGGTTTCCAAACATAACTCTAAAACCAGTAGAGATATTTCCACGAAACTTCGTACACACATTGGTCTTATGGTCTAGTAGTGCCTTTTGCTATTTTTAGGTTTGCATTTTTTGCATTTTTTTCCGTAACCATGGAAACATTGCTGAAAATATCATATTTTTTGTACCAGGTTCGTTTCCGGAGCATAACTCTAAAACCAGAAGAGATATTTCCACGAAACTTCATAGACACATTGGTCTTATGGTCTTGTAGTGCCTTTTGCTATTTTAAGGTTTTCACTATTCGTAATTTTTTCTGTAACCATGGAAACATTGCTGAAAATGGCAGATTTTTGTGTAAGAATCGTTTCCGGAGCACAATTTTAAAACCAGCAGATATTTCCATAAAACTTCATAGACACATTCACTTTTTGTGCTTTTTTCTGTAACCATAGAAACATTGCTGAAAATATATTTTTGTAGCAGGTTCATTTCCGGAGCATAACTCTAAAACCAGCTGGTTTTTTTATACACATAAGTCTCCACAATCAAACTTACGGTAAACCTTCGGTTAGTTCAAACAAAATTAAATAAATATTGATGGACCAGTTCGAATTATCCGAAATTAAGCTTCAGGAAAAAGTCGTGAGTTCGAACTATCCGAGTTGAAATCGGTAAAAACCAGTTTTGAGTACCGATGTACCTGGCATAAGCAATGTAAGGCAGAAAATCTATAGGGAAAGTATTTAGATTCCTGAAGATATTATATTCAATCATTTTCTCGTAAACATGAGCATTTAATTGGTGAATTTATAATCAATTGCGTAGCAGAAGCCGCATGCATATGTGCACGTGGACAAGGCCTCAAACAGCACCGTTCACGATCGCGGCCTATAATTTACATCAACGTCCATTAAAGGCCCATTACCTTTCCGGAGCAAAATATAAAGGTTTCTTAAAAAACATTAATAACATCAGAAAATGCATACCGATGACCTAAAATAAGGTTACGACACCAAACATATGCAAGATTTCCTGCGTAATATATGAAAACAGTGGAGAGTCAATTCGCTGTTTTGCCGTTCTGGCGCAGTGATAGTCAACTACCGCGCGGTATTTCGGACGAAGGCGGGAAACATTAATACGACCCGCTTTATGAAAATAAACATTTGATTTATTTTAATCAAAACGTTCAGAAGGTGATGATGAATGTAGTATTAACGGTAAGTTAATAATTCTTAAGACTCTACAAAATCATCGATCTTGTTTTTTTATTCCCATTTTAAAAATTAAAAGCCGTTTCGGAAAGGTAGTGGGCCTTTAACTGAGATAGAAACTTTATTTAAACCACAGAAAATCAAGTTAGATCTTTGTTATATTTCGTAACAAACGTAAATTTATTTCTTTAACTTTTTTAGTAAAGAAAATCCGGTTGCATTTACGAAACTGCTGTTGAAAATATTTGTTTACATTCATTTCGTAAAATTAGGTCACAATGGCACTGTGACTGTCAGATTGTCTAAAACCCGGTTGCATCGTAAAATGACGTAACGTAGTTTTAACCTAGATGAAAAGCCTGCGTATCTATTGTGTCATTTACGCCAACACGAGGAATTGTTTTTGGCAGAGCTTGGTAATATGTAATTCAAGCTCCCTTTGCTGTGAGCCCAGCGACTGTCTTTTGATGGGGGGGAGGGGGGGGGGGGGGGGGGGGGGGGGGGGGGGGGGGGGGGGGGGGGGGGGGGGGGGGGGGGGGGGGGGGGGGGGGGTTGGGGGGGGGGGTGGGGGGGCTCGCGTGTTGACACCCTCGGTAACTGGGCGGCTTGTCCAAGCCAGCGGTGAGGCACGTTTTATAACAGGTAATTTTAAAAACCTTGATTTTGCAATGGAATTAAAGCGTAGATTGAATGCCATATTTTTAATGTACGACCTTTAACCTGTGATATCCCGTATTTATGATTGGGATCTTGAACATACCATGTGGTCGAGTTTTCTTTTTCCACGAGTTTTTCCATCAAGGTACAAGCGAATTTAAAGATTAATACATTGTCGGGGGGCCTAAGATTAAACATTTAGGCCTTGCTGCTTTGTGTATGATATATTCGGGCATAAAATAATATTGGTAATTAATGCTGTTAAATGGTTCATTACTGTATCTGTCTGTATGGTCATTATAATGATGAATCATTTATACAAATGCTTTAATTCCAAATCATCAAAATGTTTTGCAATAAGCAAAAGTATAACTTCCATAGTTTAGGGGACCCATGCGAATGCGCCAGATTTAACTGACAAAAATATGACTTTTTTACGTTCAATAATTTTGACGGTTTCGACACAATTCTGAAATAGGAAATTGGAATATAAAAAGTCAGTGGTTTCTAACTATCACTAGCATAAAAAAATTACTGTTTTTTCTGGAAAAAATTGTGTGTTTGAACTATCCGGCGGTTCGAATTAACCGGAGGTTTACCGTACTTCAACTTTGATATCTCCATTGGCGGGGGATCTGAATGACTATGTCCTTGTTAATATTGTAACAGAACTCATAAATCACTGTATGTTAGATTTTTTTAATAATGTAACAGAACTCATAAATCAGGACACTGCAGTTTGAGTTTCACGTTTAAATGCATCATTATTATTTATATGTTATTTCAGATACGAGGAGTTGATGAGAGAGGAGCGGACCACTACACAGGAGATTCTGGCCCTGGAGAAGAAGTTTGAGGCGTGGTCCCAGATGGGTGATGATTTACCATCAGCCAGGAAGGCGGCCCCTACTGCCCACTGCCCCATTGGCCAGTGCTAGGGATATCACTAAAGACCTCCCTCCAGAGGTAGCAGCATTCGAGGTAATGTTTCAGTGGATTTACACCACCGTGACTGTTACAATGACATCCATTAGAAATTATTTCTTTATATGCATGTATCGCGAGAAATTTCTTTATATTAATATTTAGAAAAGAAGATTTCAACATGATACACTGCCATGTGGCTATTAAATATCTGTCAATAAATGCTAATCATACACCTGTCAACAACAAATAATATCAATGATTTTTTCATAATTGTTCATTTTCAAAGAGTAATGTTAATTTGTTATTTCAGAAATTTCTTGAGCAAACTGGAGGTGTACGAGGAGGATGGGATGAGTATGACCATCAAACATTCCTAAAGTTTAGACATCGGAACAAGGTAATTAATCAGATATTGGTAATTCAAATACTCTAAAAGTAATTATGGACATTATTTATTATATGTTATAATGAGATAATTACTGGGAATATGTAACAACGACCTATTCAGATGATTACTTAATTAAAAATTTAAAAGCTGTTAAATAAAGTGGAAAGGAAAATAGTCATGTATCATAATTTGATCAGCATGGTTGGTTTGAGAAAATTTCCAGTTGTCACTGATAGAATTTCTGTAAAATGAAATTTTGTTGATTTTAATAATTTATCAATAGACAGATTCTGTTTAAAATGATCTATGAGATATTAAAAAACAATGAATTTTAATACTGATATTTTTTAAATGAAACATTAATTTTGATATTAGAGATAAAATATTGGGTAGTATATAGACATTGTGTACATTTCAGGGTCGACCAGCCTTTCTACAGCAGTGCCTCATAGCTATACCAACACGTACAGAGGAAGAAAATCACAAATCATGAGGATTGGTACCAAACGTATCTAGATATGAACGAGAGTAAGAAAGAAAGCATACGTAAATGGAAGGAAAGAAAGCAGGTATATGATGTGACATCAAATTTCATGAGGATATTTTATATATATTCAAACATTATGTTTTAAGAATAGAAAAGATGGTTGTGCAGTTCTAAAGATAAATATGTAATGATATCAATCATGAAACTATGGAATGGGGAAAGCAATCTGATTAAAATACAGATCCTTATAACCACTCCGTTCATTAGAGGATCTGAGAAAATCCCATGAAGGGTCATGTTCGGATAACCTTTATACCACGTGTAATTAAGAACAAATGCATAATCTGCACGTTGCTATATCAATTGACAACGCCATTTCGCTCCAACACATATATACGATTAGTTTTGTTGTGCTCTTAGGGCAAGATGACTACATACAAATAATAATTCTGATATATTTTCAAACTATTTCGTCCACTGAAATTCACTGTCAAAATTTTGCCAGCAGCGACTTGATTGGCCAATTCTAAAGGTCAACTGGACATGACCCCTATTGGGATTTTCTCAGATCCTCTTATCCAACGTAGTGATAATAAGGATATGTATTTTAATCAGATTGTGGGGAAAGAAAACACTTTTCTTTATATTGAATTATCTCCCTTAGATTATCTCTTCTATTGCTTGAGTAAAAAAGCCTGCAATTTTTTTTCCTGACAAATCAAGACTTTTAGCATACAATACTTAAAGATGCTCCACCGCTGTCAAATGGCATGTTTTCTCTATCAAAAACAGGAGCAGACGATTTAGTATTTATCTTCAATTACAAAAATTACTTACTTTACACCATTACCACCATTGCAAAGTTTGAGCTTCTAATTTTACTTCAAGTTAAAAATATGAAAATTAATTAATTGCATCCCGAAAAAAATCCGTGTCACTATATCCTATATGAAAGGAAGTACTGATTGCGCATGCACCAAAGGCGAAATGAATTATTTTATATTATTTTTGTGTTAATTAGACATATATATACACGATCAAACACCAATTATTGTTCAACTGAGGAATATCATTTATGCTTTGTCGGCGGTGGAGCATCTTTAACTGTTTGTAAAGTTTCTTTTGAAATTGTCTCCCCTTTGATTACATATTTAAGAGATGTAAAATATATACTGACCAACATTTCATTAGCTTACTATTTTATATCAGTGTTACACATTTCATATTTTCTATACAGAGAGAAAAAGATGACTTAGTTTCACTTGCTGATGATAACCTCAATAATAAAAAGAAGAGAGAAGAGGAAAAACAACAAGCCATGAAGGAAAAAATAGAAAATGAAAAGATGGAAAGATTTTCAAAACTGAATGCATGGAAGGTAAACATGTTTATTTATAGTTATTGAAACATGTGTTTGCAGGTGTTAGACTATTATTTATTATAGTATACAATTTGATTCTTCATAATTAAGTTTTAAGTGCTTTGTTATTGCATTGCTGAGTCTTCCATGAGAATAGCCCTTATCTACAATTCACACCAATACCATAGTTATAAATACCAGGTAATATTTCTTGTACATTTTGTGTTATTGATTTCAAGGTCTACAATGGGGATTCTATCAAATTTGTGTTATTGATTTCAAGGTCTACAATGGGGATTCTATAAAACATAAGTTGCTCATGTTTTGTCCCTCAGGTTCAGAAAGAAATTGAAAGAGCAGAAGCAGAGGAAAAAATATTAAGACAACAACTTGAAAATTCCAAGAAAAAAGACGACTTCAAAAAGAAACAGGTATTTATTGGACATTTAACAGTTGTAATATTGTAATACAGTAAAGCAATTTTAACGTAGCGTGAAAAATTAAAAATTTAGCATATCAATAATTCCGTTATGCCAAATTCAATACTTTGAGAAATATTCTGGGTCAAGTATCGATGAAGGAGGGACCTTTCATCTTATTGAAT
Organism: Argopecten irradians; assembly: GCF_041381155.1. NCBI lineage: Eukaryota > Metazoa > Mollusca > Bivalvia > Pectinida > Pectinidae > Argopecten > Argopecten irradians. The sequence goes on along the minus strand of NC_091143.1, from coordinate 20,429,648 downwards.
ATAAAAAAAATTATCTAAACATTTGGTAGATATAGAAAATATATATGATAATAAGATATGTGTACCATGCTGTTTGTGTAGATTTGTCACATACTTACATGACCCTGGCTGTTAATAGGACGTAAAAATAAACAAACAAACCAAAAAGTGTAGATTTGTGGTTTATTTGTACCATCCCATTACAGACAGAGATGAAGGCCCAGGTGGAGGAATACAGAAAAAAACGAGAAGAAGAGGAGGAGTTTGTAAGGATTCAGCAAGAGGAATGGGAAAAGGAGCAAAAAGAACGACAAAAACAGATCTCAGCTAGAGAAATAACGAGGTTTAGACAGAGGGTAAGAAAAATAACCTGAAATAGACAGAGGATTTAGGAATATTAGCAAGAATAATGATTAAGCTTATGCACTGGGTAAAGATATTAACTTACCTATTGTTGTTTTAAAATTCACGAATAAAGCACATGAATCTAAAACTTACAAGGTTTTATCAGAGGTTTTAATGATAACATACAGTTTAGTGCAGAATAAATTATCTTATATGACATTTGTTAAAACTAAAGATGATTTTGCCAAAACAATGTCTGTCATCCGCTTGTCCCTGATATACATTTTTAGGTCATCTGACCCGAAGGGTCAGGATGACCTATAGGCGTCATGTTTCAGTCTCGTCGTCGTTCCGCCGAGTCCGCCGGTCCGCCGTCAGCCGTGCGTTCACCGTCCGCGTGCTGTTAAGCTTTTCACTATTTTGAACTTCTTCTCAAGTTCTTACCTGTTGCAATTTGGCTGAAAACTTGCATTGAAATGATCCTGCCATGAGGTCCGCGACCAAAAGTGTTGTTATTTTTTGTGGGTCGATCCGAAATCCCAAGTATGGCCGCCACAGCCGCCATCTGAAAACACATTTTGAACTTCTTCTCAAGTTCTACTGGTGCGATTAGGCTGAAACTTGCATGAAATGATCCTGACATGGTTCCCGACAAAGTGTTGTTACTTTTCGGGTCGTATCCGAAATCCACATGATGGCCGCCACAGCCGCCATCTTGAAAAAACATTTTGAACTTCTTCTCAAGTTCTACCGGTGCGATTTGGCTGAAAAACTTGCATGAAATGATCCTGACATGGTCCCGACAAAAGTGTTGTTACTTTTCGGGTCAATCGCGAAATCCAAGATGGCCGCCACAGCCGCCATCTTGAAACACATTTTTGAAACTTCTTCTCAAGTTCTACCGGTGCGATTTGGCTGAAACTTGCATGGGAAAAATACAAATGATCCTGACATGGTCCCGACAAAGTGTTGTTATTTTTCGGGTCGATCCGAAAGATCCAAGATGGCCGCACACACGCCGCCATCATGAAAAACACATTTTGAACTTCTTCTCAAGTTCTACCGGTTGCGATTTGGCTGAAAATTGCATGAAATGATCCTGACATGGTCCTGACACAAGTGTTGTTATTTTTTGGGTCGATCCGAAATATCCAAGATGGCCGCCACAGCCGCCTTCTTGAAAACACATTTTGAACTTCTTCTCAAGTTCTACCGGTTTCGATTTGGCTGAAACTTGGCCTGAAATGATCCTGACATGGTCCCCAGACAAAATGTGTTGTTACTTTTTCGGGTCGATCTGAAATTCCAAGATGGCCGCACCCACACAAATCCGCCATCTTGAAAATACATTTTGAACTTCTTCTCAAGTCCTGCCAGTGCGATTAGGCTGAAACTTGCATGAAATGATCCTGACATGGTCCCGACAAAGTGTTGTTATTTTTCGGGTCTATCCGAAAATCCAAGATGGCCGCCACAGCCGCCATCTTGAAAACACATTTTGAAACTTCTTCTCAAGTTCTACACGGTGCGATTTGGCTGAAACTTGCAATGAAATGATCCTGACTTTGGTCCCGAACAAAAAGTGTTGTTATTTTTTGGGTCGATCCGAAATTCAAGATGGCTGCCACAGCCGCCATCTTGAAAACACATTTTTGAACTTCTTCTCAAGTTCTACCGGTGCGGTTTGGCTGATACTTGCATGAAATGATCCTGACATGGTTCCGATCAAAGTGTTGTTATTTTTCGGGTCAATACCGAAATCCAAGATGGCCGCCAAAGCCGCCATCTTGAAAGCACATTTTGAACTTCTTCTCAAGTTCTACTGGTGCGATTTTGGCTGAAACTTGCATGCAAAATGATCCTGACATAGGTTCCCGACAAAGTGTTGTTATTTTTCGGGTCGATCCGAAAATCCAAGATGGCCGCCACAGCCGCCCATCTTGAAAATACATTTTTGAACTTCTTCTCAAGTTCTACCTGTGTGATTTGGCTGAAACTTGCATTGAAATGATCCTGACATGGTCCCGACAAAGTGTTGTTATTTTTCGGTGTTGATCCGTAATCCAAGATGGCCGCCAAAGCCGTCATCTTGAAAACACATTTTGAACTTCTTCTCAAGTTCTACCAGTTTGATTTGGCTGAAACTTGCATTGAAATGATCCTGACTATGGTCCCGACAAAGTGTTGTTATTTTTCGGGTCAATCCCGAAAAACCAAGATGGCTGCCACAGCCGCCATCTTTAAAAGTTCTTACACATTTGGCTGAAACTTGCTTCTCAAGTTCTGCGAATGTTGCGCTACCACTGGGAGGATCGTCCCTGTAATATAGGCTCAGCCGCTCTATGATCTGTGTTTGTAATTGTAAGCAAATCGATAAACTATAGAACCCATGGCAATTACATAAACAAACCCAACAACCCAAACAAATGAAATAACAACTATTGATAACACATAACTCACCCACTTGAATCACCCATACCCTACACCCACAACCCCACCAACCCACAATCCCACAATAACCCAATACGTAACAACATTTAACAAAAATCACCACCAACATCCCCCAAAACCATACAATCCAATACATTTACCCATCCCAAAAAAAACACACACCTCACAACAAATCTCATACAACCCCAACCCACATTCCAACACAAACCTCTTACCCCCCCCCTTTACCCCAAACCCCCTTACCAAAATAACATCTCAACTCTCTCAAAAAGGATCAATAATCTAACAAACCAATACCAAAAGCGTGTCACTTAAATGGTACAGTAACCCTCCATATTGAATTAGGAAGTACCATAGCCGAACCTACACCCACCCCCCGCTATTAATTTCTGTCGCCCTGAGACAGATCGAATTGTTTGTGTATCTAACGTCGCAGAAGTTGTCTGCCCTCTCGATCCCATAATCGAAGATAGGGCATACGAAACATTATAGTGCCATAATCAATTTATACTGAATTATACGTCTATATGTATGTGACATTGTAATGATTACTGATTGTTTGGTTTAGGGTCATGGGAATAGGTGTCGGACTCGTGCCTGGTCCTCCGGGGGGGCCCGGGCCGCGCGCGGGGCGGTCTTCCCGCTAGAATCGGGTTAAGAGGTTGCGATGGGTGTGGGTTGTGGAGGATGGCCCATTGGGGCACACGGAGGTGACCGCGGAGTGGTGGGGGGAGGTAGTGTGGGTGGGTGCAAAAGGAGTTGTCGGTGTTAAGGGTGTTTGGAGTCAAGAGTTTTTGTGAAATAATTTCATTGACCAGACTTTTAATACATGAGAATGCAGAAGTTTGATCAAAATACCTTGATTAGCAATGATAAAGAATGTTCTAATATTAATTAAGATGATGTTTATTTACATGGTGCTTCTTGGTTGGGGTACTAGTTATCTAAATATACATTGTAATGAAAATTCATTTTCTGCAGGATAAAAAATCATTAGTTGAAAAATTGAAGAAGAAAGACCAATTAAAAGATGAGGAGAAAAGGGAAAAAGAAAAGCGATTAGCAAAATTAAAAAGTCAGGTGAGTTTATTACAGGGAGATCTCATTGTTCTTGATTGTGTACTCCTCTATAATGTTACACATGCCTGACTTGCTCTATAAATACATAATACACAAAATACATTTCTATAAAAATTTGTCAAATACCTGTGCATCCATAGCCTAATTATTTGAATTGCATTTAACATACTATTATAAAAGAAAGAAAAAAAAGATATGATGTTTCTGGTTTAGAATTATATCTACATGGTCATATAAACTTTTACCGATTTATTTTACATAAATTTGAAATAAGTTAAATCACTTGATACTGTTAATTAAAATCACTTTTGATTGCCTGGATGTATATCTGTGTGAGAAGTCTTTGAGAGGAAGGAAACTGGAGTGTCTGGAGAAATCCTTTGTAATCGCCTGGTCACGCATGTGACCCCTAACCTTTGAACGTTTCTTGTTTAAAATTCATTAGTTGCAATATTAATAGTGCTTGTTAATGATCTACGTAAGTGTCATTATTGATATTCAGTAGGCCATGTTACCTTTAATTCACAGCTCTTGCCATAGTATTTTCTGTGTTGTTAGGTGGAAATAGAGGTAGATCGTGACCCTAACAGGCTACTACAACCCACCGCTGGTTGGAAATCCAGAACTAAAGAGATTGGGCCGAGTGGTTCAGGACAGGTGATACACATGCAGCACAGGTGAGTTTCCCATTTATGTAATGGATAGTAAGGAAATAAGTTTGATTTTAGATACAATTTTTTCTTCGCCCAAAGGCAAAAATATAAAATCAAAACGTTTTACTTACATGTTTATTTTTGTGGTATTGCATAGTATTAATTTTGGATATGCAATCTGTGTTCAATTCAACAGATGTTTCAAAAGAAAACCTTAAAACATTCATCAGTCTTAAATACTGTCCTTTTCTGTTCTATGGGCAGAGTGGGGTTGGAGGAGTTCTTTTCTATTGGTGGGGTTGGGGGGAGTTCGTTGCGATGGGTGGGATGTATGGAGAAGTTATAAGCCATATTTGTGCATCACATCACTTAATATTGTTTCTCATACATATTTGTAGTTTGTTCCATTTAACATGTACCAGAGGCATACATTCTCCATCAGAGTTATACTTGATCTTTAGAGTATACATTATCTATCATACATTAATTCACAAGTTTCTCTAAATTCTTTTTCATTTATTTAAAGTTAGGTTTCGCCCAATGAAAGATAAAGACTATGAAATCGAAATTTATCTTGTACAAAGATATAATCTTCAGATCATTTTCAATGCGTACAGTGAACAATAGAGTGGTCAGTTGCCTAGCTTGACCAGGAAAATACACCTCTAAAAATAGAGCGAAGTCAAGCTTTACATAGAACATGACGTTTTTTTTTTCATAAACAAGGCCGCATTAACAAAAAGGAAGCTTGCAACAAAAAGTCAGATAGCAGTGACAGTTTGCCACTGCATGTTTAGTTAAAAAACAACAACAACAAATCGAAGTGCGATGGACTGTTTATACATATTATATAAATTAAAACACGTCATGTTACTTAAGTACGCTCGCTAGCTTAGTACACCAAACATATATGTAGTTAGTCTGTGGCTGTATGTGCGCTTGCATATGTGTTGAAATTTAACTCACCACGTGAAACACAAGTCCCAACAGATCGGGGCAAGTTGGCTTCTGTTCCTTCTATTGCTACATGCCATCTCTGAATTTCATTCCCTAGAGATATCCTAGGGTGCCAACGATTCCATTCTAATTTCCTCCTCTCTGTTGTCGATTCAGATATATATATTTTTTTTATCTTCACGCTTTCGTTCAGCCATTTTGTTTACTTTTAGTGCGTAACAATGCTCATACGCAAAACTTCGACAACACAATCCATCACAGCGTCATTTGCATACTATTCTGTCTGGCAGACATCGTAATAAATCGAGAATTTTCGTCAATTTTGTAATCAAGACACATTTGTTCAATCTCATAAGCATAAAGAAATTAAATTGAGGTATTTTTAATACGTCTTTTCATCTTTTCTTCTGTTACTCGGATTTTACAAAAAATTATTAATTTGGTGGGGCGAAACCTTCCTTTAATGATTTTCTCATCTATAGGTTAGAAACTGGTTTACATGTGATATAAATAGTAAAGTGAAACACATCTTGATTTCAGAGCCATTCCCTCCTGGAGACAAGGTTTACATTGACAGTGTAGAGGAGTACCAGTTTTTATCTCTAGGCAGATATTTTCATCTACAAGAGTGAGAGGACCAATGTTTTATATACCAATTTCTGTGATATTTCATAATAAATTAAATACATGTAGTATCTTAATTATTCTTTATAGATTTAAACTTTCATGTACACATATGCTTCCATAGAGATATGTCAATTGAACTTTTGACCTTGTCAAAAAGGTTAAAGGACACTTTACATGTCTTATTGATTTTATAATGACAAAACTTTCCCAGGTTTAGCAGTCTCTGAGCACATCAAGTTCTTAAAACATGATATGGTTTCGATATACATGTACGGGTACATTTATATTGCATTCTAATGGTAGTGAAGATCATTAATGGACATGCCAGATTTTGGTGTTGAAAGAAAGCTGGTCAGGGAAACAGAAACATGTCGACTAACATTTGGCCTTAGCTAGGCAGTTTCGTCATGCAGGTCAAGAACTTGTGACCTACAAGGTAGGGGTCTCAGATAACTGTAAACTGACTGATTTTGGCACCAACTTAATTTTGCGTTTGAATACCACATCCTCTCCTGGTGATTTAATATGGCAATGGTTCTACCTTTCTACTGTTCTCTTTTTTGCAGCAATAAATTTTCATGATCTCAAAATTTTCACAAAATATACAAATTTTTTTTAGTTGGGTTTACATTATTGACACAATGAGAAAGTCAATGCTGGAAATAGTACAGGAATTGTAGTCCAAAATCATTGAACTTGTTCGGTCTCTCTGCACTAAATGTTCCTCTTATAACAGTAACAACATAAAACAAATTAATGTACATTATTTTTAATAGGCCATGGTAAAATAATAAAGTACTTCACCACAATTTAGTCACAACCATTCATCAAGAAGATTCATAGTTTGATAAGAGATTTAATAGTCAGGTTATGAAAACTAGAATATATGGCTTTATCTGTATTGATTGTAATACCATACATTGTAAAAAGAGAATATTTCATTATTTCATTTTCAAGTCAACAAAAAGGGTTGATTCTCTTTAAAATCGGTATTTGTTTGAACAGAAGATTTTGAATAAATTCAGTTCAAAGCCAAACCCTAATGAAAATATATTACGAGACATGATTTATGATAGAATTTCATGCTATTACCATCTTAATTCCATTTTTTAATTTGTACATGTATAAAATCACAGAATGTTACATTGTATTTCATTAATAGTGTGACACTGCTGTCCACATTATTCAAAAAGTTTTACAGGTGAGCTATGCTGCTACATACAATTGATGCAAGTATGTATTTATATAGTAACTGATAGTATCACAGCAAAAGTCTTTACAGTTTGTAAGTGGCTTAAAGTGTCTCCCTAAGACCAATCACATAGATATATACATATGGACATCTATTTTCTATCTTCGATTTCATACTCTTTCTATTTCAGACTCTCTCTCACTCATCATTCTAAGGTATAAATATAAAATCTCCAATCATTCAAAATTATGAAATATTAGTACTATCCATCCTCGGTAAGTGTCAGAAGTATATCATTTACAGATATCGCCTGGGTTACCAAGAATGGTCATTTTCAAATTCATACATTCTGATTATAAGCAAACAAAGAAAACATCTAGTTAACATTAAAATATTGCTTACAATTCTATCATATCAGACAAAATTATACTATAAACCAACTGATTGTAGTGTATATCTATTTTTGTTTGTATATATAATTACCATCAGAATGGAAAAGTTTAAAACACGGAGACATCAGAATAAGTCTAAATTGTAAAATTAATTTACCAAGAAAAGTTGTTTGACATGAGAATACAACATAAAATCACTTGGTTTATAGTAATGGTACACAACAAATCCATTCTCTAACTATAATTTAGATGACCCTTTATTGTCCTCTACCACACAATCACGGATGAAGCTGCTGATCTCGGCCTGTGAGAAGCCAACTTCCTGTAACACCTCCGATGTATTTTCACCTATCCTCGGCGTAGGGTACACCTGGTCTACCCCTGGGGTACGGGATAGTCTTGGAGCCGGCGCTGGTGTATATCGTCCCTTGGCATCCTTGAGGAAACTTTTGTTATGTACATTATGTGGGTGAAGTGGTGCCTCATTGTAGTCCAATACCGGACTGTAACAAGCGTCCAGACCATCAAAAACAACATCCCATTCGTCACGAGTCTTCAGTAGGAATACTTTCTTAAATTTCTGTCGCATTTCAGCCGGGTCATCGAATTGTGAAACTTCCTCACTCATTCCCAAGCCTGGGTGATAATAAATTATGAACATTATACGCAATACAGGAATATATTAATTGAAAATCATTATTTTATTCATTTGGTTTTACAGAATTTTTTTTTTTTTTTATTAATAAACAAAATTAATACTAATAATTAATATTAATGTCTATAATTTAATTAATTAAGAAAAATATGAACACTGATCTCTCAGACTAACCATTCAACTTGTCCACACATTATATCAATATTACACAGCTGTATCAGAAAATCGTTTTTCCTTTTATATAATACATGGTAAACCAATCTAACTTTGGTACTAAAATTTCATAACAGAAATTTAATTCAAACAGGTAACAGCTCTTTATCAAATTGAACTAAATTATGTTTATTAAAGTCTTGTGAACCCTACCTTTCACTAAGTCATTGAAAAACTGTGGTTCCAGGGGGCCGACACTCACATATTTCCCGTCTTTGGTTTCATACGTATCATAAAAGGCAGATCCCCCATCTAGTACATTGTCTCCCCTTTCTTTACCCCAAATGGGCATAGCTCGCGAACTGAACAACCATGTCCCTGGAAATAAAGAAATTTTCACTTTTATTACATTCCAGTCTCTTTTAGACTCCTACAGAACACTTCTCCTAGTAAAGATTCTAGAGCGAGTAAGTTATTACTCTTCAATTTAATACAGAAAATCATGTTGATAACAAAAACGCTTTACAACAAATTCATGGTTATAGACCTGTAATATTTATTGCTCAATTTTCCTATAAGATGTCTGTAACAAGCGTGCAGTTTGTTATATCAGTAATATTGTGCAGTTCACCATAGGTCTGTTATAAATGTGTTTTACTCTATCACAGATACAGAAGAAAAAATGTGCTGTTGTTATGGTTTCGATTATTGGAAAACTGGAAACTTAAAGACATCGAAAGGTGTAAAAATACCTTTCCAAAAACTCCAGTTGTCATTTCTATATACTTGGTCCTTGTTTACACAAATTAATTCACATTCAATTAAGAAGGTTTGACTATAAATGGTACATGGATATCATACATGCATACACAAGCTTGTAGAGGTGTAATGATTCATTGATGCATCAATGTATTGCATCTCTTAGCAGTGCATTGATGCATTGTGTGCAATATTTGTTATGAGCAAAACACTATGGCCTATAAGGCTGCTTCCTGGTCTTATTTCAAGTCTCTGTCTACTACTAAATCTAGTAACCGTAAACGGAACATGGGAAATGGATAAAACTCAAGTCAAGAAATCTCTGTCATTGTTGATTTTTATTAGATAATGTAATTATCTTTTTCAGCAAGTTATCTCATATTGTCTATCAAAATATTGTGTATCGTATTGTGAACCCTGTATCGGGATATGTATCATACCATCGCATACCTTGTGATACACAGCACTACTAGCTTGTTCAGTAATAACTACCTACCGACATAGGCAGAGCCTTCCACCATATTGGAATCAATCACTTGACCTTTGCCCGATACTGATCTTTCAAACAGAGCCATGGCGATACCAAAGGCACATGTCAGACCACCTCCAGCGAAGTCTGCTAACAGGTTAATTGGTGGGTACGGCCGTTCTCCCTTTCTTCCTAGTTGTCCCAGTATGCCTGCAAACCAGGCAGTTATGTAGCAAGGTAAGAATTTTACAGAATTCTGTTATATCTGTATTTTTCATGCGAGTGTCAATTCTTTCACTTGTGAAAAATTGTCAAAGCTTTATAACATTAATCCATGCTTCCCACCTTACGAGGATTTATTCTTTGACAAAATATATCTAAAACAAGAATAGGCTGTGGTATATTTTACAACATAACTTAATAATCAAATTTGAAAACTTATTGCTATATTCCATCCTAATATTCTAAATCTACTTGTTACCAGTAAACTGCACAGTGCATGAAGACTGAGCTACTATCAAAGATCAGTAAAAAGTATTCAGGGTATATGTACAACACAATTTAACAGTGGTCAACATTACATTAGGAGCATTTTATTTTATCTCGTTTGAGAGGGAGGGGGGTAAAATTCCTTATTTGTTGATTGGTTGTTTGATTAGGTTTTACATCCTATTAACAGCTCTAAAGGTAATTAGGACAGCCTCCCATGTATGCAATGTGTGTGAAAAGCGTCTGTTATGGGATACTGCAGTAATGTCTGAGTTATCATTAGTTATCTGTGTAATAGTAAAATTCTTGCCCTTTTTATAGAGATATACCTAAATAAAGCATACCGCCAACGACACCTTTATGTTTAGATCCAGCAGCCAAACACTAGTTTTGGCTTAAACAAGTTAATGTATGATATCACGGATTCATAAAAACAGGGTACATACCAGCCAGAGAAATGTAGTTGATGTCATGTCCAGCTTTTGCTGACCATGGTCCTTGCTGACCAAACCCTGTCAGCCTAGCGTATACCAGACGAGGGTTGTCTGACAAAAGTCTGTCTGGTCCCAGACCCAACTTCTCCATCACACCTACAAATTTAAACAAGAAATGTGATCATAATTATCCATACCATACATGCATCTACAATGTATTATAATATATCACATTCTGAGTTAGCTCCCTTGAGGGTAGGTATCGATTGCTATGTCATTATTTTGTGAGCGCAGTTTTCGTTTACTCTGAAAAGTATGCCGTTAAGCTCGCAAACATATGACGTCACAATCAATGCCTACTCGCAAGGGCAGATAAATCTGTGATATGCAAATACAGAATAAGAAAATACATGGTACTGTGTTCGACCAAATAACTGTGCCAAAAGGAGCTTATTATTTTAACAAGAGATCCAAGAGGGATCTTGGCGACCACCAATGAATGATCTATGTCTGACAATGGAAAGAGGATCTTTCCTCTGCTTTTCAAACTTTTACTACATATTACTACAAATGAAATTTGAGAACAATCCTTTCAGTACTTTCTGAGATATATAACACTAACAAACTTCAATTATCAAAATCAAAGATGGCTACCTGTCGGCCATCTTGTTGACCAATCAGTCTCCAAATGCAATATGCACAACTAGGGCCCAAAGGGAACCTACATATGAAATTCGAGAATGATACCTATAGGACTTTCTGAGAAATAGCGATAACAAACTTTAAATATCAAAATCCATGATGGCTGCCTGGTGGCCATCTTGTTGACTTATTGGTCACAAAATGCAATATGCACAACTAGGGCCCTAGGGGAACCTACATGTGAAATTTGAGAAGATCCCTTCAGCACTTTCTGAGAAATAGCTTTAACAAGGATTATTAACGGACGGACGGACGGAAGGAAGGACAGACCACGGACGAAAAGCGATTTGAATAGCACACCATCTGATGATGGTGGGCTAAAAATAAGCATGCGATAAATAGAATCAAATTTAGATGAGCTTTTCATAAAATACTTGCACAAAGTAAGCCATACTCAATCTGCGAAAGAAATCAATAAAGAAACCTTCACAGTTTTCATATTTTCAGTCTGCATTTAATTTGAGGTAAGTCAAATTAAGGTCTCAAAAGGGATAGGCTGTGCTAAATTGGAATGGGAGCACTTATTCAGTCAAATATGGTAGGTATTTTCTGATAATCCCAATGTCAGTTACCAGATGAATTGATAAAAATACCTGTCCTGAATGGCTCTATTACAACATCAGCTTTGGAACACATCCTCCTGACTACCTCAACTCCGTCCTTCTTCTTAAGGTCCACCGCCACAGACTGTTTACCTCGTCCAAGTCTGTCGGTTCCCATCTGTGATTTGACCTTTTGCAAATAATAAAACAGAACATTAAAAATGTTTGCACGGCTTAAATGACCTAGACCTAATCATCTGTCTGTTAAAATGAGCTCTTTTTCTTTTTGTTGTCGTTTATCGATACACTCATTCAGTCTATGAATGCCCTTGTTGTTTCCATATGAAATCAGAAAGAGATACATACTTAGTCAAAGTATAACTGTAAGCCAAATTTCTTTTGTAGCTATTAAATTTTGCGATTTCCATTTCAAAACAAGTTTGCAAAGAATAATGTTCACAAAATGTACAATTGAGTGATCATGATAATTGAAAATTCCTATCTGTATAGATTATGATATTGCTGAAATTCAGATTATTCCTTATCAAAATAAATAAATATTTCCCCTCAGCTCTTGTATACATGTACCAAATTCAGTAATGACCATACATTTGAGAGTCTATTCCTAAATTTATCGGCCAATTACAAGTCAAGGAATCAAAGCTGCATCACAGTCAACTAAGATTCTCTCACTTGCATATACCAGTAACTAATGAACAATAAGTAATACATCATTGCAAGACAAAAAACAGATGGTCATTAATCTTTGAGGCCTGGGGTGATTATGACTGATTTAAAATCAGTGCATGTGCAATCGCATGTATTTAAGGAGAGAATCTGTGTCATAGGCTTGTATATAGTATTAAGTATGGTCTTTGGTACTCAGCGAATGGAGCATCCTTCTTTTGCTCAATCGGTATATAGAACCCTTTCATGATGGAGACTGAGCTTTAATTCCTAGTCAGGAACTGGAATGTACATAACCTATACATATTGTTCATTCTCTTACCCTGTCAACACGAACCACCTTGGCACCAAAGTCAGCTAAAATCATGGCACAGAACGGGGCAGGGGCTAGTCCTGCTAACTCCACCACTCGGATACCCTTCAACGCCATCTGTTATTCACAAAATAAACTTAAAAGTTGTAAAGTAATTCCAAAATGATCATTATTTATTTGGTATTAAAGAAGTCCATCTTTTGGCGATTTTATCAGATTTAAAGATGCTCCATCGCCGACAGAGCATAAATTATATTCATCATTTGAACAATAATCAGTGTTTAATCGTGTATATATATGTCTAGTTAACAAAAAAATATTATAAAATAATTTATTTTGCCTTTGGTTCATGTGAATCAGTGCTTCATTTAATATAGGATATAGTGTCACGGAATTTTTGTCGGGATGCAATAAATTATTTTTCATATTTTAAAATTGAAGTAAAATTAGAAGCTCAAACTCTTAAAAGGTGGTAATGGTGTAAAGTAAGTAACTTTTGTAACTGAAGAAAAATACTAAATCGTCTGCTTCTGTTTTTGAAAGTGAAATAATAACATTTGTCAGCGGTGGAGCATCTTTAATATTAAAGATGCTCCACAGCCGACAGAGCATAAATGATATTCATCACTTGAACAATAATTAGTGTTTAATCGTGTATATATATGTATAATTCACACAAAAAATAATATAAAATAATTTATTTTGCCTTTGGTGCATGCGCAATCAGTACTTAATTCCATATAGGATATAGTGCCACAGAATTTTTTCAGGATGCAATTAATTATATTTTGCAATTTTAACATGAAGCTAAAACTTTTCAAATGTGGTAATGGTGTAAAGAAAATAACATTTGTAACTGAAGAAAAATACTAAATCCTCTGCTCCTGTGTTTGATAGTGAAAAAATACCATTTGTAAGCAGTGGAGCATCTTTAATGATATTCTTTTCAAAGAGTAAATCCATTATTGCCTAGCTGTGATGACGTCACATACAGTGTAGCTCTGAACGTCGGATGGAAGATTTGTGACAGATGGACGATTTTTATATGGTCAATTCTATGTATAAATACATTCTGTAGGTGAAATCAATTAATTAAATCAGGGTCTGTATATCCGGGATTAATGCTCCAACAGTTACAAAGGTACAGTTAATTATGTGTTTACTCGAACTATGTCAGAATGTACACTTTATCTTTGTTTTGGTTGGGAGACTGCAGTATATAAATTAAAATTAAATGTATATTCTTAATGTGTCTCTATCTCGGATAAGACAGAAAAGCAGACATCAAAAGAACTAACACGGTTAAGTATGGTCATAAATCATTTTCTTTTGAGGCCGCTCTGGTTGGAACAGTCTTCCAAATGAATTCCGAAGAGTTGAAAACTTTTCAGAGTTTGAAAGACTTATCCACACCTGGGACGGCAAAATTTGTCAGAGTGCCATTTGTCTGTCTTTTGCAGAATAACCGCTCGTGTCATGCTTTGCTGTCTTGAAATTCTCCTGGGTATACTTACATATATCTTTTATCCTGTATTATGCAGCTTGTGTATACACTATATGTATCTGCAAAAACTTTGTAATGTTTACGCTTTTTTGTTTATCATTAGTCTACAAAATGTATGTTTATGACACTTTGTCTTTATATAATATGGTCTTGATATTGCTTTTTTCTATCCCAAATTAAAATGCTTCCCTTTAACTCACATTTTATTAGTGTATAATCTCTCAATTTTTACTTTTCGCTATGTAAGCATACATGTACATTAAACTTATCTGATAGTGTTTTAATCCCTACCTTTAGTAACAGTGTTTGTACAAATTCGAGAGTTCATGTTTAACTAACGTTTTTGTTAAAAATTACCCTTTAATTTCTGTGATATATATACAAACATATATCTTTTGATTTTCCTCCATTTTAATATATTTACTTTTGTTTGACGCGATAATAGCTCACAAGTGTATGAAATATGCGGAAAATAGAACATAAAACTATAAATTGACCAAAACGAAAGTTGTTGAAAGGGGTCAAGTTTCGTTTTCAAAGCGAGGTTCCTACAGATCTATGGTAATTAAAATGCAGTTGATGGGAGCCACAAATAACGTGGCCACGAAACACAAAATAAACATATATCTTGTAATTTTAAAATAAAAGCATTCCAACAACATGTATAAGTATTTAAACTGACATATGTCATTCTGACAAACATCAAATGTGCCGAAGACCAACTAAGCAAGTTGTGAAGTGTGCAATTATTTCTTTGGTGATAAGTGCCGTACATGTATAATGTTCACAAAACATGAATTCTATATCAACAGTACACGCAGACTTACGATAAATGGTATAACTGAATGTCAACTGTCCCGGGAAGACGATTAGAGGCGACCGTTCATCTGATGCGGCCTTTGCAAATATTGATTGTCGTGCACTTTGAACTCAAAACTAAATGTTTATACGGAAGGCGGAACAGGATATCCGGAGAAAGGCACTAAATTTGCTTGTTGCGTTAGCCTATATAACGACAAAATTACAAATGGAAATTGTAGAATTATTCTAAATGTGAAAAGTGACATCATCTAAAGTTTACATGCATTGGATGAAGATGAAAAAATAAAATAAAAACATTATAATTGATAGATACATTTACATACATGCCATAAAAAACGCTATCATAATACGAATCGTTTTGTCCATAACTAAAACGTAATATTATACTGTATCATAGACGGATGTGGAGTATCTAGGATTCTACATGTAGTACAAACGACGGTGAAACAAATATATGACGCCACGTAAAAAGGATGCATTTTAGTTTATGATGACGTTACAATATAATTTTGTCTTCAATGAAACATAATAATGTAGAATAAATAAAATGGTTATAATTGGATATTTTAAATGACGTGCCGCCATTATGCAAACACTGTATTTTTAGGATGTTAATTTGACAACAAATAATTTTAGTAACAAGTATAGATGATGATAACTGATTATGAGTGTGTGATCATAATTTTATCGGAACGTTCTACGCTTCCTTATTTATACATACTGAACCATGATATCGTCAATATTGGCATAAAACAATCGTACCTTTCATTGTCTTCAATTACAAACCACCAATTTTAGTTTAGCCGATTTCCGAGTGTTACACATATAGTGGTCATGGGCGCATCTTCATCTGTGAACTATTTTAGACTAACAATAAAACACTTTATATAAACGGAATAATTTTATAAAATGGTGGTAAAATTCATGTGCATGTATACTCACGGACATACTGTAGGGAAGTAGACCAAACCGTTCGTTGAATCCTCTCACAAAAATGAACAGATTAGTTACATCCAATACACGGACAAGTCACTCAATTTATCAATTTGAGAACGGGAAAAGCATTTTAATAAAACCATGAAGAAACATCAAAGGGGTTGTCTTTTTTATATAAACCCAGGATGCGTAGGGCAACGTCATTAAACAGTAATTTGTGGGAGATTCTGGACACGGTTTAGATAATATTGTACTCACCAAATGAAATAAACTAAGTGAAATGAACACAGCAACATATAATGTAAATTGAAATAAGGAAAATATTGATTAAATTTGAGTTGATTTCAAAGTAACTTGATGCTTTATGGTAAGCTTCAGTGGTCCCAAGTCTTTTCTTAACTTTTCACACTATGATATGAATACAGATGTAACATTATAATATTATCTGTAGTCAAATATATTGTAATGGGTCTAAGTTTACGGGTTAGTATGATGATTACACATTATGCTGTGTAGTAAACTTCAATGGATAGCGATATTCATTAATACATAATGTAGATTATAAATTTACGCGTTCAAAAACAGCCATGTTCTGCTACACAACAAGGGATGAAATTCAAATGAGGGGAGATTTAATATCGAATGGATTTAGGGCGTTATTTTCGAAGTAATTTGGTGCTTTTTGGGCAAGTTGGGTGGCCCTAAAAAGGGCCTTTGGATTTAGCTAGAACTATAAAACAGCTTCTTTACTTCTTAGCTTTCTTTGCAGCAGCTTTCTTCGGAGCGGGTTTCTTTGCAGCAGCTTTCTTCGGGGCAGCTTTCTTTGGTTTAGCGACCTTTTTCTTAGGAGACTTCTTTGGCTTCTTTGCTTTCGGTTTTGCCGCCTTCTTTGCCTTCTTTGGAGATTTCTTCGCCTTCTTGGTCTTCTTAGTAACTTTCTTTGCCTTCTTAGGTTTCTTTGCCTTCTTCTTCTTAGGTTTCTTAGCCTTCTTGGGTTTCTTTGCCTTCTTCTTTGGTGCTGGTTTTCCAACCCTGAATCGCCCTGTTGCTCCAGTAGCAGTTGATCCCTTCGGTCTCACAAGGGCGCCAGTCTTCAGTCCACGGGTTAAAGCAATTCTCACAGATGATGTTATTCTGCTGGCAGTCAGGTACTTGCTGTAATTAGCCATTACATATTTCCTGATGGCTTGGGCGGATGATCCCTTTTTATCTTTCATGGCCTTGACAGCAGCTACTACCATCGACAAGGTAGTGGGTTTCTTGGCTCCTCCTGACGGCTTCTTCTTTGGGCTTGCCTTCTTCGCTACCTTCTTCTTTGGGCTCTTCTTGCTCTTTTTCACCGGTGATGCGACCTTAGCAGGGGAGGCGCTCCTGCTCCTGGACCTTGTGCGTGGCCTTCTTGGAACAAACTTTGAAGGGGAATTACTCCTGCTCCTAGACCTAGATCTTGTGCGTGGTCTTCTTGGACTAGCAACAGACTTCTTTGCTGCAGACTTCTTAGGAGAAGAACTTCTGCTCCTAGATCTTGTGCGTGGCCTCCTGGGGCTCGGGGCAGACTTCTTTGACACCTTCTTCTTAGGACTCCTCCTTTTAGAAGGAGAGGTGCTCCTGCTCCTACTTCTGCTCCTTGACCTCGAACGTTTCTTCGGACTGCGTACCATTTTGTTTTGATGCAATATCAAAAGTGACGTTGGCAAGACGGTGTATCATATTTATAGTTTCTGCTCGAACCTGGTTGAAGACACCCTCTAAGTCGCGACAAAAAGTTTGCAATGGCGGCGAATTTGACTTCAATTGTGTTTGTTGTTCTTTTTATTGCATGATTTTTCCATAATATCTCACAGTATCATATATCTTCAAGCAACAAACAATGAATGAAGACAATAAATTTACTGAAAATATATTTATTACTTCCACATTTAGACATTAATTTACAATAGAAGTATTTTCTTTATGAAAAAATGCTCGTTCAAACACATCTTCAGTATCAAAATACTTCAAAATAACCCTTTCCCGACCATTTATAAAAAACTATATAGTTAATTTTCAAAGATTAGTTATTTCTTCTCATGCATTCGCAATGTCATAATGTATGCCTCCATACTTTTGTCACAATGCAATATCGAATTCGAGAATAAAAACACAAAACCATTCCTCGGGAAAAGACGATCGTCCAGCCTCGGTTTCGGTAAGAGCCCCTCAACTGACAGTTTCTTACTAGGCCTACAGGCACTCAACAAGTAGGCCTAAACTGTTTATTTTTGCTGTATTTCAGCTTACTTTATAGCATTATACCGAAAACAAACGATTTTTTTCAATATGGATGCATTGTACACATGTAGCTCTATTACACAACACAAACAATTTCCTTTTGTCACTGACATTGAAACGAAAGTCGATGACCTGTTTACTGTTAGGCCTAGTACCCACAGGACTAACGTTGCTGTATTGTATCTATACCTCATTTGTAGTTTCCCCAAGAATTCTAAAACGAATTTAAATGAATGGCATTTTTTCTTGTTCATGTTAACCCACGGAACTCAGGTCTATCTTAATTTAAGCGTCCATTTAATATTAGGCACGCCCTTGTTTTTATAAGATCTATTTGAATGTTAAATAGGCCTACTTATAGTTGCAGACTTTCGTTTATTCCAAAATGATAATCATCACCCTCTTCGTTTTTTAATTCATTTTTTCATTCTATAAAATGTATGTTGCAAGTCTAAGAAAATGTTTTAGTCTACTAAAATTTACAAAGTTGTAGTTGCAAATTAAAAAAACCAACAACAAGCTTAAGTAAGCTTAGGCTTTTGATCAGATTACTGGCAGTAACAGTCTACTAAGTCAGGTATGAAATCTAAATCCTTACATGCATACATACAAATGGTAATTTTTTCACTATCAATACTTACTTTACACCATTACCACCATTGAAAAGTTTGAGCTTCTAATTATATATAAGTTTACACTAATTATAAGTTATAAATATAAAGGAATAATTAATTGCATCCCGAAAAATAATCTGTGTCACTATACCCTATATGCAATGAAATACTGATTGCGCATGCACCAAAGGTAAAATAAATTATTTTATTATAGTTTTTGTGTTAATTAGACATATATGTATTTATGATTAAACACCAATTATTATTCAAATGATGAATGTCATTTATGCTCTATCGGCAGTGAAGCATCTTTAAAGATGTTATGATACTAATGGTGTCAGTTTTAATGAATAATATATAGTTAAGTCAGAAAGAAAATATACAGTTATAAGACATTTTATATAATAAATTTATTTCTTTAATATTTTTGCAAGGGTTTGATTTCTGAGTAAATAGAAATTTACTTGTTATGACAACAGTACTTTCAACATATCATATGAAAATAATTAACAAAGGCATGCCAGTAATGCTTCAAGTAATTTTATTGAAAGAACCAACTGTTGTTGTTAAATCTGAACCAACACAACATATACACAAACATTACTGTTCACATTGAAATTTAGAAAACATGAATTTGGAATGGGCAACAATACATAAATTAATAATTCAAATGAAAATATCCATGGAGACATGGACGTTTTACTGAAATCTCCATTATCAAATGATATAAACACAAGCTAAGTTTAATTAAAAGAAGTACAATTTTGTAACATTACAACGACAATAAATGAACACAAAATCATTTTCCATTATTCTGCAAATATAATTATTGAAGAAATACCATATTGATATATATTTTGTATCATTTCTGCTCAGAAGAGTTTCATGCATTGTAATCAATTTATTCCACTGTTTGGACAAAAGAAACTTTACTGAGTTAAAATATTTTCACCAGTGGAATAGCACTGTGTTTGCATTTATACACTGTAATATGCCATTCCCATATCCTTTTTAAGCATAGAAAATGAAAAAGACACCCCCCCCCCTTTTTTTTCTTCTTCAAATTACCGATATACAGAGGGACACCATTTTAACTGGAAATATTGAAATCCAAGCATTAAATTACCCAAGTACAATTGCATTTGATATGTATGATAAATAAGTAATTCTCCTACTAAAGCCTGATTATATAAATGGAACAATGGAACATACAAAAAGTCACATGATAAATAAGTAATTCTCCTACTAAAGCCTGATTATATAAATGGAACAATGGAACATACAAAAAGTCACAATCAAAATTACAATTTTATCTTTTGCACTATGCTACAATTAACCTACTTATTTTAGCATAGCCCAAACAATCAACCATCAGTCTTCAGCCCTTAAACCAGTCAGTATTCATAATACGAAATTGTACGGAAATGCCATTTATTCTACAAATGTAAATATTCTAAATATTGTATTTTTCTTATGATATTGTGCAGAAAAAACTCAATGCCAAAACATTCAGATTTCAACAGCAATGCAAATAAAATGTATGTATTAAAGTTGTATTCTAATCACAATAACCACATCCAAAAATATATTTAACAAAACAATTTTCCTTGCAAATGAATGACATATTACTGTTATAATAAAAGCCATAGTCTGATTTATATCCCCTTGTTTAGAAGCACTGCACAAGCACATTAGGAGTTTTATGTGATAAATAAATCAAAAATTGTTTTCTCAAAGAAATGACAAAACAATCAATATCTCTATGCAAAATTAGATAATTCTGAATAACAAAAAGATAAAATAAAGTGCCTTTTCTAAATAATCTAAATTACAATTGTAATTCAAGACCACATCTGATAGAACTTCAATTTTATATACATGTATTGTGTAAAACGCCTAACTATTACGTTTTTACAGTTAGAAGAAATATGAATAATTTAAAAAAAAAAAATTAATTTCTACATATCGCAAAGCATATAAATGTTCCCGGTATATCGCTATGTGAAAGTAAATAACATAAATATATATGACACGTAGCTAGTTTTCCTTATGAGCAGTTATCATCACCTGTAGTATTCATTGGTATGTAATTTTTGCTAGTGAAACCTAACAAATACTCACTATTTCATACATTTGGAAAAAAATGTATATAAAAAAAAAACACCAAAGAGGAAGGACTGATCAAAATATTGCAATAAAAAGGAAACCAGTACTAGACCAAGTATTATTATCAATAATTAAAGGGCAGAAAACTGTGTTAATTACTTATTTCTCACTTTCAAGGGTAGATAACTCTGTTAACTACTTTTGTCTCACTTTCAAGGGTAGATAACTCTGTTAATTATTTCTCACTTTCAAAAGTAAATAACTCTGTTAAAAGTTTTTGAGAGAACTTTTGCTGAATCAATCATATTAGGTATGTATTGGTCTATATACATGTACTAGTGTTTGTGTTTATAAATGATAACTTCACTAATTTAAAATTACAAATTCACATATTTGGGTTTTCCCATTATAATAAGATTAATAGGGGTGTTTCTATAATTCTATTAACACCTCTTCAGAAATGAAGAGCTGCTTCTGGTGGTTAAATGATATCTATCAAAGTATGGTGTGTTTGCATTTGTATACAATATCAATATTTAATACATGTTCCAAAATAATTTGCAGAACTGGGCTGTTTCACTGTAAAAATATTTCTAAAGATAAACACATTTATCTGTGAAACATTTGCGTCTGGCCCAAAGCATGATACCTAAAAACAATGGACAACAGCGGTTTATATGTGATATAATTAAATACAAATATATGATATACTTCTACATGACTTAAATATCAAATGCATACATATACATTAAATTTACTTGTTACATATAGCCTGGGTCATTACTTGGGAAAGAAATCTTGTTTCGATACAAATTCTTCAAATCTATATTATAGAAGGAATATTGCCACCAAATTTCATTGTAATCCTTCTAAAGTTTACTGTCGACGCGGGATTACTTTGAAAGGTAGCGGTGTAATACTACCCAGACAAACGGGGGAAGTTCCTTTGATGAAGTAATAATTTTGTAACAAAGGGGCATAACTCTGATTTTGGGTGGAGGGTAAGTGTTATACTATAAGACTCTTTCATCCGTGGATATGAAGGATAGGGATATTCTACCCGAGGGTCACACAATGTTGTAAAACCTGATCAGGCTTGCAGAGGGTTTTACAACATTTTGTGATCCAAAGGGTAGAATATCCCTATCCTTCATATCCACATATGAAAGAGTATTTTTCTCTCATACCTCGACATTTTCTTGCAATTTTACTTCTATTAATTTCCGCCATCTTGAAATAAATTTGAAAAAAAAACCGCGACTGCAAGTCAAATCTCCATACTTGAAAAATTGCATGATATTTTAAACGCAGATCCCGTTGTTTGTATCATTTAAAGTAAAATTTAGCTTAATTTCAAAAAGAAATTGTTAAAATTGTGCCTAGAAAATAGCAATTTTGTTGACGCCATGGCTTTATTGCATGGGTAGCCATGCAATACAGCTTCAGGTGATATAGGTGTATTGCCCTGGACCAGCCAGTATTACACATAAAGGTATGAGAGAAATATTATTCTGACACTTTTACAAACTGTTTCTTCCACTGTAGCAAGAAATTTGGAGGCAGTTATTTAATTGGCCTGTATTAAAAGGTCGCCAGAATTTGACCCCTTCTGAGATGTTATCAGATTCTCTATGGAACTTAGTGGGAATCAGGAAATCAATCAGATTGATGACAAAGTTAAAGGTTATTAGAGGAGAATTGGTCACTGATCAACAGTGCTGGTATAATTTAGCTTAGAGAAACAGTAGCATCAAAAATTGTCAAAATATAGAAAAAGTATTTAGACATGTAATCTCACTTTAATATGAACCTAAAATACATCACAATGCCTATTGGGCAATCAAATGAGGGAAATCAAGTGTGGGAAATCAAGGGAGGGATTCACCATCCCTAATATCATTGATATTATTGAATCACCTTTAGGGAAATCAAGTGGGGACTGATTTAAAAGAAATTAGACTACAAAATAATGCTAGTATCCAGCAAACAAAATGAGGACATACAAAAATAACTAACTTGGTCAAACATTGTACTGCAATTGTGAAAACAAATGAGGACATTTGAAAATATTAGAAAAAAAACCCAGCAACAAACCACCGAGCAATAGACTGTATAATTATGCAATACGATTGTTTACATATTAAATGACATTAACTGATCCAAAATATTTTATAAATAACAGAATTTTTTTTTTTTATATTTATCAATTTTCTTATCAAAAACTTAATACATACACGTATACAACAGACAGTATACATTTTTATATAGTTTTAAATTATATTATGTACATTTTGAAATACAAAAAAACAACAACTTACAAACAGACCAATATACAGTTGTGTTTATAATGTCATGTAATTGTTAATTACAGTGCATATTTACAGTATATTTTCTGTACAACTGTTGAAATGGTTTTATTGTGCAACAAAATGTTGCCAAACACCAGAAATCAAATTAATAAACAATGAAATATCAATCTTCTGAGTATACAATTAAATATCAAACTGTACATAAAGAACTATATATACTTGCTTTTATAATATATTTTTACAATGATATGTGTATATACATTAAATCATATTCTGCTTAATAACAACCACAGCTTGGCGTTGTATTTTAGACTAGAAGGTTCCTTTATATGGAGATCATCAAATACAATTTAAATCTATTTGATGAAAATATTTTGTAGGTATGGTGGCACACATGCATAATCATAGATAATTTGTGTAGTTAGCATGGAAGAGTACACGATTCTATTTATCGTGTGGGTTGAAAATAAAGCTGTTTATCACATTTTGTTTATTGATAAATATATTCTGTATTTACATTTTGCAAGATTTATCTGCCCGTTTAGATAGTATTGATTATAAGTTGTTTTTTTGTGTAACAACATACTTTTAACAGAAAACAATATTATTTGTTCTTATAAAACAAGAGGCCCATGGGCCTTAACGGTCATCTGACTATTAGTACAATACAACATAATCGTTTAAAGATTTTAGCCTATTTGACCCCTGTGACCTTGAATGAAAGTCAAGGTCATTTATTTGAACTAACTTGGTAGCCCTTCATCCCAGCATCCTACAGGCCAAATATCAGTAACCTGGGCCTTCTGGTTCTTGAGAAGAAGTCGTTTAAAGATTTTAGCCTTTTTGACCCCCGTGACCTTGAATGAAGGTTAAGGTCATTCATTTGAAGAAACTTGGTAGCCCTTCATCCAAGCATGTCACAGTCCCAATATCAGTACCCTGGGCCTTCTGGTTCTTGAGAAGAAGTCATTTAAAGATTTTAGCCTTTTTGACCCTCGTGACCTTGAATGAAGGTCAAGGTCATTTATTTGAACAAACTTGGTAGCTCTTCATCCCAGCATCCTACAGGGCAAATATCAGTACCCTGGGCCTTCTGGTTCTTGAGAAGAAGTTGTTTAAAGATTTTAGCCTTTTTGACCCTCGTGACCTTGAATGAAGGTCAAGGTCATTTATTTGAACAAACTTGGTAGCCCTTCATCCCAGCATGCCACAGGCCTAATATCAGGTCTCTAGGCCTCTTAGTAATTCACAAGCAGTTGTTTAAAGGATTTTAGCCTATTTGACCCCTGTGACCTTGAATGAAGGTCAAGGTCATTTATTCGAACAAACTTGGTAGCCCTTCATCCAAGCATGTCACAGTCCCAATATCAGTACCCTGGGCCTTCTGGTTCTTGAGAAGAAGTCGTTTAAAGATTTTAGCCTATTTGACCCTCGTGACCTTGAATGAAGGTCAAGGTCATTTATTTGAACAAACTTGGTAGCCCTTCATCCCAGCATTCTACAGGACAAATATAAGTACCCTGGGCCTTCTGGTTCTTGAGAAGAAGTTGTTTAAAGATTTTAGCCTTTTTGACCCTCATGACCTTGAATGAAGGTCAAGGTCATTTATTTGAACAAACTTGGTAGCCCTTCATCCCAGCATCCTACAGGGCAAATATCAGTACCCTGGGCCTTCTGGTTCTTGAGAAGAAGTTGTTTAAAGATTTTAGCCTTTTTGACCCTCGTGACCTTGAATGAAGGTCAAAGTCATTTATTTGAACAAACTTGGTAGCCCTTCATCCCAGCATCCTACAGGGCAAATATCAGTACCCTGGGCCTTCTGGTTCTTGAGAAGAAGTTGTTTAAAGATTTTAGCCTATTTGACCCTCGTGACCTTGAATGAAGGTCAAGGTCAGTTATTTGAACAAACTTGGTAGCCCTTCATCCCAGCATGCCACAGGCCTAATATCAGGTCTCTAGGCCTCTTAGTTATTCACAAGAAGTTATTTAAAGGATTTTAGCCTATTTGACCAGTGTGACCTTGAATGAAGGTCAAGGTCATTTATTTGAACAAACTTGGTAGCCCTTCATCCCAGCATCCTACAGGGCAAATATCAGTACCCTGGGCCTTCTGGTTCTTGAGAAGAAGTTGTTTAAAGATTTTAGCCTTTTTGACCCCTGTGACCTTGATTGAAGGTCAAGGTCATTCATTTGAACAAACTTGGTAGCCCTTCATCCAAGCATGTCACAGGCCCAATATCAGTACCCTGGGCCTTCTGGTTCTTGAGAAGAAGTTGTTTAAAGATTTTAGCCTATTTGACCCTCGTGACCTTGAATGAAGGTCAAGGTCATTTATTTGAACAAACTTGGTAGCCCTTCATCCCAGCATGCCACAGGCCTAATATCAGGTCTCTAGGCCTCTTAGTTATTCACAAGAAGTTGTTTAAAGGATTTTAGCCTATTTGACCCTCGTGACCTTGAATGAAGGTCAAGGTCATTTATTCGAACAAACTTGGTAGCCCTTCATCCCAGCATCCTACAGGGCCAATATCAGTACCCTGGGCCTTCTGGTTCTTGAGAAGAAGTTGTTTAAAATTTTTAGCCTTTTTGACCCCTGTGACCTTGAATGAAGGTCAAGGTCATTCATTTGAACAAACTTGGTAGCCCTCCATCCCAGCAACCTACACGCCAAATATGAGTACCCTGGGCCTTCTGGTTCTTGAGAAGAAGTCGTTTGAATAAAAAGTTTACGCACGGCGCACGGCGCACGGCGGACGGCGCACGGCGGACGGCGGACGGCGCACGGCGCACGGCGCACGACGACGGACGGTGCATGATGACAATAGGTCATCCAGACCCTTCGGGTCAGATGACCTAATAATGATGTCACAATAAAACCTTATAATGTCAGTTAAGGGAGATAACTGTGTAATGTGTAAAGGGAGGTAACTGTGTAAATTGTAAAGGCAAAGTAAATATACAACAGTACTATAAACCTCACATAGCACATTCTTCCAGCCTGAAAAATCTCTTTCTATAATTTCATTTTGTAGTATATTAAAACCCTAGTATACTTATCACAATCCAAAAACACCTCACTGGTCAATAATGTACATTTTACTACACATGGGTACACAATGTAGAGGTTACTCATCTAAGAGGTGGTCAACTGGACATTGCTCAACTTTGGCACAGAGATACAACAGTTAAGCACACAGCCACAAAAGACTAGCTGTAATACCCATATTATTAAACCCTAAATTACAATGACTGTAGCACAATCTGATTCCAGTAAATTACTACTCTGGACATCGATATACACAGGAGTACAGAAAGCTGCATACCGATAAAGGATATATGCTGATTAGTTGAGGACATATAAAGAAAACATGCTGCTCTCAATTTTTTCAAGAAAAAAAATAGAAAAAATGCAAATAAAAATGTCTTTTCCAGAAACCTGCTACAAACTGTAAACGAGCATTGTTACATAAATTGAGATTAACTAACCGGTAATCTCTTTTTTATCACAGGTCAAAGATCTGAGACATCTTTAAAACATACACAGCAAGAAAAAAATTAAATACCTGGTAATCTTGAGGAATATAGCTAGCGATTCCTGCATCTGTACAATTTGAAAAGAAGTCTTTAAAAAACCGTTATATTGCAGCTTTGTCAAGACAGATCAATCGATTGACAACTTGACTTTAACAATAAGTCAACATAAAACATGAACAGAAATAATACTCCTATCACTGGAGTTTAAAACAACCAAATCTACCAGGTAGGCTTTTTTACCAGTATCAAGTGAGTCTAGTTTTATCAACATGAATTGACACTGGGCTAATTTACTAGCAAGTTTATCCACACAAAGTACCAATAGACCTTTTTGCCAGTAAGTACAGTTTTATCACATGATTCAACACTGCAGAGCTCTTTTTCACAAGAATGTATAGCATTATCAACACAAATTGACACTGGACCAATTTACCAGCAAGTCTAGTTTTATCAACACAAATTGACACTGGGACTTTTTGCCAGTATTTCCTGTAGGTGATCATCCTTGCCTTCCTCTTCACAACACGGAACACGATCATCTGGACAGGGAATGGACCCTGGAATCACCCCATTTGAGTTATCTGTATTACTGATAGGCTCCAAAAGTCGCACTGAGGATAACAGAACAGAAATGTCACAAGAAATAAATAAAAAAATGTTCTTCTCTACTAGAGTTTTGCTAAAAATGTTATTTTCTTATTATTAATAACCATGTAAAAACATCTCAATAAGATCAGAGACATAAGTAATTTACTAGATCTATCTAAATCTCTGTGAAGACATATACTAGCATGACTTAAATACATATTTGATGAGTAAAATTTGGCATAATACCTTTTAGTATACTTCAGCCATCACTATTGATGTAGGACTTGATTAATTTAACATTGGACATTTTCATCAATTATCTGAGGATCTCAAGAATGTGTTATGGGCCTGTCAAGTGGACAGGTATATCTCAATGCAAGCGTACAATTATGAGTATTGACAAAGTATAAGCCAAAATCTTAACTGTTGACTTTTGGCCATGGAAGGTTTCTGCAAAATTTCAACAATTTTGGAGAAGTCAAAAATGTAAATTGTTCATTGTCACACAACTGAAGACAACAAGCAAAAGGCGATTAGAATAGGTCACTTGAGACTTCCTCTCAGGTGATCTAAAAATATGAAATGAAGATCCTCATACACATCTTTTTCAATTACACAAGGGGTATGATACATATATATGTCGCACACCTTAGACCATCTAAGGTTGGCAATGGAGTTCATCAATACTCTGCTTTTCAGAGATGAAGGTATCTGATCGTATTTAACTCTTGGTAAAAAAATATTGACTTAGACTGACCACTATTAATCTCAACTGGATTATAAAGTGTTATCCCATATCTTCAGGGATCCAGAAACAACAATTATTGAGCCAAAATTTAATGACTATTGTGATATTCTAGAGACTGTCCAGCTAGTGGAGAGCCTAACTCAAGGTTGTAAGTTTGCGGGAGTATAGGAATATAATTTCCGACCTATCACCACAACATATCCTCTCTTTCCTTTTCCTCTGGATTAATCCCTTTGTAGTGTTATTAAAATTTGCATGCTAAAACTACATGCTACTTTTTATATCTACAGTAACATGACAAATTCCACCAGAGAACTACATGAAATGGATGGTAACTAATATTTATGTGTGCTGTGATAACTGTGATAAGTCTATAGAATTCTAAACCTACATATAAGCCTGATCTATTCTAAAAGAGCACTAATGCATTAGGAACTAACTAGACCTGTAAGTCAAGAGCTACCTAATAACCCCTACCCCTTATTGCGTATCAAGGCAACCATATGTTCTAAGATCATGTTTCCATGGTTACCGTTATTGAAGAATGTGGTATATGTCAAATTATAGAAATCCATATTTTACAACAATTGACTATGTCTGAAGACAACTTATTCAAAACCCGATGATCGAGTTTTTGGACATTTTATAAAACCATTGTATAATGACCTGGTTATCAGGACAACCAAATTAAAAAACTGCCATGCTTGGTCCCTTATTCATATTGCTGCCAAGTTTTATGAAAATTGATCTACTAGATGTAGTTTAGGAGGAGTACTATCCCATTATAGTCTGGACACAATTTTCTATGGACAGGCGAGACTAATAAAATCTTTCACCCCTTTTGGGGTGAGACAGGGGAATCTCAACCCGAGGGGTAAGATTCTTAAGTTGTCAAACATGACGCTTTGCCGAGTGTTAGACAGCTTAAGAATTCTTATCTCGAGGGTTGAGATCTCCTGTTTCACCTCAAAGAGGGTGAATGATTTTTTTTCTCTTACCCTGTGCACCACTTTGTGTCTCTAATAAACGTGTCACTTATATGCAAGCGAGGATGACATGACCTCAATGAGTTGCCGTCTTCGCCGTCTTTGTGACGTCATTTCATTGTTGTCGTGACATTATAACACTATTACCGCAACGTCACAATACTGTTGTCGTGACGTCATACCATGGTTGAGCAAGTGCGAAGATCTCGTGTAGCTTGTCTTTACCATAGGGTGAGATAGAAAAATCTCACACCAGTAAAACTGTGGATTAATAAAATCTGTTACCTGTAAGTGAACAAGATCGGGTTATCTCAGTCGAGGGCTAAGATTTTATAACATAATCCCAACCGAGGCGTTAGCCGAGGTTGGGATGTTACAAAATCTTAGCCCGAGACTGAGATAACCCGATCTCGATCACTTAAAGGTAATAGATTTTTTTTCTCGCGCCTCTAAGATATAACAAAACCCATCTATATATACGCGTTCCGAATGTAAAACTATCCCTTCATCGGCCTCCTGGTTCAAAGCCGATTAACCATTACATCTGCGCTTCGATTTCAGTCATTCCGCATAAAACTATATTTCGGTTATATCAAAGACAAACGATGATCAATCGGTACATACTGTTTCATAATTAAAAACAACAACCAAACAATGCATAGTAAATCACTGAATGCACATATTTCTAATAATATTGACTATCTGACGCTTGTGACGTCACCGGTTCAAGAGTTTGACGTCACATGCGCGGACTGTTACATGAATGGCGTAAAATTCCGCCAAAATTCGCGTAAAGGTACCAGACAGATCGGACGAGATAGAAAAATCCAGCACCGGGTATCATGTGAGATTTCCCTGTCCGAGGTGCGAGAAATTCCTGTCTGGGGTAAGAGAAAGCTGATTCCAGTATGTACTGGTAACCTTATACACTCTTTGTAACAAGAATCAACAAGAGGCCCATGGGCCTTTACGGTCATCTGACTATTAGTACAATACAACATAGTCGTTTAAAGATTTTAGCCTATTTGACCCCTATGACCTTGAATGAAAATCAAGGTCATTCATTTGAACAAACTTGGTAGCCCTTTATCCCAGCAAGCGACAGGCTTAATATCAGGTCTCTAGGCCTCTTAGTTATTCACAAGAAGTTGTTTAAAGGATTTTAGCCTATTTGACCCCTGTGACCTTGAATGAAGGTCAAGGTCATTTATTTGAACAAACTTGGTAGCCCTTCATCCCAGCATCCTACAGGCCCAATATCAGTACCCTAGGCCTTCTGGTTCTTGAGAAGAAGTCGTTTAGAGATTTTAGCCTTTTTGACCCCTTTGATCTTGAATGAAAATTAAGGTCATTCATTTGAACAAACTTGGTAGCCCTTCATCCCAGCATGTCACAGGCCCAATATCAGTACCCTGGGCCTTCTGGTTCTTGAGAAGAAGTCGTTTAAAGATGTTAGCCTTTTTGACCCTTTGACCTTAATGAAGATCAAGGTCATTCATTTGAACAAACTTGGTAGCCCTTCATCCCAGCATCCTACATGCCCAATATCAGGTCTCTAGACCTCTTAGTTATTCACAAGAAGTTGTTTAAAGGATTTTAGCCTATTTGACCCCTGTGACCTTGAAGGAAAGTCAAGGTCATTTATTTGAACAAACTTGGTAGCCCTTCATCCCAGCATGTCACAGGCCCAATATCAGTACCCTGGGCGTTCTGGTTCTTGAGAAGAAGTCGCTTAAAGATTTTAGCCTTTTTGAACCCTTTGACCTTGAATAAAAGTCAAGGTCATTCATTTGAACAAACTTGGTAGCCCTTCATCCCAGCATGCCACATGCCTAATATCAGGTCTCTAGGCCTCTTAGTTATTCACAAGAAGTTGTTTAAAGGATTTTAGCCTATTTGACCCCTGTGACCTTGAATGAAGGTCAAGGTCATTTATTTGAACAAACTTGGTAGCCCTTCATCCCAGCATCCTACAGGCCCAATATCAGTACGCTGGGCCTTCTGGTTTTTGAGAAGAAGTCGTTTAAATGATTTTAGCCTATTTGACCCCTGTGACCTTGAAGGAAAGTCAAGGTCATTTAACTTGGTAGCCCTTCATCCCAGCATGTCACAGGCCCAATATCAGTACCCTGGGCCTTCTGGTTTTTGAGAAGAAGCTGTTTAAAGGATTTTAGCCTATTTGACCCCTATGACCTTGAATGAAGATCAAGATCATTTATTTGAACAAACTTGGTAGCCCTTCATCCCATCTACCTACAGGCCTAATATAAGGTCTCTAGGCCTCTTAATTATTCACAAGAAGTTGTTTAAAGGATTTTTGCCTTTTGACCCCTTTGACCTTGAATAAACGTCAAGGTCATTCATTTGAACAAACTTGGTAGCCCTTCATCCCAACATCCTACAGGCCCAATATCAGTACCCTGGGCCTTCTGGTTTTTGAGAAGAAGTGGTTTAAAGATTTTAGCCTATTTGATCTCTGTGACCTTGAATGAAGGTCAAGGTCATTCATTTGAACAAACTTGGTAGCCCTTCATCCCAGCATGCCACATGCCTAATATCAGGTCTCTAGGCCTCTTAG
This sequence comes from Argopecten irradians, assembly GCF_041381155.1. NCBI lineage: Eukaryota > Metazoa > Mollusca > Bivalvia > Pectinida > Pectinidae > Argopecten > Argopecten irradians. Next base: position 20,397,773 of record NC_091143.1, on the reverse strand, counting down.
TTATTCACAAGAAGTTGTTTAAAGGATTTTAGCCTATTTGACCCCTGTGACCTTGAATAGAGGTCAAGGTCATTTATTTGAACAAACTTGGTAGCCCTTCATCCCAGCATCCTACAGGCCCAATATCAGTACGCTGGGCCTTCTGCTTTTTGAGAAGAAGTCGTTTAAATGATTTTAGCCTATTTGACCCCTGTGACCTTGAATGAAGGTCAAGGTCATTTAACTTGGTAGCCCTTCATCCCAGCATGTCACAGGCCCAATATCAGTACCCTGGGCCTTCTGGTTTTTGAGAAGAAGCTGTTTAAAGGATTTTAGCCTATTTGACCCCTATGACCTTGAATGAAGATCAAGATCATTTATTTGAACAAACTTGGTAGCCCTTCATCCCATCTACCTACAGGCCTAATATAAGGTCTCTAGGCCTCTTAATTATTCACAAGAAGTTGTTTAAAGGATTTAGCCTTTTGACCCCTTTGACCTTGAATAAACGTCAAGGTCATTCATTTGAAGAAATTCGGTAGCCCTTCATCCCAGCATCCTACAAGCCTAATATCAGGTCTCTAGGCCTCTTAGTTATTCACATGAAGTTGTTTAAAGGATTTTAGCCTATTTGACCCCTGTGACCTTGAATGAAGGTCAAGGTAATTCATTTGAACAAACTTGGTAGCCCTTCATCCCAGCATCCTACAGGCCCAATATCAGTACCCTGGGCCTTCTAGTTTTTGAGAAGAAGTCGTTTAGAGATTTTAGCCTTTTTGAACCCTTTGACCTTGAATCAAGGTCAAGGTCATTCATTTGAACAGACTTGGTAGCCCTTCATTTCAGCATGCCACAGGCCTAATATCAGGTCTCTAGGCCTCTTAGTTATTCACAAGAAGTTGTTTAAATGATTTTAGCCTCTTTGACCCTTGTGACCTTGAATGAAGATCAAGGTCATTCATTTGAACAAACTTGGTAGCCCTTCATCCCAGCATCCTACAGGCCCAATATCAGTACCCTGGGCCTTCTGGTTTTTGAGAAGAAGTGGTTTTAAGATTTTAGCCTATTTGACCTCTGTGACCTTGAATGAAGGTCAAGGTCATTCATTTGAACAAACTTGGTAGCCCTTCATCCCAGCAACCTACAGGCCAAATATGAGTACCCTGGGCCTTTTGGTTATTGAGAAGAAGTCGTTTGAATGAAAAGTTTATCGACGGCGGACGGCGGACGGCGGACGGCGCACGACGACGGACGGTGCATGATGACAATAGGTCATCCTGACCCTTTGGGTCAGATGACCTAAAAACCTATCGGTATATGATCAAGGAAGAGTAAACTCAGTATACATTTGCTAACAACTTTTAATCAAACATCTTTTTTTAAGTAAATCATTTAAACTTGGGGTCAAGGTCAAAGTATGACCCTATATGACAATTTTCAAAATTAAAGATAGCATATATAGGTCAAGAAAAGCTATAGATAAGGCCATGGCAAGAAGTTGTAAGAAGTTCACACATTATGATTAGTAGATGTCAAACTTTTAGTAAATGCTTACCATATTACTATAAATTCCATTGCCATAAACAGACAATATTTCGAATATAAATACAATGTAAGTATTGTCTTTTTGCAGAAATCTTAGTGAGTCCTCAAAATAGAGAGTATAGTCACAGGGGAGACAATCATGATTAGTAGATGAAAAATTATTGTTGAAATGCCCAACATGCTATAGCCACTGTTGCTAAAATACCATTCATCTTTCCCCATGCTGCAATATATACAGACAGACTCCAGTATTTCTCATGCTACAGATTCTGATGCTATTTTTATAAGACAGACATAAGTGCTCCCATCTAGGAAGGTGCTTCTACTTGCAGAATGATTTAATGTACAGTGCTATAGAGAGTAAAAATTACAAACAACTGTTTCACAGTGTTACACACCTGTCGGTCAAGGCGTACTGTTTAAGGGTTGGACAGGTGACACTGTAAGTAGTGAAAAAGTATCACATTACCAATATCTAATACTGCAATGTATGTTTCTTAAAATTACAAATATTTAAATTCTATCTTTGCAATCAATGATTTGTTTTTTGTTGATTTCTTTTTAAGAGGTGGCAATTTATCATGAATTCTGTTACCTACATTGATTCACATTTTTATGCAATATGTAAATTAAGTTGGAAATAAAATGTTTACTAGCCCTTTTTCTCAATATTGAATTCACTATGTTAGTCACAATTGGTTCATTATAACTGTGTGATAGTTTAGACCTCTATGTTAATAACTGTCCCAGATACATACTGAAATTTTGTTTTAACCCTGAGACTTCTCCTTTAGGTGTGGTATATAGATGTTACAATCTGTGAGACCTCTATGTTAATAACTGTCCCAGATACATACTGAAATTTTGTTTTAACCCTGAGACTTCTCCTTTAGGTGTGGTATATAGATGTTACAATCTGTGACTTCAATTCTTATGTAATAATGTGTGTTTTAGACTCCTATGGTTCTTCCTCTGTGTGTATTAAATAACTGCTTTGGTTGTGATGGTATTGAATAAATGCCATAAATACTTAGAAAGACATCAATATATGGATGACACCAGAAAACTTACTTCCTTTCTTCTTTGTGCCTATCGTGGTTGGTAGGAGAGTAAGAAGGACAAGCACGGTGAGTAATACAACACCACCAGGGACAAAAGTCAGCACCGTCTTAAAGTACTGGTTACACCGAGGGCAGCAGCTCCTGTGTTAAAAAAATGAATATGACCTTTTATTGTGGTGTGAATGTCAACATTGTCTCAAAATACTGGTTACATTTACCTATTACTGTATTAGTATACGACAGCAACTTTTCCTTAAATAATAAATACAGTGTTGGTTTGGAACAGCTGTCAACCCTGTCTTGAAGTACCGTACTTGGCAGCAACATTTCTGATAAACAATTGTTTAGTGTTATATTATAGTGTTACACTAGTACTTTAGTCCAAGACAAATATCTACACAATCTTAAAGCAGTAGTTACACTTAATTAGTATATCAACTCCTATCTTAAATGATAAAGAAATACAGTGTTTGTCTGGCCTGATCTGCTACCCTTATCCTAAAATGTGGTTACTACAGACTAAAGATACCTACCGTATTCGCCGTAATTAGCGCCCAGGGCATTTAAATAATTGTAACAAAGGGGGGTGGGGTGGGGGGAGGGGGGGATTAATGAACCAAAATGGAACTTATGGACAATTCTTTTTAAAACTTTCTGTACTCATGGTACATTAATGTGTTACAGTACACATGCATATATGCATTTTATCCCTTGAGATCCATTGTGTCGTGATTCACATGTAAAAGATCATGTAATATGGGATACAATGCTAATGTTAGAGGCATCACATGTTGTAATAAACATTGCTTAAACCATGGGACGAGGGCGTTTATACAACTTCCGCTTTTCTGCAGAAAAGGGAGGGACGCTTATATAGGGGAAGGGAAGGGAGGGGGGGGGGGGGGGGGAGGGGGGAGGGCCTCTATTATGGTGAATATGATACTGGTATTTTCAATATTTTAATTAAATATTTGACATTTGTGACCTCAAAAATTAGTCAACAGTCTTCTATTTGAATAAATGTGGTTGATGGACACTAACTGTGCTACAGCGAAAGCTAACTTGATCTGCCAAGCAAGACAAACACCAACGCTGTCTTAATTCATTCACTGCTGAATTAAAGACACATTTAGACTATTCTAAATAAAATGCTAGACCCATTATGCATTTTTTTTTTCATTTTAGAATATTTTATACATATACCCGCCCTCTCACTATAAAATTAACAGTAAATTCAAATTATCACACTAATACATATACCCACCCTCTCGCTATAATCTTAACAGTAAATACAAATTATCACACTAATACATATACCCGCCCTCTCGCTATAATATTAACAGTAAATTATCACACTAATACATATACCCGCCCTCTCGCTATAATATTAACAGTAAATACAAATTATCACACTAATACATATACCCGTCCTCTCGCTATAATATTAACAGTAAATACAAATTATCACACTAATACATATACCCGCCCTCTCGCTATAATATTAACAGTAAATTATCACACTAATACATATACCCGCCCTCTCGCTATAATATTAACAGTAAATACAAATTATCACACTAATACATATACCCGCCCTCTCGCTTTAATATTAACAGTAAATTATCACACTAATACATATACCCACCCTCTCGCTATAATATTAACAGTAAATTATCACACTAATACATATACCCACCCTCTCGCTACAATTTTAACAGTAAATACAAATTATCACACTAATACATATACCCGCCCTCTCGCTTTAATATTAACAGTAAATTATCACACTAATACATATATCCGTCCTCTCGCTATAATATTAACAGTAAATTATCACACTAATACATATACCCGTCGTCTCGCTATAATATTAACATTAATACAAATTATCACACTAATACATATACCCGCCCTCTCACTATAATATTAACAGTAAATTATCACACTAATACATATACCTGCCCTCTCGCTATAATATTAACAGTAAATATAAATTATCACACTAATACATATACCCGCCCTCTCGCTATAGTATTAACAGTAAATACAAATTATCACACTAATACATATACCCACCCTCTCGCTATAATATTAACAGTAAATACAAATTATCACACTAATACATATACCCGTCCTCTCGCTATAATATTAACAGTAAATTATCACACTAGTACATATACCCGCCCTCTCGCTATAATATTAAACAGTAAATTATCACACTAATACATATACCCGTCCTCTCGCTATAATATTAACAGTAAATTATCACACTAATACATATACCCGTCCTCTCGCTATAATATTAACAGTAAATACAAATTATCACACTAATACATATACCCGCCCTCTCGCTATAATATTAACAGTAAATATAAATTATCACACTAATACATATACCCACCCTCTCACTATAATATTAACAGTAAATTATCACACTAATACATATACCCGTCCTCTCGCTATAATATTAAATGTAAATACAAATTATCACACTAATACATATACCCGTCGTCTCGCTATAATATTAACAGTAAATATAAATTATCACACTAATACATATACCCGCCCTCTCACTATAATATTAACAGTAAATTATCACACTAATACATATACCCGCCCTCTCACTATAATATTAACAGTAAATTATCACACTAATACATATACCCGTCGTCTCGCTATAATATTAACAGTAAATTATCACACTAATACATATACCCGCCCTCTCGCTATAATATTAACAGTAAATTATCACACTAATACATATACCCGCCCTCTCGCTATAATATTAACAGTAAATACAAATTATCACACTAATACATATACCCGCCCTCTCACTATAATATTAACAGTAATTACAAATTATCACACTAATACATATACCCGCCCTCTCACTATAATATTAACAGTAAATACAAATTATCACACTAATACATATACCATCCCTCTCGCTATAATATTAACAGTAAATACAAATTATCACACTAATACATATACCCGTCCTCTCGCTATAATATTAACAGTAAATACAAATTATCACACTAATACATATACCTGTCCTCTCGCTATATTATTAACAGTAAATACAAATTATCACACTAATACATATACCCGTCCTCTCGCTATAATGTTAAAAGTAAACACAAATTATCACACTAATACATATACCCGCCCTCTCGCTATAATATTAACAGTAAATTATCACACTAATACATATACCCGCCCTCTCGCCATAATATTAACAGTAAATACAAATTATCACACTAATACATATACCCGCCCTCTCGCTATAATATTAACAGTAAATACAAATTATCACACTAATACATATACCCGCCCTCTCACTATAATATTAACAGTAAATACAAATTATCACACTAATACATATACCCGCCCTCTCACTATAATATTAACAGTAAATACAAATTATCACACTAATACATATACCCGCCCTCTCGCTATAATATTAACAGTAAATATAAATCATCACACTAGTACATATACCCGCCCTCTCACTATAATATTAACAGTAAATTATCACACTAATACATATACCCGCCCTCTCGCTATAATATTAACAGTAATTACAAATTATCACACTAATACATATACCCGCCCTCTCGCTATAATATTAACAGTAAATTATCACACTAATACATATACCCGCCCTCTCGCTATAATATTAACAGTAAATACAAATTATCACACTAATACATATACCCGCCCTCTCGCTATAATATTAACAGTAAATACAAATTATCACACTAATACATATACCCGCCCTCTCGCTATAATATTAACAGTAAATTATCACACTAATACATATACCCCCCCTCTCGCTATAATATTAACAGTAAATACAAATTATCACACTAATACATATACCCGCCCTCTCGCTATAATATTAACAGTAAATACAAATTATCACACTAATACATATACCCGCCCTCTCGCTATAATATTAACAGTAAATACAAATTATCACACTAATACATATACCCGCCCTCTCACTATAATATTAACAGTAAATATAAATTATCACACTAATACATATACCCGTCCTCTCGCTATAATATTAACAGTAAATACAAATTATCACACTAATACATATACCCGTCCTCTCGCTATATTATTAACAGTAAATACAAATTATCACACTAATACATATACCCGCCCTCTCGCTATAATATTAACAGTAAATACAAATTATCACACTAATACATATACCCGCCCTCTCGCTATAATATTAACAGTAAATATAAATCATCACACTAGTACATATACCCGCCCTCTCGCTATAATATTAACAGTAAATTATCACACTAATACATATACCCGCCCTCTCGCTATAAATATTAACAGTAATTACAAATTATCACACTAATACATATACCCGCCCTCTCGCTATAATATTAACAGTAAATTATCACACTAATACATATACCCGCCCTCTCGCTATAATATTAACAGTAAATACAAATTATCACACTAATACATATACCCGTCCTCTCGCTATAATATTAACAGTAAATATAAATTATCACACTAATACATAAACCCGTCCTCTCGCTATATTATTAACAGTAAATACAAATTATCACACTAATACATATACCCGTCCTCTCGCTATAATATTAACAGTAAATACAAATTTATCACACTAATACATATACCCGCCCTCTCGCTATAATATTAACAGTAAATATAAATCATCACACTAGTACATATACCCGCCCTCTCGCTATAATATTAACAGTAAATTATCACACTAATACATATACCCGCCCTCTCGCTATAATATTAACAGTAAATATGTAAATCATCACACTAGTACATATACCCGCCCTCTCGCTATAATATTAACAGTAAATACAAATTATCACACTAATACATATACCTGTCCTCTCGCTATAATATTAACAGTAAATACAAATTATCACACTAATACATATACCGGCCCTCTCGCTATAATATTAACAGTAAATTATCACACTAATCCATATACCCGCCCTCTCGCTATAATATTAACAGTAAATACAAATTATCACACTAATACATATACCCGCCCTCTCGCTTTAATATTAACAGTAAATTATCACACTAATACATATACCCGTCCTCTCGCTATAATATTAACAGTAAATTATCACACTAATACATATACACGCCCTCTCGCTCTAATATTAACAGTAAATACAAATTATCACACTAGTACATATACCCGTCGTCTCGCTATAATATTAACAGTATATACAAATTATCACACTAGTACATATACCCGTCCTCTCGCTATAATATTAACAGTAAATACAAATTATCACACTAGTACATATACCCGTCCTCTCGCTATAATATTAACAGTAAATACAAATTATCACACTAATACATATACCCGTCCTCTCGCTATAATATTAACAGTAAATACAAATTATCACACTAGTACATATACCCGTCCTCTCGCTATAATATTAACAGTAAATACAAATTATCACACTAATACATATACCCGCCCTCTCACTATAATATTAACAGTAATTACAAATTATCACACTAATACATATACCCGCCCTCTCACTATAATATTAACAGTAAATACAAATTATCACACTAATACATATACCCTCCCTCTCGCTATAATATTAACAGTAAATACAAATTATCACACTAATACATATACCCGTCCTCTCGCTATAATATTAACAGTAAATACAAATTATCACACTAATACATATACCTGTCCTCTCGCTATATTATTAACAGTAAATACAAATTATCACACTAATACATATACCCGTCCTCTCGCTATAATGTTAAAAGTAAACACAAATTATCACACTAATACATATACCCGCCCTCTCGCTATAATATTAACAGTAAATTATCACACTAATACTATACCCGCCCTCTCGCTATAATATTAACAGTAAATACAAATTATCACACTAATACATATACCCGCCCTCTCGCTATAATATTAACAGTAAATACAAATTATCACACTAATACATATACCCGCCCTCTCACTATAATATTAACAGTAAATACAAATTATCACACTAATACATATACCCGCCCTCTCACTATAATATTAACAGTAAATACAAATTATCACACTAATACATATACCCGCCCTCTCGCTATAATATTAACAGTAAATATAAATCATCACACTAGTACATATACCCGCCCTCTCACTATAATATTAACAGTAAATTATCACACTAATACATATACCCGCCCTCTCGCTATAATATTAACAGTAAATACAAATTATCACACTAATACATATACCTGCCCTCTCGCTATAATATTAACAGTAAATATAAATTATCACACTAATACATATACCCGCCCTCTCGCTATAATATTAACAGTAAATACAAATTATCACACTAATACATATACCCGCCCTCTCGCTATAATATTAACAGTAAATACAAATTATCACACTAATACATATACCCGCCCTCTCGCTATAATATTAACAGTAAATTATCACACTAATACATATACCCGCCCTCTCGCTATAATATTAACAGTAAATATATAAATTATCACACTAATACATATACCCGCCCTCTCGCTATAATATTAACAGTAAATACAAATTATCACACTAATACATATACCCGCCCTCTCGCTATAATATTAACAGTAAATACAAATTATCACACTAATACATATACCCGCCCTCTCACTATAATATTAACAGTAAATATAAATTATCACACTAATACATATACCCGTCCTCTCGCTATAATATTAACAGTAAATACAAATTATCACACTAATACATATACCCGTCCTCTCGCTATATTATTAACAGTAAATACAAATTATCACACTAATACATATACCCGCCCTCTCGCTATAATATTAACAGTAAATACAAATTATCACACTAATACATATACCCGCCCTCTCGCTATAATATTAACAGTAAATATAAATCATCACACTAGTACATATACCCGCCCTCTCGCTATAATATTAACAGTAAATTATCACACTAATACATATACCCGCCCTCTCGCTATAATATTAACAGTAATTACAAATTATCACACTAATACATATACCCGCCCTCTCGCTATAATATTAACAGTAAATTATCACACTAATACATATACCCGCCCTCTCGCTATAATATTAACAGTAAATACAAATTATCACACTAATACATATACCCGCCCTCTCGCTATAATATTAACAGTAAATACAAATTATCACACTAATACATATACCCGCCCTCTCGCTATAATATTAACAGTAAATTATCACACTAATACATATACCCGCCCTCTCGCTATAATATTAACAGTAAATACAAATTATCACACTAATACATATACCCGCCCTCTCTACTATAATATTAACAGTAAATATAAATTATCACACTAATACATATACCTGTCCTCTCGCTATAATATTAACAGTAAATACAAATTATCACACTAATACATATACCCGTCCTCTCGCTATATTATTAACAGTAAATACAAATTATCACACTAATACATATACCCGCCCTCTCGCTATAATATTAACAGTAAATACAAATTATCACACTAATACATATACCCGCCCTCTCGCTATAATATTAACAGTAAATATAAATCATCACACTAGTACATATACCCGCCCTCTCGCTATAATATTAACAGTAAATTATCACACTATAATACATATACCCGCCCTCTCGCTATAATATTAACAGTAAATATATAAATCATCACACTAGTACATATACCAGCCCTCTCGCTATAATATTAACAGTAAATATAAATCATCACACTAGTACATATACCTGCCCTCTCGCTATAATATTAACAGTAAATACAAATTATCACACTAATACATATACCCGTCCTCTCGCTATAATATTAACAGTAAATATAAATTATCACACTAATACATAAACCCGTCCTCTCGCTATATATTATTAACAGTAAATACAAATTATCACACTAATACATATACCCGTCCTCTCGCTATAATATTAACAGTAAATACAAATTATCACACTAATACATATACCCGCCCTCTCGCTATAATATTAACAGTAAATATAAATCATCACACTAGTACATATACCCGCCCTCTCGCTATAATATTAACAGTAAATTATCACACTAATACATATACCCGCCCTCTCGCTATAATATTAACAGTAAATATGTAAATTACACACTAGTACATATACCCGCCCTCTCGCTATAATATTAACAGTAAATACAAATTATCACACTAATACATATACCTGTCCTCTCGCTATAATATTAACAGTAAATACAAATTATCACACTAATACATATACCGGCCCTCTCGCTATAATATTAACAGTAATTTATCACACTAATCCATATACCCGCCCTCTCGCTATAATATTAACAGTAAATACAAATTATCACACTAATACATATACCCGCCCTCTCGCTTTAATATTAACAGTAAATTATCACACTAATACATATACCCGTCCTCTCGCTATAATATTAACAGTAAATTATCACACTAATACATATACACGCCCTCTCGCTCTAATATTAACAGTAAATACAAATTATCACACTAGTACATATACCCGTCGTCTCGCTATAATATTAACAGTATATACAAATTATCACACTAGTACATATACCCGTCCTCTCGCTATAATATTAACAGTAAATACAAATTATCACACTAGTACATATACCCGTCCTCTCGCTATAATATTAACAGTAAATACAAATTATCACACTAATACATATACCCGTCCTCTCGCTATAATATTAACAGTAAATACAAATTATCACACTAGTACATATACCCGTCCTCTCGCTATAATATTAACAGTAAATACAAATTATCACACTAATACATATACCCGCCCTCTCGCTATAATATTAACAGTAAATTATCACACTAATACATATACCCGCCCTCTCGCTATAATATTAACAGTAAATACAAATTATCACACTAATACATATACACGCCCTCTCGCTATAATATTAACAGTAAATACAAATTATCACACTAATACATATACCCGCCCTCTCGCTATAATATTAACAGTAAATACAAATTATCACACTAATACATATACCCACCCTCTCGCTATAATATTAACAGTAAATACAAATTATCACACTAATACATATACCCAACCTCTCGCTATAATATTAACAGTAAATACAAATTATCACACTAATACATATACCCGCCCTCTCGCTATAATATTAACAGTAAATACAAATTATCACACTAATACATATACCCGCCCTCTCGCTATAATATTAACAGTAAATACAAATTATCACACTAATACATATACCCACCCTCTCGCTATAATATTAACAGTAAATACAAATTATCACACTAATACATATACCCACCCTCTCGCTATAATATTAACAGTAAATACAAATTATCACACTAATACATATACCCGCCCTCTCGCTATAATATTAACAGTAAATACAAATTATCACACTAATACATATACCCGCCCTCTCGCTATAATATTAACAGTAAATACAAATTATCACACTAATACATATACCCACCCTCTCGCTATAATATTAACAGTAAATACAAATTATCACACTAATATCTTTATAAATATAAATATGAATCATTGACTACAATATTATCAAATTATGCCACTTCTAATGTCAATGAATTTAAGTACTGTTGATTTTCAGATTTCATATTTTATTCCAGTCTCTGACAGACATACAAGTATGAAACAGGAGGTCACTATACATACCGGTAATATAGACATGCCGCATTATAAAGGATACATAGCATGACAGTGCATTTATTACAAAATGTATAAGTGGTGTACATGCTCAATCAATAGTTGTTTTTTCTTCTTAAAAAATTGCGTAAATTTGTCAAAGCAGCTATGTTAGATATAGTAGCACTTTGCTTACACTTACCAATGAACACAGCTGTTCCTGTAGTGTAACAGTTCATCTTATTCAAGATTTCAGATGTTCCCCTTGCAAGAATGCATTCAACATGAATACTGACACCAACATATAAGACAAATGTGTCTTGAACTGATGACATGACAATCCAATAATCAAAAACAGTGACTACCACTTAATTGACTTTATCATCATTTAATTGACTTTTTGATCATTTTACTAATACATGTAGTTGCATAACTTCAAGAATACCAAGATTTTAGAATGTTTTTTGAAATTTCTGTATATAAACCTAAAAGACTTACGTGCATGGGTGATTTTGCTGAATAAGAACGACAGCGATCCCATTTGAAAGTTTGTCTGTAAAGCTCATAGCTCCGTACACGAAAGCTCCGCTCTCGGTGTTTTCTCCAATCAGATCTGAAGTCATGGCAAGGGAGGTAACCAGCATGGTGGAGCCACCGATGCCAAGCAGTACAGCTGCACCGTAACAGTACTGCTTTGAGGATTCTTTTAGGAAGTAGATCCACACACATGCTCCTACCCCACATAACTGTCCTATAAAATAGGTGGCCTGGAAATCAAGAGAATCACATAAAATAATACGCTGAATATACATCATTACAACATTTCACAAAACTCTAGTGTGATCAGTGGTGTAACCCATGTTGTGGAGAGAAAGTTTTAGACAGTAAAACAGTACAATCGAGCATGAACTTCTAATTCAAAGCCCCATTCAATTTGCTAGTTACAATACATGTACCTCCTTGTGTTAAAAACATAATCCTTGTTATTTAGACAGGGTTGACTAAAGATTTAAACATATTTTCTAATGATGGCTTTTGGCTAAATGCAGTCAAGTATTTGTTTTCATATGAACACTCATTCTTTTACAATATAACTGATTACAATTACATCTACTTACTTTTCTGCCAATGGCTTTGTTAATATATTTCATGAGTAAAGATGTAAAAAGTCCACTGACGAACACTACCAGTGGCATGATAGCTACATTCACCTGGAAATAAAACAAGAAATACTATTTAGATATTATCCATTTTTCGCTACAACAGAGGAGAGAATGTAGAAGCCAGGCCCAAGCAGGGTTCAAACCCAAAGCCTATGAATACTGGACATATACTCTACCAAAGGACACCAATGATTGACCCAGTCAAGCCCTGCTACATCGTAAGTCCTGTAAAATAAAGATTCAAAGAACTTTTATCACATAACTGGCCCATCCAGCCATGTCATAACGTCATATCGTAGCTATTGTATGACACATGTGTAATATCACTATAATGACATCACATGTAGCTTTGGAGTCATAATTTATATATGACGTCGCATGATTGTCTCAGTAGACGGAAACGCCACATCTGAGCCAGATTTCAACTGTTTTATATAGAGAAGAAATTCAAAGTGTTACTTATATTTTTATTAATAAAAGTTATGTGATGAATAGATCTCGAATTTTACAGTCGTGACTATGTGATATGAAATTTATCAAACTCATTAGAAATTTCTTATGCCACTCACCTAAAGGCTCGTGGCATATCAAATTATTGAATTCGTTTGATTTTCATATCACATAGCCACTCATGTAAGATGCTCTATGTCACTTTGAAAAGATTTGTTTTTCTTAAATGATTTACATATAGAGTCTTCTCTACTGATATACTGAGTTTTGTTTCCTTTTAGAGAAAATTACAAACAAAAATTAATGTACATTTTGTAGACTAAAGCAATAAATTGATGAAAAGGTGGAAAAAGTCAAAACATATTAATTGGTATACACATTGTATAGTCTGAAACCTGGCTTAGCCTCCTAATGTTTTAAATGACTCCCTGCCATATGTGAAATTTTTTGGGTCCCCCCCCCCAAGGAAAGCCATATATGACTGCATTGAAACACAATATATGCATAGGGAGATCTTTATAGTTAACGTTCAAAGATGTTGACATAAAGCCCAGCAATAAAGTTATTTTTAAGACTTTTAAGTTATTTTTTTTACCTTAGACATTTGTAATGTCTCTGTGACATACAAGGGGAGATAAATCTGTGAAACATTCACAAATAACCTGGTACACATGTAGATCAATGCAACCTGTGAAAAAAAATACAAAATAGATTTACAAACAATATTGTTCAGTATTTATCATACAATTCTTTAATACAGTACTTAACTTTTTTAACCAAAATGACCTTCTTGTTGTAATTTATGTTTTTAGGTATATTATAATAATAACACAGTCTTTACGCATGATTATAGTTTTTACAGTATACACAGTCATGCATGCATTTACCCCAAAAGGTAACTTTTGTATCTGACTAAATTCTCATTTTGATTCCATTTACATTTAAATGAATACATGTTGTAACATTTACTTTTTACAATTAATATCGATGCATGCACTAACAAACTAAAACTATCCCTAAAAGGCAATGGGACTCATTCACGTACCACTTGATACCCGATGTGTGGGACTATTGTTTCTATTGGTGATGGAATGACGTCAAATGACATTATCGCGGGATAACATCATTTCAGCGGGTAGATTACAAAGAGTTAGACTCCATCACCACTGGAGATACTAGTCCCGCACAAGCGTTATCGGGTATCATGTGGTACATGAATTAGTCCCATTACTGTACCAGACCATATTTTTTTTTCATTAATCCATTCACGCTTTGTTTTACTCCACAACATCATATTATTAAAGTGAATAGTCGGGCAAAGAAAACCAGTCTAAATGCGTTCATTGGCCTTTCAAAAGTTCTCACATATTAATACGGATGTCAAGTTCTGCTTAGTTTCCCAGTTCTGACCATCAAAGTAAAGAAAAGTTGAAAGCATTGAAAGCGAGGCTATGTGGAAATGTAACCACGGACATAGTGAGCCGGGAGGACGTTTTAGAATTACCATACTTTAAATTAATTTCTTTGTACGCAGACAGATTGTGACGAGATTTTATTTTTCCATTTCTTAAGAAATTATACTGGATACATTCACTCCATTTTACCGACTTTAGCCATCATTGCCCGACTGTTCACTTTAATATCTTAAAATAAGTTTTAAATGACTTAAGCAGTAGCTTACAGAATTTTTATTCGTACGAAAGCATATGCAAAGCAATGTATTTAATAGCTGCAGCTACTGTTTGTAGATTTACCTGATAAAATTGCCTCTCCTTGAGCCAATCCTTCCAGGACATGAGGGATTTTTTCAGCATGGAGATTTCTATTGATTGAGCACTGGTGGCAGACGATGACATTGATGAACATGTTTTAAGAGACTTTGACATGGCTTCCTCAGCCTCTACATGAGTAAAAGGTTTTACGCCCTCCCTTAACACCGATTTGGAACAGGAAGCTGACTACAACTCCTAAACTGACCACAATAAACACAAGGTCCTAAAAATAAACCAGAAATTGATATGAATGATAATTTGCGTATTTTATAATGATAATAATTAAAAGTCCATTTTTTTTTCAAAAAAATGTACCTGCACTTTTGGACCTAGTGTATCAGTCCCTAGTTCTATTTTGCTTCTAGGTTTACTATATATATATATATATATATATATATAACCTGGTATATTTCATATTTCATAAGGAACAGAGTAAATGTCAAGGTCATCTTTTTGACAAACAACAAATTGACCATAAACCTCTGTACTATGCACAGATGGAATACTTAAGTAATTACTACTTTAATTGAAAATCTTACCCTGAACTTGTTGTTGTCGACAGGAGAGAGCATGTCACTATTTCCAATACCGTCTCCCGTGTTTAAGTAAAAGAGAAGTGCAAATAACCCAAACACAGTCAGGTTGGAGAGAACTGTGAAGGCATATCTGTAACAATATCAATACTTATACAGATTATGAGGGAAATGATTTTTTAAATCAAGGGAAAAAAATGGAAATAAAATCATTTATATAATTGTCTTCCTTTCTTTTCCATTTACCGTGGGCACTTTTTTAATATTACTTCAATTAACAAAACAAAAGTATACTGTTGAACTTTATTATAAACTTAAATACAATACCATTTTTAGGTTTCAATTGGTTATTGACTAGCATTTCATTATTTTAAGATCCTTATTTAAACTTCAATACTACTCTTGGATAACTTCAAACTTTCACAACACATGCTCCATTCTAATTTGAGTTAATGAGTTTTTTATTTGACATACTGGGTAATCAATTGCCACAATTGATATTGATAAGCGATCTTTCTGTTTACCTCATGCCGTTTAATTCGACTCGTTCATCGACCTTAGTGGTGAGATCGGGTATAAGGGACAAGTGAGAGATTTGTGTGGACGCCCAGCCAAACTGGAATATAACGACGAACGGAGCATAGTAGATAAACTGGTACAGATCATTGGTATGTTCACAGGTAATACACTGGTTAAAGATAAAAGGAAAGCTGCAGGCCACACATATTGTACCTGGAAAAGATAGAGTGAAAACATAATGGTATGAATCGTTTCACAGCAACAGCGAGAGACACAGATCATTACATTTGTACTTTTATAAAAAAAATAGTAACCTAGTTATCAACCCCCAAAACAAGTGATGAAGCATACCAATCATTACCTTAAAACCACAAATTGATGTATTAATTTTGACCTCCTCAAATGAGATGCAACCATATGCTTATGTAAATTGAGTTTCCAAGAGTATCTTATATGTTAATTGTTTAATTCATTTGATTGTTGATTAATCTGTAACATCAATCACTAAACATGAAATCAGTTACCAGAGACTCTCTAAAATCATACGTACCAATTAAATGCCATGTTTTGCGCTTCCCAATCTTAAGTATCCCTTGTGTACGATCAGACTCGATACCAATGAAGGGTGTGAATAACGCATCACTGATCTGACCAATCATCATCAAGTAGCCAGCTAGGGTGTTGTTAAACTCTTTGACTTGATGGAAGTAGATTATGAGGTAGCTGAACCACATTGAGGCCGTGAGGTCATTTAGTACATGACCAATGCTGTACAGTAGCCTCTGTGACAGAGGTAAGTTTTTAACAGCACTGGAAGAAGACTTCTTCAGGAGCGGTGCTGACTCTGACATCTTGGTGTTGTTTTTTTTTTTTAATTAAATGTGAATGAAAGTTAATGTCAATATTTAATTTCTGTTTAATTCACTCCTTCCTGCTTTACAAGGGTGAGTATGGTCAACAGTTATGTAAACAAAAATATATGTTTGAGGTGTGACGTTCCCATACAGAGTGACATATTAGTTATAGTTCTTGTAATATTGCTGTAGAAGATGATCTGTTGAACCTGAAAAAGTCAGAAATTAATATCATTGATTTAATTGGTATGTGTATTGCAGGACTATATATATATAATTTATGTTGTTAATATAATATCTTGTTCAAATGTACAAGTCTGGATTAATATTGAGTTGATCAATTACACCCAGGTAGCTCATTCAGCAGAGCAAGCATTACCCTGACCAGTAATCCGAGGTCATGGGTTAACAGTGATTTTTATCCCTATATAACTGGGGTCGGTAAACGACCCCATTCCCAATGCCAAACCCCCCTATTTTTTTTCCCAATTACAATGAAAAATTCCAAACTCAAATCACTGAAAAACAAATAAAACCCAAAATCTCTCCCTTCGTTGTTTAATCTAAAACCAAACTACTCTGAAACTGTTGTGATGGTCATCACCTTTTGATAAAATGAAATAGGTTATAGTTTTACAATATCTAATCACCTATAATACCATGTTCAGTAACGGGTAACTTTTTCCCAAAACTGCTCTTTTCGCGATTAAAAATTCCCCAATTTGTGTTACAAATTTTTTTTTGCCAAAATACCTGAAAAAATCACTGGTTAATTAAATCACAGTCTGTCTGATACATTTTCTCCTCTCCTAGCTCTTACATACATCAGACTTGATCATAACAAAAGAAACTTTAAACTAATTATAAATCACCTTTTATAGTTCCATAGAGTTTAACCCATCAATAAAGAATGAAACCTTTGAAAGGAATGGATAGAAAAAATATATTCTGTTTCTGAGTTGAGTAGATTAAATATTTCAGCAGTACACTCAAGTTTATTAGCAGATTTTACTATACATTTAAAGCAGAATTTTGTGTCTACCGAAGGAATTACCAAATTAATTACTTGTTAGGATTGCTATTGACGGATCGCCAGCTGTCAATTCACACACATGGACTTTGCAATTTGTATTGTGTGTGCTACGATGTTTGCTCCGACATTGAATAGAAACACGTGCGTTTGCGAGCACGAGGCGTGGCTATATTACACCTGGCGATCGGTCAATTCTCATCATTCTGTGTTGTCTCTGTAGCTTGGAATATTACATATTTGTATGTTCTGTAGATGTAAGAGGTGATATTATTGTATGCAGCAGGCAGACCAAACTGCTTTAACCTGGGTAGTCTTAGAACATTAGCTGATGCTATCTTTATCAATTCAGCTACATTTTTTACATGTACACGGAGACATTAAAAGAAAACATTATAGTCAGGTACATTCAACAAATATATGTATAGATACATGTATATCTGGTACCCAAACTAGAGTTTTGTTTCTCCAGGAGGAATTTAAAACTATCAAATTAATTTCTTAGTTTTAGGACTGTAATTCAGTGTCCTGTATATTCGTAGTGTGGAAAATTATTTCAATTATACATTTGTACATGCATGTATCGTCTAGTATTCAAGCATCAGATGTCTATAGAAGAGGTCACAAACCTGTATTTAATTGTCATAGACCTAGTCACTGATATTGTAATTTTTAACCATGCATACACAATGTGCAATACACAGGGACTTGTAACGTAGGTTGTGAGAAAGTCTGCTGTGTATACATGTGTACTATATACTATATAAAAGGACAAGGGAACCAACGGCTCGCTTGGAGAGGTACACCTGCCTCTACAAAAGTCGCCCGTATTCCGTCAAACATTGATAAATATGTACATATTTAATACCAATATATTCTTAAATAAATTTTCGACATGGAAAACACAACTTCAAACACGAAATAATATATTAACATACCTTTATTTCACTATGAACCTGGAAAATGCAGTCAGATATCACCGATGTCGTTTTGCCTGTCCACTGAAATCTAGGTTAAACACGTTTTGTGTGGATATTTGTGTATCCCATACCCGGACCCGGACTGGAAACACCATATACCGGCCGGTGTCTGTACACACTAAACGCTACAATATCAATGTGGTAACGGTCAAGTACAACATTAGAGTCTCCATTTAAGTTAGATTCTTCTATTAATGATATATGCATCTCAAATAAAGGTTCTTCTAAGAACCTAAACCGTGATATTTAATTTATACAGAGTCTGAGTACAGAATTTCAGTGTAGTATCGGGTAAGGGCGAGTACACCAAAAAGGTACCCATCATCAATTACAATATGGCGGATTATACGAACAAGAGTCGAGTGCTGGATAAAAAAAAGTGTGATTCCTCGCTTAGCTGTTGGATTGGATTAATGAAAGAGTTATCAGAGATAGCCTATTTGTATTTGCGATGGCAAAATATCACCAGAAAGTGAAATTAATGCATACAAAATTTGTTACAAGGGAATATGAGTGCTTTTGACCTAGATTTTACTGGACAGGCAAAACGACATCGGTGATATCTGACTGCATTTTCCAGGTTCATAGTGAAATAAAGGTATGTTAATATATTATTTCGTGTTTGAAGTTGTGTTTTCCATGTCGAAAATTTATTTAAGAATATATTGGTATTAAATATGTACATATTTATCCATGTTTGACGGAATACGGGCGACTTTTGTAGAGGCAGGTGTACCTCTTCCAAGCGAGTCGTTGGTTCCCTTGTCCTTTTATATAGTATATAGTACACATGTATACACAGCAGACTTTCTCACAACCTACGTTACAAGTCCCTGTGGTGCAATATACATGGACACTATTAAGTGCAGCTAGTGGTACCAGTTACACAACCTACATCTATATTAAGTAGGTAGTGTAATGGAAATATTCCTTCCTTTATTCAGAAAGAAAATTTTAATCCAACAAAAACAAAAAAATAATTATGAAAATCGATCCAGAAATCTTCGAGATATTTAAGATCGAAATTTGCCCATTTGCACCTGTTTGAAAAACAATCAACGCAACTTCCGGTTTGGCTTCGAAGCATTGTGACGTCATCATGAGCAACATTCAAGGCAGTGAGAGCGACCCACCTGGCGGTACCGCGAACGAAGGAAATAGCTTTTTATTAGGGGGATAATCGCTATATTGCACACCTTTAAGAATGTTCGTTTTAGTATATTTATTGATACTTTTCTTATATACTTTGATTACTTAATGCATTATTTTTTTTGACTAATTTTCAGTAACTTTCTACACGGTTCGTTTTTCAACGAATTTTCCAATAAATTCTTCGTTTGTGTTAGTGTGAGCCTTAACTAAAAATTTGACCGTCAATAATCCATGTTCCGCTGGCGATTAAAATTGCATGCTTTTTATTAACTTAAATATAAATGTAAATAGACCACGGAAAAATTATAGAAAATAAATTAGATACCTATTATTATGGAATCTGCCTTATTTTTATCTACGATTCATACGGGGGAATTTAATTAAGATTTGGTAGTTTAATTTGAATAACGAAAACGACACCTGGTGACAAATCAACCCTAAAAATAAATATGTGTCAAAATGCATATGAAATATATTAAAAAAACTTATACAATACCAGGAAAATCTGATTTTACAATTAAATGCAATTTTGACAAAACGGGGTTTTTAAGAATTGATTTCGACAAATGGTCAAAGTTACCAATACACGTAACTTTTCAGTTGTTTTTTTTAACCCACAAAACATTATGTGTACAAAAGAAAATTTGACCACGTTCCTAACTCTGCTGCCCATCAAAATTCGTTAACTGAAGCTAGTTATTTTTGTGAACGTTGGTTACTGTAGAAAACATGAACGCTGCTCCAGAACATTGACATAATCTCGAGCTTTAATTTCACAATTATTCGCAAGATTTTACAGCCAATCACTTTAGTTCGCTCGGTGTTCATTACTTTACTCCGATTTCATAGGGAAGTTTACGGGGGTATACATCAAAATTTAGTAGATTTTTACAGTAATACTGCTACATATGTATTTTGTTCTGTCAATGCAAAAATACAAGTCAGCGGAACCGTAATATTAAAACGGTTTTTTTTTTGCAACCATATTCTTGAAGACTTTCTGGTATAGCGACACATGTTTCATATCATATTGCCTATCGTGTTCTGGTTTGACTGAAAGAAACAAATGAGGGTTCAGGTAACCCAATGGAAACACCGCCTTCTGTCAATCAGTTGCTCGTAATTATAAATTGACCTGACACTGCCTCCGTGAACATTCGAGGCCTTGGTGTGTTAAGCCATTATGCTATGGCACGGAGGCTGGCGGTGGCTCTGCCCTCCTTTGTATCTAAGAGCGAGCACGATCCGCCAAAAAAAAACCCAACAATAACATGTACTTCCGTACATAAGGATTGATTTACATTATAAAATGCATGTGTTGGTGTCAACATGGACAGGTTGTTAAATGTATAGACTTTCTATAGCGATACGCTGATCATTATGTTGCAAAGTATTCCAAGTTGTGAATATCAGAAAAAATAATATTACAGCCAAATATATTCAAGATGCCTCCACCCGCCAGACAGAGTCTGTATAAACGATACTCACCATCAATTGAACTACTTAATTCGGTGTTGGCTTTAATCGCGTATGTATATACATGTATTCTAATTAACTACAAATGATAATATTAATTTGATTTGGTGAATACGTATATTCAAGTACTTCATTGCATATAGGACCATAGTAGCCACAGATTTTTTCGGATGTCAATTATTTTTTTTTTATATCTTTATCTTGAAGCTTAACAATTAGAAAGCTCAAACTTTTCAATGCAGGGTCGATGGGGTAGTAATGATGTTAAAGCAAGATAACTTTTGTTGGGGTTGGAATAAAGTGCTAATAAAGTCGATAGCACATCATAACATTGCTGCTCTTGTTTTTGAATAGACGAAAAAAATACCTCTTGTCCAGCCAGGTCATCTTCAAAAAGCCGTGCTGAATTGCAATCAAGAATAATTGAAGCATATTTTATTCTGTGACTTACCGATTAACCACTACGTAGTACAGTACTTAAGATCAGGGATATTGATTTAGTTAAGTCGATTATTTTGTAAAGTTCTACTACACGCTTTCACAAAAGCTACTGTCGACAGCACCATAATTTACATTCCATGTATCTTTTACCATTAATCACTGGGACAATATACTTTTAAGAGCATTTAATTTAGCCGTTCGGTTACGGATCTAAACTTAATTAAATGTATGATAGTGAAAGATAACGTGCAGAGCTTATAATTAACCGACTTGAAGAGAAAAATGATAACATTGGGGGGGGGGGGGGCATTAAGGTTGTTTAATGAATATTTATATGTATATAATATAATATCGTAAAATGCCACATTCGGAAGTCTGAACTACAATGTACATTATTATATAGTACCAAGAACACAACGTGTTTTTAAATGACATATAGAATTTAACATCTATCGTCGTTGGTTAGAGATATAAAAGAAAAGAGAGAACTATTTCCATGTACATGTATAAACAAGTGTCGAAAATTAGAAAATCAAACTTAAATTTTACAATATATGTTCGTATTCCTGTAAATTATAAAAAGGGTTATAATCTACCTGGCAGTATTTTCCATATAACAAGGATTTATAGTTGCGAGGCAATTAAATAGTTATGGCCATTGATGTACCTTATATACTCAAATATAACCGACAAAGATACCCGACAAAGTTCCGAGATATATCGGGAGAAATGGTCGAGGTGATGAAAATAACCCAAGTACCGAGGTCACCAGGTGCGAGATGAGTTACCAGAATACCGCAGCAGGCCTGCATGCCAAACAAAGCAACCGTCAATCCTTTGTGCGGTGAGCCGAAAACTGTCCTTTTTAACACATTAAACTGGGATCTGAGTATTAGTTTACAGATTAATATAACCATGGACCCACCAGAGTGCACCAAGACCATCTTTAGACGTTTTAGAGGTCTAAGCTTAGATAAAAAAAAAAAACGATAAAAATCATACTTTACAGTACATGGTACGATATACGAGAAGGGTGGCCAAAGCTCACAGACTCAAAGTTTCTAACCTGCCTACCTTAAGCGGCGAGTAAAAAACATTTTATTTCTAGCACAACATATCTTCATAAAAAAACGGTTACTACCGTTGGAAAGAGCGATAATTTTTTCCTTTTCCAAAATCATCCTACACATCTATACAAAGTGCCGTCACAAAGACGATTTTGTTTAGCCCCATTAATTGACAAACATTACTCTGCATTTGTAGATTTTTGAGACAATTATTTAAATTAAGATTCATACTGTCTGTAGGATATATTACATGTAATATGCGTAGAGCGAGGCCTCCACTGCAATCTCATTGGCCGTATTAAAAATCTGTCTTCTTGGGAGGCATCGTATAGTAATCACTAGTTTATCTTTGGCGTCAACTACGCACTAGAGACGCATCGATAAAGGGGGAAATTTTTATATCTATATATAGATTTCACCATTAGTATTCAAACACATACACACTGTATATGTAGAAGAGAGACTTTTTATCGTTTTTTTTTTTATCTAGACCTCTAAAATGTCTAAAAATGATCTTGGGGCACTCTTCTTGTTGGGTCCATGATTATATAATCTATAACTAATTTTCAGAAACCTGTGTTCTCCATTGACTACAGTGCACAGCCCATCAGGGAAGTTCAATGTAAATGTCATGGTTGAATGAGTTTTACCTGTGTTCTTTTGTTAGCACCATAGTAACCTGTTTTAGTTTGTGACTTTTACCAAAATTAAATCAATGAAGTTTGTCCCATTTAAAAATGTACTAAGTTATGTTTGTAATGGTGCCATATCAAAATTATTATTACGCCCTTTTTTGAGATAAAAAAATTTAAAACTTCATGGATTTTTCTTTCACATAATTCCTCATTTGGGTAATTTATGATTACTCAGACAGGTAACTGTTACCCATATGCAGGTTTGTGCCCAACCTGTAAAAGGCATCGTATATACCCATTCATAAAGCTTTTAATGTCTGATGACTATTAAGGCCCATGGGCCTGTTGTTGTTCAACAAATTAGTGAGCATTTTCTGAATGAAGTGATATGTCACATTGTCACCAATGGGCCAATGGCATCCAAAATGTAGTCTTAGCAGACTTGGAACCTTCGATTTAAAACAAACAAAAAAAAAAAAAAAAGAAAGAAAGAAAAACATGTTCATTAGCAGGCAATGTAAAATGTGCTTTTATCAATATTGAATAAGCAATGTAATTTTTTTTGTATATATTCATGAATTACAGAAAAGCCTCATAACTTCTTTTGATTGTATATATAGATAAAGATTTAATCTGTTTTTATGTTTTTGCTTTTTAGCGAAAAATGGAGGACAATCAGATGTCAGTTATTCTCAAGAAGCTTGACTTCGACCATGCATACAACAATTTTGAAAGAGAGAAAATAACGCCAGATATTGTTGGAAAACTATCTGCTGTTGAACTTGGAACATTGGGTATAGTCAACTCTTCTGACATGATGAAACTTAGAACTGAATGTGTAAAGTATGGTCACACTCCTCCTGCCAAAGTGTCATTGGATGGCAGGGCACCTGTATTTGACCTCCCAAAATGTACACTAGAGTATTTATTAGACAATGGATTTCAAATATCTGATATATGCAAGATACTGCAGGTTTCTGAAAGCACAGTTTATCGTAGAATGCGTGCCTACAATTTAAGTAAAATGTCATTTTGTGACATTTCCAATGATATGCTTGATCTAAACATAAAAAAAATATGTGGAGATTTCCCACTTTGTGGTGAAAATATGATAAAGCAAATTTTATCCAAGCAACTACATATCAAAGTTCAAAGATGGCGTATCCGGGATTCTATACACCGTATAGACTCTAAAGGAGTATCTCAGAGATGCAAGGGACGGCTCCACAGACGTGTGTATAATGTCTTGGCACCTAATCATTTGTGGCACATAGACACAAATCATAAACTTGTTAGGTGGCGGTTTGTAATAGCAGGTGGCATCGATGGTTTTAGCAGAAAGATCATGTTTTTGAAGTGTTGTGACAACAACAGATCTGAAACAGTATTTCAATGTTTTTCGTCGGGTGTTTTCTGAATATGGCACACCAAATAAAGTTCGTTCTGATAAAGGTCTGGAAAATATTGATGTAGCAAACTTCATGCTATCTAAGAGAGGATTAACTGGGTTTATAACGGGGAAGAGTACGCACAATCAACGGATTGAACGTCTCTGGCGAGATGTTTATGAAGGAGTTTTAAGCTTTTTTTACAATTTGTTCTATTATATGGAAGACCAGGGAATCTTGGACTGCTTGGACATCACTCATTTGCAAGCTCTTCACTATATATACATGAACGAAATTAACAGAAGACTTCATGTATGGTCTCAGGCATGGGATGCTCACAGAATCAGAACAGTGAAATCATCCCCTCAAGCTCTCTGGATTGCCGGTCAGTTTCAAAATACAACTGGTGCGGATCTAGACGAAGAAGCTTTAAATAACATTGGCGAAGAAAGTTTCAATTCAGAAGCCCTAAGAGGAGAGCATAATGAAAGGCCTATATTTGGTTCTCCAGCTGAACTTGATGAACAGTGTATGCAGATGTTAGCACTTGAAGTTAGTTCTCCTTGTTTTGATGTGAATTTTGGAATCAATGATTATGTAACATCTTTGAGAGTAATACGTTTAAACAATGACAGTTAATTAATACCTATAGAAATAAATTACGGTTTGGTGTGTGGGATTAACTTTATAACCAACAAGAGGCTAATGAGTCTTACTGTAATAGTCATCTGACTATTGTCACAATGCAACACCTCAAAGAATAAAGTAGTGGCAAACAATTAAGGCAATACAAAGAACTATTTTTTGATAAATTAATAGACACTGAATAAAGGTCAAGGTCATTCATTTTAATAAACATGGTAGCCCTTTGCCCCAGCATGTCACAGACCCAATATCAGGTCTCTTATAATTAGTTATTCACAAGAAGTCGTTTAAAGATTTTAGCCCTGTGACCTTGAATGACAGTCAAGGTCTTTCATTTTAACAAACTTGGTAGCCCTTCATCCCAGCTCGTCACAGACCCAATATCAGATCTCTAGTCCTCTGATTTATTTGTAAGAAGTTGTTTAAAGATTTTAGCCTATTTGATCCATGTCATGGTTCAAGGTCATTCATTTGAACACACATATATGGTAGCCCTTCATCCCAGGGTTAATATCAGGTATCTAGGCCTCTCAGTTATTCACAAGTCGTTTAAAGATATAAGTGTATTTGACCCCTGTGACCTTGAATGAAAGTTAAGGTCACATTAATTTTAACAAACTTGGTAGCCCTTCATCCCAGCTTGTCACAGACCCAATACCTTGGCCCGGCACCATAAAACTATTCTCAGACAGAATTTTTACTCTAGTATATGATTTTACATAGACTTGATCAGTAAAAGATCTGTCTGAGAAAGTTTTATGGTGCACGGCCCAGGTCTTCATGAATATAAACTAAGTGGTATACAAATATCGTTTAAATAAAAAAGATGTTTTTTTTTTTTTTTTTTTTTTTAATGTTTCCCAATCCAATAAAAACCTATATGGCCATGGGCTTTTTTAGATCACCTGAGACAAAGTCTCAAGTCTTCTAAATGTATGTACAAATGTAAAATTTTCTTCAGTATTTCCCTTATTGACACAGCCACTTTGGCTCCAGGGGTCAGAGTCATCATTAATGAAAAATCTGTTTGTACATCTCCTTAGGACATTTCTAACTATTATTTAGTGAATATCCATTTGGTACTTATAATGAGAAGTAGAAATTTAAAACAATTGTCTGACTGTCTATTTCCCCTATTTAATCTAAGTGAGCTGACACATTATCCCTATTATGTTGGTTGTCATTTGTTATTTTTCATTCAATTTCAAATTCATACAGTAAAATTGCAAGTAGCTCTAGTGTGTTTGGTCACAATATAATACATTCACGATTATCACTGGTTCTACAGTAAATGAAAACCAAACAAGAAATAACTCATCAACATTTATTGACCTATGGCAATTACATTTGCAATAACTAAAATTAGTGATATCCACATGGTTTTGTGCTCATGTTCATAATTATATTAATTATAATACTGGTAATAGGAAACAATTTGATTGATAATCAATGATATTAAAAAAAGTGGGGGGTTGATAGTTAGAAATTTTACTACCTGTATTGTAGAACATTTACTTATCCTCTTAGTTACAATGTGTGCATATGTAAAACCAGGAAATGTTCACCTTTGTATCCAACTATTAATACTGATGTTGTCAACAAATTACTTTTTGTTAATGTCTTAATCTTGCACAATCATAAATTACTAATTTATATGGTGCTAACATAATACTGGGCCTTAAAGGTCTATGACAGATGATGTGCCTTGGTGCAAGAGTTCACTTGCCCTTTTACTTGTAAGTTGAAACTAAAACCGAGTACTACCAATTTTGTCTATAAACCAATTACATGTAATTGAAAGGAATCAGAGTTCCCCAAGTCCTGACCCTCTGTTAACCTTCACATTTGAAGGTCATGACCTTGAATGTAATTAAGGTACTGGTATATGAGCTTGTTTGATTTCAAATCTTCTTTCCACTTCATAACAAAATGTTTAATTGTTCATACAAGTAATTATTTATTTTACAGTTATTCTAACCTACTAAAGGAACAGAGACTCTGCCCTGTTCTGTTTAGAAAATTCATTTTCTTTGTGAATGTGCTTCTTATAGTGACATTTGTTCAAATTTATTTACACAAGCGAGTTCAATATCGGATGAGTTCTCTTCTCTTAGTGCCAGAGATAAATACTATTATATTCTACAGACAGATGAGCTCCAGTATAATTTAGCTAAATCATTATACAATACGATGAAGCGTAGGTGGTTAGATTATAGATAGACATATTTTAAGTTTATAGATAGACATATTTTAAGTTTATAACAGGTTAACTATAGAAAGGGATTTATAGAATCTTACATGGGCCTGTTATCATGTGGACAGGGATATCTCAACCCGAGCGAAAGATTTTGGCTAATCAAACCAGAGGCTTGCCGAGAGTTGATGGTCAAAATCTTTCACTCAGGTTGAGATATCCCTGTCCACCTGACAAACCCATGTTTGATTCTTTTTCTCTCATACTTTAACGAACAAGAGGCCCATGGGCCTTAACGGTCATCTGACTCATGGCACAAAACAACAGTCACAGTATAAAGTATTGGTTAACGGTTAATATAAACATACAAGGAACTCCTTAGTTGAATCATTTATATAAAATATATTGTCCTTCCCCAATGTTGTCCACACCAAATATGGATGAAATCCATTCAAGGATAAAGGAGGAGAGGATTTTAAAGCTTAAATTAAGAAAATTTCCGCTTTTTGGGCCCCGCCCCTCGACCCCTAGGGGTCGGACCAGGCTCATTTATATAAAATATTATTGTCCTTCCCCAATGATGTCTCAAACCAAATATGGATGAAATCCATTCAAGGATAAAGGAGGAGAAGGATTTAAAAGCTTAAATTAAGAAAATTTCCGCTTTTTGGGCCCCGCCCCTCTGCCCCTAGGGGTCGGACCAGGCTCATTTATATAAAATATTATTGTCCTTCCCCAATGATGTCTCAAACCAAATATGGATGAAATCCATTCAAGGATAAAGGAGGAGAAGGATTTAAAAGCTTAAATTAAGAAAATTTCCGCTTTTTGGGCCCCGCCCCTCTGCCCCTGGGGGTCGGACCAGGCTCATTTATATAAAATATTATTGTCCTTCCCCAATGATGTTTCACACCAAATATGGATGAAATCCATTCAAGGATAAAGGAGGAGTAGGATTTAAAAGCTTAAATTAAGAAAATTTCCCCTTTTGGGGCCCCGCCCCTCAGCCCCTAGGGGTCGGACCAGACTCATTTATATATATATGATTGTCCGTCCCTAATGATGTTTCATACCAAATATGGATGAAATTCATCCAAGAATGAAGGAGGAGTAGGATTTTACAGCTAAAATTAAGAAAATTTCCCCATTTGGGGCCTCAGCCCCTAGGGGTCGGACCAGGCTCATTTATATAAAATATTATTGTCCTTCCCCAATGATGTCTCAAACCAAATATGGATGAAATCCATTCAAGGATAAAGGAGGAGTAGGATTTAAAAGCTTAAATTAAGAAAATTTCCCCTTTTGGAGCCCTGCCCCTAGGGGTCGGACCAGGCTCATTTATATAAAATATGATTGTCCTTCCCCAATGATGTCTCAAACCAAATATGGATGAAATCCATTCAAGGATAAAGGAGGAGTAGGATTTAAAAGCTTAAATTAAGAAAATTTCCCATTTTGGGGCCCCGCCCCTCTGCCCCTAGGGGTCGGACCTATCTCATTTATATAAAATATTATTGTCCTTCCCCAAGGATGTTTCACACCAAATATGGATGTAATTCACTCAAGGGTTTAGGAGGAGTAGGCTTTTGTATAAATAGTTTTATGCACGGCGGACGGTGCACGATGACAATAGGTCATCCTGACCTTCGGTCAGATGACCTAAAAATGGTGAAACTTCAGTTGATATGAACTTCGCTGTGAGTGATAATTGTTGCCATATGTATTGATGACGTCACTATCTAGTGCATGTGAGCTGTCTTTTCCCTAGCAACCGTGGGATAACCCTGTCAAGTATGGGAGAAATTCATTTCCTTGTGCTTTAATTTCCTAATGATATCTGTTCAGATTTAATACACAAGCTGCATGGTTTAGTATTGCTAATTATTGTTCTAGTACATACAGATGAACCATAGTACAAGTTAGAAATTTCATTTTGCAGTAATATATGCGATGAATCATAGGCGGACGGTACTATCTGTATGCAAATTATGATACCACCAATCGTACATGTATATAAATTTTATTAATTTTAGTGTCTCATAAGCCAAATACGGCTTTGAATAATTGTGTGCGATGGATATTTTTATATGGTACTGTAATTATTTTTAAGATGTGTGACACTTAAATAAAATAACATTGTATTGTATTGTATCAATTGTATTTACATAAGGAGATGCCAAGTGACTTGTCAAAAAGATTACATGTATAATTACAATAGTGTACCCAAATCTTGCAGGGCCCTATAATTACTATATCAAAAGGCCCAAGGGCCTTAACGGTCATCGGACTAACTAGACAATATTCATATATGAAATTAATAGGATATGGTGTCACGGTAGCCATCTTCGATTTGGCACAACCAGAGATGTAACAACACTTCGTCAATATCATATCAGGATCATTTCAGTCACATAACACCAGAAGAACTTTAGAAGAAGTTCAAAATCTGTTTTCAAGATGGCGACTGTGTTGGGCATCTTGGATTTCGGATTGACCCGAAAAATAACAACACTTTGTCAGGACTATTTCATGCAAATTTCAGCCAAATCGCACCGGTAGAACTTGAGAAGAAGTTCAAAATGTGTTTTCAAGATGGCAGCTGTGGCGACGATCTTGGATTTCGGATTGACTCGAAAAATACCAACACTTTGTTGGGACCATGTCAGGATCATTTCATGCAAGTTTCAGCCAAATTGCACTGGTAGAACTTGAGAAGTTCAAAATGTGAATGTTAAATCACGGCGCACGAAGACGGACGAAACATGACGACTATAGTTCATCGTGACCCTTCGGGTCAGATGACCTAAAAACTTCAAAATTTCAGTGAACATAGATAACATGAACTGTGTATAGAAATTCAAAATGTGTTGTAGTCTCTACACAACAACTTCCTTTAACAGATCGAAGTGAGTCACATGTCACATATAAAGGAAAAAACACACTTTACAGTATTCCAAAATATTTGTTTTGGAAAGCCAAGTCATATAAACCGAAAAGCTGGTCATCTGCTGGTAATTTCAATGTTGATGTTGGTCGTGGAAGGTACATACAGCAACTGCATGTATTTGCAGTTGGGATAAAACTGGTGCTTATAACAACAAATTCAATTGATGGGCTTAAAGTAAAGCCAACAGCTGGCTCTTCACTGGATGCTGTGACAAACTCCAAGATGTTTGATAATGTCAATGTGCCTCTTCTTCCACCTATAAATTATCAAAACACTTTTCAATAGTTTTTGGTGTGAAATAAAATGATTATTACATGTACATGGTTTACAGTATCTATATACTTTTGTATCCAACAATGATCAATGACCACATGATGTAACACTACATATTTTTCTGCATTTGCCTTTAATTGTCCCTTTTGATATTCAGCACTTTGATACAGGATCTACGGTGTTTAAAACATTAAAATCCTTGAACTCTCTTATTGAAAATAGGAAATATTATGCTCTTAGATTGAAATTTTGACCAATTCATTGACCTTTTTGCTCCCACCCATCAGCCCCTATAGGAGATTTCAGAAAAGATGGCGTGACCTCATAGAAAGTTTACATCCGGAATCTCAAAGGTACAAACACAGTATGGCGACGGAAAAAATCAATAATAGTTACGTACATGCCCTCTACACAATCAATAATTCCAAGTTTAACAATTAAAGTATAAACTTCTACACTTGTAAATTCAGATTTTAAAATGGATTATTATTGTTTCACAGGTTACTGACATTTACATTTTTATTAGGTCACCTGAGCGACGTCCATCAACGTTTCCTTGTGAACGCAATCATTTGAGTAAATATAAACCGAGCTTAATGAAACTTTGTATGTAGACTACCATTGAAAAGATCTGGGACAAGTTTGAAAATTAGGTTAATTCACCAGTAATTTATGGAGTTATTGCCCTTTGCACTAATAATTACTATTGGACCTTGTGAACACAATGACTTGAGTAAATATGCACGAAGCTTATATTAATGAAGCTTTGTATGTAGACTAACATTGAAAAATCTCAGACGAGTTCGAAAATCAACTTGATTCGACTGTAACATAGAGTTATTGTCCTTTGCACAAATAATTATTATTGGACATTGTGAACATTATAACTTGAGTAAATATGCACTCAGCTTCATGAAACTATGTATTTAGACTAAAATTGGACGAGTTTAAAAAACTGGCCTGATTTGACTGTAACTTACTGATTTATTGACCTTTGCAATAATAATTATTGAACCTTGTTAGCACGATAACTAGGGTAAATATGAACCGAGCTTAATGAATCTGGGTATGTAGACTAACATTGGAAAGATCTCGGACGAGCTCGAAAATCAGCTTGTTTTGACAGTTATTAACGGAGTTATTGCCCTTCTGAACACGATAAATTGAGTAAAATATGTATGCACTCAGCTTCATGAAACTTTGTATGTAGACTTACATTGGAAAGATCTTGGGATGAGTTCTAAAATCAGCTTGATTCGACTTAAATTTAATTACTGTTCCTATTTCGTGAACAAAAGACATCAGTTGGCTAGCAAATAACATAACCAGTTTGTATCAAATACATGGGTAATTGGCTGAGGGGGGAGCTGTTATTTGAGACCATTTTTAGATATTTTTTTTTCTGAAACAGACTATAGTCATCTTGCTTTTTTTCGTATTTTTCTTAAACTTATTTTAACCAACTTACGTTTTTAAGTCAAGTAAGTATTGAAATTACATAATTATGAAGAAATGTAAGCACCAGAAGTATTTAACACTGATAAAATGTGTCTATTTCATGGAATTTTGGAATTTCATGCTAGCCTGTTTGTTACCATGCATATACACAAAATGGCAGATGGTGCTTTCGATCGCTACTTTCTTTTTGTGGCAGATGGGAAATACTGACAAGAGCAGACAATAAAATGCTTAGAAATGATAACATTCCTGTTATTTAGGAACCTTTATCGTAGATATACAGTAAGTATTCATAAAACCTGTATAGACATTGTTAACGTGTTGTTGCCAGTTAGAGTTCATCCACACACACGCTTGTGGAACATTAAAGTGACATGTTTTGTTTTCAACATGGCGATCTTGCTGTTTCTATGCGTAAACGCTCGGAAAAAATGTCCAATGCAATACATTTAGTTCTTATACAAGATGATATAGATATGTTAAGCATCTAACTGATTTGAAACAGTATTTTATTAGCACCAGCAAAGACAAATAGTTTATTTTTTTCAGCAAAAAATGTGAGGGGCACCCTTATTATATTAAGCACTCTTAATAGGGATAAAATACAGTATATTTATGCAGATTTAATGTTGAAGAAATATCATGCACAAGGGGCTGTGTTCCCACCATGTTTATGTGTATAAAAATAAAAAATTGTACCATTGACTGCCCAGATGTACCTTTGTGCAACTTCGTCGTCATTTTTTCTTAAATCTCCTATAAGGGTCAACCACAGTCAATATTTACATAGCTATGAAGATTACACTTTTGAATTTCAACTCGATCAACACTATGTCTATGATCTGATTTCTAAATCTAACAATTTTATTATATACTTACTGGCAACTTCACGAATGTACCTCATGAAGGCCGCATACACTGCTCCCTCCTGGACTCTACCATTAGAACCTGTCTCTGAAAAGTTAGGTTTCAAATAGTGAGTCAGAGCTCTGACTGTTAGTTTCTTATTGGAAGGCCTCAACAGGAAGACAAAAGATGGGACACGGGAACCAATCTGCAAAAACAAAAATGTATAGTTCAGTGCTTCAAACATCAGGCCCAGAAGTCCTGTACATATCACCTAATGTCACATGGATATTTCAGGAAATATCTATAGGTAGCAATTATTGTCCTACCTGCCTTTACCAACAATACTGACAAACGCGATAATGATTAGAACATGTTACTTGAGAATTCATTTCAGGTGACCTTAAAGTTTCCTCTGGTCCAAACTGGGTGAGCTGAAGACTTCAAAAATTTTCACATTTTCTTTTTACCTGATAAATTCCAACCTCATCTAACCCAATTCTCAAATTCTGGATGCAACTGGACTGTGATTCGTCATTGGAGAAAAGTTCATTTAAAACATCATGGCGAATGAAGGTCGGAAGAGGACCATTTTGTAGTATGCTGAGGCCTAAAATATTCAAACACATATATTTACGAGATCGAGGAACAATGTTTTTTGCTAAAAAAAATATAAGCAAATTAATAGAGGATGACAAAGTGAAACGATATAATAAAAAGTGAAATATGTAAAATTTTACATATCTTTTTTTTTAACAATATATTACACATTTCAAGTACTAATATCAGAGATAACTTGGAACAGGAGATCCCAGATGGATCTTGGTGCCTACCAAAGAATGATTTACGTCCGACAATGGAAAAAAGGGATCTTTTCTAGATCTCTGCTTTTAGATCTTTGACTACATACACAGCTAGATGTATACTCTATATGAAAATTGAAAACGATCCCTTCAGTACTTTCCAAGATAAAGCAATAACAAACTTCAATAATCAAAATCCAAGATGGCTACGTGTGTACCTGTCTGCCATCTTGTTGACCAATCTGTCTCAAAATGCAATATGCACAACTATGAACCTAGGGTCCTAACCTACATATGAAATTTGAGAAAGATCTCTTAAGTACTTTCTGAGAAATAGCGGTAACAAGAGAATTGTTAACGAAAAGACAGAAGGACGTAGGACCACAGACGAAAGGCGATTTGAATAGCCCACCATCCCACCATCTAATGGTGAGCTACGCTAATAACCACATAACTTTTATCTAAATACCTGTGTTAAGTTTTAGGTCGCACAGAGTTGTACACATTTCTTCAAAAGTGCGTATGCAATTAGGCTCCAAAAATTGTCTGGAGCACTTAATATCGATCTGATTGAAGCTCCTAGAATGCTGATATACCTTAGCAGTCAGACTTAAGAGAAAAAAATTCTGTCTTTCTATCATCTTTATTGGGGTATATGTATTGAATTGTACTTAAGAGTCAGTACACAAAATATGGCAATTAAAGATGCTCCACCCATAACAAATGGTATTTTTCCTCTATCAAGATCAGTTACAAGTAACAAAAGTTACTAACTAAAAACATGATTAACACTATTGAAAAGTTTGAGCTTCTAATTTTACTTCAAGATAAAAATATTTTAAAAAAAAAAATAATTAATTGCATCCCAAAAAATTGTGTGGCACCATGTCCTATAAGGAATGGAGTAGATTGTGCATGCACCGAAAGGAAACTAGGAGAACCTACATATGAAATTTGAGACAGATCCCTTCAGTACTTTCTGAGAAATAGCGATAACAAACTTTAAGTATCAAAATCCAAGATGGCTGCCTGGCGGCCATCTTGTTGACCGATTGGTCCCAAAATTCAATATGCACAACTAGGGCCCTAGGGGAACCTACATATGAAATACGAGACAGATCCCTTCAGTACTTTCTGAGAAATAGCGATAACAAGAATTGTTAACGGACGGACGGACGGACGGACGGACGGACGGACGGACGGACGGACGGACGGACGGACGGACGGAAGGACGGACGACGGACCACGGACAAAAAGCGATTTGAATAGCCCACCATCTGATGATGGTGGGCTAAAAAGTGAAATATGTAAAATTTTACCATATCTTTTTTTTTAATCAATATATTACACATTTCAAGTACTAATATCAGAGATAACTTGGAACAGGAGATCCCAGATGGATCTTGGTGCCTACCAAAGAATGATTTACGTCCGACAATGGAAAAAAGGGATCTTTTCTAGATCTCTGCTTTTAGATCTTTGACTACATACACAGCTAGATGTATACTCTATATGAAAATTGAAAACGATCCCTTCAGTACTTTCCAAGATAAAGCAATAACAAACTTCAATAATCAAAATCCAAGATGGCTACGTGTGTACCTGTCTGCCATCTTGTTGACCGATCTGTCTCAAAATGCAATATGCACAACTATGAACTAGGGTCCTAACCTACATATGAAATTTGAGAAAGATCTCTTAAGTACTTTCTGAGAAATAGCGGTAACAAGAGAATTGTTAACGAAAAGACAGAAGGACGTAGGACCACAGACGAAAGGCGATTTGAATAGCCCACCATCCCACCATCTAATGGTGAGCTACGCTAATAACCACATAACTTTTATCTAAATACCTGTGTTAAGTTTTAGGTCGCACAGAGTTGTACACATTTCTTCAAAAGTGCGTATGCAATTA
Organism: Argopecten irradians; assembly: GCF_041381155.1. Lineage (NCBI taxonomy): Eukaryota > Metazoa > Mollusca > Bivalvia > Pectinida > Pectinidae > Argopecten > Argopecten irradians. The sequence continues at coordinate 20,360,927 of NC_091143.1, read as the reverse complement.
GGCTCCAAAAATTGTCTGGAGCACTTAATATCGATCTGATTGAAGCTCCTAGAATGCTGATATACCTTAGCAGTCAGACTTAAGAGAAAAAAATTCTGTCTTTCTATCATCTTTATTGGGGTATATGTATTGAATTGTACTTAAGAGTCAGTACACAAAATATGGCAATTAAAGATGCTCCACCCATAACAAATGGTATTTTTCCTCTATCAAGATCAGTTACAAGTAACAAAAGTTACTAACTAAAAAACATGATTAACACTATTGAAAAGTTTGAGCTTCTAATTTTACTTCAAGATAAAAATATTTTTAAAAAAAAATAATTAATTGCATCCCAAAAAATTGTGGCACCATGTCCTATATGGAATGGAGTAGATTGTGCATGCACCGAAAGGAAACTAAATTATTTCATATCATTTTTTGTGTTAATTAAGCATATGTATACACGATAAAACACCAATTATTGTTCAAATGATGAGTGTTAATTGTTTATGCTGTCGGCTGTGGAGCATCTTAAGCTTTAAGCTATGAAATTAGGCCTTAATGAGCTAGGTGAGCCACATTGGTGTTGATAATTACATATGTACAATGTTATATGTTTTAAAGTAGAAACTGCAAGGAACAAGTTAATACGTTCAGCATTATTAGTAAGGTCTACTTTGTACTAGATTTTAGATGAGTGACTTTGTAGAGATACCCAGTAGATTACAATGGAACTTTTTTAAGATCTTACCAAGAATCTTTCCGACTGTAAGGTAGTCCTCACTCAGCACACTCCTAAGATCATGGTCAAAGTATTTTTCTTTGATGGCCATCAATACCAAACGGAAAAATTCTTTTCTTGGTCCACCCAAGTCGGATACACTCTGGAAAATAACATGAAATTTTAATTGATGCAAATAAGGACTCAAATTAAATTTTGGAAGATAAGGTAATCATAATAGCTTACTGGATCAAAATTGGGTTCAGCAATATATTTTGTTATAATTTTATAGGGATGTTTTTGTCCCCTGCCAGTGAAACAGGTAAGATTGTATTACCTTGTATTAAAGGTACCAATGTTTGAAGTTTCAAAAAATATTATCCATCAATCTGTTCTCAAGTTATTGTTTGATGGAAACCAACATCCAAAAAAACAAACAGACCTTTAAAAAGATGGAGACAAACACTAAAGTCCCCTTCTGTTTCACCGACAGGGGACTAACAAGAGATCCCAGATTGATCTATGCATGTCTGACAATTGTCAGATGGATCTTTTCTCTGCTTTTCAAACTTCGACTATAAAAATCCAAGACGGTTGACCGATCGGTCCCAAAATACTCATGCACAACTAGGGCCCAATGGAAACCCACATATGTCATATGGAATTTGAAACAGATCCCTGCAGTACTGTCTGAGAAATAGCTGTAACAAACTTCAACTATCAAAATTCAAGATGGCGAACGGTCATCCATCTAGTTGCCCGATCAGTCACAAAAGGCAATATGCCCACGTACAACTAGGGCCCAAGGGGAACCTACATATGTAATTTGCGAAAGATCCCTTCAGCACTTTCCGAGAAATAGCTGCTGCTCTAACAAGAATTGTTAACGGAAGGACAGACAGACGGACCACGGACAAGAAGCGATTTGAATAGCCCACCATCATCAGATGGTGGGTTAAAAACTAGCATATCCCTATTGACCACATTTAATAAGGATATCATTATGATTTAAAGAATTAGCCTTCAAGATATTGCAAAGAGATGGCACTTGATCACTATTTACTTACCTCACCATAAAAATCAACCTCTAAAGTTATTCTGAAATTTTTGATTTGCTGAATTTCATCAAAGGCTGTTTCCAAGATGTTTTCACGATCAACACAAATATGGTTGGTTTCTCCTTCAGAAGCTATTGTCTCCGTAACATCTTCAACCTCCAGCTTTCGGCCAACAATGGTATTAGCTTGCAAAAACTTCAGTATTTCTACGGGATTACTCCAATGTGAACAAACTTTCACTACATTTTCCACTATATCTTCTATGTCTTTTGATAATTTTGGAGATACATGTATAGGAAAATCAAGATCTTTTGAAGCTTCATTTCTGTTTGATAACTGATCATTCAAGTTTGGTCTCTCTGCGTGAGGTTCTGCTACATTCGAACCATTAGAAGCTTCCCGTCCATTTCTGTTTGATAACTGATCATTCAAGTTTGGTCTCTCTGTGTGAGGTTCTGCTACATTTGAACCATTGGAAGCTTCCCGTCCATTTCTGTTTGATAACTGATCATTCAAGTTTGGTCTCTCTGTGTGAGGTTCTGCTACATTTGAACCATTGGAAGCTTCCCGTCCATTTCTGTTTGATAACTGATCATTCAAGTTTGGTGTCTCTGTGTGAAGTTCTGCTACATTCGAACCATTGGAAGCTCCGGATCCCTGTCCCTTTGTATTTGACTCTATAAGCTCTACATCCAAATCATTGTTCGATGACCAAATGTCTTGGTATACTGAATGCATTTCAATGTCTGGCAATTCCATATCAGAATCCTCATCACAGCAGGTTACTATATGGGCCCTCAGCATTGTTACACATATTAATTGGCCACATTTGAGACATTCTTCTTTTATCTTGCTGTTGAATGATAGAGTACCTTCATTGTCAGACAAAACATCCACAGTTTCTAGGTTTTTTTTGTATTGGTCTGATAAAAATCCTGGACTGTGGGCTCATCACAGCCTTCAGATTTTGAACGTTCCAGGTGCAGCCTAACACTTCCAATTTTCTTTTGTTTGCTAAGCACTTCAAAAGTTCAAAACCACCAATCCCAATTAACTTAGGGAATGATTCAGACAGCTTCTGTTTCACCTCATTTTCATCGTCATCTGTTGAAAATACAATCCTTTTGAAGCCTAGCCCACTGCTCTGCAAAACTACTCTCTCGCGCGTCCATTAGGAACAGTACTTGCATCTTTGTCCGACAAGCAAACAAAACTTGCTGTCCAGGATCGAGCTGAACTCTTTTTCTTATCTCGTGCCTTAGTCTCTGTCCGTCTCCTTGATCTACCAAATAAAAGCCTGGTTTGTCTCAAAGATGTACCGGTATCAGTAGGAAGACTAGTATTGCTTTTCCCTAAAAAAAAAAAAGGATAAAAAGTTTATCTCAACTATCTCATGGAAATGCAATAAGGTCAAAATTCAAACTAGCTACTAACCAGGGGAAAAACATCCAGGGACCCCAGATTTATTTAAATCAATTTTGTTTGAAAGGACCTTGTGAGTTTTCTATATGTAAAGGGAACTAGAACACTGACACGTCAGAAAGGGCCCCGCTATGTGTCTGACGTGCTTAAGTGGAAAAGTAGTATTTTGACAACGAATTCTTCCGTGTTAGCTATATGTTGCTAATAAATAATTAATGTCAACATTAATTGGGAAACCGATGATGGTACATTATTATAATTCTTTGGAAAAAGTCTTCCAAGTATTTAACTTGAATCCTGATTCCAAGCTAACATTACATTAAGAGCATACAATTAACTCAAATAAATTTGACCTTGACCTTTGACTTAGTAACCTTGGCCAATGACCTTACCTTTGGACAGTCAACTCCTTGTTTAATTCTGAACAACTTTGCATCATAATGTTATAACAAAATGTTTATCAGTTAAGAGCAACAACATTGTGATTTTTTTAAATGTTAAAATCCAAGATGGCCGATTTTTTAATTTAATTTCAGTCTGAAAAATTACCAAGCAGATCTAGGATGGATGGGGAATCATCATGTAAAATATGGGGAAAATACTCCACTCCCTTCCATCATTAATGTGCAAAAGAAAAAAAACGGACAGACGGACGGACGGACAGACGGACGGACGGACAGACGGACGGACAACCTGATTACTATAGGGCACCCGCATCTCGATGCGGGGCCCTAATTAAATTATGCTATTTGTTAAATTTGAGAAGATTTTTGAAGTATAAATTGTTACGTAATGTACTAATGTAACCTACAACAAAGTTTTACTACCATCTCATACTGATAATTATGACAGCATTTGACTCAACTCCTATAACAAATGACTAAATAATGCTCAAAAATGTGTTTTCTCTATATAAACTGTTGTAAACTTAACCCCCTGAAGAAGGAAAGAAAAAATAAAAGACAACTATGTACTTGTAAAAGAGAAAGAGACAATATATAGCAGCATGTTAAAGTATGGTGAACAATATAGACTTTCTTTTTAATGCATATTTAAAAATATTATGCAAGTACATAGGCAATAAATCTGTGACATGAAAAATTACATAAAATATCAAAAAAAAATCCGACCTACCTACCCTATTTTTTTTGGCCTAATGTGACCCCCTAAACAAACATATTTTTTTTTGGCCATATAGATCTTAATTGACACATGTACAGTACTGTATTACAAATATAATAAGAGGCCCATGGGCCTTCATGGTCATCGGATACAGAATGAAACAGACATACAAGCACTATATTGGCCTATCAGGCATTTGAAGTCTGTGATAATATCTATTTAACCTTTTATCTATGAAGGGTATTTCATTCCATTATAAGTATATGTTACATTTCCTATGAAAATAAAGGAAATAATGCTCATAAATGAGTTTTCTTTGACCCTGGGGAGGAAACTCTTGAGACCCCAGGGCCATAAAATTCACAAATTTTGGAGAGGACCTCGAGACCTTTCAATCTATGAAGAGAATTTGATTCTACCACATCTGCGGATGGAGAAGATTTTTGAAATTTTAGCCATTTTGTCCCCTTTTGCCCCCCACCCCCCACCCCCCACCCCAGTACATTGGGGCCATATAATTCACAATTTTGATTAGCAGTATGCCTTAGAAGTTTTGTGCAAAAATTCATTGAATTGCTTCAGCAGTTTTGGAGAAGTTTAAAATGTAAATTGTTAATGGACACACAATGCATGACGACGGACAAAAGACGAATAGAAAAGGTCACTTGAGACTTTGTCTCGATCAGGTTACCTAAAAATGTAGAGCCAAACACCTGTGGTCCCACACATGCCAGATTCTTGTTCACAGCAGTTTCATCCTCAGAGGGAAATACAAAATAAAAGCCACAAGAGGGCCACAATGATGCAGGTGGTTACGACTGTTTTCTCCCTGCCATAATTTTATACAAACACATGTGAATTGAAGAGTCGGCAAGGGGGACAACTCCTTTTTAACTATATTTTTAGGTTTCGCAATACTATAATTATACAGATTGCCAATATCATGTATCATAATGTGGGACCAAAAAAATGATTTCATTCATAAAAAACATCTCTCTTTTTTTTTACACTTTCAAATGACATGGGGACATTGCCAGTTGAAATAAAACTGAATGTGCTCAAAACATTTTCAAGACATTTGTTGTGATGATTTATTTCCATTTTGTGATATTTACTGTCTCTTTCCTTATGTTCCAATTCCATTCTGATTCATGAATGCATGATTTTGTATGGACATGTAAAACACAACCGAGTTTTGCTGACTACATGTACAGTAGAAATAAGTTGATATTAAAAAAAGTGATATCCATTGTATCTTTTAAATACATGTCAAGAAATATTACAATGGATTTCAGAAAACAGGTACATTTTGTAAATCAAATGAAATTTGATACATTTGATAAATTTAAATTTTTTGATACATCAAATCAATTAAGAATATTCTGATTGCATCAAACCCAAAAGCATAAAGGAAGGACTAAGACAAAACTAAAACAATGAAGCAGCAGTATAACAACAAATACTGTAACGGAACAAGAGAAATATTGAGAAACATTAACATTAAATTCAATTTACCTTTGTATCGCTTGAGAGCCTCCTGAAATCGGATCCGGTCACCCATGGTTTCCAACCCAAGGCTTTGGAGTGAGGGATTGTCTAAGTTGAGACAAACTTCAATTTCTGTCAATTTGTTGTCCTTGAATATGGGCCATAGGGTCGACAGATTAAGCGATTTCAAAATATCCTCCACCTCGTTAACATTATGATTGGCCATTTTGAAAGCCCCTATAAGGGTAAAAAAAAATGAGTTTTTATAATAGCAAAGTAATGAATATGAGTGAATGAGATTGCTACTTTAAAACTCAGTGTTAGGAAATTGGGCTATGCATAATATTATAAAAAGCTATATCTATGTAATTGTGTGGCAGGAGAGGAGAAAATCAAAATGTAGTGGTCAGACCGGGATTCAAACCCGGAACCTCCCAACACTAGCCGAATGCTCTACCGCCAATAAGATAATTTAAGTTCGCCTACGAGTTCCGTAATTTGAATATGAGCAGACAACGGCAAATCACAAAATTGAACATCATCGCATGAAAAGTTCTAAAAATATTTAAAGGGCCACTACCTTTCCGAAACGGCTTTTAATTTTTGAAATGGGAAAGTAAACGAAATTGATAATTTTATAGAATCACAAAAGTTAGTAACTTTTAATACTGTTAATACTACACTTACCATCACCTTAATTTAAATAACTTAAATGCAAACTTCATAACGCGGGTTGTTTTATGTTTCCCACTGTCATCCTAATTACCATGTGTCGGTTGACGTTGATAAGACGTAACTATTGAAAAAATATTCTTGTTTCCTGTAAGTTGTAACGCCCTTTAAAAATGAAGGGTTGGTAGGTAGGGTTTTTTTTTATATATTTTTTCTCTTCATCCCAGTTTCTTGCAGTGAAAAACTGAAGGAGACTTTATTCAGCCTTATATTTATAAACCATGGATTTGATTCCCAGGGGATTATTGTTGTCTTAAATTTACAGAATTTGTACCAAAATTCCTGATTTTGTGAAAAACCAAACAAAATTTAGGTTGTTATTTGTTTGCTTGAGGACAAAACCGACAAAAAGTTTTTGAGTAGGCATCAATTTTATAGGGTTGCGGTCAGGTTAACGGAAACACAAATATTTTTTTGTATGGCCTTATCACTGTGCCAGATGGCAAAACAATGAAACGAATCTTCACTGTTAACATAGTTTACACAGGAAATCTTGCAATGAAATACATTTTTTTAGACAATTATATTTTAAACATCTCCTCTGATTCCACCTGTCTGATCAAGCCCAAACTCACACAAGATCTTTCACTTATCAATGTGACCAATTCTTGTTAATATGGTGTTGATTCAAATTCAAATATGGCAGCAATGATGTCACTTCCAGTTTAACCTAGACAGCCATAACTCATTTTGTTATATGTTATGTAGAATAGTATATGAAGAAACTTTGTAATTGTACATTTTTCTCTAAAATGTCAACTTCCGGTCTATCATCGACTCATAATGCAAATTCGCCGTTTTCTGTGAAAATCACGAATACATCTTCTTGTCAAGTTCTTCATGGCATAGAGGCTTGATATTGTCCATGAAGTATGCTTTGGTAGTTGATTATCAATTTTGAAAAAATAAACGACCGTCTTGACCTTCATCCAAAGGTCAAAGAGTACTTGTAATTTTAGAGCTATGAAAGGTTTAAAATTGAAAATTCAGCTCATTGAGACCGCTGTAGCAACCACATAGCCAATTCCTTTGATTTTTGGTTATGTTATGTAGAATCAAAAGTGAAACAATTAACGTCACTACCACTTTTCTGTAAAACTTGAATTTTCGGTTGCAAATAAGGTTCGAAGTTCAAAAGTGCCATTTTTAAACAAAATCATTAATAAATCTTCTCAAATTCTAGAAGGCCTACAGACCTAATATTTAGCAAGTAGCATGCTGACATAAATGCCTACCAAGTTTGTTAATATGATTGACCTTCATCGATATTCAAGGTCACAGGCGCCAAAAAACCTAAAATCTTCAAATGACTCCTGCTGTTCTGCAAGGCCTAGATACCTAATATAGACATGAAATAAATGGCTACCAAGTTAGTAAATATGAAAGACCTTGACCTTCATTCAAGGTCACAGCGGCTAACAATCTGAAAATCTTCAAATTACTTCTTGTGAAGTTCTGAAATGGCAAAGACCTGGAATTAGACGAGTAGGACGTTGAGATGAAGCGCTACCGAGTTTGTTAATATAAATGACCTTGACCAGAGTTAATTTACCTTTTAGGTGAAAAGCCCGTGAAATTGTCCTGGTGACAATTTCTAGTTGTATATTTTATTGTTTTTAAGAAACTTTTAATTTTTGTTTCGCAAAGGTAGTGGGCCTTTAATATAGTGTTAAAATGCTAGCAAAACTACTCTTCTTCAAGAAAAATAGCTCTTGCAACATGTTCTTGGCATGAATAACGAAAAAATGTTAAAACACGTGTTAATCCATGATTTCCGATGTATTACCCACAAAATAGTCTATAGATCTAGTTGGCTTTGTTTTTTGTCGAATATAGACAGGTTATGGATTTTTAAAAAAAGTTCCTGTTTTGAAAAATATAGGTATAAATCAAGGACGTGTATGAGAAATCCTTGTATAAATAAATCAGAATAGGTAGAAAATGTTTCATAAATACAAAGGTTAATTTTTTATCGGGGTGTTACAGGACTGGTCCCTTCTTACGCAATTTCCGCCATTTTGACAGTGCATCCATGGTCTTTGACTCGTTGCCGTAAACAAACCAACACGTGAACTTAATTTTAATTTTGCTGAAAATATTCGCCACAAGTCTGTCCTAAGTTAGAATAACACAAACTTCAATAATTGCTTATTATCCAAAAATACCCTGCCGTGATCGGAATGAAGACAGTGTATAAATTAAGTTCAGTTAGGATCGACATGAAATCTGACCTAGGTCTCTATATGATTGACACAAATGTAGGTAGCCCCCATAAGAAAATTTACAAACCTGCAGCATCTGCATCAAAAGATCAAGCTTCTACGCCTCGTGTCATTTGGCGGCAGACACATGACAGAAAATAACCCCGGTAAAAAGTTCCGAATCGGAGTCGCAAAGACGCTTACATCACTCATACATACAATGAAACAGTACAATCATACAATGAGAAAGTATAACCATACAATGGAAAAGTATTATCATATAAAGTATATATGCAATAAAATAATGATGTTTGTAAATAATGTAAAGTAGAATCATACAATGGTAAAACCAAATAAAATAAAGATGAAATCAAATAATATAACGATAAATGAAAATAATACAATGATAACACCAAATAAAACAATGATAGATGCAAATCAAATATACATGTCACCAAATCAAATAATGGTGAAATCGATTGATATAATGGTAACAGAAAATAATACCATGACAAATGAAAATGAAACAATGGTTGAAGTAAATGATACATTGGTCAAATCAAATCAAATATAGATAAAATAATACCAAATATTGATAAGATCAAATCATATAATGATACAACCAAATCATATAATGATACAACCATATCATATAATGAAAATACCAATTCATATAAGTATATTTGAACCATACGAGACAGCTATGGCGTTCCATACGTGCACATTGAACGTATATTTACTCATTGATGTATTTCCTCGGTAATACTAAAATAATTTTTATAATTTGATTAGAGAAATAGAAATATGCAAGTATTTGCAATGGTAAAGAAGATGATAAAATAGAAATTAATTTTACGACTAAAAATTTCTCGTCATACATCAACACAAGTTTATTGTATGGTACATTTTTATAGAGTTTCTTGTGTCACGAATCTCGTGTATCATAGAATAGAAACAGTTAATGTTTCACTTTTATAAGAAAATTTTATTTCAGCTTGAAGCAAGAAACTGGACTGATTTTTCAGATTATACTCTTACTATTTAATTAGTATTTGGTAAAGATGAAATCGAGTAGTTTTTCATCAAATACCTAGCACGAGTCTTATTTGCGAGTCAAGAGTCGTCAAAACACCAATTTTTCAGCAAGAAATATTGTTCGATTTATAAGTACATAAAACTGAGGCTGTCATATAAGAGGGATTTGAAAATTGAAATAGTATAACTTTCGTTTAACGGACTGCCTGCAGCTGTCCTACACCTAAACGGGACATAAGTTTGATATCTATATGTCAAAGTTAAAGTGACCTGTTAACACATTTCTATAGGATAACAAGAAATATCATAATTTCTTTTTCTCTATACCATGAAAGTAAACGTTATTACTCGCACTAGTTATAGAAAAGTGGGTGTACATTTTAGATTGAAAGCCCTACTAAAGTCCCAGTGGTACTTGTTTAAATGTTTTATAATCCCCGGCCAGTTACATGTAACATGAAATCCCGGGGAAGAACAGAAAATGTTTGTAAAATGTGTATCAAATAGTTGTTAGAGGTTAAAGTTGGAAATTATTTTATTATTAATATTAAATACGCTAAACCTGTCTATATTATTAGGTTTTTGTTGGGTTTTTTTAATGTGTATAGAGCAACAAAGTTTTTTTTCTTGATATACAGTAAAGGGGGGGGGGGAACTAATAATGGAAGATTAAATAGCAAACTAATGATAACTGATATAGGATTGTATGATGGTCTATTCTCTATTTTATGGAGTTGTGTAATATAAAGGTCAGGCAAGGATTTATAAGAGTCTCATATACGTCCTTGGGTCAGGTAACAGGTTTTTTTGTTCTATAGAACTGTTATATTGTGTGACCGAACGATTTACTATGTAAAGTTAATTATGCGTCGTGGCATAACAGAGTTGGACAATATATCGATAACCCTAAATAGGTTTTCGGCTCACCTGTATCTATTACAAACAGATATATTTTCATATGTCCATTCATCCTTGATAATCCAGGGGTTCCGATATCTACACCTCTGGATTATCTCAGTAAAACTGAAGGTAGCACAGGGTCAATCACAGGCCTGCAAAAATATTTCGTTGGAGACTACAAAGAGAGTGCGACGCCCTACTTCAAAGCCACACAGACAACCATAGTGTACCGTTACACGGCTCTTTTGATGTTCATCATATGACTAAATTACCTGGTTCTGTTGTCTCCAGTTTTACTCAGAGATAGTCCAGGGGTGTAGAAATTGGATGTGATAGAAACCCCTGGAGTATCGAAGATGATGTCCATTATGGACACCAGAAAGTCTGACTTTGAATAGTGGTATCAGGCTGACAGAATTTTGTCTTTCATCAAAAAGGCATTAATTATAAAAGGCGACTTAATTGTGGATGTTATCTATTTCTCTTTGTTACCATCCAGATACCCCATGCAGGTAGGGCGTTAGAATTAGGGCTTTGTTTTGTTCTGTGTTTTAGTCTTCTGCACATAAAGTTGTAGACAAAGGGTCTCCGAAATGGTCAGAGATATGCCAATGAACATGTCACAATATTGTAGGGCATGAGTTGAAGGTGTGACAGCAACATTTTATATTGGTCAAAATTCAATATTACCGCTACATATATGTCTTCACTTCGGGTAATATCTTGTTAATGGCTTGGCGAATTTCTTTCTGTTTTAGTTATGTTACATAAACATGTATGTAGAATCATAAATAGAGCAAATAACTATGTAACAGTTTTCTCTGAAACATCACCTTCCGGATCGAAATAAGGGTCAAAGTTCAAAAGAGCAATTTTTCGAGAGAAAAAAATCATTAAAAACTATCTTCTTCTCAAGTTCTATAAGGCAACTAATTTTAGATCCAGCATGCTGTCGTAAACAGCTACCACATTTGATAATATGAATGACCTTGACCTTGATTCAAGGTCATATGGGCCAAAAATTTTAAAATCTCCAGATGACCTCTTGTGAAGTTCTAGAAGGCCTAGAAGCTTAATATCAGACTTGTAGCATGCCTACCAAGTTTGTTAACTTGATTGACCTCGACCTATATTCAAGGTCACAGGGCAGAAAAACCTGAAGGCCTACAGACCTAATATAAGGTATGTACATGTATCATGCTAACATAAATGGCTATCAAATTTGTAAATATGAATGACATTGATTTTCATTGAAGGTCACATTGACCAAAAATCCTAAAATATTCATATGACTTCTTGTGAAGTTCTAGAAGTTAGAAATTAGAACTGTAGAATGTTCAGATAAAGAGCTACTAAGTTTGTTCACATGAATGACCTTGACCGAAATTCCTTGTTGGTGAAAAGCCCGTCAAATTGTCCAGTGACTAAATTTAGGATTTTATCTTTCTCTTCTCCTTCACCGACTTTATCCTTCCCAACGTTTCCCTTAAAACTGCCACACTTTTGGCCTTCTTTATATTGAGCGCAGTTTCCAAAAACATGCATCACACACTTTATACATGAGCACGTTATGGGAGGCTGTCCTTACATGACCCTGACGTTAACAGTATCTACTTAAATACAGAAAATAGGCCAGATTTGATTACTAAAGTCTAAACAATAAGTATAGCAATAGTTTGACCAATAACAACTTTCTTTATTTTTCAAATAATAAGACTGACACACCAATACATGGTTATAATATTCAACAATTTTCTAAATGGGACAATTTGCAGAAAAAAATCTTTACTTTTATATTAACTTCATGACAACTTGGTCTATCTAAAATAGGATTTATTTCTAATAGTCAGTGTTCAAACTAACTAACTAAATATTGTTTTTACTGAAAAAAATTCATGTTGGAATATTTTTTGAAGAAATGTTCGGGGATAAAAGACTAACATAATCTGCAGGTAAAAACAAAATATTTATGCCAGGCTATTCATAACAATGGTACTTCTGAATTAAACAAGTAATATTTACAAACATGGAAAATCATGATAATGACGGTATGAAGTACAATGTGTTTTGATATATTATCTTTTAAATATCAGAAATGTGTCCATACTTTACTTAAACCGAAATTTACATGATCGATGTACTTACATGATCGATGTACATGTATTAAGTATTTTTCTTTTTGTGTATCTTATACAATATACAAAACGATGTACCAGAAATTATAAAAAGTTTGAGGTAAATGATTTACTTATATGTAAGCGAAACATTATCTTATTAAGATTCCATATTCATAATCTAAATACAGCAATACTTACATCATCTATCCCCCCTCTCAAAACAAAAAGAAAGAAAAAACAGAAGGAGACTAGAAAAGTACGTAGTTAAGAACAACACATTTTGATAAATGATTACGAATGTCCTTTATATTGTTTACAAAGATACTATTTCCCACCAAATTATCTTGTTTCGTTTCCAACATACAACAGTTCACAGGTTGGTATACAACACTCATGTAGAATTTCTTTCTTTCCAAGAAAATCAAAACCTCCCTTCATGACTAGCCATGATCAGTCGTCCCTAATGAAGAATACGCTGACACTAGATTTCCTTTTGTGTATTTATGATATGGCGTTTGTTTCCATCCTTTACTGACACACCCTTTCCTTATTGGTTGATCTGGTTATTGAGCTGCCTCAGAATGCTCAGAACAACTTCTCTCAGTGACTGCAACGATACAAAGGAAAATATGAAAGAAATAAGAAATGTGTTTAATAATGACTATTCTAACAAACTACTCCTCCAACACTGAACATTGATAGCCTAAGGAGATCTAACACACAGGATACATGAAAATAAATCAGAAAGAAGCAATATGAATGGAATTTGAATATTTACAAAGCAAAGAAAGATAACTCTTCTGATAAAATGTGACAACGCCAGATCTGTATACTTTGTGTCCTGATCTATACACAGGTACCACATGTCAGTTTTAGTAGTGATGCAATTAATGAATGGAGCATGAGACCAGCTGGAGTCTCAGCAATGTATCCAAAGTTTAGTTTACAGATATCCTTATCATAATCAGTCCTCATTTCCTCCCTGTTATACAAACATGTCCAGAAGATCTTATAACACTGTGACATTTGAATTAGATATTTTAAAAAATACCTTCAGGTCAGCCCACTTAGACCACTAGTCAGTTTGTTTCTTATTGGACTTTATTTAGATGACCTTGGACACGATTTAAGTTTTTTGAAGTGTTACATTGTGCTACACCTCCAACATTGTCAGAGTAGGTCAGTGACTTACCTGAGGTTTGCAGTACTCTTCCAGCCAGCTGAAGGCACATGCAGACAACTCAGCAAAGTTGGCCACCGAGATGGTAGCGTTAAACGACTGGAATAGCGTGTCCATGATACCTTGGAACTGTGGAGAGAAACAGATTCAGGAATCAAATGATGTTATACTCTCAATATAACACTGTCCTTATTATGTACTGCTTTCAGTGTTAGCATTTCCTCTCACAGACATGTATTTTTCCAAATACTAGGTAGTTATGAATTATTGACTTAGTAAATAATAATGAATTACACATTATATATTAAATAAATCTGTCTCCCTTTTATTTGCACATGCATCAACATTGGTTGAATATTATAATGAAATGGTCCTTTAGGCTACAGACAACAAGAACAGAAGCAACTTGATCCAAAATGATAATGGATACCTTTGTCTGATGTAATAAGTTAAACATAACTACTAGATGTTATAGTTACCAAATGTGAATACCCTAACTTATACAATTGCTTATAACATAAAATAATTTAGTATATTTAACATATAATTTATTTGTTTTTTTAACCACATTAATTTTATCTTTGTAATCTATTATAAATTAAAATAAATATCTGCATACCACTTGAAATTTGACCTCATCTGAAACCAAGTTCTGTCCATGAACTGGGGTGTTTTGGTGGGTTTTTACTATATGCTCATAGTTTCTGAAATGAAAATGTAAATACCACTACATGTACATAATTACAAAGCAGAAAAATGTTCACTTAACTTTTTACATTACATATTTTTTGGCCACTTATCATTCTACATATTTTTAGATTTTATTTTCCTCTCTGCCTTTGGTGGTGATCTATAGACCTTTCTCAAATTATATGCATGCCTGACATTCCTAATTCAGAGAGAGGCTTAGTGAGAATGGGCCCTGTAGCAACGTATATACAATTAATGCAACATATTTTTACAAAACAAACCACATTGCCGTTCAATATCATGAAAATAGGTTTAATTGCTCATTTTCATCAAATTTTAGTGTAAAAGAAGTTTGATTATCACATAGGCAGAGAAATGGGTGCATAACGTTGAAGATCAATGTAGATTCATCTGTGTAACATTACATTATATATTTTTACCATCAATTATTTATCTGTTTACATGTGTAGTTTGTTTCCACACATTTAAGCACAAGCGTGGAGAATTCCCATACACATGTTTTACATAAATGGAACAAATATAAAATTAAGTGCTTGACCGTAATTTTCTAAGTGAACGTGCCGGTTGATATATACATGCATAACCTTTTGCTAAAAATGAAACAACACTTTTTGTGCATTATCACGAGGACACTAATTTTAGAGCTGATAAAAGCTGATATATTTAAGTGTCAATTATTAGGTGATTTAGGTGATTTTGAAAACGATCTCTATGTTTCAGGAAATTTCTTAATATTTCTTTGTTAATAGTCCCTCTAGAATTGTCAAATACTTAAAAAATGACCAACACATATTTCACTTAAAATGATCCTTGCAGCATTCTCAATATATAAAGTACAATGTACTTTTATTTTGTGATATATAAAAATGAGGAAATTAGGACAACACATATATACAGGGAAGCCTATCTAAACCCAAAAATGCAATGAGAAAATGGGCTTTGTAGCCAAATGGTCACAACAAAAGGTCATGTAATGTAAAATTGACCATTTTGTTTGCGCCATAAAGAAATTGGTTTTATTAAGAAGATGGTCGTTATACAGAGATAGTCATTAAGGAATGCTTTACTCTAATTACAAATATCATTTGTTTGCAATATCGTGAACATAATTGGTGTTTGTGATTGTTAACATGTCATAGACAAAGGGTGATTATTGGAGTAAATAAGGATTGGTAAAGGGGACAGATGAAATTTGTGATAACAACTTAATTTATGTATACCTTAATAGGGAAATTAATGGCAAAATGTGATCAGAGGGGACAGCTGTTAAATATAAACAGACTGGGACCCAAATACTGGCCTAAAGGGAATGAGGGGGAAGGCAACTTGAGACTCTGATAATGAAGGTTAGGAATGGTATTTATGTTATTTAATTGTTTGGTTCATGTCCCTTGTTTATTTGGCACCATACATGTATAATATATAGCCTTATTCCAGTTTAGGCAACGAGTACCAATACTGTAATTTAGCTTGGCCTCAATAAAGGAAATCATTGACATGAATACCTGCATTTTCTTTCCTATTGGCTCTGGGATATTTTATACATGTTTATGCCATAATTCAGTCACTGATGCGATCAAATTGATTCATGGACCCCTATGGGAATATAATGTGAACTTAGATTTGTTTTTTCCATCTAATGATAAGGTAAGTAAAATTATTACAACACATTATACTATTACTGCACATGTATTACTACCACTGCTATGCTCACTAAGCCTTGTTTTTGGTTCAAAGATGAATATTCATGAGCTAATATTAAGAAAGGTCTATTGAAATTCTCTAAATGAGATGAATAACAAGATTTTTTTTCAACATTGTTCTTCCAAACCTTTTCTTTCTCCCACCTCCCAGATTTTCCCAACAATATAAACATCAATTAATCAACTTCAAAGGAAGAAACCACGTTTTGTATCTCCATCTTAATTTGATGGAATGTGAAATGCAAGATAAAAAAGAGGTAAATTTTGTAACCGGTAAATTGAAATCATCGTTTTGAAGTATAAAATATAATTATAATGATGTAGTATATTGTATAAAAATTTGAAACAGGAATACAATGTTTCAGTGTAAACATACGCTTTCATGATCTTGAGTGCCATGACTTCTTTCCTGAGAGAGTCTAGCTCATCCTCTTGTTTAGTCTTCTGATGAGCGAGGAACTGGATGTAGTCGATGGATCGCTGGAGGACCGTAGCTTTGCTGAGTTTCTGTGATCCTATACTGTCAGCCTGCTGACAAGTAGGCACAATGCTCTGAAGCTCATCATAGCCTTTCTGAAAATATAATCAAAACAGAACTTGTCATTGGCTCAGCTTTTCTGAAAACAAAATGAACACAAAATATGTCATAGCCTTTCTGAAAATATATGTAACCTGGTGAATACTAGCCACAATATAACCGCTAAACTAGAGAGAACTTCTCTTTAGCTAAATCAGTTGAGCGTCAGACTATAGCTAGTAACCCAGAGGTCCCAAGTTCGAATCCTGGCAGAGGCAGTGATTATGTTTATATCAAATCATGTTACATTTTTAACAGCAAAGGTCATTTAAAGCCAATCTAGGGTTTGGTATAGGACCAAAGAAAGCTAGAGAACTCTGAGAAAAACATACACCAGCCATCAACAGGCTAGCTAGGCAGTGCCTGGCAAATTAAATGCATCAAAAGATCAAGTTGATCTCTGGCAAAAGTGTCAGAAATCAGTAATTTTATTTTGCTTTAAGTAATACATGTAAGTACTTATTGGAAGAATGGAAATTGGAAAAGAAGTTTTTTATCTTCAGGATTTCTCCTTGAAACTAATTGGGATCCACAGGAACTTACCTTAATTTGGTCCCTGCGTTTTTGCTCAGCATGAGTATGTGCCTCCCTCCTACGGTCTTTGTAACTCAGGGTCGGCTTATTCTCATCACTGTCCTCATCATCTGAAACAACAGTTCATCAGTAAAAAAAAAACTTTAAATATTTTAATATGGTACTGTGCACATTAATGTCAGTTCACACTGGCCTGTAATTCTTATATTCTGTAAGTAACCAAACGTTAGGTCATCTGCAACTACAACTATATATATAGCTACTAGTATGATTATTACATTTCTGACTAAAATATATAATAAATACAGACATTTACTGCAGTTATACATTACATAACGTATAGTGACTGAAGATCTTTGTGTTAAACATATTGGAGATATATATATACAGACCTCTATCTCAAATCAAACAGTGCTATTTGAATTCCAAATCAGAAGCGCTAGCGTAGCAATAAATACACATGATATGGAATTACATAACATTTATTATGAACCTGAGCAGGGATCAATCTAGCTATGATTTACTACTGTTTATGGGTAGTTTCCCCTCAAGGAATGAATTTCCCTCTGGCCTAAAATTCCCCTGAAGTTTAAAAAAATATACCCTCTTTGAAGCTAAAAAATGACCGTTTTTGTAACACAATTTCCCCTGTGACTTATTTTTCATTATTTTTGAAGACTTTTGTTTGCAAATTTCTTCATATTTGTTATACAGCTACTGCATATTTTATGATAACCTCAAACTTTTAATTATATTGAGCTTAAAATCTTGCTTTAGAAAATCTTTAAAAAAAATCAGTTATTTTACAGTACTTTTTTGTCAAAATGAATATAATTTTGGACTGAAATAAGAAAACTCAAATTCTCCAATATTCCTTCAAACTTTTCCCCCTATTTTGAAAAAGGGTAGTTTCCCCCAAACCCTATTTTATCCCTGCTGAGTTATGATTAGATGAAACATATAATGCTTTAGTATAATACGCAATTAGCTACGAGTTTATATTTAAATGAAAGACAAATGCTTACCTGGTTTCCCCCAACATAACTTATATATGATATGTATATATATATAATTATATAATTATATAATTACAATGCCAAGTTTACATCAGTTAGAAATAAGCTTAGATTACATGTAGATTGTGAGGCTAACAATGCAATGTGTACCATAGTAATGAGTTGATGAAGCTGACAATGCTACATTTACCTGAGTTATGTTCTGATGAAGCTGGTATTTCTATATTTACCTGAGTTATAACTCTATATATATACTCTGTATACCAATAATCCCCTGTGAATCAAATCCATGGTTTATATAAGGCTGAATAAAGTCTATTTCAGTTTTTCACTGCAAGAAACTGGGATGAAGAAAAAATATTAAAAAAAAAAAAAAAATCCATCCATTTTTAAAGGGTGTTACCAGAAACAAGAATATTTTTTATTTGGCCAGATCATGAGTTATGACCTGCTGAAGCTGGTAATGATACATTTACCGGAATGATGACCTCATGAAGCCGGTAATGATACATTTACCTGAGTTATGACCTAGCTGATGAAGCTGACAATGCTGTGTAACTTTACTTGATTTATGGCCTGATGAAGCAATTCTTTTATTACCTTGAGTCTTTCGGCTCATCGGTTTAAAATAAACATATATACAAATACAATACACAAAAACCACATTCACATCCATGCTCTCGCCATACTTACATACACACTGACACACAAACAACCCTCGTAAGTATACATAAGGCTAGTGTAGAGGAATTATGCTAATATTTCATTATATAACTTATAAAATGTTATCTTTTTGTTCTCTGTTTCTAAAAGTTGAATTAATTTGTACATACTCGGTCTAATGAAATAATATTTCTTAATAAAACGCTTTCTTAAAGCTAAATAACATTCACATTTAAAAAAAATTTTAACCCATTTTTAAAGGGTGTTACCGGAAACAAGAATATTTTTTATTTGGCCTGATCATGATCATGAGTTATGACCTGCTGAAGCTGGTAATGATATATTTACCTGAATTATGACCTCATAAAGCTGGTAATGATACATTTACCTGAGTTATGACCTAGCTGATGAAGCTGATGATGCAGTGTTACTTTACCTGATTTATGGCCTGATGAAGCTGACAATGTGACATTTACCTGAGCTATAGGCTGGTGAAGATGACAATGCAATGTTTACCTGAGTTGTGACTTAGATGAAGCTGACAATGGGACATTTACCTGAGCTATGACCTAGCTAATGAGGCTGATAATGCTATATGCTTATATTTTTTAATTACCTGAGTTATGAGCTGACGAAGCCGACGAGGCACATCCTGTGGGTATAGAACCAGTACTGCTTGTTCTAGAGAAGGAGAATTGTTTGCCAACAGTGGGACTAGTCTCTAACTTTACATCCTCTGAGGATTACAGAAAAAAACAACTTTACAATGGTTATACATATGTAATTTTAGTTGCAATGTATGTGTAATTGCATCATGCATGAACTGTCCTCCAACAAGGTTAGAGGTATATCAGGACGAGACACTTTTGGTAATTGCGTCGTGTCTAACATTGATTATTAGAAGTTTCTCAATACCGACGTCTAATATTAAAATTGGATTATAGCATGAACTGCTACACACTTATAATAAGATTTTTAATAAGGACTAGTACTGAACATATATGATCACGTTACATTGTCAGGGATAATATTTTGCACATGTAGTGTGCACCACTAAAACTATACATAATCTATTATCTGGCATTATCTGCATCCTTATAGACAACTGATAATATAATCTGATATAATGTCTCTTAAGCAATTTTACATTTATCAGCATGATACTATATATGTACATGTCGCTACAGGTAGCTATAGGTTCCTGAACATTACACCAAAATGCAATCTACTAAATTACTAATTCAAGTTTGCCTTGGACATTTCTACAGTTCCAATGAGCTACATGAAGTTCTATTTTTGGAACTTGATCACAAGTGTTTCACACTCGATAAACGTGATCATAAATCAACAAGAATTAATGATTATTTCACAACATATTCTGGCTGAAGATATCAAATAGTAATCTTAAACAGTTGAGCGTAGAAAAAATATAGGAAATCAAAAAGATAAATGGCATATTTACCTGAAAATGACCTGTCCATTTTCAGAGGTTGTTTATCAACAAGGTAAGATTTTCCTTCACTTAATCTTATGCATGTGAACGTTTGAATTTAGTAGTCCTAGACACATATGTTTCCCAAGCGTTTTATTGACATTGACAACTCTGTTTATGTTGAGTGGGCAATTTGGAGGTGCTCATGATCAATGTGCGTGTACAGCATGTAGGTTAGGCCTAGCTATAGACTTTTTAGGTAATGTACGATCCTATATATGGTACACTACTTTGACGAGATACATAGAATTGAAGCAGTGTAAAGTTTGACCAGCTTTTACCACGTCGGGGAAAACCACCAACTTGTTTGAATTTAGTTCTTACAATCTACATTGAACATCAGTCAAGTCAGTTATACACATAAAACTCATATCATTCATAATATACATACATACTCAAGCATAAAATTTGCATGTGCCTAACCTGCCTAAGCAAGTTTAGCACTATTCATAACGAGAACATTTAAAATGTTACATTTCAAAAATAAACGAAAACAAAGCCAATTTGAACACATTTACTTTTTAACATCGAAGGCCATGTCACTAATAAATAAACGAAAAAATAGTACGACAAAGCCTGCGTAATATTGAAACAATGGAGAGTCAATTGAACACAACTACCCCGGTTTAGGACTTTTAATAAAATAAACTTTTAAATTTAATCAATCGTTCATGTGAAACGGTAAGTTAAATCTTAAGACTCTACAAAATTATCGATTTAAATTTAAAAATTAATTCGGTAAGTGCCTTTAAATTGATGTAATTGTTTAAATTTAATAAGATAATCTTAAACACTAAGAGTGAGATTGCATCACTAAAATAATGATAATCGGAAATATATTAAATTAATATGACTGAAGGCAAAGACCTTAAAGGGCGCAGTCAGATGTTTCAGTAACCATTAATTGTTATTATGCACTGTTAAAAAGTTGAATTTATCGAAATAACGGAGCCGAATGTACTGTTTATTTTTCATATATTCACACTCTATCCTTGTCCCAAAACCCCCATTTGAGAAGGAAATCCACATAAGAGAAGGAAGAAATTTTTATTTCCGTAACAGATATTCTGTTTTTGGTCAGCTGATTATATTGGAAGGTGGTCTATCACTTGAGCACTGAGCTTCTCGCTTGATTATATAATCAGCTGATTTCAAAGCATTGCATTAACGCTGATGGGATTTTTTTGTGTGGGTAAAAAATGGCGGCTGCAAAACTGAAGCTGTCGGTGTGTAGGATTGAATTTTGAAGATTGAGTTTTTTCTTTTATTTTCATGTATGTGTTACCTTATAAGTGCTTCGCACTTCGTGCCCTTTGGGCACGAAGGGCTGCGCCTTTATTATCATCATTTTATTACTTAGGTATTCATAAATGGTATATATGCATTATATGGTAAATAAATCTAAATCACTTTCAAACTACTTTGAAGAATTAAATTTCCATTGGTTGATCATTGACATGTATTTGTGTCTTTCCAAGCAGTTGTAATATACCTAAGTACAAGGTGTGACCTACTGTCAGACTGAAAAGATGATGAGCCCGATCCAGAAGCAAGGTTACCTTGGAGATATTTCATCAAAGTCTACAACAGAGTTAATGGATCTTCTTTCTCGTCAGGACAAAATACTAAGAAAAACGTTGGTATCACAACATTAACAATCTTAGAATAGAAAAATTAATATATACATGTGTATTTGTTCATTACAAACATACATACAAATGTTCATAATAATACAATGAGTAAATAATTGTACATTCTATACAATGTAAAAGTAAAAATGTAAGCTACAATGTACTTGAATGATGACTTAATTATCACAGGCACAAGTAACTAAACAATGAATTAGCAATATTCTTCAGTTTACTGTGTAATGAGGAGTAATATAAATATTATTTAAGTAAAATGAAATTTATAATTATTGCAATAATAAGTTATTTTAGGAGCAATTATGTCAAGTATGTCATTTTAACACTGATATAAGACTTAAGGCTTATGGAGGTGTATCCTGGTAAATGATCACATGTCCGATCAGGCAACACTGAAAATATTCAGGTAAAAATTTGGATGGCTCATTTCTCCAATGTTGGTTCAGGCGGGACTTAAATGACGTAATTAATAAAATGTTAGCAACAAGATACAGTTAATTACTTGAATAGAAATCAGTTAAGCCTCTCCAAATAACACAATTTGAATGAGTAATTATTTATAACTTAAATTGACAATATTGATATTTCAGAAAATTTGTGGAATCTTTACCAGATAAAGGAGCAAAAGTGAGAGCATTTTATGAAAAACTACAGCAGCTGATATTAGAGAGAAATCCAGACATGGACATTAGTGATATAACTTCAGCCGCAAAACCAGTGTCACAGCACCAGGCAGATATTATCACAGATGTTATAGAAAATAAACAAAAACAAAGTGAGACTGACTGTTCTTCACCTGAAACAGTAGAATATGTAACAAATGTTGGAATGGACATGAAAGGAAAAGAACAAAATCAAACAGAAGCTCTCATAACAAATTCTGATATTAATTCCTCACAAAGGAATAACGGTTCTGAGGTGGAAATGGACACTGTCAGTGTCACCACTGAAAGCAATAATCCAATTAATGTTAAAGATTCTAATTTAGAAGAATCGCTTAAAAATATGAAGATTTCTGGGGAAGTGTCTGCGATGGATAGGGTGGAAAGGGAGAAAACTACAAACGCCTATAGCAAGGCACTCCAAAACGCTAGTGAAATTCACATTCCTCTTAAACCAAACAAGTAAGTGTTAGAATTTAAAGAAAATATTGGGAGTAACTGTATGAAGAACAAGATGTGGTAATGGCTCTTTTTGGCCCCTAAATCTACCAAATTTCAAATTAAGTATTTAGAAATTAAGTTGCTGCATTTGAAAAATTGAATATACCCCTGATAAAAACTTAATGATATTTTTGTTGAAATAAAGTATGTTTTTGCTATATAACTATGGTAATTTTGCATAAATTATGCAAATTTGAAAATTTGGTCAATTTTGGCATATTTTTTGATAGTTTTTCTGTTAAAAGCAATAGAGCACAACCTAGAACAAACTTGATATTTTAAGGGAATTAGCAGACACGAAGAATACATCATTTTGAGAAATGTAAAGTTTGTTCTAGAATGCGCTCAATGTTAACTATAGATGGATAACTGCATTAAAAAGGCCAATTTTGATGAAATTTTCACATTTTGCATAATTTATGTATAATAAAAATGGTTGCCATGGCAACTAGAACTGCTATATTACCTAATAGCACTATCAAATATGTCAGGTATGTAGTTAATATTTGAAATGCAAGATTAACATCTTAAGATAACAGACTTTGAAAAATAGTGGATTTGGGGGCCACAGAAGACCCTTATCATACCTAGTCCTTTCTCTCCTATTATATACATAAATAAAATTATGCCGTTTTACATGTACATACTGATATAACTTTTATGTTGGCTTTTCCTACAAATTATAATTGAGTGCCAATGGGCCTCATATCCAGTTAGTTTCTTCTCTAAATAATTACATAACTTGTTATGTCCAATTTTCAATTTGGATATACCAAATATTGCAATCAGTGATAGGAAGTTGTGTTCTTTGACCTAATTGTAACATTTCTGTTCGTAGCAATCTAAAGAAAACTAGAGTTTCTGATCTACCAAGAGAATACAAGTTTAAGTCAAGAGACAAAGACAGAATATCCCCTGTCAGCCCTCAGGTTGTGGAGGAATCAGCTGCCACACCCCCTAATTACAAACACAAGGAAAGTAAACTAATATCTATCAATGAGTCACTGAATCTACAGACAGAACAGAAGGTCAAACAAGAGGTGAGATCACTTAAAGTGATTGATGATTGTAGATCTGACCATTAAAATTTCAAAACTTTGAAATATGAGCATCTTTCAGTGTTAGCTTTGCTATGCATTTTGCTTGTTTGCAGTTGATATAAAAAGATTAATTGTGATATGATATTTCAATTTTCAAAATGAAGCCAATTCGAAACAATATCCTCTTTATAAGTATTTAGCAAAATAAGGAGCAAAATTTCTCAGTTTCTATGATATGTAGAGGGCTACAATGGATGTTTGATAGAATATTATCAAGTCATTTTTAACTGTTTTATATTTATAAGGAGTTACAAGCAAGACATGCAGCAGAGAAACTCTCTCAAAGACTCGGTGTTAAAATGGATGCTTACAATCCGGAGGGAGTGGACATGTCGTATCCTTTGTCTGTACATAAATGTCTTGATCTATTAAATATTGTTTACAAGCTAAGAACAGAGTAACATTGGCATAATTTACACTGAAACAATGTCAGTGTTGAATATTTGATATTTTCATTTTAAGTTACTTTCCCTAAATGTTATAAACAATGGAGGATGATCCCTTAATATTAGCTATAGAGACATTGTGGGATTGAGAATATCAATTTTCTAGAGTATAAGCCACTACTTTTTCCTCTCCTAGTAAATTTGATATGTAATAATGACAATAGTTAGGACATGATGGTTTTCTTTTGTACAATTAGGATGGAAGGAAGTGGAGAATTGTTCTCAAATTTAGTAGGATGATTCCCCAAGCCATCTAGTCAAAATGGCTGCTCTACCAGAGGACATATTGGATTTCAACCATGACAAAAAACTGGGGGGTTGGGGGTTGGGGGTCTTGCTTGGGACTCTGATGTCTTGGTGGGTCAGTAGTAATGCAGCGATTTAGTATGGGAATATGACATGTCTATGTTACAACATCCTGAACAAACGAAACCTGTCTGTTTTGTTAACATGCTGATCTCTTTATATTTTGATAACATCTGTAAGTCACACAGACAGTTTTTGACTCCTTGACACATAATCAGTTACAGGAATCAGGAGGAGGAGGAGGTGGACAGTGACGATGAGCTAGAATGATAGAGTTATCTCCCCCTTGTGCAGGAGGTGGACAGTGACGATGAGCTAGAATGATAGAGTTATCTCCCCTTTGTGATACAAGTTCTTTCACGATATACCTTTAATAGTAATGAACATACCAGACAATAACACTCCAGAATAAATGACTTTTAGCTATTGTTGATTCCTGTTTTGGAGTTTCACTTTTATGGAACTAAGGGAAGGAATTCTCTAGACACTGTCCTTGACAAAACTGTCCAGGTGTGACCGAGGTAGCCTACATGTAATTTATTCATAAGTGTATAACAAGGGTATTGTGATCACCCAAACAATACAAATCTGGACAATAAAAGAAGAGATGTAAACTAATGTGAATAAAATGTGATATTTTGTAAAAAGTTTCACATTGATATAATAGATGATAAATTAGTTGTACCATAAAATATGTTGAATGATGCATGAAATAAAACTTGTGACAAATCTATTGTGACAATGATTTGTGTTTAGTAACAATGCTGTTTACACTACTGTAACAAAATCAGGTCATCTTTTACTTTGTTTTTCTGTGAAAATATCACCCTCCCTTCTACATGTTCATACATGTATATGTATGTTTTGTGACTAAAGTGACGCTACCCAATTTGGAACGCTACCAATAATGGAACACTTTTAAAATATTTCATACAGAATTTTCAGTTTACAATCTAAACTAAAAATAACTCTCCTGAACAAAAATTAAGGTGCTGACTAATAACTGTCACAATTTAAATGTGTCATTTTCTTTCCACTTGCTTATTATCAGCATTTAAAAATATTTTGAAAAGCTGCGGGAAACGACTTCATGCTACAACCCTAAAACACCATATATTTAAAATAAGAAAAACAATTGCTGAACTGAATATTTTTGAAAAACATGACTAGAATATATTAAAAAAATATTTGAACACTCTTTAAATTAATTCAAACATTTTTTATCTTGTCTTGGCATTTATAAATCAAACTTAATTTAGGAGGTGTTCCATTTTGGGTACACAAACCTGCTGAAACACAGGGCTAGATTGGCATGCTGGAAAACTTAGAAATCAATAAATATATGCACTGCTGACAAGTAAGAGTAAAACAAATCTATTTTGTCGGAATGATAAGGAAAAAAATCTGGATTCATGTATCTTGGTACAAAAGTAAGAAAATGTTTAGAATTTATAATTAAAAAAGAGTTCCCAATTTTGGGTAGCGTCACATTTAAAAAATTTGTCATTTTGAGGTGACCTGGACATACTTAACCTTTTCTCTCCACTGTTGGCCATAAATAGGACTTGTCACAGATCTCAAATGCTTGGTAGAGTCTAATAAAGTTTATAGGGGTGAAGGGTTAATTGCTTCATTGGTGTAGATGAAGCCAATTATATTTCATATCACTGGCTACCATCACTTTCATGACACCCATAAGTTAAACCATTGTGATGTTTTACTAACTTTTGATATAGAGTGTTATGGGGAAGGAAATGTCATATCTTTGCTGAGATTGAAAACTTAAATATGCTGTTAACTTCAAAATTGTGAATGATATTGACCTTCAACAAAGACCATGTAGTTATATCCAGGTTTGTAAAACCCTCAGATATTCTACAAAAGATTTCTCAAAAATGTAATATTAAGGAAATAAACATGCATAGTGATCTTAATATGTTTTTATGTACATGCATTGTAGGTCCCTCTTAACCACTAGATAGGTAGTGAAATGATCCATGATATCACTATACATTTTTTTTTCATATATCAGGGCTAAAAGATAGGTTAAAATATAGATCTATATTTGTACATCAATTGATATTATCATCAGTATTTATCACTGAAAAGCATTATTATTAAAATCAGCTGTGGCATACACATACACTTTAGGTTTGTTTACTATGCCTGTGAGTCCACACTAAGTCAGATATAAGTCATTGCCTGGTAAGCATAATTAATATTGTAAACAGTAAAAATAGATAATTTATAAAAAGGATATAGGTAAATCTGTTTCAGACAATAAATGACAATATTAACTCTTGATATCTAATAATTATATTTAAACCAAAGAAAATTAAGCCTATACACAACAAGAGGTCCATAGGCCTTATGGCCATCTGGCTATAGTCACAAAACATCATAGTCAGAGTATACACAACAAGAGGTCCATGGGCCTTATGGCCATCTGGCTATAGTCACAAAACAACATAGTCACAGTATACACAACAAGAGGTCCATGGGCCTTATGGCCATCTGGCTATAGTCACAAAACAACCATAGCCACAGTATACACAAACAAGAGGTCCATAGGCCTTATGGCCATCTGGCTATAGTCACAAAACAACATAGCCACAGTATACACAACAAGAGGTCCATAGGCCTTATGGTCATCTGGCTATGTCACAAAACAACATGGCCACAGTATACACAACAAGAGGTCCATAGGCCTTATGGCCATCTGGCTATAGTCACAAAACAAGCCACAGTATACACAACATAGAGGTCCACAGGCCATCTGGCTATAGTCACAAAACAACATAGACAGTCCACAACAAGAGGTCCATGGGCCTTATGGTCATCTGGCTATAGTCACAAAACAACATAGCCACAGTATACACAACAAGAGGTCCATAGGCCTTATGGCCATCTGGCTATAGTCACAAAACAACATAGCCACAGTATACACAACAAGAGGTCCATGGGCCTTATGGCCATCTGGCTATAGTCACAAAACATCATAGTCACAGTATACACAACAAGAGGTCCATGGGCCTTATGGCCATCTGGCTATAGTCACAAAACAAACATAGCCACAGTATACACAACAAGAGGTCAATAGGCCTTATGACCATCTGGCTATAGTCACTAAACATACATAGGCCACAGTATACACAACAAGAGGTCCATAGGCCTTATGGCCATCTGGCTATAGTCACAAAACAATAGCCACAGTATACACAACAAGAGGTCCATAGGGCCTTATGGCCATCTGGCTATAGTCACAAAACAACATAGCCACAGTATACACAACAAGAGGTCCATGGGCCTTATGGCCATCTGGCTATAGTCACAAAACATCATAGTCACAGTATACACAACAAGAGGTCCATGGGCCTTATGGCCATCTGGCTATAGTCACATAACAACATAGCCACAGTATACACAACAAGAGGTCCATAGGCCTTATGGCCATCTGGCTATAGTCACAAAACATCATAGTCACAGTATACACAACAAGAGGTCCATGGACC
Organism: Argopecten irradians; assembly: GCF_041381155.1. Classification (NCBI taxonomy): domain Eukaryota; kingdom Metazoa; phylum Mollusca; class Bivalvia; order Pectinida; family Pectinidae; genus Argopecten; species Argopecten irradians. The sequence continues at coordinate 20,332,100 of NC_091143.1, read as the reverse complement.
TTATGGCCATCTGGCTATAGTCACAAAACAACACAGCCACAGTATACACAACAAGAGGTCCATAGGCCTTATGGCCATCTGGCTATAGTCACAAAACAACATAGCCACAGTATACACTAGTGGGTTACAATTAAGGCAATGCAACAGACTCCTTGGTATTTGAAGCTGCAAGTTTCTAAAATATTTGATGACTTTGACCTTAAGAGTACATACATGTAAAGGTCATCAAAACTTGGTACCCTTCATCCTAGTATGCTACATTTAAAGCCTTCAACCTATTTGACCTCTGTGACCATGATTGTGGTCAATGTCATTTATTTGAACAAACTTAGCAGTCCTTCACCCTTGTATGCTACAGGCCCAATATCAGAGTCTCAATTTCTTAGTTATTCGCCCGTTGTCAGTATAATGTGACCAGGTGGGGTGTGCTTCAGTGATATAGCACTATAAAAAGGGCAACAGTTCCACTATACAAGAAGACACTACATGAATAAACCGCAGTCTCCCAAAACACACAGCTCACACAATATACATGCAACACATCGCATACATGGGAGGCCGTCCTTACATGACCATAGCTGTTAATAGGACATTAATGAATCAAACAAACAAACTAGTTATTTAAAAAGGTGTCATTTAAAGATTTTAGCCTATTTGACCCCTAGCTGTGACCTTGAATGGAAGCCAAGGTCATTCATTTGACCAAACTTGGTAGGCCTTCATCTCAGCATGCTAGCTGCAAGCACAATATTAAATTTATAAGTCTCGTGGTTATTCACAAGACTGTTTAAAGCTATTAGTCTATTTGACCCCTATGAACTTGAATGAACGTCAATTTGAACAAACTTGGTAGTCCTTCATTCAAGCGCGCTGCAGGCCTAATATCAGGTCTCTAGGCCTCTTAGTTATTCACAAGAATCATTAAAAAAATTTAAGTCAATTTGACCCCTGTAACCTTGAATAAATCAGGGCCGTACATTTGAACAGGCTTGGCAGCCCTTCATTCAAACATACTGCAGGCCAGATATAAGGTCTATATGCCTCTTAGTTATTCTCAAGAAGTCGTTTAAAGCTTTAAGTCTAGTTGACCCATGTGACCTTGAATGAAGGTTAAGGTCATTCATTCGAACAAAACTGGAGGCAACCCAACAGAACAGGTTATTTAGCCCTTTGAAGTACATTTAAAAAGTCCTATAACGGTACACTGTATGACTGTGTGGCTTTGAGTTGGGCGTCGCCCTCTCTTTAGTCTTCAAAGGAAAGCTATGCAGGTCCATGATTGGTTCAGTTGTTCCTATGACATATGTCCAGGGGTGTAGAGATCGTAAGTGATCGGAACCCCTAGAGTACCGAGGATGCTGTGAAGTGTGGCCTGTTGTTGTCATATCACTTTGGATTGAATAAGGTGAGTGAGGGGCTACATGAATGTACTATATAGGTTTTTGTTATACAGGTCGCATCATGTTGGTAAATGTCGGACACACAAAGTACATTTGTATGGTTATCACTGATAGACAGGACCACGTGTAGAAATGACAATCCACATCGTGTTTTCTCGTGTTTCATTTTATAACCTGTACATGTTATTATTATGGTGTTACAGTGTCTACTGCATGGACGATAAAACATGTAGGGACCATTGTGTGAATCTTATCGCATTGTGTTTGGCTCATGGTTACAATATGTCAAACGAATTCATTTCATTATTTTTAGTAATGTATAATTACAGCCAATACACAATTAAAGTTACTAATTACATCATTTTATGTGCCGTCATAAAATGGTTATCAAAAGTGACTATTTCTTTTTCTATGGTGACTGTATAGTTAAAATACCGGTCGATCGGTAGTATCCGAGAACTATTCCTCAAACGCATCGTATAAAAATGTAAATATCGGTTCCTGCTCTACATTCAGATTATATATAATACTTACGGTAAGGACCAGGGATCACGATTTGGTTTAAATCACGGATGGGGAACCGCTCTCCGAAAATATCGAGGAGTCCTTGGAAAATATGCCAGAAGTAAAACTATAGCACCATAAAGATTACGGAGAAGCAAACAGCAGAACTTTGGACACATATTAAAAGCCAAGAGCAGTAGTTCTGTATACAATTCAATTTCGAGAAAATGAAGTTAGATTTTAAATTTTTAGACCCACTGTACATCTGTTTGTATAAGTTAAAATGGGAATGTAAAACGAGATTTGTATTGTTGTAGGGTCCCATAAGTTATTGGCTTAATTTTAATACTACAGTTAGTCAGTTATTATCACCTTCTGAACATTTTAATTTCGATCAATTAAATTTTAATTTTCATAATGCCGGGCGTATTCTATTTCTCGCCGTCGTCCTAATTTAGGTACCACTCGTTAATTGACCATCAACTTCGCCAGACAACAAACATAGATTGCGCATGGAAACGTGCCTGGTAGAATAAAGATAATCTTATGTCATCGATATATTTAATCTTTTCTTATGTTATCATTGTTTAAAGATATTTTTATAGTCTCTACCTCTACATCTATATTGTACTGACCACCTTCAGCAAGCTGAAGTTTATGTCAATTGGAGTGAGTGTTATGGAAAAAAAAGTTAAAGTTTGATAGGCAGAAAGGATTGCTGATTTGAAGGCTGTACCAACATAGTTTAAGGGTTTGAGAGAATTTGTGGTTGTAAGGAATTCCAATTTGTTATGGTTCTAGGAAAAATGAATATTTACGTGTTTATGTTCTACATGAGGGAGTCTGATATGTGTACATATGCACATGTCTTGTGTTGCGTACTGGAGGAACGAGTAAGTCTTTTCTAATGTTTATTTTACTATGTGTTATTTTGAGTGCATGGTTAGTCGCATGTCTTTCCTACGTTGTTCTAGAGAGCACCAGTTTATAGGTTGTATCATGTCACCAACACTGGAGGTGTTTCTATGTTTGTTGGTGACAAATCTTGCTGCTCTTCTTTGTACCATTTAAATTTTGCTGATGTCTGATTTATTATAAGGGTCCCATACTGAGCAGGCATATTCTAGTGATGGTCTTTAATAGAGGTAGAGCCGATCTTAAGGTTTCTACGGAGAAAGCTTAGGGTGGAGTTGGCTTTTCCAAAGATGTGGGATATATGGGATTCCCATTTCAGATCTGATTGGATTGTGATGCCTTGGTATTTGGCTTTGTCTACAGGTTGTAATTCTTTCTGGTGTAGGATGTTTTTGTGATGAATGGCCTGTTTGTTATTTGTTATTGATAACATGTTACATTTGTCGGGGTGGAATGACATTTCCCAAGACTTCTCCCATTCAACAAGTTTATTGAGGTCTTCTTGTAGACATGTCGCTTCATGTGTGGATTTTATTGTCATGTATGCAATGGTGTCATCTGCAAAGAGGCGTGCGGTGGAATTAAGACCAGTTGGGATGTCTTTGATGTAAAATAAAAAGAAGGAAGGACCTAAGACTGAGCCTTGAAGGACTCCAGACTTGACATCTACGTAACCAGACATTCACCTTCTACAATAACAGCCTGTTTTCTATCATTTAAGAAACTCTCAATTCATGTGTTAACTTTGTCATTGATTCCCTGGTATCTCAGCTTGTGACAAAGGAGAGAATGACTCACCTTGTTAAAAGCCTTGGAGAAATCCATTATAAGTACATCAGTCTGTTTGCCTTGGTCTACATGTTATTGACATCGTCAATGAATTCTATTAATTGGGTTTCGCATGATAGTGACCTGCGGAAACCGTGCTGTAGTGGATACAGGATGTTGTGATTATCTGCATGGTTCATGATATTACTAACCACGATATGCTCCAACAGCTTACTACATATACAGGTAAGTGATATAGGTCTATAGTTTTTAGGTTGATCTTATTGCCTTTTTTTATAAATTGGGGCGACATGCGCTAGCCTCCAGTCAGTAGGAACAGAGCCAGATAGGAGAGATTGGTGGAAAATAATTGAGAGTATAGGAGCAATTTCTGGTGCTAAGTACTTAAGTATCCTTGGTTTGAGCTCACGGTCAGGGCCAGTGGCTTTTCTGGGGTTTAGGTTATTTAGAAGTTTCAATATCCCTGCAGGTGTAATCAGGATTGCCTGTTTCGGAAAGGCTACTAGCATATAGCTGGCTTATCACTTGCAACATTTTAGAAGTTTCATGAACTAAGCCATTAAAATGGATAGTTTACTAAAGCTGAAATAACAAGATTTAGAATGCAAATCATCCTCTTCTAATCTTGCTAAGTCTATTGCAAACCTGTACCGTTTTGGTTTTATACCCGGGCAATTGAAATAAGGTCTCTAAAAGAGGGTGCTTATAGGGACATAGGCGCTTATTGGGTTGAATACGGTACTGTATGTCACAGAAATCTAATTTGTTTAGCAGGCAGTGTAAGGGAGATAACTCGAGTAGTCTCTACCAGCTGTCGGTCGTCACATGACTGATCACATGAGTGGGGTGGGAGTATAGTCGTACACAAACAAAAAAGATGGTGGAGTGTGTAGATGTTAGTCCATCAGCATCAGAAGCACGTGGCGACATACGCTTATCAGTACCTCGTGGGCAGCTATCAGGTGACCTGACGTATCTGTCAGATGTCTTGGTTGACAGATATACAGAGCTGTAGACACCTGCATAAGTACAGGTATGATCACGTACTCAATGATGCAGGTGATTCCACATCAATAGAATTATTACAGCTGTATTACACTTTGAACTTATGATATTCCGCTATTGGAGGTATGTATTTATTTTTTTATTCTATTTTTTTTTTCATTTGGTTACATCATTCTACCTTCAATGTATAAACAATAACGTTAGACCTATTACATGAATCTGTTTATTTTTATCAGTCGATCACCACAACTTCAATTATATAGATTCATTTTATCTTATTGAAGACCCACTACGTTTCAGAAAAAAACTTGTCTTAAAACATTAATAGCACCAGAAGATATATATATCGATGGACTAGATGAGGATACTGTACAACACATACCAAATGCAAGATTTCTTGTTTAATAATCATATGTTAACCGTGCAGATTCATTTTGTTGTCAAAATGAAAACCTGTGTTATGAAAATGAACATTTAATTAATTTATTGTAATTGAATTGTTCAGAAGGTGATGATAAGTGCAGTATTAATATTATAAAGCTAATAACTTTTGTGACTCCACAAAATTATCAATCTTGTTTTACATGCCCATTTTGAAAATTGTCACATTTCTCACCGGCATCGGTAAACTTGTAACGATTCATAAATGTTCAAGTTGATTAACGATTAAAGTAATTAGGAAACTCGTGCATGGTAATCTACAGTTTTATCGAATCGTATTTTGTGTGCATTAAAACCTTCTAAATGCATAATAGATATATCATTCAAGCCATATAATGATGTCCGGAATATGGAAAATCTCCCGGTTTTCGAGTCGAAATCATAATAAAACATTGTGAAGACACATTTTATGAAAGAAAAATAAGTTTCTAGCCGATTTTGAGTTTTTCTGTATATAAAGCGTTGATCTGATGTCTGTATATAATGCTAGGTAGGATTGGTGGAGTAGCTGTGACAGGTATACGAGCAGGTGTAAATCTGACAGGTGGATATATTAATGTATCACCTCAATAACAAAATGATAAATATTTGCGTTTTATATACAGCTGTCATGTATTAGATATATTAGGACCAGTTGTCCGGTTGCCGAACTTTTAAAGGTAACTCATGAGCATAAAGTGTTGAATGTGTTTTAGTTACTTGTTATTTTAGTTTCGTCTTCTGTCTTTATGCCGTGCAAATTAATGCATATATGTAGAGCCTGCATATGAAATTTGAGACAGATCGCTTCAGTTCTTTCTGAGAAATAGCGGTTCTTCAGACTTGAAATAGGACAACTCTCCAATTTTACCTGGAATATAATCCAAATCAAACTGGTTGGCCTATCAACAAGTCAATCGTGCACGACTTTCAGGTTCAAGCATATATTGAGTACACATTTTGTTCAATTTGCAAATTAATGTCATTTAGATTTAAATAATCAATTTTCATTTGTTTTCATACTAAATTCGACTTTCTGATTGGCAGATTTTTTTCTTCATATACCATGAAGAAAAAATCCGAGATCGGCGCGAAAACCCGACGTTTACATTACGTCACAATAAAGAAGTGGACGTTGCGTATTGATTAAGAAAAAATAATCCATTAGAAAATCAATGAAATAGTACGTTTAAACATATTTTATATTATCAAGTAGTCTAAAAAATTAATTTAAAGCATTGATGTAACTATTTTTTAACTCCATCGGTTGATAAAATAAATTTTGTTTGCAAACTTTTGTGAGAAACAAAATTTCTTTCATACCCCGATGTAGTTAGAAAAGAGTGACGTCAATGCTTAAATGTAAATGTAATTATGATTTAAAATCGTAAAAAATTTTTACAGTACTCGATTTCCACTGCAAATCATTTCGTGTTGAGTCGGTGTTCATCGCCGTTTTGTTTAGTCACTAAATAATCTATTTTGAAATGTTCGACATCTGATAGAATGGTAAAATATACGAAGGTGTCGAGTGATTTTGTGTATAAAGATTTTTTTCACGACGATTTAATGTCGCGTCGAGACCTATATAGAATTATTTTACAAATGCAATGTTTCGTATTTGAAATAAAGATTTATTAACGCCCACGAATTTCAATCGTAATTTTGTTAAAAAGAGGTAACCTTTGTCTTACACCTGAAACGTTATCGAAGTTGCATATTGTTTGGTTAAGGATGAAGTCACGGAGAACAAAACATAGCGTTTCGGAAGGATGACGTCAGACGTCGATTTGACTTGCAATAGAGCATGCATATACATATAAATACAGTAGTTATGAAGGGAAAAGCTAAATCAGCCAAGGTGAAATTGTGTTCTAAATCACCAAGCATATTTTTACATTAATAGAATCTCCATGCTTATCGCTAATAATGCAATAGCGTTAAGTTCAATATAGCTGCTCTTTTGTCCTATAAAAGATTCATTAAAATCTTCCACGTTTTTAAAACACGATGTTGACATTATGTTATATCAAGAAATCTACTCATCCCCTACCAAGTTTATTTTGGAAATAAGGACATTTTTTCATTGTCTATCACGAATGTTCGCCTTATAGACTGCGACAGGTTAACGTGATCGAATATAAAATCATGTGACAGCAGAAGTTACATGTAAAGTGGGATTGAGGGCCCTGAAGATGTTACCATCATGGAAATACCGAAAAGAGCGTATCGTACCTACAGGGAATACCACAAAGGTTGTTACGACTGCTTCACGGAACATTAGAGACGTCAGATAGTTGTCACAATGTGTAGATGTTTTGTCCTTTTAAAATTAGGGACGCTAATGGCTTGATCCTTATTGGTGGGTGGCTATGAGATCTAAACCCGGATACAGAATCAAACGAGAAACAAACATTATAACGGGAAGATAAACTTATTTAACAGCTGTAACACGTCTATTGTTACGCTATCTTTGTCAGAATTGAAATTATGTAAATCAACTGAAACTGTTGACTGCATCATCTTCGGCAAATGAGTGTATTATATATGAATGTTAAGATATCGAAAGATTAAAAAATTGAAAATCATTAAAATGCAATACACACTTTAAATAGATGTGTGTAAGATTTTTTGAATGTGAGAGTCATCAACCTAAGAAACAACACGAATAGTGGGGAAATTTCTATATTTCGAAAGGAAATTGTTAAAAGCAATTTCTAATTCTTTAGAACATGCGTGATTTGGTGATATATTATGTAAGTTTATATATATAACTAGCTTCAAGAACAGCGGTTTAAACAATGTGTTCCATTTGTGAATTAATGATCAAACCTACAGCTAGACATTTAACCCAATTTGGTAATATGTTTTATAATATTTTGTATAACATGGAAGTGGTTTGGCGGTCCACATAGTCGGTGACGATGTGTGAGCCATTTGTTAAGTGATATAGTCAGAACTGTGCTTCCGCCGTCTTACATTGTCGACAAATAAACTAGGTCATGTTCCTGTGGCCTAGTCAGAATAATGGAGAAACGGATTTCACATTAAAACAAGACTGAAGGCAAAATAAATAATAAAGTATTCCAGAAAAGTACATTCCTAATGTCCGAGAGCAATATATTAGTATCGGACCACTCTACATCAATCTATAGGTTAGAACGCAACATGAACTTCCGTTTGTTAAGCACATGTGAGCCGCATGGCTACCAAAGGGCTTAGAAGAACGAAACAGCACACTCAACAACAAAATCACAGCCATGCCCTATGTGCACGAATTCATTTCTTCGAAGATTCGAACTCTAGATACCTCGATTAAGTGATATTTATCATATATAGAGTATTATCAACTACACATTGCAATGCAGTCTATTTAAACGCAGTATAATGAACCTGAATTATTTGCACTCACACTGTTATTGTTAAAATTACATATTTATCGTGAGCCATATACATGTATCTATTCAGAGAACAATATCCATATCCTTAATTCCTATCAGCTATCCATCGTTATATAGTCTATTCAGAGAAGTCTAATCACGTAAACGTAATAAAGGCTAATTCAATGTATACGTCATCGCAATGCTCTTCTTAGCATTTCTGAGATTAAAGTTAACAAGTCATTACGCAAAGACATTGATGCTACATTTGGCAAATTGAATAATCACCATTATATAGATTATATTGATACGTAATATGTACTTGGTATGTCAAATATCCAAAATAAAATCATTCCATGAAATTCAATGTGTTCCTGTTAGTATTACCTTATGTTCTTTCTCAATTTCCTTGCATAACTGAATGTTCCATCTCTGTTTCGTTCCTTTTCTATAAAATACTACCAACATTCCATATTATTATTGTATCTAGGGCAATTATGCATACGATTGGTGACAATGTTGTCTTCTATATTTCTGTAATGAGTCGATGTCTTTAGCTTGTTCACTTTATAACGTCTTCCGATTGCTGTGTTCGTAGACAGATTATGTATCTAGGTCCCATTTATCACATGGTTCGGTTAGTAATTAAGATAGGAGATCAGTAGTGGAGTTCATACGACAGTGTATACACGTCAAGCTCCTTAACGACGTGGTTAGTGACTAAATGAAGATTTATATCCGATCACGGGACGAAATAGATCCGGAAATCGATTAAATGTATCGGGTCATATGACTGGTGTGGACCAATAAGCCGAACGCTGGAGTGGGCTGAAAGTGACAGTAATTGTCAATATCAAAGTCGTTTATTTCAAATTATTTAATCTCTCGTTGGTGTTGATTTGAAAACAAGTATGTAATATTTGGTCGTTAATCTGATCAAATTTAAGTCTTGTACTTCCGCTCCACCAATGTCTTCTACGAGTGGGAGAGCATATCGTAGAAGGTAGTAAAACGAAATTTACAAGTCTAACACAATGGTACAGAAACGTTTTGTTTCATTTTTGGTCCCTTGACTTCCACATGTTGCTATGAAAAATATACCTTTATTTGTATTTTGTCAGTCCGCTTTATCGCATACTTTCTTCCTGACGATATGAGAACATACTTCTTCATATTTTTCTTGAAACATTTCTGTTTGATATTTATGATGATGACCTTATTATCCACACAGTAAAAGCAGTATGTGGTAATAAAGGTTAATGATGAGTATTTTGGGATCCTAATGATGTGACAGACCCACAAAACGACCATTGGCATATAAATCTTAAGTATGTAGTTACTTCCACTTCACGCCAGTGACTCAATGTCGAATCATCAAATCAATATGGTGTGGATTTCCTGGTTTGATTACACAAACATTGTATATCCAAATCTAATTCCAAGTCTTCCGTCATGACAGCTTACTTATGTCTTGTGACTGGATTTGAAATTCGAGATTGGTATCATCTAAGCACTGATGGTTCAGCGGGTCTTTGATGACCTCTTGGCAATTCTCAATAGATCTCAGCATGTCATCTCAGGGTCTTCTGTGGTATTCTTATTACCGGTACAAGTCTGAAAGTAACATCTTTTATATTCGACAGACTTAAAGCCTTCCAACAGACACTAACTGATGCACATGTGTCTGTGTTGACAGAGATTGATTTAGTTTATATAGTTCATCATATAGATAATCATGACGTATATAGTTCATCATATAGATAATCATGACGTACGACTGGTACAATCGGTCCAGATTGCTTGATAATGAAATTGATTTTTTATTTAAACCTAAATACTTTCTTTTTGATCATTATCCATTGATATCACCTAACGAGATGCTCTACGCTTTCTATACTAGGCGTTATTTCGTGGTGGAGATTGTTCTCTAAGCTGACCGAAACGGATAGTATATTACAAGATGGTTGTCAGTAAGGCACATAGACGGCAGATCCACCATCGCATGGGGTAGGTTAGGGTGATATGTTCGAGATGTTAAAAATATTCATTAATGATGTTTTTGTTGCAAAAAAGTATGAAGTTTTACGGCTATCAAAAAGCAACACGCAAACGCAGTCTCCCACATTCACAGGTAGTCGCCCTAGAATACTTTAGTTGTCGGTAGGAGGTAACAAATGGAAACCAGTAGTATCGTTACCATAAGTATGTGACAAACATCTATAAAAAAAAAACCTTAAATGTATTACCCACAAAAAATAAGACGTCTACGCCTCCATTGAAAGATAAAATATCGTGTGATTATGAAATTAAATACATATGCAGTATCTGTTACATAATGTATGGAAATTACTTAATTTGGAGTCTTGAGTGTATTCCAGATAGCACATCCTTACATATATTCTGTGTAATTACATTCCTACCAGGACTATATATACACAGTTCTAGTGTATATAGCTATATATAATTACTGGTCTGAACGCCACAGTTAATATGATATAACGATAGGCCCCCGATGACACAGAGTGACCTGGTAATTTGCCATGGTCTGTGTGTATTGGGCTAAAATATCGATACATAAATAATTTTATTGGTGACAATCCATGAACGAGTGGGTGGCATTTTTACCAATTACGGATGTAATATTCCATAACGTTCTACAAGCTATTAAACACATCTAAATAAATCTAACACTCATCCAAAGATGTCAATAGTACCGTTATTTCAGGACATCATGTTCTACTGTTTTAGGGACGGGCGCTTAAAATCCCGTGTTATTCCTGTGAATATATACCTTTTGATTAGTTCGGTCCCATTGATTTGAAACATAATGTAATCTGGATTTTCGTGAAAACCTTTGAAAGCGCGACCATTTTAGAACTTTCCTTAATGACTTTAAATTTAGTGTTGCTACTGTTATATATATTGTCTGTTATTAACAAATCTGTTGTCAGTGGTTTATTGGAGAAACTGACTAGAAACAATCAATCGCGTAATTGATCATTGTAAACTTATGTGCATTAATAATTTATGTAAAAACTCTTATTAAGTCTTAATAAGTTAAATCAAGATTACAAGATACGCTACACCCTTTGTTTTCCGTCGTAGCATATTTTCGGCTAGTTGTGAGGAAGGCTCTGGGTTCTGTCCCCTGGCCGAGACACACCAAAGTCTATAAAAGTGGTAGTTTCTGCTCCTGCTTAGTGCCCAGCATACAGGGAGTTGGACAACTGGTTCGCCCGTTGTCAGTATAATGTGACCGGGTGGGGTGTGTTGCTTGGTGTCTTCGGCGGTATGCTTCAGTGATATAGCGCTATAAAAAGGGCAACAGTTCCACTATACAAGAAGACACAACATGAAAATACCGCAGTCTCCCAAAACGCGCACCCCGCACAACATACATGCTGCACACCGCATACATGGGAGGCCGTCCTTACATGACCATAGCTGTTAATAGGACGTTAATTAATCAAACAAACAAAGTTTTTATCGGAAATAACTGTATTATCAAATAATTTGGAACTAAGGTTAGGAAGATAAATGTCCATGAACATCGCATATACACGACCGCGACATTCCGAGGGTATCAAATTAAATAAATGTTACCGGATGGTATAACCTCTGCAGAGTGCTGACTGTTGGGCATTGTGAGAAATGGGTTTCTACAAAATAATTAAAGTCTAAAGGTCACATGGACTTGGTACAGCTTTATAACTTCTAAAAAACGCCTGTTCTTGGTTGGACAGAGAGTAGTAAAGGAATCATACTTGATCACGTGATTGGTGAAAAATATCACAGGATGTACGCTTAACAAGACTAAAAGAACATATGTACATATTAAGACCATACGAACTGATATCAACGAAACTAGACAGGATCTTGTTGATTCTTGGTATGCAATGTTTGTTTTTGTGAGTCTTCGTTGTCGAATACAAATAAATGTCTTGCGATTTGCAGTTTACATTGACGGCGTCATTGCAGATACTTCATCGCAACGTCACCTTGTGCTTGCCACGTTTTAATAAAGTTGAATTGCCTTGCAGTAATGCTTAGACACGTGTACTTAATTTTTCGATGACTTGAAGATTTTAAACACGTGACATCAATCTCCTCTCTTCCTCCTTTACCTCCCATCGTTTGCCTTTAATATGGCCTTTGTCGTGTAATTTGGCATGACTGACTAACGAATTTCTACGTGAACTGTAATACAGTATACATGTAGTAATACATCTTCTTTGAAGGTGTCTGTTATTGAGATATTACATTGGCGTTTGTACAAACTGCAAAGTTTTTACAAGAAATTCAATATCAAATATAAAATAGCCCAGAATACGTGAACACAGTGAAGATAGCACTTCAGTCAAATTTTACAAGCACTTGGGAATCGAAAATCGTGTCAATCACAGAGTTTTTACGACATATTTCAGACTACTATTGCCCCACGTTGCATTGAGTGTCGGAAACCTTGACATTTTCCAGATAGATAGAACTTCCGGTTTGCAAGGCGTCTGTCTGACATTTGGGTCGTTAAATGAATCCTGTAATGTTTATAGGTATATCCGTCTTGCTCTACCTTTAGATTATTGGTCTCCAACGACTGAATTAGATAAAAGAAAAGTTATTGGTTACAATATGAGCACGATCGATTTATTCGAAAGCATATGGTAACTGTTTCGGTATTCTTTAGATTGGTGACTTTTTAGATATTATTTTTTACCCTTAACATTAAGGTTTTCTTAAACGTTTAATCTTAACATATGCGATGCTACAGAGATTATTGATGCCCCTTATCAATATTATATATTGTTGCTAGGTTCATCAATTCTTGTCGAAACATCGCGTGATCAAAGCTTCTATCGTTAGACAGACTCCTTATTAGCACATGTAAAACCAGTAAAATTTCTTCTCCGTCTTAGAATATAACCGTATTTAAAGTAAATTTTTATTATTTATTACACTAAAATCACAACTTCTGTACTAATCAAGATCGTCCCATTCAGAACGCGAGAGAATTTTAACATGTTATTAGCTTTGAAAAAACCCAACACAGCAGTGCTAGTGTGGAAAATAATTAACAATTCAAATTGTGAATCGTAATGTAAAAAGTGGTAAAGATAAAATCGAATCAAATCATTACGAATTAGTGTATATGCTGTATTGCTGGCTTCGAAGACCAATATTTGTGATTCCAATAGTGCATACGTCTATACCACATGGCTCTAGGTAGTGTGCTTTGGACAGACTTTTCTATATGTCTGCAACACATCCCTTTGTACATGGACTTGCACAGACAAAGGTTCGGGAATACTCCTCCGTCAACATAATATTTCACTTAACTCCAAACATGAGTAACAATGTTGCAGCACTTCCATATCTGGTTTATTGTACAAGCAGGTCTGTGTAACTGTTTTGCGTACCTTCCAGAGTAACTGCCATATTCTATATATGTGAAGATGCAGATGAGGGGCCATTCGGGAGAGATAGTCTGGTTTTTCGTTCTTTTATGTGTTGGACATAAACCTTTATAAAGTTTAAGTCCAAGTCAAGTGACGCATAGCTATGATTCAGAACCACCAAAAAGTCTACGTTAATAAACTTTAACGGCATGTTAACCTCTTTTTTTATGTTTTATGACCAATTTTAAGAATGTTGTGTGTTGGAAATAAGCATGTTGAAGTAGATAATTCCTATTTATGCATTTTCCTTAACCATTTATGAGATATACTAAGCATGATCATTGATCGACGATATAACTATTTGGTGAACAAGATATATAAATGCAAAGACAAATTTAACTTTAAAGCGTCTCTTTTTTCTTCTTTTTATACGGTATAGACTGCCAATAAACATACAAAACTTACTCGTTTATGCCTCCTGTAGTAGCATCATTAATAAGAGACCATCCTTTACCGAATGCAATTTTGAGAATTTGAGTTTGTGTATGAATAAAAGCTGTAATATGTTTTATATAATTTACTGATTAGATAAAAACCTGAATATCGTTGAAGTGAATATTGAGTATCTGATGAAAGTGAATATTGAGTATCTGTTGAATGTGAATATTGAGTATCTGTTGAAAGTGAATATTGAGTATTTATTGAATGGGAATATTGAGTATCTGTTGAAAGTGAATATTGAGTATTTATTGAATGGGAATATTGAGTATCTGTTGAAAGTGAATATTGAGTATCTGTTAAATGTGAATATTGAGTATCTGTTAAATGTGAATATTGAGTATCTGTTGAATGTGAATAAGATGTTTAATCGTACGATGTCATGTTTAGTTGTTTATACTGTCCTTCAGTAGTAAGACCAAAACAAATAGAATCATTATAATTTCTTCTTGGAATTTCAGGAACCCTAAAGTAAATAATGTCACTGACATTAAAACGTATATAGATTTGGTTGTACAAAATGATTTTATACTCATTCAATAATAGAGACCTGTGAACCTAATCGTAAAGACACAACTTTCACATCTAGATCTGGTGAGATATTTGCATTAGCGCCAATTATGCTAGTCTCATTGTTTAACACATCATTGAAGCTCGCGCCTCATGAAATTTTAATGAGATTTAATCCAATATTTCAGTTACTGATAATACGTATCGACCCTTAAATTTATACTCTCTGTTTAACCTGTGCATGTGTCGACATACAATCAAACCTACGACTAGCTGTGTGGTGGTGGTCGGCTCTATCAGTGGTGGCGATCTAACTATAATCCAACTACAACAGCCACTGATACATACGAATGTAATTTCCTTCAGGAATTTGATTGAAAATTGATACTTGATCGGAAAACATTTAGTGTGATTGTATAAGGTATACAATCCTGATTAAGTTTGATTTTAGTTTTTTTTATGGAAATCCATGTTGTCAAGTTGTAGCAGTGTTTGCATAATTGCTGCTGAAGTATCCAGTGACTGTTTTAAGTACACAGCAGGTTTCCTAATTCATAGTAGGATTCGGTTGACCATGATTAGGACTTACCATTTTATCTTTTATGTGTTGCAGGATCATGCAGAACACCAGTATGTATGAGAATGTTACCCTACACCTGAACACGACCCACGATGGTATCCAGGCTCCAACCGTCTCGGAAATCCTCCAGACGTTCGCCCCGGCCGTTATTCTCGTAGACAGGATTATTTCCCCTATTTGGTATGTGGTTGGACTTATTGGTAACCCTATCTCTGCGTTCATATGGCTGAGTCGACGCATGCGGAAAAACAACTCGTCTGCAATTTACCTAGGAACACTTGCCGTTGTGCACACGATATTCTTGTTTCTCCACTTCATCATGGAATTAAATTATGCCTGGGACACACCCACATACAACAAGCCAGTGATATGTGCTCTCTTCAACGTGCTTCTGATCATGCCTCAGTACCTTACTCCGCTCTTTGTCATGGCGTTCACCGTGGAGCGATACATTGCGGTGTGCCGTCCGTTCTCAAAAGACAAGTTTTGTACGGTATCACGGGCTATCAAGGTGTCTATCTGCCTGACGACCTTCTCCCTCAGTCTGGCTTCCGTGCAGGCTTACATTTGGGTGTACGTCGAAGAACACCAAAGTTGTGTATTTGCCCCACACGACGACATTATTAAGTTTGAAAAGGTTTGGACAATGGTAACCGAAATGTTACTGTTTTGTATCATCCCGGTGTGTGTTCTTGTATTCAATGTATGTGTAATCCGCGAAATAAAGCGTATTACTACCGCTGCTCCAATGCATACGCCGCAGTCAGGATCCGGAAATCCGACTTCCACCATTACACTGCTGTCTGTTTCTTTTTATTTCATTTGTACTTTACTTCCGGCGTCCATTGTGTATGCCTTACAGTCTTTGCTCCCGCAAGGAGAATTCCCTACAACCCTTGAAGAAATGGCTGTGAATCCTGTCTGGCAAAGATACTTTACATACCTGACAATTCGCAAAGTGGTGGAAGAGATTTGTTTATCGAACAATGCTTTATATGGCTATATATATTACATCACAGGTCCACATTTCCGAAAAGAAGTCAATAAAATGTTTGGTATTACAAAGTGTAAAAAGCTAATGAAAAAATCTTCAACACCAAGCCCAAAAACGGAATATTCGCTTGTGTCGTCAAATGGCAAATCACAGTATGACTGTGTTTCTACACAAATATAGACGCAGACTTGTGGAAGGAAACATAATTTGACTCAGTCTATACTGCTTCTTTATTAATATTTTATTTAATGCAGGCAAATCCGTATCCATTTCACTAGTGTTGAAGAGATTCAAGTAACGATGTGTAACAACTGATTGCAGATTTCTTTGTATTGGATGTATATACTGTTTTTCATGACGTAGTATGCCTAAGTAGTGACGTCATAATCAGTGGTTAATACTTTTGTGATATACTATATAGTTGTGCCTGCAGATGAAATGCCCAAGTTATAAATTATCAGTTGCTAAATACATATGTATGTATGGTATATCTTAATTTAGATTATTCTGAGTGGATCATCCGCTATCATCCGCTTCCTGTTGTATATTGATATCTGCTTGTAATAAGAAGCTTCGTTATGCATAAAATGTAACTTCAATTTCTCCTACTGTGTTTGACTTGCTATTGTAGGCTTTACATGGTATATCCAATATATTGCAGCTTTCTTTGAACAAACTGTAGCCAGAATAAGAAAACAAAATAAACGTTAAATGTTTCTTTTCTGTTGCTTCAAAGTTAGAAGTTGCTCTTTTATAGAAAAAAATAAAACACCAAAATGTTAAGATCGGAGAAACGGTCATCAAAGACATGGAGGGGAATTATGAGACTGACAGAAGCTAACTTGGATCTGCCGAGTAGATCAAGACACCTGGACCTTGTGGGAGATCTTGCCTGTGCGGCACGGGGCGTGTTGGGTGTTGACCAATCAATATATTGAATGCTTGTTGGATATTCATATTATCTTGACAGATCTATTATTTAATTATTTTTATTCATATTTACAAGAAAACAGTGAAATATAACGAGATTTTTTATGTTTTATTTTCCAGTTAACATACAATGTGTAGTTTAACATTAAGTACACGCTTAACTCTAATTTATTTGTATATTGCCTGTCATCTGATAGAGTTAGAATTATCAAAATAATAATAAAAAAACATAATCCAAAAATGCAGCACACTTTAGTGGAATAAATCAAAATCATAAATATAACAACAATAAAGGACAAATTCGATATACAATTATGTTTAGATGAAATAATCTCAATACAATGAACCGATTAAGTCCTCAATAATATCGTTATAGAAGGTTGACCCAGCCTATCAAATAGGGTTTCCATCTTCCTGTTACACCACGTACCATATGATAGCCAATTTCGTTAAATGTGGAGTTTGTTGTGTTCACGATAGACGACATACATTGGTATAGAATTGTAATTCCAAGTCTGGTAAGCCAAGTTGGCATTTATTCATGGAGTTATGTTGATAACACTAAGATCCCTCGCGCGGTTACATCCGGGCCATCGAGAGTGATTTATATAAGCTATATAACTTGTTTCTCAATCGATGTAAAATAAATAAAGTTTATTTTTTATGTTTATAACACAGCTAATTTAACATAAAATATGTTACATTAATTGATAAAATATGTTTTTTATGATAAGGGTGTATTTTTGATCACTTTGCCCCGTACGAAATGATAACTTACCTTGCCATAGTCCAGACATACTAGCAAAGGCGTTTAAATATCGTGAATAAATTCGAATATGACAAAATAACAAACTATCAAAAGTACGACGAATTAAGAGTAATACCATCGCGCTTTTTACTATGGGCCTTGTGTTTCATTTGGTGTTTCATGTGGTGTGGCTTATTAATAGATGTCATTATAAAATCTAAATACAACGCACCATCGACAAAGAAACAAATTTGGAAGATTTGAACGTGGCCATAGCTATTAAATACGTTTTTTTTTACTAAAATTAAATTATATGATAAAATAATTCATCATATGAAGACACCGTAACGAGACATCTACACATTAGAACGGTTTCTTACAGGCGAAGATAATCTTATTTCATACAAGATTGCCGATGAGAAACAAACTTTGAATTTGGTTGACGTTAAGGTCGGTTTGATACAAGTGTAATGGTTTTAAGAGTACTTTTGTTAAATACATGCATACATCTTGCGATGATTCTGTGGTACTCCTGAATATTAAACGCGAACAGCAGGTTTACCTTCCACTTTAAACCCAGAAACGCTATGGCTTATAGTAATCAACTTAATTTTCAGTCTAAGCTGTGTTGTTCATGACGATATTGTGAAGAAGAATATTATACATAGTACTGCATTTTTTATTTTGATATCTAAATATAAAGGTTTTCGAAACGACGATCTGGCCCTGATTTTCCGGAAAAAAACATGTCAATAGGGACCTTACATATTTTACTTAATAAACCTAACAAAAAATGGCTTACGTCGATGCTTTTGAAAAACAGAGGCTGATCCGATTTCTCGAAAAAAAGTGCAGACTTAAGTCAAAGCTTAAGTGTTTCTCTCTAAGTAAGAAAATATTGACTTAAATCAGTTTTGACCTATTAAGTTTGTTTCGATAAAACTGAGTCTATGAAAGAATAAGTCAGTGATTCCACTATTACAAGGAGACACAACACCAATACACCAGAGCCACACAACACCAATACACCAGAGCCACACAACACCAATACACCAGAGCAACACAACACGTCTACTGCAGTAGGCAGTCCTCAGCCGTTAATAGGACGTTACGATCAAACAATCAACAGTAAGCCCTTGAGAAAATAACTCTTTCCAGGGAGACAATTCTTAATGTATCCCGACCATTAGAGACATAAATATTTTTATATCGAACGAAATTTAAAAAATCTATATTGTCTATTTCAACAAGCTATCTAAATCTCTCGTAAAAGATCTTAATATGAAGATATTTCCCATCAACGTTGTCAAATTCGTCTGGCTGCAAAATAATATGCAACAGCGTTGCCATTGTTGGTTGACGTTGCAGATGACGTCAACTTCCTGTCACGTCAGAGCCCCTAAGAGGTTATTTCCATGGGGTTATTTCCCTCGCCTTCCCACTCCTGTGAAATATCAAACTTATTCAATGTCATGTGATACATTTAATCAAATCAAAACTTTCTAAATAAAAGTGAGATATAATAATCAGTGTTGTTTTAACCAATCGAAATGTTAAGCAAAAAGGAGTGTGTTCATGGAAGACCACGGTATATTTGTGTTGTGTCTTCACGTGGTTCTGAAACCTTCCGAACAGAAGTGAACACTCTAAAATGCTGAAAACGTAAGGTAGTGTGAGGAAATATATCGGGCAGTAAAATTTGAGTTTGTCTGACAAAAAGATTAAACAAGCGTTACATCCATCATACGATAATGCAACAGGGACAACTAGCAATAGTTTACGACCATTTTATATATTCATAAGCGTAAGGAGATGACACACCTTCATAAGAACAAATTGGTTCGAAACGGATATTAACGGCTTTGGGTATTACATATACCATCTATAATTAGGAGTAATAGCAACAAAGGGAAAATGTCCGTCTGCTGCTAGAATAGTACCAAAGGTGACTGGTTTATGTTACAGCAACAGATTGAATCTTACATAGATTTTCCACTAAATGTGCATCAAATATTCGTATAAAACCTAAATGTAACAACCTCAGTATAAACACCTATGATGTTCGTGGAAAAGTATTAAAATCTATAACTGACATTTAAAGTCCAACCAGACAAATTTACAATGGCAACGTCAGCACATCTATATCGATAGCCTAAAACACCAAAGTTATCTGTGTAAATGTACGTATGTGGCCATATAACGTTGTGAAAGTCAAATATATGCGGAAATGAGGACGACGCAGGGGGAATGAAGACGACACACAGTATCATAATAACCATTTAATTTCTCTTCTTTTTTAAAAATCATATTCGAAAAAAAATAGTGTAGTATTATCGGTATGGTAAATTGCACCTATATTTTACAAATTGAAAGCCTTACGGTTTTGGTATACACCTTTAAGTCAGTTGCCCAAGAGAAAACATTTACTCAGACTTAAATACAATGCTATGTGATAAAAACCATTTACATAATTATTATTTAGGCCCAATAGGCACTGAATTAAGCGCGCTATAAATAAAAAGCAGGTCTAAGACTACAAAATGTTTTTCTTAGATCTCATAAAATACTGTCATTCATACATCGTCACGACCTGAAAGACAGCATATTCAGAAATGGGACAGGAAAACAATGTCATTTAGGGCTGGACTAATTGCGTTCCTACAGGCATGAAATTCTGATTCCCCTAGAGATGCATTCATATTGTATATAAGGAAGCCAACAACACCTTAATGATATTTATATACCAGGCTGACGAATAATGTGGGAATAAAATAACAAAATAACTATTATTTACATGAATATTTTATTCGTTTCGTATTTTTATAAAAAAAATGTGTGTTGATTAGACAACATTTGCACAAATCGCCTACCGTTCATGGGCAAATTGCGATATTCTATGGAACAAAACTGCGCAAAATTATGACGTTATACACAAACAGTAATGACGTAATAAGCCATAATAACTTTTCACAAGGTTAGATAACTTCGCAAACGGAACAATAAAACTCACTACGAGAGAGGGAACAAAACTCGTTATTAAAAGATGCAGAAGACAGTAAATGGGCAAAATTGCAAACGGCGCCATTGAAGACATTAAACATATGAAGCTAAGCAAATTAAATTAAAACATTGGAAAGAGAAAATGCTTTGTAGCTTCAAATTAACAGTAAGCGTAAAACTGCCTATATGGCATTGATTATAGCAAACGAACAAAACAGAACAAATCGAAGTTGACAAAAATTCAAAAATATGAAAGGAAAGATGTTATTCTTCGTTTTTGTTATTCGCAATGATATTATATAATTAATGACAGTAACCTGGAATCAATGTAAAAATGCTGTAAAGATATTTATTATTCAAATAAATGAAGGCGAGGTACGCATTTATTCCGTTTGATTGTCAAATGCTCTTGGTTAATGGCACTTGCTGTCTTTACAAAAAACATGCACCCAAAGACAAGGCAATCATCACTTTTAATCCATTGTATGGGGCACATCCCAACTCATGTACATCAGCGAAAGGGAAATTATTGTTCTATTCCAGATTGTCTTACGTCATATAATAGCGCTTTGCGTGAGGAATAAGCCAGGCTTGGATGAGAGAACAAACGTCATATCTGGAATAAACCGAACACCTACGATAAGCGTCTTAACAAGTATTTAATAAAGATTTTTAAAATCCCTGAGTTAGAGTAATTTAGTAGTTAATAAAGATTTTTAAAATCCCTGAGTTAGAGTAATTTAGTAGTATGTTGGGACACTTTAAGGTTACATGTGCTTTATTTTCATACTCACGAATCAAGAAGAGCTTTTCATATTTCATAATTTTTTGCAGTACTGCAAGAAATCATTATATTTACTTCCAAAATGCTGTGAAATGAGTACATAAGTTAAGACAATGAAGCCAAGTTGTGGTCTACAATTTCATTTCATGTTTTTTTTTGTTTGATTAATTTAACGTCCTATCAACAGCTAAGGTCATGTAAGGACGGCCTCCCATGCATACAGTGTGTAGCGTGTGTGAAGTGCGAGGTGCATGTTTTGGGAGACTGCGGTATGTTCGTGTTGTGTCTTCTTAGAATTGTACCTGCTACCCCTATTGCATGATCGTAAAAGGCGATCTTATCTTTTCTCTTCTTCCTAACTGACTTTATCTTTCCTAATGCCTCCCTTGGCACCGCCTCACTTTTGGCCTTGAGTTGAGCGTTCGCCCCTGTGAGGAAGGTTCTGGGTTCTGTCCCCTGGCCGAGACACACCAAAGTCTATAAAAGTGGCAGTTTCTGCTCCTGCTTGGCGCTCAGCATACAGGGAGTGGGAATACTGGTTCACCCGTTGTCAGTATAATGTGACCGGGTGGAGTGTGTCGCTTGGTGTTTGCGGTGGCATGCTTCAGTAATATAGCTCTTTAAAAAGGGAAACAGTTCCACTATACAAGAAGACACAACATGAATATACCGCAGTCTCCCAAAACACGCACCTCGCGCAACATTCACGCAACACACCGCATGCATAGGAGGCCGTCCTTACATGACCATAGCTGTTAATAGGACGTTAATTAGTCAAACAAACAAACAAGTATGCTTGTATAGTGGAACTGTTGCCCTTTTTATAGTGCTATATCACTGAAGCATGCCGCTGAAAACACCAAGCAACACACCCCACCTGGTCACATTATACTGACAACGGGCAAACCAGTCGTCCCACTCCCTGTATGCTGAGCGCCAAGCAGGAGCAGAAACTACCACTTTTATAGACTTTCGGCCAGGGGACAGAACCCAGAGCCTTCCTCACATGGGCGAACGCTCAACTCAAGGCCAAAAGTGAGGCGGTGCCAAGGGAGGCATTAGGAAAGATAAAGTCAGTTAGGAAGAAGAGAAAAGAAAATTTCCTAAATTTAGTCGCCTTTTACGATCATGCATTAGGGTATTACAGTGTTAGTAGTCATTGTTAAGTTATTGCTGTGTGTTTCCATTTTAACATACAAAAGGGATAAAAAAAAGAATTGTTCATGCAGTGCATAATTTCTGTGTTGTAACTCATGTTACTAGGCATCACACGTTTTTGTCGTTTGATTTTCAAAGCTTAATTCATGAAACCTGAAGGTTTTCAAAAGATTACGAAAGAAAAACTAACATTTCATAATGTTCGTCCAGTTATGGCACATTTAACTAAACATTTAAACCTATAACACACTGCGATTTCCACTTGAGAAACACGTCGACATGTTTCGAAGATTAATGATATTTGAAATGTATGCATTCGGCCTACTCCACATTGCGCTAAACGAGTGGTCCCATGTACACTGTGGCAAGGATGGGTTATTTGTTTGTTTATTTATTTGATTAATTAACGTCCTATTAACAGCTATGGTCATGTAAGGACGGCCTCCCATGTATGCGGTGTGTTGCGTGTATGTTGTGCGAGGTGCATGTTTTGGGAGACTGCGGTAAATTCATGTTATGTCTTCTTGTATAGTGGAACTATTGCCCTTTTTATAGTGCTATATCACTGAAGCATGCCACCGAAGACACCAAGCAACACACCCCACCCGGTCACATTATACTGACAACGGGCAAACCAGTCGTCCCACTCCCTGTTTGCTGAGCGCTAAGCAGGAGCAGAAACTACCACTTTTATAGACTTTGGTGTGTCTCGGCCAGGGGACAGAACCCAGAGCCTTCCTCACAGGGGCGAACGCTCAACACAAGGCCAAAAGTGAGGCGGTGCTAAGGAAGGCATTAGGAAAGATAAAGCCAGTTAGAAGAAAAGAAAAGATAAGATCCTAAATTTAGTCGCCTTTTACGATCATGCATTAGGGGCAGCAGGTACAATTCTAACGCCCTACCTGCAGGGCTTAACATAATCACAAGACACGTGATGGGAATAATAAACATTGGCAATATTTAAATGGAAATTAGCAAATGATGATGTGAAGCATTTTCATGGGAGAGATTGGGTAAGTAAGAGAACTTCAATTGGCGCACTTAAACATCAAAAAGACATATCAAAAGACCATCCCATAATGTAGCAAGTTCTCGGTGTCTTTAATGGCGGGTTTTATTGCCAAACATGTTTGTAATTAGGTCGTAGTCATGATTCTTGGATCAATCTACTCGAAGCCATCATCCTGTTCCCTTGCCGGATTTAATTGCAGCATTGTGGCTGGGCATTGTACATTCAGGGAACGTTTGTACGTGTTACGTAATTCGTGGTGCTATATAGGGAACAGAGAGAATTCTATCCCGTGTAATTAATGTATCATACAACTCTAATATTGCCAGCTACAACGTTTCTGAAGATTGTCGTATCAGTAAAAGTGTATTTATGATTCTTCCTTAATGAATTTTAGTTAAGATTGTATCATTCTAAGGTCTTATCTATTTCCCAACGTAGCCGGTGGCAACACCAATATAGTATGCTTTGTTAATTTAAACAGTAATCTAGTTAATTCTTATTCAACATTCATCAAATACAACTATTACTTGTGAATGCTTTTTTCTGGTTTTGTTTTTGTTATTTTTTATTTTTTTTATTTTTTTCTCTCGATAAAACACCATGTAGAACGCCTTTTTGTTTATTTTTGCAATGTAAGACAATACATTTGTATAACGCGTACATTTGTCGCGATACATTCATTTTATCTTATGAGCACATCAATATTAACTTTTAAAGAACAATTAATGAAACAAATATATTTAGCATTGGTCAGTCTCAGCATCTCTTATCCGCCTTGTCATTTGTTAGTGGTAAAGAACGAAATATTTATATTTTATAGTCTGGTTAGTAAATGAGTTTCTGAGATAGATATAGTAGTTGATCAGATCTAAGCTTCTAGCCACAAGTTGTCCGTCCCTAAACTGTTCTTGTGGTTTCGTAAATGTTCAGCGTTTGTCCTTTATCACAAATTTATCTTGAAAAGTGCAAGGGACACAGAAAGCCTGCGATGTAAACAAAAGGGTGAGCTTCATCAAAGACATCCCTTATAAATCACTAACATTGAATCATGACAATGAATCTACAAGACATGAATGACAAAATTTTACATTTCAGGATAATTTTTTTCTCCATCCGTCATACAATTTATCCTCGAATACATTGCATTGCATCGGTATTGTCTGTGTATTTTTCACTTGTTTTTCGTTTGACATTTACAAAGAACCAAAACCGCAGTTAAAGATTTTTAGATTATAATGTTTCGGAGATTATTGAAATAATAGACATTAAACAGTAAGTATCATAGGTACATAAGTTACTTAAGCAGATATTGTACATTCTAAAAAAAGTATTGACTAAACCGAAAATAACATCATTTAACGTTAAGGGTTTGGTTATCTATGATAAACAGAACCAAAATACTGAAAACCAATTTAATTAAAATATAAAATAAAATGTATTTCCATGCAATGAAAACTTTTAAGGGGAAATGACATTAAAATCTAAAATTAAAGTAGGCAATAAAATCAATGGATTTTGAAGATTCTGTCTGGAGATGATAAACATTAAACTACACCTGTGGGTGTTAATCAGACACACCGTAAATAAAACTTCACTGGTCTGATTTCCACTCAACTGACAAATTAATAGTATTTAAAGACAGATACTCGATAGCTAAACGGCAATGTCATTAATAAAAATTAGCTTTTATAACCATGAATTTCTATTACTTATCCCTCAACTCGCCAAATAAATTA
This sequence comes from Argopecten irradians, assembly GCF_041381155.1. NCBI lineage: Eukaryota > Metazoa > Mollusca > Bivalvia > Pectinida > Pectinidae > Argopecten > Argopecten irradians. The sequence goes on along the minus strand of NC_091143.1, from coordinate 20,306,344 downwards.
GTTTGTGTGGTCCTGCTTTGATTCACTTGGATTGCGATAAAGTGCCAAATGTATTAGTGTGCATAATTATACTTAAATACAACACTACAAATGTGGACCACGTGTGACATTAATTGATTATTGGCATTTTTACACTAATTTTCTTAAGCAATTATGCATTAAAATGTTTCGTAATTGGCCGCAACCAGCAAAACATTAGAAGAATATCTCGCTAAAATCTATTTGTATTTCTGCCGAAATATTTTAGGAAACATAATGAAATGTTGAAAATGCAAAAAAAAAAAAAAAAAAAAAAAAAACTTGTGGGGAAATGAAAGTGTTTTGGCAGTATGTAGTAGTATTTATTTATCAGAAAACACCAATTACGCATTGTGGTGATGTTATTGTGTGAAGTTGTATGTACACTTTTTATTGAAGTCATTTACATTTACTTGCCAACTAATTATCTAAAACTCTAGAAACACTCAGCTAATTAGTGTTTTCTTCTATTTTCTATACATAAATATATGAAAATGTACTTTGGCACACATCAAGGTCATCAGCTGTAGCCATATTGGTCCGTACTTTAGTCTGTTAGAAGATAAAACAGCAATGCATACTTGATACTGCTTACAGATATATACCTATGTCTTTTACTGTATACGGGATATAAAAATAAATATCTATAGGCAAAGGGTGTTTACGAATATATACCAGAAATAGATCTATAAATAAATCATGGCATATGTGTTCATACATGCAAATAGCAACTATGGTTTCAAATGAAAACACACAAATGAGAACAATGAAATATCCGCCAATATCATACGTTATCAAGCACAAAACATCAGCTGATAATGCAAGTGATTTATCTTATATTAAGACATTACTATCTGTTATTCGAACCAACCATAACATACTTTGTGTTTTGGTTGGTTTCTGTTTTTCATATAATAGTATTACGTTGAATACACCTTTAACGAAAATAAAGGGTTAGACAGAACAAGAGACAAGTGCATCCTTGCTTAAACAGCGGGCGAAATGAAAACGTAGATGTTGAAATTGAAAGCTTAAATAGCAAAAGAGATAAAATGTAAGTACACACATAGAACAATTGAAGGCTTAAACAGCAAGTGAGATGAGAACATCATAGAGACAATGAAGGCTTAAACTTAAACATCTGCATGGATATTTATTTTAAAATCCTGATCACAATCATCGGCATTATTGATTCCATTCATGATGAATTAACAATGCATCCTTGAGAGTCCTCCCTCGTGTTTGTAATTAACTCAATATCACAAATAATCGTGTAGGAGAAAATAATAACTTTCTTTCACGAGTCCTACGGCATTTTCTGCCAAAAACGGAGAAACAAATACTATGGTTGAAATCGATACTGTGCTGTTGTGTGCATTTGTGACAAACACTTGATCGTTCGGATTTGATTTTTTGTGTTAGCAACGTTTAGTGTCCTTGTGATTACCAATATTACCAATGCAGTATCGGGTGGGTGACAGAGGAGCAGTAGAAGAGGGGCGAGGCTAGAAAAAGAGAGCAGGAAACAACAAATGGCGTTCTGTTCATTAAGATTCGGTCTCGTTATTCAAGGCACAAATGACCCGTTCGAGAGGGAAATGAATTACCCGTTTAATAACTCTGAACGGTTGGGCTTGTGTTTATATACAGCTCAAACAGTGGTGAATGGTTAGGATGTTCCGGTATTCTATCACTAGACCTACACCTCTAGATATTGGTCATCCAAATTCTTTACCCACCAAAGAGTTGAATTCACCTATATGTCACATATATTTGACTAGAAAATATCAAAGAAGTCTAACATTCCTTGGGTCGAAAAATGTGGTACCATATACTTGACAACTTATTTTATTTGATATCTTTCTATGCGATTCCACTATCGTGCTTTAAAAAAACATTAAAACAGACTTTCTTTGCACTGTGTCAAACCGGAGACGAACTTAACACCTATTCCCCAGTAAATCGACCACATTGAAATCGGAATATGAAAAATTTAACATTTTCGAAAGCCGTCAATTATTAGTGTACGTCATTTGTGATGGTCTCGGGTACCTTTCTGCCAATTTTCACGACTCAGACTTCATAAGATAAATTTCAACCTACACGGAAAGAAAGATTATAAAAACACAATGGCAATTTACGTTACAACGACGTCAACATTAAGTATTAGATCAAATAAAGACGAAAGCCGTCAATTTGCTAGTTTATGTCATTTGTAAAGGTCCGGGGTCCTTTCTGCCAAGAATCGGACTTCATTAGATACATTTTGACAAACACAGAAAGAAAGATTACAAGAACACAGCTGTAATTTACGTAACAACAACGTCAATGCGATTGAGATTGAAAACCACATCAATTAAAAACTCACTCAGTGTATTTTTGCCTTTTATCTGAAACTTCAGTATTAATGGACAGAATAAAACATAAATCATTAGATTGAATGTAGTCATTTCAATATGAAAATCACAAACAATATTGTTTGAAACAAAGATCTAAGAAGCATGATGACACAGAGATTATAAATAATAAATATATCACTAAAATAAAATGTGAAATTTCATCCCTTACTCACTTTTCATACTTTTATTGTCTTTTCCATTGGTATTAATTGCAGTAACGTAGATTACACTGAATCGTCCCTTTGACGTTTTTAAACATTAAAGTGATATATCTGTAATTTATTATCAGTACACATAACTTAACACCTTCGATAAGCTTTTTACGTTCCCTTTACTCCTTCTGTTTTTCAGCTTTCGTAACTGGAACTCTGCAAATATAGATTTAAAACTCGTGTAATTTACGTTCTGTAATCTACATTACCATAACAATTAAGTGTCGTATCTGTCATTATAACGTAAATTAATCTGTAACAACAGTTTCACTTATTCATTGACAATATAACATTTTTTTTAATATTACTACCAAATTCTTATTAGGTTTATAGAAGAAATTATAACATAATTTCACTGTTAGTGTAAGCTACGTTACCGTTAACATGGGATTGAAATCGTGTGTTTTGCTTCTATAAAACAAGAGATTTATTATTTTGTTTCAAACAACAGATCCTATTATCCACAAAAAAGCCTACAATACTTCATAATATCTTTTTGTTGTGAAATAGTGCAATACATTACGACATGGGTGTAAACAACATTTCAAATATTTTCAGTAAATTACGTTACCATCAATAAGTCAGTTGTATGTTATTATTCTATTTCATATGTAAAACTATTCGGTTCCATCTGAACTTGTACTTATTCGTGGCCTTGGAATGTGATATAATATACGATTATTGTTGATTTATGCAAAAGTCATGAGGAGAAAATACGCAAAGTTTCTGACGTAAATGTCAAGAGAATCTCGACGAGGACGTCACACAGAGCATGATATTAATGAAAAGAATTGTATGAAATAATTTTTAAATATTAATCATTGATCACTAAAGTCTTCTTGTGAGCAAAACATATACATAATCAACAGATCGAAAACCACGTCACCAGATCGAATATTCAATCATGTCAACAGATAAATTAATTCATTTTGCGACTGTCCGTACGTGTTGCGAGTCCAGCGCATAACAACAAACCGAGTCACAATCCTGTAGGATAATATGTCATAGACTTTAGCGATGAAACGGAATCAAAAAACGTGATCACGTGACGATAGCTACACTAAAGCGGTGTCAAGGGACAATAACATAAACCCATTAGTTATAAAAGCATGGTGCTATGGTGACTGTCGTCTGGGTGACTAGTACGAATACGATCTCTCATTTTAGACTGTCACTACAGAGCGGCAAGACATGCTAATGACAACACGGGCAAATTGATAGCAAATAATGGCAATTGATTGTCATACATGTATAACAAAACCGTGCTTTACGTGAAGGTTTCACTAAAACTCAGTAAAACAAATATCCCTTACATCCAGGTCATCGAGAGTGATTCACATAAGTTGTATAACTTGTTTCTCAATCGATGTAAAATAAATAAAGTTTATATTTTGAAACAAATAATCCATAGCAAAAAGATAATACATGTATATTTATCATACTGGCGCTATACTGTAACAGGAATATTTCTTGCATAACGTTATTCCGTCCAACTCTTCTTAAAGACATTTCCCCCAGTGTGACTAAATTGTTTTCAAATCTCCTTTCTCTCCTTGTAAATATTAAGGTTCAACTCCAACATTCAAATGGCGTTTTTGCATAGCATGGATATCTCTAATGTAGTAAATATGTTCTGGTGACATTTTGAAGAAGAAAGCGTCAGCCTGAATCGCAGTGGTCCTTAATTTTGTATATATCGATCTTATAATTACATTTTAACATTCCAAATGCAGTGTCCCTTGTTCTCTATACGGAATATATAAATAACTTGACGACATTGCGATATTTTCAACGAGATTTATTCCCTTTCTAGTCGATCCTTCTGAGAACCTGCGTATTGAAAGAGAATGGTATAATAGTATTTTTCACTGTCAATCCTGTTGAAAAATATAAAAACATAAAACAAAAAAACATTTTGAGCGAGAAACATATTAGGTGAATTGGATTACATGCAAGCGCCAAAGATGCACATGCATTTTGTTTACGCTGTGCTGGTTTGTAAGTTGGTTGATTGGACGTAGATTGGACGTACATTGTACGTCCTCTTGACAGCTGTGGTCATATAGGATGGTATGGTCCCCTTATATACAACGAGTTGCGTGGGAGAATGCCTGCATGTTTTGGGAGGCTGTGGTATATTGGTGTTTTGTCTCCCTGTCATAGTGGGTCTTGTGTCGATAACACTATCTCGCGCATTGGCAAGCCTACAGTCAAAACCGAACAAATTATGATATTTTAAATTATCGTCATATGAAACATACCACATAAAGAACGCTTCATAATTGCTAATGTACATTTAAGCAAAGTTTTACGATAACATAATGGGACTTTAACAATATATTCGGAATCAAATGTGCAATATACATATTGATTAAAAAATAGTAATTATGGTTGGCATATTGCATATCTTCCTATTTATATACCAATATTTGTACCCAAAACAACAATGTATTGTGTTCAGATCTTCTAAGATATTATATTTGTACCTAAATTTGGAATGCTTTTCTACAAAACGCAATTTCACTATAGTATATTGACAAATTGACAAGAGCAATCAAAGTCAATGGTATTTTCAAATGTAATCCTAACAATAGCGACATTCTTATCAGCCTTATCTCGGAGATATATATTTATAGTTAGTCACAGCACAAATGAGCTAAATGGGTCAACATATTGAGTACTTCAAACCTTTATCAAGGAAATAATGGTATGTGTCGAGAAAATGAGATGTAAAGGGAACTCCTGACGCCTTCAACGATCTGCAAGCTCATAACATCGTCTTGTCTCTGGTTATAGACCCGGTTGATGAGATGTTATAGATTATTGGCGATTGTAGGAAGCTCGAAGTTGCAGATGTACAACCGACGACAAGGCGTTTACCGACCATTAAGAAATCCCAGATACAGAAACGAGGTTCTGACGTTGTAATTAGCAATTGTACGATGGTTTAATCATGGCATTATTTTGAGTTGAAGTATTTCGAGAGATAAGTGGCATACCTCTAGCTTTTAGAGTTGGATCGATATGTGAAAAGAAACAAGACAGTTTCCTTGATTCCGGCGACTGATCACTTTAAGTCGCGGCTAAATCAACAAATCTGTCGCCAATTTCACATAAATTGCCAATAGCCCTGAGGAAAACGTACTGGAATATGGAGACACCATTTATTCTAGGTCACAGCGTTATTAATGAATAGTGATACTTATAAGCATTCATTCAGCAGTTGTATGCCAAAGTCACTTAATATGTTCACGATTTATTAAGTAGTTTTAAAGTACAAAACAGCAAATATATAGCTAAGTACACATTACTGCATTTACAAAGAAGGAGGTGACATTAAGAAATGCAGTTCATTGTTTTATAAAGTCAGCATCTCAAGTACCCAAGTTATATGTAAATTTCAATCCACCAATAACATATCTATTTGTCGTGATTTAGTGAAGAGCGGTGGTGGCGGAACCCAGTAACAATATCACATTGATAATAGTATTGAAGTGAACAGTCGGGCAAGGATGGCTAAAGTCGATGAAAATGGTGTGAATGTATCCAGTATAATTTCTTATGAAATGGAAAAATAAAAATCTCTCGTCAAAATCTGTCTGCGTACGAAGAAATTAATTTAAAGTATGGGAATTCTAAAACGTCCTCCGGGCTCACTATGTCCGTGGTTACATTTCCACACAGCCTCGCTTTCAATGCTTTCAACTTTTCTTTACTTTAATGGTCAGAACTGGGAAACTAAGCAGAACTTGACCGTCGTATTTATATGTGAGAACTTTTCGAAGGCCAATGAACGCATTTAGACTGGTTTTCTTTGCCCGACTATTCACTTTAAGTGAAGCTAAGCAGAGAAGAGAAATGATATGTAATATCACTAAATTAGGCGCCTTTTCTGAACGATACCATGTCTCCATTCTTTATGGCATTCTGCAGGGCGACTAGGTATGTGGACCTGTATTCACGTTTGGTTTTTGTTCTATGATGCTCAAAACACAAATAAATATCTGCTGTGATATATAATTTTGAAATCGCGTTAGTATCACATGCACAAGTCAAACTTACACAGCGAAGACTTTAGATGACCCAAACTGTTTAAAATAGAACTTTAAATATAGTTCAATCCTAACCTTTAAACCATTTTAGCTGATTTGGGATTTCAAGGCCACTGTTTACAGTGTTGTGTTTTAGAGTCGTCGCCTCAATGTAATCATAAAAGTCATGTTTAAATACGTGCACATTGAACGTGTATTTACTCATTGATGTATTTCTTCATAATACTAAAATAATTTTTATAATTTGATTAGAGAAATAAAAATATGCAAGTATTTGCAATGGTAAAGAAGATGATAAAATAGAAATTAATTTTACGACTAAAAATTTCTCGTCATAAATCAACACAAGTTTATTGTATGGTACATTTTTATAGAGTTTCTTGTGTCACGAAACTCGTATATCATAGAATAGAAACAGTTAATGTTTCACTTTTATAAGAAAACCTTATTTCAGCTTGAAGCAAGAAACTGGACTGATTTTTCAGATTATACTCTTACTATTTAATTAGTATTTGGTAAAGATGAAATCGAGTAGTTTTCAACAAATACCTAGCACGAATCTTATTTGCGAGTCAAGAGTCGTCAAAACACCAATTTTTCAGCAAGAAATAGTGTTCGATTTATTAGTACATAAAACTGAGGCTGTAATATAAGAGGGATTTGAAAATTGAAATAGTATAACTTTCGTTTAACGGACTGCCTGCAGCTGTCCTACACCTAAACGGGACATAAACTTGATATCTGTATGTCAAAGTTAAGTGACCTGTTTACACATTTCTATAGGACAACAAGAAATATCATAATTTCTTTTTCTCTATACCATGAAAGTAAACGTTATTACTCGCACTAGTTATAGAAAAGTGGGTGTACATTTTAGATTGAAAGCCCTACTAAAGTCCCATTGGTACTTGTTTAAATGTTTTATAATCCCCGGCCAGTTACATGTAACATGAAATCCCGGGGAAGAACAGAAAATGTTTGTAAAATGTGGATCAAATAGTTGTTAGAGGTTAAAGTTGGAAATTATTTTATTATTAATATTAAATATTTGCTAGACCACGGTCACTTAGTCCGCTAAACCTGTCTATATTATTAGGTTTTTTAATGTGTATAGAGCAACAAAGTTTTTTTTCTTGATATACAGTAAAGGGGGGGGGGAACTAATAATGGAAGATTAAATAGCGAACTAATGATAACTGATATAGGATTGTATGATGGTCTATTTTCTATTTTATGGAGTTGTGTAATATAAAGGTCAGGCAAGGATTTATAAGAGTCTCATATACGTCCTTGGGTCAGGTAACAGTTTTTTTTGTTCTATAGAACTGTTATATTGTGTGACCGAACGATTTACTATGTAAAGTTAATTATGCGTCGTGGCATAACAGAGTTGGACAATATGTCGATAACCCTAAGGAGGTTTTCGGCTCACCTGTATCTATTACAAACAGATATATTTTCATATGTCCATTCATCCTTGATAATCCAGGGGTTCCGATATCTACACCTCTGGATTATCTCATAGTAAAACTAAAGGTAGCACAGGGTCAATCACAGGCCTGCAAAATATTTCGTTGGAGACTACAAAGAGAGTGCGACGCCCTACTTCAAAGCCACACAGACAACCATAGTGTACCGTTACACGGCTCTTTTGATGTTCATCATATGACTAAATTACCTGGTTCTGTTGTCTCCAGTTTTACTAAGAGATAGTCCAGGGATGTAGAAATTGGATGTGATAGAAACCCCTGGAGTATCGAAGATGATGTCCATTATGGACACCAGAAAGTCTGACTTTGAATAGTGGTATCAGGCTGACAGATTGTCTTTCATCAAAAAAGGCATTAATTATAAAAGGCGACTTAATTGTGGATGTTATCTATTTCTCTTTGTTACCATCCAGATACCCCATGCAGGTAGGGCGTTAGAATTAGGGCTTTGTTTTGTTCTGTGTTTTAGTCTTCTGCACACAAAGTTGTAGACAAAGGGTCTCCGAAATGGTCAGAGATATGCCAATGAACATGTCACAATATTGGAGGGCATGAGTTGAAGGTGTGACAGCAACATTTTATATTGGTCAAAATTCAATATGGCCGCTACATATATGTCTTCACTTCGGGTAATATCTTGTTAATGGCTTGGCGAATTTCTTTCTGTTTTAGTTATGTTACATAAACATGTATGTAGAATCATAAATAGAGCAAATAACTATGTAACAGTTTTCTCTGAAACATCACCTTCCGGATCGAAATAAGGGTCAAAGTTCAAAAGAGCAATTTTTCGAGAGAAAAAAATCATTAAAAACTATCTTCTTCTCAAGTTCTATAAGGCAACTAATTTTAGATCCAGCATGCTGTCGTAAACAGCTACCACATTTGATAATATGAATGACCTTGACCTTCATTCAAGGTCACATGGGCCAAAAATTCTAAAATCTCCAGATGACCTCTTGTGAAGTTCTAGAAGGCCTAGAAGCTTAATATCAGACTTGTAGCATGCCTACCAAGTTTGTTAACTTGATTGACCACGACCCATATTCAAGGAGCAGAGCAGAAAAACCTGAAGCCTTCAACTGACTTCATGTGAGTCTCTAGAAGACCTAGAGACCTAATATAAGGTATGTACATGTATCATGCTAACATAAATGGCTATCAAATTTGTAAATATGAATGACATTGATATTCATTGAAGGTCACATTGACCAAAAATCCTAAAATATTCATATGACTTCTTGTGAAGTTCTAGAAGTTAGAAATTAGACCTGTAGAATGTTCAGATAAAGAGCTACTAAGTTTGTTCACATGAATGACCTTGACCGAAATTCCTTGTTGGTGAAAAGCCCGTCAAATTGTCCAGTGACTAAATTTAGGATTTTATCTTTCTCTTCTCCTTCACCGACTTTATTCTTCCCAATGTTTCCCTTAAAACCGCCACACTTTTGGCCTTCTTTAAATCGAGCGCAGTTTCCCAAAACATGCATCACACACTTTATACATGAGCACGTTATGGGAGGCTGTCCTTACATGACCCTGACGTTAACAGTATCTGCTTAAATACAGAAAATAGGCCAGATTTGATTACTAAAGTCTAAACAATAATGGGTCATTTGAATGATTTCTAGTAGCACAAACCAGAGAGATTGAAATCAGTGATGAAAGAATGAGATGAATGATGTATAATATGTATTTCAAAATGATATGTACAATGTGTTGTTTCTAAAAATAAAAAAGATACAAAAAAAAGTCTAAACAATAAGTTTAACAATAGTTTGACCAATAACAACTTTCTTTATTTTTCAAATAATAAGACTGATACACCAATACATGGTTATAATATTCAACAATTTTCTAAATGGGACAATTTGCAGAAAAAATCTTTACTTATATATTAACTTCATGACAACTTGGTCTATCTAAAATAGGATTTATTTCTAATAGTCAGTGTTCAAACTAACTAACTAAATATTGTTTTTACTGAAAAAAATTCATGTTGGAATATTTTTTGAAGAAATGTTCGGGGATAAAAGACTGTAACATAATCTGCAGGTAAAAACAAAATATTTATGCCAGGCTATTCATAACAATGGTACTTCTGAATTAAACAAGTAATATTTACAAACATGGAAAATCATGATAATGACGTTATGAAGTACAATGTGTTTTGATATATTATCTTTTAAATATCAGAAATGTGTCCATACTTACTTAAACCGAAATTTACATGATCGATGTACTTACATGATTGATGTACATGTATTAAGTATTTTTCTTTTTGTGTATCTTATACAATATACAAAACGATGTACCAGAAATTATAAAAAGTTTGAGGTAAATGATTTACTTATATGTAAGCGAAACATTATCTTATTAAGATTCCATATTCATAATCTAAATACAGCAATACTTACATCATCTATCCCCCCTCTCAAAACAAAAAGAAAGAAAAAACAGAAGGAGACTAGTCAAGTACGTAGTTAAGAACAACACATTTTGATAAATGATTACGAATGTCCTTTATATTGTTTACAAAGATACTATTTCCCACCAAATTATCTTGTTTCGTTTCCAACATACAACAGTCCACAGGTTGGTACACAACACTCATGTAGAATTTCTTTCTTTCCAAGAAAATCAAAACCTCCCTTCATGACTAGCCATGATCAGTCGTCCCTAATGAAGAATACGCTGACACTAGATTTCCTTTTGTGTATTTATGATATGGCGTTTGTTTCCATCCTTTACTGATACATCCTTTCCCTATTGGTTGATCTGGTTATTGAGCTGCCTCAGAATGCTCAGAACAACTTCTCTCAGTGACTGCAAGGATACAAAGGAAAATATGAATGAAATAAGAAATGTGTTTAATAATGACTATTCTAACAAACTACTCCTCCAACACTGAACATTGATAGCCTAAGGAGATCTAACACACAGGATACATGAAAATAAATCAGAAAGAAGCAATATGAATGGAATTTGATAATTTACAAAGCAAAGAAAGATAACTCTTCTGATAAAATGTGACAACGCCAGATCTGTATAGTGTGTGTCCTGATCTATACACTGGTACCACATGTCAGTTTTAGTAGTGATGCAATTAATGAATGGAGCATGAGACCAGCTGGAGTCTCAGCCATGTATCCAAAGTTCAGTTTACAGATATCCTTATCATAATCAGTCCTCATTTCCTCCCTGTTATACATACATGTCCAGAAGATCTTATAACACTATGACACTTGAATCAGATATTTCAAAAAATACCTTCAGGTCAGCCCACTTAGACCACTTGTCAGTTTGTTTCTTATTGGACTTTATTTTGATGACCTTGGACACGATTTAAGTTTTTTGAAGTGTTACATTGTGCTACACCTCCAACATTGTCAGAGTAGGTCAGTGACTTACCTGAGGTTTGCAGTACTCTTCCAGCCAGCTGAAGGCACACGCAGACAACTCAGCAAAGTTGGCCACCGAGATGGTAGCGTTAAATGACTGGAACAGCGTGTCCATGATACCTTGGAACTGTGGAGAGAAACAGATTCAGGAATCAAATGATGTTATACTCTCAATATAACACTGTCCTTATGTACTGCTTTCAGTGTTAGCATTTCCTCTCACAGACATGTATTTTTCCAAATACTAGGTAGTTATGAATTATTGAATCTGTCTCCCTTTTATTTGCACATGCATCAACATTGGTTGAATATTATAATGAAATGGTCCTTTAGGCTACAGACAACAAGAACAGAAGCAACTTGATCCAAAATGATAATGGATACCTTTGTCTGAAGTAATCAACTTGATCCAAAATGATAATGGATACCTTTGTCTGAAGTAATCAACTTGATCCAAAATGATAATGGATACCTTTGTCTGAAGTAATAAGTTAAACATAACTACTAGATGTTATAGTTACCAAATGTGAATACCCTAACTTATACAATTGCTTATAACATAAAATAATTTAGTATATTTAACATATAATTTATTTGTTTTTTTAACCACATTAATTTTATCTTTGTAATCTATTATAAATTAAAATAAATATCTGCATACCACTTGAAATTTGACCTCATCTGAAACCAAGTTCTGTCCATGAACTGGGGTGTTTTGGTGGGTTTTTACTATATGCTCATAGTTTCTGAAATGAAAATGTAAATACCACTACATGTACATAATTACAAAGCAGAAAAATGTTCACTTAACTTTTTACATTACATAATTTTTGGCCACTAATCATTCTACATATTTTTAGATTTTATTTTCCTCTCTGCCTTTGGTGGTGATCTATAGACCTTTCTCAAATTATATGCATGCCTGACATTCCTAATTCAGATAGAGGCTTAGTGAGAATGGGCCTCGTAGCAACATATATACAATTAATGCAACATATCTTACAAAACAAACCACATTGCCGTTCAATATCATGAAAATAGGTTTAATTGCTCAGTTTCATCAAATTTTAGTGTAAAAGAAGTTTGATTATCACATAGGCAGAGAAAAGGGTGCATAACGTTGAAGATCAATGTAGATTTATCTGTGTAACATTACATTACAGTATATTTTTACCATCAATTATTTATCTGTTTACATGTGTAGTTTGTTTCCACACATTTAAGCACAAGCGTGGAGAATTCCCATACACATGTTTTACATAAATGGAACAAATATAAAACTAGATTTGATCGCGATCAAAACACGGGATTTCCACCTATGTAATGATATAAGTAATGTTAGCGAACAGACGATTGCTTGAACGAACGAACGATCTCACTCAATATTAATCAGAAAGCGTTTCTTACGAAAGTAGTCTGGTTCAACCGAAAAACAGATTTAGGGGAATCCCCCTTTGGGCACAAGATTTCATAGAGAGGTGAATATATAGGAGCCTGCTGATTGGATATATTCAGGGTACACCAGTTAATGGTTTATGTGTGGGTCGGACAATACATGTAGATGTAAAATTTGTAAAGAATTTTGATAACTTCATTTAACCTGAATAGTAGCAAACGTTAACACGGTCCTCTATGGGAATTTATTTGGTTCTGTGATCTCAAAACGGCCGGGTGTTTTCCCAAAATAGCACCGGTTGTGTTTGAACATCCGGTGTCACAGGTGACGGCTCTGCCACACACATAAAAGGTTTTTAAACCTGTCAGTTATTGTGTTTGTGCATTACTTTTATTGTTTGTTTGTTCAAATGTACGTCCTATTAACAGCTAGGGTCACGTAAGGACGGCCTCCCATGTATGCGGTGTAGTTACACATGTACGTGTATTTACGCAAACACGTGTACATTGTTCATATATACGTGTATATGTAGTGTGATAGAACGGGTTTCTATCATTGTTGCATTTATTATATATACAGTATGTATATTTGTTATTGCACTCTTCTAAGTCTTCACTTCAGTGATCTGTTTATGTATCTTGGACCCAAATTCAGGGGAACACCGTGAGAACAGGTCTTATCTAGGGTGTGTTTGCTGTTTAGCAGTCACATTCATCAACCTAGTTGTCCTCATGATCACCCCGATGATGACCGCTGGCCGGAGTACACGTGTGGTACACGTGGGAGGTTTTTATCAGTCAGTTGAGCCTTGTCTGTTTTAAGCGGAAGATATATTTATTAGTGTGTAGGTGGGTTGTTGTAGCAACGGTTTCACCTAAATATGGTGCTCTGTCCGGACATTGACCAATCAGTGGTCACTTTGGGGTACTGGGTTGATGAGTTGTTATAAAAGGGGCTGATGGGTCTTTACTTAGAGTGTATCTATAGCTAACGTAGGGTTTGTGTATAATTAGGGGTTGTCAGGGGCTTAGGGCTTAGGCATCCTAAGGTATCCTAGTTTACACCGTTGGTTTTATATACCTCTAGAGTTAAGAACACTTGTAGGTGGTTAGTTGGCTCCGTAGGGTGTTAGGCTTTGTTTAGGGAACGTGGTAATCACACAGGACTGAGCTAATTAGGCCTAAAGTTTGGCTATAGTTAATCTTGGATACATTGTAACTGCTTCGGCATTTATATCTCTTATTGTTATCTGTCTTAACGGGCGCTATTGTGAATCTTCTATGTAATACTTAATCTACCTGTCTTTTATATAATAAATAGTTATTTGTACCTGTATTTACCTAGTTGAGTTATTGGATTAGTGTCAGTGCTTCCGCTACATCCTAGAGATCGAACCTGTTGAGATACAGGCCTGTAACCTGTGGAGGAAACAGGATCCGTAGAGGATTTGTGACGACTGTGGACTCTGTTGTATACTAAAAATACTATACGATCACGATTTGGGACTTATACATATAACGGGAGCTACAGTCGGATCGCCCCTCCTGGTCTCTTGTGGAAAACCCTCCCTATTACAGTAGCACTTAAAACATCCCGAAAAGTATTGAAAACTAAATGTAAAAATACATTCGAAACGGCCCTTGTGTAACGAAGATTGAGCCCAGGACAGAATTTTAACCCAGCCGCTGATTGGCTGGCTAATTATGAATTTCAAAATTAAAAATGTTTTCTGACAGGTAATTATTCCTTGATAACCATGATATGAATTTGGAAATTCAGATTTGAGATTTAGGTTCAAAATATCAATTTTGATAATGAATAGGTAAAAACATTAGAATTTCAGGTTTTTTAAAAGTGCAAAAATTCTCCTTATCTTATGAAGATCTTGGACCAATGCGGAATAACACGTACGATTAGAGTTTTAGTATAAGATACGGATTATCTCCCTTTGGCCACATGCCACATCATGTAATCACAACTCAAAATCGCTGAAAGTTATATACCTCCGCCATTTTGAATCATATGACATTGAAATTGGTCATTTTATGTGTCTGAAAGCATGATCTTTCACATCCAATTCAAAACATTTCACCTTTGAATTTTCATGAATTACGCTAAAATTTACGTTAAAAAATGAACGAAACGCCATATTCGGAGGTCTATATTTCCGCCATTTTCAAATTCATGTCTTTGAAATTAAAAACCTGTACAGACAATAGGCTAAAGCTTACATTTACAAAAATTCAACACTCTACATGAGATGATAAAGGCCCTACGAGCTCACAAATAACGGAAAAAAATAAGAAAATGAAACAAATTGCCATATTTGGAGAGCTATATTTCCGCCATTTTTCTATATAACCCCTTAATAATAAATAACTTTTGAAGACAAAAGTAAAATCAACACTGTACATACAGGTTTAAAGGCGCTGAAACGTCTCGTTTAAGGACAAATATAAACTAAAATTTCGATTTTCGATGTCCTATATCTCCGCCATTTTGAATCTTATGACCTTGAACTTGGTCATTTTATGTGTCTGAAAGCATGATCTTTCACATCCAATTCAAAACATTTCACCTTTGAATTTTCATGAATTACGCTAAAATTTACGTTAAAAAATGAACGAAACGCCATATTCGGAGGTCTATATTTCCGCCATTTTCAAATTCATGTCTTTGAAATTAAAAACCTGTACAGACAATAGGCTAAAGCTTACATTTACAAAAATTCAACACTCTACATGAGATGATAAAGGCCCTACGAGCTCACAAATAACGGAAAAAAATAAGAAAATGAAACAAATTGCCATATTTGGAGAGCTATATTTCCGCCATTTTTCTATATAATCCCTTTAAAACCCATAACTTTTGAAGACAAAAGTTCATACAACAGCCGTATGAAAAATCAACACCGTACATACAGGTATTAAGGCGCTGAAACGTCTCGGGCAGGGGCAAATATAAACTAAAATTTCGATTTTTGATGTCCTATATCTCCGCCATTTTGGATCATATGACCTTGAATTTGGTCATTTTATGTGCCTGAGAACATGCTCTTTCATATGCGCCCTTCGAAACATTTCTATGGTAAAGTTCATTTTTGACCTTTGTTTGACCTCATTTGACCCCCTAGTGAACTCGTGACCTTGACATAATTTCTGATAACATGTAATGAGAAAAAAACGTGAATTATCGTGATCTACATGGAGAATGAAACGCACATGTTGTGTAGCGTACGGTTATGAAATTATGAGCGTTTAAAGTTCGTTCGAAAAAAGCAGTGTTTTACGTCTGTGACCTTGACCTTGAACGTTATCCTCCAAAATCGAGAGTACATTTTAAGAACTCATGTACGTACATAACGTCTCCAAATTTCAGCGCTCTACACCTCTTATTTATTACGAAGAAGTCGTTTAAAGATTTAAAGCTTTTTGAACCCTGTGACCTTGAATGAATGTCAAGGTCAATAAAACAGCATAAGTTCTGTAGACATTCGTCCATGCTATGTCTATACAAAAAATCAAGCATGTGTGTTAAGTATTAAAGGCGCTGAAACCTTAAAAAATTTTGGCGGGAAAACGCCAAAATAGCCTTTTTTCAAAGGCCTATATCTCCGCCATTTTGGATCACATGACCTTAAAACTTGTCATTATATATTTCTGAGGGCATGCCCTTTCATATCCAACTTTCAAAACTTTTCTGTGGTGAATTTCGTTTTTGACCTTTGTTTGACCCCGTAGCGAACTCTTGACCTTGACATAATCTCTGATAACATGGCATGGGAAAAGCACGCGCAATGTCAAGATCTATCTGAATAACAAAACGTGAATGATGTACACCGTACGGTAATGAAGCTATGAGCGTTTAAACTTCGTTCCAAAAAATTGTTTTTTACGTCTGTGACCTTGACCTTGAACATTTTTGTAAAATATCGAACGTACATTTCAAGATCGTATGTACATTCATAACGTGTCCAAAGTTGAGCGTCGTACCTTATTTTGTTCTAGAGATATCCTGGGAACAAGATTTGTGGAAATAAGAAAAAGAAAGAAAAATAATAAGAAGAAAAAACAGAACAATAACAATAGGGATTTCCATCCTAAATGGAAATCCCTAATTAAGTGTTTAGTTCTTGACCGTAATTTTCTAAATGAACGTGCCGGTTGATATATACATGCATAACCTTTTGCTAAAAATGAAACAACACTTTTTGTGCATTATCACGAGGACACTAATTTTAGAGCTGATAAAAGCTGATATATTTAAGTGTCAATTATTAGGTGATTTAGGTGATTTTGAAAACGATCTCTATGTTTCAGGAAATTTCTTAATATTTCTTTGTTAATAGCCCCTCTAGAATTGTCAAATACTTAAAAAATGACCAACACATATTTCACTTAAAATGATCCTTGCAGCATTCTCAATATATTAAGTACAATGTACTTTTATTTTGTGATATATAAAAATGAGGAAATTAGGACAACACATATATACAGGGAAGCCTATCTAAACCAAAAAATGCAATGAGAAAATGGGCTTTGTAGCCAAATGGTCACAACAAAAGGTCATGTAATGTAAAATTGACCATTTTGTTTGCGCCATAAAGAAATTGGTTTTATTAAGAAGGTTGTCGTTATACAGAGATAGTCATTAAGGAATGCTTTACTCTAATTACAAATATCATTTGTTTGCAATATCGTGAACATAATTGGTGTTTGTCATTGTTCACATGTCATAGACAAAGGGTGATTATTGGAGTAAATAAGGATTGGTAAAGGGGACAGCCAGAGCTAGGTGAAATTTGTGATAACAACTTAATTTATGTATACCTTAATAGGGAAATTAATGGCAAAATGTGATCAGAGGGGACAGCTGTTAAATATAAACAGACTGGGACCCAAATACTGGCCTAAAGGGAATGAGGGGGAAGGCAACTTGAGACTCTGATAATGAAGGTTAGGAATGGTATTTATGTTATTTAATTGTTTGGTTCATGTCCCTTATTTATTTGGCATCATACATGTATAATATATAGCCTTATTCCAGTTTAGGCAACGAGTATCAATACTGTAATTTAGCTTGGCCTCAATAAAGGAAATCATTGACATGAATACCTGCATTTTCTTTCCTATTGGCTCTGGGATATTTTATACATGTTTATGCCATAATTCAGTCATTGATGCGATCAAATTGATTCATGGACCCCTATGGGAATAAAATGTGAACTTAGATTTGTTTTTTCCATCTAATGATAAGGTAAGTAAAATTATTACAACACATTATACTATTACTGCACATGTATTACTACCACTGCTATGCTCACTAAGCCTCGTTTTGGTTCAAAGATGAATATTCATGAGCTAATATTAAGAAAGGTCTATTGAAATTCTCTAAATGAGATGAATAACAAGATTTTTTTTCAACATTGTTCTTTCAAACCTTTTCTTTCTCCCACCTCCCAGATTTTCCCAACAATATAAACATCAAATAATCAACTTCAAAGGAAGAAACCACTTTTTGTATCTCCATCTTATTTTGATGGAATGTGAAATGCAAGATAAAAAAGAGGTAAATTTTGTAACCGGTAAATTGAAATCATCGTTTTGAAGTATAAAATATAATTATAATGATGTAGTATATTGTATAAAAATTTGAAACAGGAATACAATGTTTCAGTATAAACATACGCTTTCATGATCTTGAGTGCCATGACTTCTTTCCTGAGAGAGTCTAGCTCATCCTCTTGTTTAGTCTTCTGATGAGCGAGGAACTGGATGTAGTCGATGGATCGCTGGAGGACCGTAGCTTTGCTGAGTTTCTGTGATCCTATACTGTCAGCCTGCTGACATGTAGGCACAATGCTCTGAAGCTCATCATAGCCTTTCTGAAAATATAATCAAAACAAAACTTGTCATTGGCTCAGCTTTTCTGAAAACAAAATGAACACAAAATATGTCATAGCCTTTCTGAAAATATATGTAACCTGGTGAATACTAGCCACAATATAACGGTACCGCTAAACTAGAGAGAACTTCTCTTTAGCTAAATCAGTTGAGCGTCAGACTATAGCTAGTAACCCAGAGGTCCCAAGTTCGAATCCTGGCAGAGGCAGTGACTATGTTTATATCAAATCATGTTACATTTTTAACAGCAAAGGTCATTTAAAGCCAATCTAGGGTTTGGTATAGGACCAAAGAAAGCTAGAGAACTCTGAGAAAAACATACACCAGCCATCAACAGGCTAGCTAGGCAGTGCCTGGCAAATTAAAATGCATCGAAAGATCAAGTTGATCTCTGGCAAAAGTGTCAGAAATCAGTAAATTTTATTTTGCTTTAAGTAATACATGTAAGTACTTATTGGAAGAATGGAAATTGGAAAAGAAGTTTCTTATCTTCAGGATTTCTCCTCGAAACTAATTGGGATCCACAGGAACTTACCTTAATTTGGTCCCTGCGTTTTTGCTCAGCATGAGTATGGGCCTCCCTCCTACGGTCTTTGTAACTCAGGGTCGGCTTATTCTCATCACTGTCCTCATCATCTGAAACAACAGTTCATCAGTAAAAAAAACTTTGAAATATTTTAATATGGTACTGTGCACATTAATGTCAGTTCACACTGGCCTGTAATTCTTATATTCTGTAAGTAACCAAACGTTAGGTCATCTGCAACTACAACTATATATATAGCTACTAGTATGATTATTACATTTCTGACTAAAATATATAATAAATACAGACATTTACTGCAGTTATACATTACATGATGTATAGTGACTGAAGATCTTTGTGTTAAACAGAGATATATATACAGACCTCTATCTCAAATCAAACAGTGCTATTTGAATTCCAAATCAGAAGCGCTAGCGTAGCAATAAATACACATGATATGGAATTACATAACATTTATTATGAACCTGAGCAGGGATCAATCTAGCTATGATTTACTACTGTTTATGGGTAATTTCCCCTCAAGGAATGAATTTCCCTCTGGCCTAAAATTCTCCTGAAGTTTAAAAAAATATTCTCTTTGAAGCTAAAAAATGACCGTTTTTGTAACACAATTTCCTCTGTGACTTATTTTTCATTATTTTTGAAGACTTTTGTTTGCAAATTTCTTCATATTTGTTATACAGCTACTGCATATTTTATGATAACCTCAAACTTTTAATTATATTGAGCTTAAAATCTTGCTTTAGAAAATCTTTAAATAAAATCAGTTATTTTACAGTACTTTTTTGTCAAAATGAATATAATTTTGGACTGAAATAAGAAAACTCAAATTCCCCAATATTCCTTCAAACTTTTCCCCTATTTTGAAAAAGGGTAGTTTCCCCCAAACCCTATTTTATCCCTGCTGAGTTATGATTAGATGAAACATATAATGCTTTAGTATATTACGCATTTAGCTACGAGTTTATATTTAAATGAAAGACAAATGCTTACCTGGTTTCCCCCAACATAACTTATATATGATATGTATATATATATAATTATATAATTATATAATTACAATGCCAAGTTTACATCAGTTAGAAATAAGCTTAGATTACATGTAGATTGTGAGGCTAACAATGCAATGTGTACCATAGTAATGAGTTGATGAAGCTGACAATGCTACATTTACCTGAGTTATGTTCTGATGAAGCTGGTATTTCTATATTTACCTGAGTTATAACTCTATATATACTCTGTATACCAATAATCCCCTGTGAATCAAATCCATGGTTTATATAAGGCTGAATAAAGTCTATTTCAGTTTTTCACTGCAAGAAACTGGGATGAAGAAAAAATATTAAAAAAAAAAAAAAAATCCATCCATTTTTAAAGGGTGTTACCAGAAACAAGAATATTTTTTATTTGGCCAGATCATGAGTTATGACCTGCTGAAGCTGGTAATGATACATTTACCGGAATGATGACCTCATGAAGCTGGTAATGATACATTTACCTGAGTTATGACCTAGCTGATGAAGCTGACAATGCTGTGTTACTTTACTTGATTTATGGCCTGATGAAGCAATTCTTTTACTACCTTGAGACTTCACCTGATTTATGGTCTGATGAAGCAATTCTTTTATTACCTTGAGCCTTTCAGCTCATCGGTTTGAAACAAACATATATACAAATACAATACACAAAACCACACTCACATCCATGCTCTCGCCATACTTACATACACACTGACACACAAACAACCCTCGTAAGTATACATAAGGCTAGTGTAGAGGAATTATGCTAATATTTCCTTAATATAACTTATAAATTGTTATATTTTTGTTCTCTTTTTCTAAAAGTTGAATTAATTTGTACATACTCGGTCTAATGAAATAATATTTCTTAATAAAACGCTTTCTTAAAGCTAAATAACATTCACATTTAAAAAAAATTTAACCCATTTTTAAAGGGTGTTACCGGAAACAAGAATATTTTTTATTTGGCCTGATCATGATCATGAGTTATGACCTGCTGAAGCTGGTAATGATACATTTACCTGAGTTATGACCTAGCTGATGAAGCTGACAATGCTGTGTTACTTTACCTGATTTATGGCCTGATGAAGCTGACAATGTGACATTTACCTGAGCTATAGGCTGGTGAAGATGACAATGCTATGTTTACCTGAGTTGTGACTTAGATGAAGCTGACAATGAGACATTTACCTGAGCTATGACCTAGCTAATGAGGCTGATAATGCTATATGCTTATATTTTTTAATTACCTGAGTTATGAGCTGACGAAGCCGACGAGGCACATCCCGTGGGTATAGAACCAGTACTGCTTGTTCTAGAGAAGGAGAATTGTTTGCCAACAGTGGGACTAGTCTCTAACTTTACATCCTCTGAGGATTACAGAAAAAAACAAAACTTTACAATGGTTATACATATGTAATTTTAGTTGCAATGTATGTGTAATTGCATCATGCATGAACTGTCCTCCAACAATGTTAGAGGTATATCACGACAAGACACTTTTGATAATTGCGTTGTGTCTAACATTGATTATTAGAAGTTTCTCAATACCGACGTCTAATATTAAAATTAGATTATAGCATGAACTGCTACACACTTATAATAAGATTTTTAATAAGGACTAGTACTGAACATATATGATCACGTTACATTGTCAGGGATAATATTTTGCACATGTAGTGTGCACCACTAAAACTATACATAATCTATTATCTGGCATTATCTGCATCCTTATAGACAACTGATAATATAATCTGATATAATGTCTCTTAAGCAATTTTACATTTATCAGCATGATACTATATATGTACATGTCGCTACAGGTAGATATAGGTTCCTGAACATTACACCAAAATGCAATCTACTAAATTACTAATTCAAGTTTGCCTTGGACATTTCTACAGTTCCAATGAGCTACAAGAAGTTCTATTTTTGGAACTTGATCACAAGTGTTTCACACTCGATAAACGTGATCATAAATCAACAAGAATTAATGATTATTTTACAACATATTCTGGCTAAAGATATCAAATAGTAATCTTAAACAGTTGAGTGTAGAAAAAATATAGGAAATCAAAAAGATAAATGGCATATTTACCTGAAAATGACCTGTCCATTTTCAGAGGTTGTTTATCAACAAGGTAAGATTTTCCTTCACTTAATCTTATGCATGTGAACGTTTGAATTTAGTAGTCCTAGACACATATGTTTCCCAAGCGTTTTATTGACATTGACAACTCTGTTTATGTTGAGTGGGCAATTTGGAGGTGCTCATGATCAATGTGCGTGTACAGCATGTAGGTTAGGCCTAGCTATAGACTTTTTAGGTAATGTACGATCCTATATATGGTACACTACTTTGACGAGATACATAGAATTGAAGCAGTGTAAAGTTTGACCAGCTTTTACCACGTCGGGGAAAACCACCAACTTGTTTGAATTTACAAGGATTTATAAGTGAATATACGTCCTTGGAATTTAGTTCTTACAATCTACATTGAACATCAGTCAAGTCAGTTATACACATAAAACTCATATCATTCATAATATACATACATACTCAAGCATAAAATTTGCATGTGCCTAACCTGCCTAAGCAAGTTTAGCACTATTCATAACGAGAACACTTTAAAATGTTACATCGTGTCACTAATAAATAAACGAAAACAAAGCCAATTTGAACACATTTACTTTTTAAAATAATTAAATTGATGTGAATTGTTTAAATTTAATAAGATTATCTTAAACACTAAGAGTGAGATTGCATCACTAAAATAATGATAATCGGAAATATATTAAATTAATATGACTGAAGGCAAAGACCTTAAAGGGCGCAGTCAGATGTTTCAGTAACCATTAATTGTTATTATGCACTGTTAAAAAGTTGAATTTATCGAAATAACGGAGCCGAATGTACTGTTTATTTTTCATATATTCACACTCTATCCTTGTCCCAAAACCCCCATTTGAGAAGGAAATCCACATAAGAGAAGGAAGAAATTTTTTATTTCCGTAATAGATATTCTGTTTTTGGTCAGCTGATTAAATATATTGGAAGGTGGTCTATCACTTGAGCACTGAGCTTCTCGCTTGATTATATAATCAGCTGATTTCAAAGCATTGCATTAACGCTGATGGGATTTTTTTGTGTGGGTAAAAAATGGCGGCTGAAAAAAAAACTGAAGCTGTCGGTGTGTAGGATTGAATTTTGAAGATTGAGTTTTTTCTTTTATTTTCATGTATGTGTTACCTTATAAGTGCTTCGCACTTCGTGCCCTTTGGGCACGAAGGGCTGCGCCTTTATTATCATCATTTTATTACTTAGGTATTCATAAATGGTATATATGCATTATATTGTAAATAAATCTAAATCACTTTCAAACTACTTTGAAGAATTAAATTTCCATTGGTTGATCATTGATATGTATTTGTGTCTTTCCAAGCAGTTGTAATATACCTAAGTACAAGGTGTGACCTACTGTCAGACTGAAAAGATGATGAGCCCGATCCAGAAGCAAGGTTACCTTGGAGATATTTCATCAAAGTCTACAACAGAGTTAATGGATCTTCTTTCTCGTCAGGACAAAATACTAAGAAAAACGTTGGTATCACAACATTAACAATCTTAGAAAAATTAATATATACATGTGTATTTGTTCATTACAAACATACATACAAATGTTCATAATAATACAATGAGTAAATAATTGTACATTCTATACAATGTAAAAGTAAAAATGTAAGCTACAATGTACTTGAATGATGACTTATCACAGGCACAAGTAACTAAACAATGAATTAGCAATATTCTTCAGTTTACTGTGTAATGAGGAGTAATATAAATATTATTTAAGTAAATGAAATTTATAATTATTGCAATAATAAGTTATTTTAGGAGCAATTATGTCAAGTATGTCATTTTAACACTGATATAAGACTTAAGGCTTATGGAGGTGTATCCTGGTAATGATCACATGTCCGATCAGGCAACACTGAAAATATTCAGTTAAAAATTTGGATGGCTCATTTCTCCAATGTTGGTTCAGGCGGGACTTAAATGACGTAATTAATAAAATGTTAGCAACAAGATACAGTTAATTACTTGAATAGAAATCAGTTAAGCCTCTCCAAATAACACAATTTGAATGAGTAATTATTTATAACTTAAATTGACAATATTGATATTTCAGAAAATTTGTGGAATCTTTACCAGATAAAGGAGCAAAAGTGAGAGCATTTTATGAAAAACTACAGCAGCTGATATTAGAGAGAAATCCAGACATGGACATTAGTGATTATAGTGATATAACTTCAGCCGCAAAACCAGTGTCACAGCACCAGGCAGATATTATCACAGATGTTATAGAAAATAAACAAAAACAAAGTGAGACTGACTGTTTTTCACCTGAAACAGTAGAATATGTAACAAATGTTGGAATGGACATGAAAGGAAAAGAACAAAATCAAACAGAAGCTCTCATAACAAATTCTGATATTAATTCCTCACAAAGGAATAACGGTTCTGAGGTGGAAATGGACACTGTCAGTGTCACCACTGAAAGCAATAATCCAATTAATGTTAAAGATTCTAATTTAGAAGAATCGCTTAAAAATATGAAGATTTCTGGGGAAGTGTCTGCGATGGATAGGGTGGAAAGGGAGAAAACTACAAACGCCTATAGCAAGGCACTCCAAAACGCTAGTGAAATTCACATTCCTCTTAAACCAAACAAGTAAGTGTTAGAATTTAAAGAAAATATTGGGAGTAACTGTATGAAGAACAAGATGTGGTAATGGCTCTTTTTGGCCCCTAAATCTACCAAATTTCAAATTAAGTATTTAGAAATTAAGTTGCTGCATTTGAAAAATTGAATATACCCCTGATAAAAACTTAATGATATTTTTGTTGAAATAAAGTATGTTTTTGCTATATAACTATGGTAATTTTGCATAAATTATGCAAATTTGAAAATTTGGTCAATTTTGGCATATTTTTTGATAGTTTTTCTGTTAAAAGCAATAGAGCACAACCTAGAACAAACTTGATATTTTAAGGGAATTAGCAGACACGAAGAATACATCATTTTGAGAAATGTAAAGTTTGTTCTAGAATGCGCTCAATGTTAACTATAGATGGATAACTGCATTAAAAAGGCCAATTTTGATGAAATTTTCACATTTTGCAGAATTTATGTGTAATAAAAATGGTTGCCATGGCAACTAGAACTGCTATATTACCTAATAGCACTATCAAATATGTCAGGTATGTAGTTAATATTTGAAATGCAAGATTAACATCTTAAGATAACAGACTTTGAAAAATAGTGGATTTGGGGGCCACAGAAGACCCTTATCATACCTAGTCCTTTCTCTCCTATTATATACATAAATAAAATTATGCCGTTTTACATGTACATACTGATATAACTTTTATGTTGGCTTTTCCTACAAATTATAATTGAGTGCCAATGGGCCTCATATCCAGTTAGTTTCTTCTCTAAATAATTACATAACTTGTTATGTCCAATTTTCAATTTGGATATACCAAATATTGCAATCAGTGATAGGAAGTTGTGTTCTTTGACCTAATTGTAACATTTCTGTTCGTAGCAATCTAAAGAAAACTAGAGTTTCTGATCTACCAAGAGAATACAAGTTTAAGTCAAGAGACAAAGACAGAATATCCCCTGTCAGCCCTCAGGTTGTGGAGGAATCAGCTGCCACACCCCCTAATTACAAACACAAGGAAAGTAAACTAATATCTATCAATGAGTCACTGAATCTACAGATAGAACAGAAGGTCAAACAAGAGGTGAGATCACTTAAAGTGATTGATGATTGTAGATCTGACCATTAAAATTTCAAAACTTTGAAATATGAGCATCTTTCAGTGTTAGCTTTGCTATGCATTTTGCTTGTTTGCAGTTGATATAAAAAGATTAATTGTGATATGATATTTCAATTTTCAAAATGAAGCCAATTCGAAACAATATCCTCTTTATAAGTATTTAGCAAAATAAGGAGCAAAATTTCTCAGTTTCTATGATATGTAGAGGGCTACAATGGATGTTTGATAGAATATTATCAAGTCATTTTTAACTGTTTTATATTTATAAGGAGTTACAAGCAAGACATGCAGCAGAGAAACTCTCTCAAAGACTCGGTGTTAAAATGGATGCTTACAATCCGGAGGGAGTGGACATGTCGTATCCTTTGTCTGTACATAAATGTCTTGATCTATTAAATATTGTTTACAAGCTAAGAACAGAGTAACATTGGCATAATTTACACTGAAACAATGTCAGTGTTGAATATTTGATATTTTCATTTTAAGTTACTTTCCCTAAATGTCATAAACAATGGAGGATGATCCCTTAATATTAGCTATAGAGACATTTTGGGATTGAGAATATCAATTTTCTAGAGTATAAGCCACTACTTTTTCCTCTCCTAGTAAATTTGATATGTAATAATGGCAATAGTTAGGACATGATGGTTTTCTTTTGTACAATTAGGATGGAAGGAAGTGGAGAATTGTTCTCAAATTTAGTAGGATGATTCCCCAAGCCATCTAGTCAAAATGGCTGCTCTACCAGAGGACATATTGGATTTCAACCATGACAAAAAAACTGGGGGGTTGGGGGTCTTGCTTGGGAGTCTGATGTCTTGGTGGGTCAGTAGTAATGCAGCGATTTAGTAAGGGAATATGACATGTCTATGTTACAACATCCTGTACAAACTAAACCTGTCTGTTTTGTTAACATGCCCATCTCTTTATATTTTGATAACATCTGTAAGTCACACAGACATTTTTTGACTCCTTGACACATAATCAGTTACAGGAATCAGGAGGAGGAGGAGGTGGACAGTGACGATGAGCTTGAATGATAGAGTTATCTCCCCTTTGTGATACAAGTTCTTTCACGATATACCTTTCATAGTAATGAACATACACTGTACCAGACAATAACACTCCAGAAGAAATGACTTTTAGCTATTGTTGATTCCTGTTTTGGAGTTTCACTTTTATGGAATTAAGGGAAGGAATTCTCTGGACACTGTCCTTGACAAAACTGTCCAGATGTGACTGAGGTAGCCTACATGTAATTTATTCATAAGTGTATAACAAGGGTATTGTGATCACCCAAACAATACAAATCTGGACAATAAAAGAAGAGATGTAAACTAATGTGAATAAAATGTGATATTTTGTAAAAAGTTTCACATTGATAAAACAGATGATAAATTAGTTGTACCAGAAAATATGTTGAATGATGCATGAAATAAAACTTGTGACAAATCTATTGTGACTATGATTTGTGTTAAGTAACAATACTGTGTACACTACTGTAATAAAATTAGGTCATCTTTTACTTTGTTTTCCTGTGAAAATATAACCCTCCCTTCTACATGTACATACATGTATGTATATGTATGTTTTGTGACTAACGTGACGCTACCCAATAATGGAACACTTTTAAAATATTTCATACAGAATTTTCAGTTTACAATCTAAACTAACAATAACTCTCCTGAACAAAAATTAAGGTGCTGACTAATAACTGTCACAATTTAAATGTGTCATTTTCTTTCCACTTGCTTATTATCAGTATTTAAAAATATTTTGAAAAGATCCGGGAAACAACGTCATGCGACAACCCTATAACATCATTTTAAAATAAGAAAAACAATTGCTGAACTGAATATTTTTGAAAGACATATGACTTGAATATATTAAAAAAAAATTGAAATTTCTTCAAATTTATTCAAACATTTTTTATCATGTCTTAGCATTTATAAATCAAACTTAATTTAGGAGGTGTTCTATTTTGGGTACTCAAACCTGCTGAAACACAGGGCTAGATTGGCATGTTTGAAAACTCAGAAATTAATAAATATATTAACTGCTGACAAGTAAACAAATCATGAAATTAAAAATAAATGTATCTATTTGTGGAATATTAAGAAAAAAATCTGGATTCATGCACAAGTAAGAAAATGTTTAGAATTATATTACAAAAGAGTTCCAATTTGAGTAGCGTCACATTACAAAATTTGTCATTTGAGGTGACCTGACGAACTTAATTGCTTCATTGGTGTAGATGAAGCCTATATATCATATTCACTGGCTACCATCACTTTCATGAAACCCAAAGTTAACCATTGTGATGTTTACTAACTTTGATATAGAGTTTATGGGAATGTCATGATAAATGGATGTTGTCAAATTGGAAATTTGGTCTACATCATTAATGTTAAATATCAGGTTTTCTTGTTTAAACTTCAAAATTGTATTATAAAGTGGCCTTCAAAATGAATAAAAAAAAATGTAATATGTATGTATAAGCATTTTCATGTGAAATATGATTCATCCTCAATATCTCAGGGGTTTCTAGCACTGTAGTTATATCCAGGTGGATATTATAATAGTGATGATAACCCCTGGATTATCAAGAATGCATATCTATGGTAGATAATTTCATATTCTCTGGAATATGATTGATGCCGTATTTTTATATAAAGATATTTTAATATATGTACTTGTAACGGGTTACATTAAGCACTGCAACTTTCTAGATACATTGTATCTTGAAGGTCACTGTGGTCAAATTTAAATAGGCTAAAAAAGTTTTGTCTGTAATATTAGAAACATATGTTTCTGGTAACATGCTGAGACAAAGGTTACACAAGTGAATGATATTGACCTTCAACAAAGACCATGTAGTTTGTAAATCAGATATTCTACAAAAGATTCTCAAAAATGTAATGAAGGATAAACATGCATAGTGACCTAATATGTTTTTATGTACATGCACTGTAGGTCCTCTTGACCACTAGATAAGTAGTGAAATGATCCATGATATCACTATACTTTTTTCACATATCAGGGCTAAAAGATAGGTCAAAATATAGATCTACATTTGTACATCAATTGATATTATCATCAGTATTTCTCACTGAAAGGCATTATTATTAAAATCAGCTGTGGCATACACCTACATGTACACTTGAGATTTTTTACTATGCCTGTGAGTCCACACTAAACAAAGGCATGTAACAGCTGATATAAGTCATTGCCTGGTAAGCATAATTAATGTTGTAAACAGTAAAAATAGATAATTTATAGAAAATGATATAGGTATATCTGTTTCAGACAATAAATGACAATATTAACTCTTGATATCTAATAATTATATTAAACCTTCAAATAGTCTATAGGTTAAGATAATCAAAGAAAATTAAGCCTATACACAACAAGAGGTCCATGGGCCTTATGGCCATCTGGCTATAGTCACAAAACATCATAGCCACAGTATACACAACAAGAGGTCCATAGGCCTTATTGGCCATCTGGCTATAGTCACAAAACAACATAGCCACAGTATACACAACAAGAGGTCCATAGGCCTTATGGCCATCTGGCTATAGTCACAAAACAACATAGCCACAGTATACACAACAAGAGGTCCATAGGCCTTATGGCCATCTGGCTATAGTCACAAAACATCATAGCCACAGTATACACAACAAGAGGTCCATAGGCCTTATGGCCATCTGGCTATAGTCACAAAACAACATAGCCACAGTATACACAACAAGAGGTCCATGGGCCTTATGGCCATCTGGCTATAGTCACAAAACAACATAGCCACAGTATACACAACAAGAGGTCCATAGGCCTTATGGCCATCTGGCTATAGTCACAAAACAACATAGCCACAGTATACACAACAAGAGGTCCATAGGCCTTATGGCCATCTGGCTATAGTCACAAAACAACATAGCCACAGTATACACAACAAGAGGTCCATAGGCCTTATGGCCATCTGGCTATAGTCACAAAACAACATAGCCACAGTATACACAACAAGAGGTCCATAGGCCTTATGGCCATCTGGCTATAGTCACAAAACAACATAGCCACAGTATACACAACAAGAGGTCCATAGGCCTTATGGCCATCTGGCTATAGTCACAAAACAACATAGCCACAGTATACACAACAAGGGGTCCATAGGCCTTATGGCCATCTGGCTATAGTCACAAAACAACATAGCCACAGTTTACACTAGTGGGTTACAATTAAGGCAATGCAACAGACTCCTTGGTATTTGAAGCTGCAAGTTTCTAAAATATTTGATGACTTTGACCTTAAGAGTACATACATGTAAAGGTCATCAAAACTTGGTACCCTTCATACCAGTATGCTACATTTAAAGCCTTCAACCTATTTGACCTCTGTGACCATGATAGAGGTCAATGTCATTTATTTGAACAAACTTAGCAGTACTTCACCCTTGTATGCTACAGGCCCAATATCAGAGTCTCAATTTCTTAGTTATTCGCCCGTTGTCAGTATAATGTGACCAGGTGGGGTGTGCTTCAGTGATATAGCACTATAAAAAGGGCAACAGTTCCACTATACAAGAAGACACTACATGAATAAACCGCAGTCTCCCAAAACACACAGCTCACACAATATACATGCAACACATCGCATACATGGGAGGCCGTCCTTACATGACCATAGCTGTTAATAGGACATTAATGAATCAAACAAACAAACTAGTTATTTAAAAGGTGTCATTTAAAGATTTTAGCCTATTTGACCCCTAGCTGTGACCTTGAATGGAAGCCAAGGTCATTCATTTGACCAAACTTGGTAGGCCTTCATCTCAGCATGCTAGCTGCAAGCACAATATTAAATTATAAGTCTCGTGGTTATTCACAAGACTGTTTAAAGCTATGAGTCTATTTGACCCCTATGAACTTGAATGAACGTCAATTTGAACAAACTTGGTAGTCCTTCATTCAAGCTCGCTGCACACAGGGACCTGGCACGAAAAATTTTTAACCAATAGTATACATATATATATTATAGTATAATATATATATATGTATACTGTTAGTTTAAAAAAAATCGTGCCAGGTCCCTGTGGCGCTGCAGGCCTAATATCAGGTCTCTATGCCTCTTAGTTATTCACAAGAATCATTAAAAAAAATTTAAGTCAATTTGACCCCTGTAACCTTGAATAAATCAGGGCCGTACATTTGAACAGGCTTGGTAGCCCTTCATTCAAACATACTGCAGGCCAGATATAAGGTCTATATGCCTCTTAGTTATTCTCAAGAAGTCGTTTAAAGCTTTAAGTCTAGTTGACCCATGTGACCTTGAATGAAGGTTAAGGTCATTCATTCGAACAAAACTGGAGGCAACCAAACAGAACAGGTTATTTAGCCCTTTGAAGTACATTTAAAAAGACGTATAACGGTACACTGTATGATTGTGTGGCTTTGAGTTGGGCGTCGCTCTCTCTTTAGTCTTCAAAGGAAAGCTATGCAGGTCCATGATTGGTTCAGTTGTTCCTATGACATAGTCCAGGGGTGTAGAGATCGTAAGTGATCGGAACCCCTAGAGTACCGAGGATGCTGTGAAGTGTGGCCTGTTGTTGTCATATCACTTTGGATTGAATAAGGTGAGTGAGTGGCTACATGAATATACAGGTCGCATCATGTTGGTAAATGTCAGACACACAAAGTACATTTGTATGGTTATCACTGATAGACAGGACCACGTGTAGAAATGACAATCCACATCGTGTTTTCTCGTGTTTCATTTTATAACCTGTACATGTTATTATTATGGTGTTACAGCGTCTACTGCATGGACGATAAAACATGTAGGGACAATTGTGTGAATCTTATCGCATTGTGTTTGGCTCATGGTTACAATATGTCAAACAAAGTCATCTCATTATTTTTAAGTAATGTGTATAATTACAGTCAATACACAATTAAAGTTACTAATTACATCAT
The DNA here is from genome assembly GCF_041381155.1 of Argopecten irradians. Lineage (NCBI taxonomy): Eukaryota > Metazoa > Mollusca > Bivalvia > Pectinida > Pectinidae > Argopecten > Argopecten irradians. The sequence continues at coordinate 20,274,090 of NC_091143.1, read as the reverse complement.
TTTATGTGCCGTCATAAACGGTTATCAAAAGTGACTATTTTTTTTGTATTCTGGTGACTGTAGTTAACTACCGGTCGGTAGTATCCGAGAACTGTTCCTCAAACGCATCGTATAAAAATGTAAATATCAGTTCCTGCTCTACATTCAGATTATATAATTACTTACGGTAAGGACCAGGGATCACGATTTGGTTTAAATCACGGATGGGGAACCGTTCTCCGAAAATATCGAGGAGTCCTTGGAAAATATGCCAGAAATAAAACTATAGCACCATAAAGATTACGGAGAAGCAAACAGCAGAAATTTGGACACATATTAAAAGCCAAGAGCAGTAGTTCTGTATACAATTCAATTTCGAGAAAATGAAGTTATATTTTAGATTTTTAGACCCACTGTACATCTTTTTGTATAAGTTAAAATGGGAATGTAAAACGAGATTGGTATTGTTGTAGGGTCCCATAAGTTATTGGCTTAACTTTAATACTACAGTTAGTCAGTTATTATCACCTTCTGAAAATTTTAATTTCGACCAATTAAATTTTAATTTTCATAATGCCGGGCGTATTCTATTTCTCGCCGTCGTCCTAATTTAGGTACCACTCGTTAATTGACCATCAACTTCGCCAGACAACAAACATAGATTGCGCATGGAAACGTGCCTGGTAGTATAAAGATAATCTTATGCCATCGATATATTTAATCTTTTCTTATGTTATCATTGTTTAAAGATGCTCCACCGCCGACAGAGCATAAATGACATTTATCATTTGAACAATAATTGGTGTTTAATCCTGTATATACATCCCTAATTAACACAAAAATAATATAAAATAATTTATTTCGTCTTTGGTGCATGCGCAATCAGTACTTCATTCGATATAGGATATAGTGCCACGGATTTTTTTCGGGATGCAATTAATTATTTTTCATATTTTTAATTTAGAGTAAAATTAAAAGCTCAACCTTTTCAATGGTGCTTATGGTGTAAAGTAAGTAACTTTTGTAACTGAAGAAAAATACTAAATCGTTTGCTGCTGTTTTAAATAATGAAAAAATACTATTTGTCAGCGGTGGAGCATCTTTAAAGATATTTTTATAGTCTCTACCTCTACATCTATATTGTACTGACCACCTTCATCAAGCTGAAGTTTATGTCAATTGGAGTGAGTGTTATGGGAAAAAAGTTAAAGTTTGATAGGCAGAAAGGATTGCTGATTTGAAGGCTGTAGTTTAAAGCGAATAGTCGGGCAAGTGACTGTAAAATCGGTAAAAATGGTATTAATATATCCGGTATAATTTCTTATGAATTAGAAAAATAAAACTTTCCGTCAAAATCGCTGTACATGCGAAGAAAATAATAATATCTATGGGAATCCTAAAAGTCCTCCCGGACGGCTAAGAGTGCAGTTCAATCTTAACGCATGCGCAACACCCACCACTCTCCGTAGTAAACAAAACATGGCTACCGTAGTTTTGCACCAAAATGTTTCCGCCAAAACAACCAACTGACTCACCTAAAATGCGAAAGGAAAGGCAATGGAGCAGCGACAATCCCAACAACTGACTCGGTAAACATTACGACGCATGGAGAGTGTTAATACAACTTGTTATAGTGAAGAGAACAGTTCAAACGAGCACGCGGCGCTAGGTACGTACCTAGGCCTACTACGTACCCGGTACTCCCTGCTCAGCTGATTGTGAGTGAGTCTTCGTATTTTGATCATTATGTAAATAGTCCCTAGCAGTATTTTTTCATAAATGAGTGGTCACATATGGTCACATGTTTCATACCTGTTCCCCAATCGCGTAAAACGTAACCCTGGGGTAAATAGCGGTTCTTTAGTGGGGCCTCTTTAGGGGTAATGAATGCCCTGTATGCTACCGGTCAATTCATACAGTTCTGATGTATATATTTATAGATTTTTAATTTGTAAATTTTTGTTCTGTACATGTTCTGGTAGTGTTATACACATACATTGTATATAGGATTTACATTGTAGGTTAATTGGTAAAATTGTATTGTATATGTTCTGATATACATGTAACAGGAGAGGAGAAAATGTAGCGGCCAGACCGGGATTCGAACCCGGGACCCTCCGAATACTAGCCGAGTGCTCTACCGACTGAGCTACCTGGTCACCGATGATCGACCCAGTCCAATCCCACTTCACTCCTCCCTCCTTTCTCGAAGTCTTCGCCCTCGAAGACACACGAGACCCTTCCAAACACCACCACCGTGGGTTATTTAGTTGGGCGCCAATTCTGTAACAGGAGAGGAGAAAATGTAGCGGCCAGACCGGGATTCGAACCCGGGACCCTCAGAATACTAGTCGAGTGCTCTACCGACTGAGCTACCTGGTCACCGATGATCGACCCAGTCCAATCCCGCTACATACACATATACATATATATGTACATGTAGGTTTTAGCTTGTTCTTTAGATATATTTGGAGGACACATACAATATTATTTCTGGCCATAATAATAAATAGTGTTTGAATATTTATTACAACTGTACCTGGTTCATGTGTATATGACAAACTTTACAGAGTTGAAATGTACTGCAGCCATGTATCATTTATAATTATTCTGAATTTTTGTTGGAACTATAGATAATGAATTTTGTATCTTTTTTGAAACAATATTTGATTCTATCAAATGCATCAGTGACACATTCACAACTTATAAAATGTCTTCTCTAAAATAAAAAAAAAACCTGTAGAATGAACCTACATTTATTCATTTATATATATATTTGAAATTGATCATTTCAATTTTTGTCATATTCAACAGATATAAAAAATTGCTGGTTCTTTTTTTCAGGCACCATGCATGCATAGTGACATGAATACAGAAAGTTCATCCCTTGGACCTGTATACAAGTGTATGTATACATATACATACAATTAGCATCATATGAAGACTGAAGAATGTTGATTTGAGTGCTCTTGAAAGTAAACTTTTCCAATATGGACCTAGAAGATCATGAACAGAACATTTAAACAGTATTAATTTATTAAATGTTCCTTTCAACTGTAATCATTAAATAAAATTATGATGCAATACTTTTTCATTGTTTAACTTTGTAGAAATATTTGTTTATATTAGTCCTCTAGATCCAGTGATTATAATTCTTGCATCCATATGCCTGCCCATTTGTTTGTCAGGGCTTGTGAGATAGCTTTTCAATTACTTTTTAAAATATAAGGATTTTTTTTTACATATAGCAATATAGATAACATTGTCTTAGGATTTCTAAATTCTACTTTACAAGAGAGTAGACTCAACATATAAATAAAACCATAAAACTAGCAAGTTATCTGAAATGTTAAAAATCTTTTTGTCTGAACCAAATTTCACATTTATTGTCTATGTGTAACTTGTACATAGACCATTTATGTATTAATACTGTAGTAACAGTGATTACAAACACATAGACTTAAATGTAGTATGTAGTACTATGTACATCTGTCTTTGATTTGAGTTCTAAACAAAAAAGTGGTACCTATTGGGAAGTTGTGACTTGGGCGGAGGGTGAAATACAGAAGAAATAGCTACACATGGAAAAAAGAAAGATATACAGTACCATATGGATTCAAAGTTGCTCCAAAATCAATGAGACTAAATAACCAAAAAAAAGCCATGTAAACCCCAAATATGCAATGACCAGATCAATGATAAAGCACCCTTCCACTTCCAGTTATCTGTAGCTATTTCTTCTATATTTCAACCCCCCACTCAAGTTACAACTTCCCAACCTCATGATTCTTCTGTCTTTTAGCCCCCCCCACCCCCACCCCCCAACACACACATACCTGATTGATTGTCATGTTATTTCAGGTTCCTATTCAGGTATTATTCCTAAAAACCAAAAAGGGTATACACACTGTGTACTCTCAAAGGAGGGGAACCACTTCATTCAAAAATGGAATTTACAATTTCATCTTAATTTTGAAATTTTCAATTTAATTATTAATTACTGGACTATTAAAACAGTATAGAACCCCTCGGCTACATACAAAGTACTGTGGTACACATTTCTCTTAATTAATTACTTTTCTTCAACTCAATCATCTTTTTCTCCAGAGCACAAAAAGAACAGGAAACAACAGAAAAGGAAAGTAACATACATGTAGGCCTATATGTTTTCTGGAAATATATATGATGTGTTAATTCTCACAGCATAGGCCTACATGAATGTGAAGAATTAAATATTATCAATGTTTGAGAGAATTTCCTAGTTGTAATTCTATAGCAGCTACATGGAATGTACGTTTACATATATACATTGTACGATACATACACATCATAAAAGTTTCTTTCCTTCCAGCTGGACATTCATGTCATCTCTCTCCAGAACTCAAATATTGTTTACAAAAAAAAACCAACCAGAGACATAGATAATTTAATTAAATCTCTGCAAAAAACTACACGAATAATTGAACACATATATTGTACTTGTAAAATATCTATGTATGAGCTAATTTATTTTCACATCTTTGACAGCTACATGCATGGACGTTCTATGGAACGTTTTCGTGTGGTTTTAAATGGGAAATTATGTTACGATTATTTGTATTTAACCTTCATGATTCGGTTGATGTAAAATACGACGAATGCTATGCTGCAATAATTGCCCCTTGCCGGGGCCCCATCTCTGCATCGGCCGAATATTTGTGTCGATTTCCATGTACAAGATGCTTTTATCGAAAAATGATTACAAGGCATTGTCATTAATGTAAGAATACTTCATTTGCATCAAATGTATCATCTCAAAACAACAATTTGCATACCGCATTAGTGGTTTATCACACGAAACGAAACCGACACGACTGAGAAACACATGTCCATGTTGACATTTCCACGCAGCCTCGTTTTCAAAGAGTTTGGAGAATTTATATTTAGAACTGTGCTAAATTTACACGGGGCTTCCCCAAAATTTCAATGGTCAAAACTGGACACCGTAAGCAGAACTTGACCATCATTATGGTATACAATGACTTTTGGAAGGCCAAAGAACGCATTTAGACTGGTTTCCTTTGCCCGACTATTCACTTTAAGGGTTTGAGAGAATTTCTGGTTGTAAGGAATTCCAATTTGTTATGGTTCTAGGGAAAAAAATGAATATTTACGTGTTTGTGTTCTACATGAGGGTGTCTGATATGTGTACATATGTGCTTGTCTTGTGTTGCGTACTGGAGGAACGAGTAAGTCTTTTCTAATGTTTATTTTACTATGTGTTATTTTATGAAGCATGGTTAGACACATGTCTTTCCTACGTTGTTCTAGAGAGCGATAGTTTAGATGTTGTATCATGTCACCAACACTGGAGGTGTTTCTATGTTTGTTGGTGACAAATCTTGCTGCTCTTCTTTGTACCATTTAAATTTTGCTGATGTCTGATTTATTATAAGGGTCCCATACTGAGCAGGCATACTCTAGTGATGGTCTTTAATAGAGGTAGAGCCGATCTTAAGGTTTCTACGGAGAAAGGCTAGGGTGGAGTTGGCTTTTCCAAAGATGTGGGATATATGGGATTCCCATTTCAGATCTGATTGGATTGTGATGCCTTGGTATTTGGCTTTGTCTACAGGTTGTAATTCTTTCTGGTGTAGGATGTTTTTGTGATGAATGGCCTGTTTGTTATTTGTTATTGATAACATGTTACATTTGTCGGGGTGGAATGACATTTCCCAAGACTTCTCCCATTCAGCAAGTTTATTGAGGTCTTCTTGTAGACATGTCGCTTCATGTGTGGATTTTATTGTCATGTATGCAATGGTGTCATCTGCAAAGAGGCGTGCGGTGGAATTAAGACCAGTTGGGATGTCTTTGATGTAAAATAAAAAGAAGGAAGGACCTAAGACTGAGCCTTGAAGGACTCCAGACTTGACATCTACGTAACCAGACATTCACCTTCTACAATAACAGCCTGTTTTCTATCATTTAAGAAACTCTCAATTCATGTGTTAACCTTGTCATTGATTCCATGGTATCTCAGCTTGTGACAAAGGAGAGAATGACTCACCTTGTTAAAAGCCTTGGAGAAATCCATTATAAGTACATCAGTCTGTTTGCCTTGGTCTACATGTTATTGGCATCGTCAATGAATTCTATTAATTGGGTTTCGCATGATAGTGATCTGCGGAAACCGTGCTGTAGTGGATACAGGATGGTGTGATTATCTGCATGGTTCATGATATTACTAACCACGATATGCTCCAACAGCTTACTACATATACAGGTAAGTGATATAGGTCTATAGTTTTCAGGTTGATCTTATTGCCTTTAGCCTCCAGTCAGTAGAAACAGAGCCAGATAGGAGAGATTGGTTGAAAATAATTGAGAGTATAGGAGCAATTTCTGGTGCTAAGTACTTAAGCATCCTTGGTTTGAGCTCGTCAGGGCCAGCGGCTTTACTGGGGTTTAGGTTATTTATAAGTTTCAAGATCCCTGCAGGTGTAATCAGGATTGCCTGTTTCGGAAAGGCTACTAGCATATAGATGGCTTATCACTTGCAACATTTTAGAAGTTTCATGAACTAAGCCATTAAAATGGATAGTTTACTAAAGCTGAAATAACAAGATTTAGAATGCAAATCGTCCTCTTCTAATCTTGCATTACTGAACAAATTGAGAGCTATAATAAAAAAATACCATATTCGACCCAATTAGCCCGACCTAAACCAGAAATCTATCTGTCATAATGTCTAAGTCTATTGCAAACCTGTACCGTTTTGGTTTTATACCCGGGCAATTGAAATAAGGTCTCTAAAAGAGGGTACTTATAGGGACATAGGCGCTTATTGGGTTGAATACGGTACTGTATGTCACAGAAATCTAATTTGTTTAGCAGGCAGTGTAAGGGAGATAACTCGAGTAGTCTCTACCAGCTGTCGGTCGTCACATGACTGATCACATGAGTGGGGTGGGAGTATAGTCGTACACAAACAAAAAAGATGGTGGAGTGTGTAGATGTTAGTCCATCAGCATCAGAAGCACGTGGTGACATACGCTTATCAGTACCTCGTGGGCAGCTATCAGGTGACCTGTCAGATGTCTTGGTTGACAGATATACAGAGCTGTAGACACCTGCATAAGTACAGGTATGATCACGTACTCAATGATGCAGGTGATTCCACATCAATAGAATTATTACAGCTGTATTACACTTTGAACTTATGATATTCCGCTATTGGAGGTATGTATTTATTTTTTTATTCTATTTTTTTTTCATTTGGTTACATCATTCTACCTTCAATGTATAAACAATAACGTTAGACCTATTACATGAATCTGTTTATTTTTATCAGTCGATCACCACAACTTCAATTATATAGATTCATTTTATCTTATTGAAGACCCACTACGTTTCAGAAAAAAACTTGTCTTAAAACATTAATAGCACCAGAAGATATATATATCGATGGACTAGATGAGGATACTGTACAACACCTACCAAATGCAAGATTTCTTGTTTAATAATCATTTGTTAACCGTGCAGATTCATTTTGTTGTCAAAATTAAAACCTGTGTTATGAAAATGAACGTTTAATTAATTTATTGTAATTGAATTGTTCAGAAGGTGATGATAAGTGCAGTATTAATATTATAAAGCTAATAACTTTTGTGACTCCACAAAATTATCAATCTTGTTTTACATGCCCATTTTGAAAATTAAAAAGACAATTTTAATTATATATCAATCGAAGGTTACTTAAAGAGGTAGTGTAATGTGGAAGCAAACCTTAAATAAAATCATTGATTAACCATAAAAAATACTATAACACGAAGCAAAAAATTTTCCGGTGCGTCATTTCACATATAAAAGGCGTAAAAGTAATCTCCGTTCAAAAACATACCTTTAGAATTTTCAACTTTAGGGAATTCCCCTTTTTACCGGAAGTGACGTACTGTGAGCAACAGATTACGTCTGTGTTGTGACAACACGATGGCTTCGTGCTCGATGCGTATCCATTTGAAAACATTGTATTATAACTCATCGCCTTTTTATATTTGAATTTATCTTTTTACGTACGTATACAGTTTTTTGTATTCCTAAGCTGAAGTTTTTTTCATGTAACAGTTAAATGTGATAAAAATGGCAAGTTTTCGGCACAAAGGATGACGGTGCATTGTTGCAGCAGGCTGCAGCGGTATCAGGACATCTCGCACTTGGAGACCTCGGTACTTGGGTTTTTTTCACCTCGACATTTTCCCGATATCTCGGAACTTGTCGGTATCTTTGTCGGTATAATGATATAAAGATACATCATTGGCCTAATATTTAATGCCTCAACTATAAATCCTTGTTATATGAAATACTGCAGTAGATTCTACCCCTTTTATAATTTACAGAATACGAACATAAATTGTAAAAATTAAGATTGATTATAATTTTCGACACTTGTTTATACATGTACAAGAATAGTTCTCTTTTCTTTTAAAACTCTAACCAACGACGAAGATCTAAATCTTATGTCATAAACACACGTGTTTCATGGTACAATAATAATGTACATTGTAGTTCAGACTTCCGAATGTGTCAATTTACGATATATTTATACATATAAATATTCATTAACAACCTTAATGCATGTTATCATTTTTCTTTCAAGTCGGTTAATTATAAGCTCTGCAGTTATCTTTCATATCATACAATAATTAGTTTACGGCAAATTAAATCCTTAAAAGTATCTGTCAGTGATTAATGGTAAAAGATACATGGAATGTAAATTATGCTGTCGACAGACTTTTGAAGCGTGTAGTAACTTACAAAATATCGACTTAATCCCGATCTTAAGTACTAGTTAATCGGTAAGAGAATGAAATATGCTTCAATTTCTTGATTTCAGCATTTTTGAAGATGACCTCTGACAAGTGGTATTTTTTTCTCTATCAAAAACAAGAGAAGACGACTTTACACTTAGTATTACAAAAGTTACTTGCTTTACATCATTACCACCATTGAAAAGTTTGAGCTTCTAATTATACTTCAAGATAAAGATATAAAAAAAAAATAATTGCATCCCGAAAAAATCTGTGGCACTATGTCCTATATGCAATGAAGTACTGAATAAGTATGCACCAAATCAAATTAATTTATCATTTGTGTTAATTAGATACATGTATATACATACGCGATTAAACACCAATTATAGTTCAAATGGTGAGTATCGTTTATACTCTGTCGGGCGGTGGAGCATCTTGAATAAATTGGCTGTAATTTATTTTTCTGATATTCACAACTGGAATATTTGCAATATATTGATCATCGTATCGCTATAAGTCTATACAATGTAACAACCTGTCATTTGACACGAACACATGCATTTTTATGTAATAAATCTTGTACCGAAGTACATGTATATGTTGGGTATTTTTTTTTTGCGGGAGGTCGCCGTAGATCTAGAGGTCCCGCCCCCGCCATAGCATTGGCTACAAGCCTCGATGTTCACGTGTCAGTCAATTATAATTACCAACTGATTGACGAGGTGTGTTCCATTGGTTACTGAATCATTTATTTCTGCAACCAAACCGAAGCATATGATATGAAATGTGTCGCTATACAGAAATCTTCAAGTATATGTTGCAAAAAACTTTAATTTACGTTCCGGGACTTGTATTTTGCATAACCAGAATAAAATACCTATCACTGTAAAATCTACTAAATTTGATGTATACGCCGTAAACTCCCTATGAACGGAGTAAATAGTGAACAGCTAACTTTAATTTGATTGCTGTAAAATCTTGCGATATTGGAAATTAAAGCTCAGATATGTCAATGTCTGAGGCACGTTCATGTCTTCTCAGTAACAACTTACAAATGTACCTAGCTTCAGTTAACATTTTATGCAGAGAGAACGTGGTAAACTTTCTCTGTACATATATGTTTGTGGTTTAAAAAAACTGAAAAGTTACGTGTATTTGGCCTATGACATTGTCGAAATCAATTCTTTACGTTTGCAAATTGCAATTAATTGTAAAATCAGATTTCCTGGTATTGTATAATTTTTTTAATATATTTCATGCCTTTTGACATATTTTTAGTTGATTGTCACAGTTTCGTTATTTAACCAAATTTAATTAAATTCCGTATGATCGTAGATAAAAATTTGCAGATTCCATAATAATGGTATGATTTTCCGTGGTCTATTTAATTTATATTTTAATGTTACATGCATTTTTATCGCCAGCGGAACATGATATTGACGTCAATTTTTTGTTAAGCACTAACACAGAATTTATGGAAAATTCGTTGAAAAACGAACGTGAAATTCGACTGAAAATTAGTCAAAATGCATTAAATATCATATATAAGAAAAGTATCAATAATATACTAAAACGAACATTCTTAAAAGTGTGCAATATAGCGATTCCCCCTAATAAAAAGCTATTCCTTCGTTCGCGGTACCGCCAGGTGGTCGCTCTCACTGCCTTGAATGTTGCTCATATGACGTCACAATGCTTCGAAGCCAAACCGGAAGTTGCGTTGATTGTTTTTCAAACAGGTGCAAATGGGCAAATTTCGATCTTAAATATCTCGAAGATTTCTGGATCGATTTTCATAATTATTTTTTTGTTTTTGTTGGATTAAAATTTTCTTTCTGAATAAAGGAAGGAACATTTCCATTACACTACCTCTTTAATATAGATGTAGGTTGTGTAACTGGTACCACTAGCTGCACTTAATAGTGTCCATGTATATTGCACCACAGGGACTTGTAACGTAGGTTGTGAGAAAGTCTGCTGTGTATACATGTGTACTATATACTATATAAAAGGACAAGGGAACCAACGACTCGCTTGGAAGAGGTACACCTGCCTCTACAAAAGTCGCCCGTATTCCGTCAAACATGGATAAATATGTACATATTTAATACCAATATATTCTTAAATAAATTTTCGACATGGAAAACACAACTTCAAACACGAAATAATATATTAACATACCTTTATTTCACTATGAACCCTGGAAAATGCAGTCAGATATCACCGATGTCGTTTTGCCTGTCCAGTAAAATCTAGGTCAAAAGCACTCATATTCCCTTGTAACAAATTTTGTATGCATTAATTTCACTTTCTGGTGATATTTTGCCATCGCAAATACAAATAGGCTATCTCTGATAACTCTTTCATTAATCCAATCCAACAGCTAAGCGAGGAATCACACTTTTTTTATCCAGCACTCGACTCTTGTTCGTATAATCCGCCATATTGTAATTGATGATGGGTACCTTTTTGGTGTACTCGCCCTTACCCGATACTACACTGAAATTCTGTACTCAGACTCTGTATAAATTAAATATCACGGTTTAGGTTCTTAGAAGAACCTTTATTTGAGATGCATATATCATTAATAGAAGAATCTAACTTAAATGGAGACTCTAATGTTGTACTTGACCGTTACCACATTGATATTGTAGCGTTTAGTGTACAGACACCGGCCGGTATATGGTGTTTCCAGTCCGGGTCCGGGTATGGGATACACAATATCCACACAAACGTGTTTAACCTAGATTTCAGTGGACAGGCAAAACGACATCGGTGATATCTGACTGCATTTTCCAGGTTCATAGTGAAATAAAGGTATGTTAATATATTATTTCGTGTTTGAAGTTGTGTTTTCCATGTCGAAAATTTATTTAAGAATATATTGGTATTAAATATGTACATATTTATCAATGTTTGACGGAATACGGGCGACTTTTGTAGAGGCAGGTGTACCTCTTCCAAGCGAGCCGTTGGTTCCCTTGTCCTTTTATATAGTATATAGTACACATGTATACACAGCAGACTTTCTCACAACCTACGTTACAAGTCCCTGTGTATTGCACATTGTGTATGCATGGTTAAAATTACAATATCAGTGACTAGGTCTATGACAATTAAATACAGGTTTGTGACCTCTTCTATAGACATCTGATGCTTGAATACTAGACGATACATGCATGTACAAATGTATAATTGAATAATTTTCCACACTACGAATATACAGGACACTGAATTACAGTCCTAAAACTAAGAAATTAATTTGATAGTTTAAATTCCTCCTGGAGAAACAAAACTCTAGTTTGGGTACCAGATATACATGTATCTATACATATATTTGTTGAATGTACCTGACTATAATGTTTTCTTTTAATGTCTCCGTGTACATGTAAAAATGTAGCTGAATTGATAAAGATAGCATCAGCTAATGTTCTAAGACTACCCAGGTTAAAGCAGTTTGGTCTGCCTGCTGCATACAATAATATCACCTCTTACATCTACAGAACATACAAATATGTAATATTCCAAGCTACAGAGACAACACAGAATGATGAGAATGATGAGAATTGACCGATCGCCAGGTGTAATATAGCCACGCCTCGTGCTCGCAAACGCACGTGTTTCTATTCAATGTCGGAGCAAACATCGTAGCACACACAATACAAAATGCAAAGTCATGTGTGTGATTGACAGCTGGCGATCCGTCAATAGCAATCCTAACAAGTAATTAATTTGGTAATTCCTTCGGTAGACACAAAATTCTGCTTTAAATGTATAGTAAAATCTGCTAATAAACTTGAGTGTACTGCTGAAATATTTAATCTACTCAACTCAGAAACAGAATATATTTTTCTATCCATTCCTTTCAAAGGTTTCATTCTTTATTGATGGGTTAAACTCTATGGAACTATAAAAGGTGATTTATAATTAGTTTAAAGTTTCTTTTGTTATGATCAAGTCTGATGTATGTAAGAGCTAGGAGAGGAGAAAATGTATCGGACAGACTGTGATTTAATTAACCAGTGATTTTTCAGGGTATTTTGGCAAAAAAAAATTTGTAACAAATTGGGAATTTTTAATCGCGAAAAGAGCAGTTTTGGGAAAAAGTTACCCGTTACTGAACATGGTATTATAGGTGATTAGATATTGTAAAACTATAACCTATTTCATTTTATCAAAAGGTGATGACCATCACAACAGTTTCAGAGTAGTTTGGTTTTAGATTAAACAACGAAGGGAGAGATTTTGGGTTTTATTTGTTTTTCAGTGATTTGAGTTTGGAATTTTTCATTGTAATTGGGAAAAAAATAGGGGGGTTTGGCATTGGGAATGGGGTCGTTTACCGACCCCAGTTATATAGGGATAAAAATCACTGTTAACTCATGACCTCGGATTACTGGTCAGGGTAATGCTTGCTCTGCTGAATGAGCTACCTGGGTGTAATTGATCAACTCAATATTAATCCAGACTTGTACATTTGAACAAGATATTATATTAACAACATAAATTATATATATATAGTCCTGCAATACACATACCAATTAAATCAATGATATTAATTTCTGACTTTTTCAGGTTCAACAGATCATCTTCTACAGCAATATTACAAGAACTATAACTAATATGTCACTCTGTATGGGAACGTCACACCTCAAACATATATTTTTGTTTACATAACTGTTGACCATACTCACCCTTGTAAAGCAGGAAGGAGTGAATTAAACAGAAATTAAATATTGACATTAACTTTCATTCACATTTAATTAAAAAAAAAAACAACACCAAGATGTCAGAGTCAGCACCGCTCCTGAAGAAGTCTTCTTCCAGTGCTGTTAAAAACTTACCTCTGTCACAGAGGCTACTGTACAGCATTGGTCATGTACTAAATGACCTCACAGCCTCAATGTGGTTCAGCTACCTCATAATCTACTTCCATCAAGTCAAAGAGTTTAACAACACCCTAGCTGGCTACTTGATGATGATTGGTCAGATCAGTGATGCGTTATTCACACCCTTCATTGGTATCGAGTCTGATCGTACACAAGGGATACTTAAGATTGGGAAGCGCAAAACATGGCATTTAATTGGTACGTATTATTTTTAGAGAGTCTCTGGTAACTGATTTCATGTTTAGTGATTGATGTTACAGATTAATCAACAATCAAATGAATTAAACAATTAACATATAAGATACTCTTGGAAACTCAATTTACATAAGCATATGGTTGCATCTCATTTGAGGAGGTCAAAATTAATACATCAATTTGTGGTTTTAAGGTAATGATTGGTATGCTTCATCACTTGTTTTGGGGGTTGATAACTAGGTTACTATTTTTTTTTATAAAAGTACAAATGTAATGATCTGTGTCTCTCTGCTGTTGCTGTGAAACGATTCATACCATTATGTTTTCACTCTATCTTTTCCAGGTACAATATGTGTGGCCTGCAGCTTTCCTTTTATCTTTAACCAGTGTATTACCTGTGAACATACCAATGATCTGTACCAGTTTATCTACTATGCTCCGTTCGTCGTTATATTCCAGTTTGGCTGGGCATCCACACAAATCTCTCACTTGTCCCTTATACCCGATCTCACCACTAAGGTCGATGAACGAGTCGAATTAAACGGCATGAGGTAAACAGAAAGATCGCTTATCAATATCAATTGTGGCAATTGATTACCCAGTATGTCAAATAAAAAACTCATTAACTCAAATTATAGAATGGAGCATTTGTTGTGAAAGTTTGAAGTTATCCAAGAGTAGTATTGAAGTTTAAATAAGGATCTTAAAATAATGAAATGCTAGTCAATAACCAATTGAAACATAAAAATGGTCTTGTATTTAAGTTTATAATAAAGTTCAACAGTACTTTTGATTTGTTAATTGAAGTAATATTAATAAAGTGCCCACGGTAAATGGAAAAGAAAGGAAGACAATTATATAAATGATTTTATTTCCATTTTTTCCCCTTGATTTAAAAAATTATTTCCCTCATAATCTGTATAAGTATTGATATTGTTACAGATATGCCTTCACAGTACTCTCCAACCTGACTGTGTTCGGGTTATTTGCACTTCTCTTTTACTTAAACACGGGAGACGGTATTGGAAATAGTGACATGCTCTCTCCTGTCGACAACAACAAGTTCAGGGTAAGATTTTCAATTAAAGTAGTAATTACTTAAGTATTCCATCTGTGCATAGTACAGAGGTTTATGGTCAATTTGTTGTTTGTCAAAAAGATGACCTTGACATTTACTCTGTTCCTTATGAAATATGAAATATACCAGGTTATATATATATATATATATATATATATAGTAAACCTAGAAGCAAAATAGAACTAGGGACTGATACACTAGGTCCAAAAGTGCAGGTACATTTTTTTGAAGAAAAAAATGGACTTTTAATTATTATCATTATAAAATACGCAAATTATCATTCATATCAATTTCTGGTTTATTTTTAGGACCTTGTGTTTATTGTGGTCAGTTTAGGAGTTGTAGTCAGCTTCCTGTTCCAAATCGGTGTTAAGGAGGGCGTAAAACCTTTTACTCATGTAGAGGCTGAGGAAGCCATGTCAAAGTCTCTTAAAACATGTTCATCAATGTCATCGTCTGCCACCAGTGCTCAATCAATAGAAATCTCCATGCTGAAAAAATCCCTCATGTCCTGGAAGGATTGGCTCAAGGAGAGGCAATTTTATCAGGTAAATCTACAAACAGTAGCTGCAGCTATTAAATACATTGCTTTGCATATGCTTTCGTACGAATAAAAATTCTGTAAGCTACTGCTTAAGTCATTTAAAACTTATTTTAAGATATTAAAGTGAACAGTCGGGCAATGATGGCTAAAGTCGGTAAAATGGAGTGAATGTATCCAGTATAATTTCTTAAGAAATGGAAAAATAAAATCTCGTCACAATCTGTCTGCGTACAAAGAAATTAATTTAAAGTATGGTAATTCTAAAACGTCCTCCCGGCTCACTATGTCCGTGGTTACATTTCCACATAGCCTCGCTTTCAATGCTTTCAACTTTTCTTTACTTTGATGGTCAGAACTGGGAAACTAAGCAGAACTTGACATCCGTATTAATATGTGAGAACTTTTGAAAGGCCAATGAACGCATTTAGACTGGTTTTCTTTGCCCGACTATTCACTTTAATAATATGATGTTGTGGAGTAAAAACACAAGCGTGAATGGATTAATGAAAAAAAATATGGTCTGGTACAGTAATGGGACTAATTCATGTACCACATGATACCGATAACGCTTGTGCGGGACTAGTATCTCCAGTGGTGATGGAGTCTAACTCTTTGTAATCTACCCGCTGAAATGATGTTATCCCCGCGATAATGTCATTTGACTCATTCCATCACCAATAGAAACAATAGTCCCCACACATCGGGTATCAAGTGGTACGTGAATGAGTCCCATTGCCTTTTAGGGATAGTTTTAGTTTGTTAGTGCATGCATCGATATTAATTGTAAAAAGTAAATGTTACAACATGTATTCATTTAAATGTAAATGGAATCAAAATGAGAATTTAGTCAGATACAAAAAGTTACCTTTTGGGGTAAATGCATGCATGACTGTGTATACTGTAAAAACTATAATCATGCGTAAAGACTGTGTTTATTATTATAATATACCTAAAAACATAAATTACAACAAGAAGGTCATTTTGGTTAAAAAAGTTAAGTACTGTATTAAAGAATTGTATGATAAATACTGAACAATATTGTTTGTAAATCTATTTTGTATTTTTTTTCACAGGTTGCATTGATCTACATGTGTACCAGGTTATTTGTGAATTGTTTCACAGATTTATCTCCCCTTGTATGTCACAGAGACATTACAAATGTCTAAGGTAAAAAAAATAACTTAAAAGTCTTAAAAATAACTTTATTGCTGGGCTTTATGTCAACATCTTTGAACGTTAACTATAAAGATCTCCCTATGCATATGGCTTTCCTTGGGGGGGGGGGACCCAAAAAATTTCACATATGGCAGGGAGTCATTTAAAACATTAGGAGGCTAAGCCAGGTTTCAGACTATACAATGTGTATACCAATTAATATGTTTTGACTTTTTCCACCTTTTCATCAATTTATTGCTTTAGTCTACAAAATGTACATTAATTTTTGTTTGTAATTTTCTCTAAAAGGAAACAAAACTCAGTATATCAGTAGAGAAGACTCTATATGTAAATCATTTAAGAAAAACAAATCTTTTCAAAGTGACATAGAGCATCTTACATGAGTGGCTATGTGATATGAAAATCAAACGAATTCAATAATTTGATATGCCACGAGCCTTTAGGTGAGTGGCATAAGAAATTTCTAATGAGTTTGATAAATTTCATATCACATAGTCACGACTGTAAAATTCGAGATCTATTCATCACATAACTTTTATTAATAAAAATATAAGTAACACTTTGAATTTCTTCTCTATATAAAACAGTTGAAATCTGGCTCAGATGTGGCGTTTCCGTCTACTGAGACAATCAACGACGTCATATATAAATTATGACTCCAAAGCTGACATGTGATGTCATTATAGTGATATTACACATGTGTCATACAATAGCTACGATATGACGTTATGACATGGCTGGATGAGCCAGTTAATGTGATAAAAAGTTCTTTGAATCTTTATTTTTACTGGACTTTACGATGTAGCAGGGCTTGACTGGGACTCAAATTGGTGTCCTTTCTGGTAGAGTATATGTCCAGCCTATTTCTTTGGTCTTATCGAGGTTTGAACCCTGCTTGTCGGGCACTGGCTTTTTACAATTCTCTCCTCTGTATGATCTGCGAAAAAATTGTATATCATCATACAATAGATAAATTAATTTATTTATATTTTTACTATTGCACAGAGTGAATTGTAGTCTATCATGCCCAACTTGGTAGTGTTCGTCAAGCCGCGACTTTTCTACATCCTTTACTCTATGAACTCATATTAACAATAGGCACTTGAGACTACGAAAAAGTAAGCTTTAGAAGTAGATAATGTATTCAGTTTTTATTGTAAAATAGAGATGTGTGTTTTAATATGGTAAAACAATATACTTGACTTGCATTTTAGCAATAATGGCCTGTGAGGATCATTAGAAAATTATGTTCTAATTCCTTTGCTAAACACCTGATCTAAATAACTAAAGGATTATGTTTACTCAACACCAAGAGAGAGGGTGGCTTTGAGGCTGCACCTCTGGCTTCATGCTATTGATAACCAGCCCCAAATGTGAATGTCGGGAGACTTTTTGCATATTAGAAAGTTCATTGCTCGCTGCCATCTGTACTGTTTTACTGTCTATAAACTTTCTCCCCAACTAAACATTGGGTTATACCACACACTGAATCACAACATTGAGTATCTTGTGAAATTTCAGTGTACATTATGATGTCATATCTACATGTGTATAATATTTTATGCTGAATTCTCTTGATTTTCAAGGCACCTATTTTATAGCGTCTGTTATGTGACGAGGTGAGGAGCATGTGCTGAATGGATATACTTACCTAATAAAGAGATCATCAAAGACAGTTCACTTGTTACGGTTTTGAGCAGGCAAAGTGATAATGACTTGGCATCGGGATGGCGTCACCATGCTGGTTACCTACCTTGCCATCGACCTTCACGATAAGATGATTCGGATGGAAGAAAACCGGTGTGCACGCAGTGAGCTGTTCGTCGTACTGGCAGACTTTGATGACTTTACAGACAAACTTTCAAATTAAGGGATTGAACTGTCCGTTCGTTATTCAGCAAAATCACAACTTGAGGAATGCACGTAAGTTTTTATCGGTTAATATTATTTCTGCATATTTCTAAGAAAACTATTCTGAAATCTTGCGTCATTCTTGAACGTTTAATGCCAAATACAATGTCATTAGTAAAATGATCAAAAAGTCCAATTTCTAAATGATGATAAAGGTCAATTTTTTTTTGATTAAGTAGGCTAGATTCATTCAGCCGTCTTTTGAATTATTGCGATTATTCATGTCATCAAGTTCAAGACACATTTCTGTCTTTAAATGTTGCGTGTCCGAGTATACATGACTATGAATCGCCTTATTCTATAGCAGAGGGGGAACATCTGAAATCTTGATATATAGTTGAACTGATTTACACATACTAGAGAACTGCCTGTGCCTTCATCTGTGTAGTGTGGCATAGCAAAGTGCCCTACTTTATCATAAGCATAAGCCCTGCTTTTGAAAAATTAGTACTTAATTTTTGAAGAAGAAAAAACAACCAACTACTTCGATTGAAGCAGCTACAACAACTGTTATAACTATTTCTGTTTTAAATGGCACTGTCTATGCTATAGCTATCCCATATATCATAATGCTGGGCATTGTCTTATATTTACCGGTATGTCATAATGACTCACTCGTGTTCCATACTCTGTATGTCCTAGGTCAGAGACTGGCATCAATAGTATGAATTCTGAAAATCAAAAGGTACTTAAAATTCTATTGAAATTAGAAGTTGCAGTATCGATAATTTGATAATATTGTAGTCAATCGACTTCCTTATTTATATTTATAAAGATTTTAGTGTGATATATTTGCTATTAATTCCAGCTGTAAGTGAGTTATAGCGTTTGAGCAGGTGACCTGGGATATACTAGCTAATGTCAGGTGTTTGATTTCAAATTTGTGTTTACTGCTTAATAATTTAGCTAGAGGTTTGACTATTAGAAATTTGTGTGGTAATTGGTGCTGACCCGTTAAGAAGCTGTCGAGAGGTTGGGTATATGTATTACTGTGAATAATTTGTTTAGTTTAATGTTAATAATTATAGCGGGGGACGAAGCGTGGAGGTATTAGAGGCAGGGTATATTTAGATAGTATGATAAGTCTTGTCATTTAACTGGTTTAAAATTATTTAGACGATGAGGACGCCCATTTGTATTGGCGTGATACTCGTATTCAGTGTGATTATGTAAATAGCGAGAGGGTAGGTATATGGTTAGTGAGATAATTTGTATTACTGTTTTATATTATGCGAGGAGTTGGGTAATATGTATTAGTGTGATTAATTTGTATATTACTGTTAAATTATATATTGCGATGAGGGCAAGGGATAGTATATGTGATTAAGTGTGTTTAATTCATGTATTTAATTGCCTTATTTATTATAGCGAAACTCGGGTATGTGTATTAGTGTCACTAATTTGTTATCTTAACTGTTGGTATTATAGCGATATGGTATGTATAGGTATTAGTGTGATAAGTTAAATTTACTGTTAATAGTATAGCGAGAGGAGTGAGGTATATGTGATTAAGTGTGGGATAATTTTAATCCGTATTTTCATGCTTATTAATTTATATGATCCGACGCATGCTGGTGGTTTATATTGTATTAGTGTGATTAATTTGTTCATATTACTCGTTCAATATCCTCTTAGCTATTAGGCAGTATATGAATTAGTGTGATGAATTTGCATTTACTGTTTAATATTTAGCGACGAACCCGCGATAATTATGTATTAGTTGTAGCTATTTTGGTGTTCTACTGCCTTCCAATTTTATAGCGAGACGAAGCAGTATTGTATTAGTGATAGATAATATGAATATTACTGTTAAAAGTGTTAGCGGTGGGAGGCGTATAAGGTATTCTTGTGTTTAATTTATGGCTCATAGCGATTCTGAGGGATAGACTGGCGGCATTTATGTATCTAGTTGTGGATACAATTGTGTTTACTGTTAATATTGGGTAGCGAAAGGGCGATGGTATATGGGTAGTGGTAATTTCGAGCTACTGTAAACGAGAGTAGCGGCAGCGGCAGGTATATGTCATAGTGTGTTACTTGCTTAACGTTTACTGTTTAAATATTATAGCGAGAACTATGGAAAGAGGACTGGGTTATATGTATTAGTGTGATTTAATATGGATATTTACTGGTTTGATTAATTTTAGCAGCAGCGCAGGAGACCGGGATATAATAGTCATTAGGCTGTGATAATTTGTTATTTTCTTGTTAATATTTTATACGCGACGAGCGGCCGGGCTATATGTTACATCTAGTGTCAGATTATTGTGTAATTTAGCTGTTATTACGAAATATCTGTCAAGAGCAGCGGAGGAATAAGTATTAGTGTGATAATATATCGTACTAAGTGTGATAATTTGTAGTATAATGATTAATTTTATCGACTATAGCGACGACGCCACATAGGGCTATATACTAGCTCTCACGTGTATGATGATTATATAATTTACATGTTAATAATAGTGAACTGGCCGAAGAGTGGAAACAGTAGTGTATATGTAGAATTTAGTGTGATAATTTACTGTTATATTTTTATAGCTGGAGGAGGGGATCGAGGGTATTTGTATTTGAAGTGTCGATAATTTAGACTTGTCTATATATTAAAGTTAGCACAGAGCGTTATCTTAGAAAGCGTAGCGACGCGGGACATTCCTGCGTATTTAGTTTCTAGTGTATGATAATTTGTATTTACTGTTAAAATTATTATATGAGATGTGGGTGGGTAGGGTATATGGATTAGATGTGATTAATTTACTGTTTAATTGTTCTATTAGCGAGTGACAGAGGCATACCGGGTATAGTGTAGTATTTGCTGCACGTTAAATTTGTACTTATTACTGTTAACTATGTTAGCTGAGCGAAATTCCGAGGACAAGGGTTATTTGTATGTAGTGTCGATAATTTTTTTATTTACTGTTAATATTGGGTCATAGAGCAGAGCGCCCGCCGGGTATATGATGATTTAGGGTGATAAATTAATATTTTACTGTTTAAATATTATAGCTAGAGAGGACCAATTAGAAGGGGCGGGTTTCTGTGTGATTAGTGGTGAATGAATTTACTGTTTAATACTTATATCTTTTGCCCGATCACGTGAGGCGTTTAGGCGGGAGAAGAGATAATTGAGTATTATTGCTACTAGCCTTGTGGCGTGGGTATATGTATTATGCTGTGATTATTTGTATATTCTCCTAATAGCTGAAGTGGAGCCGGGCAGGTATATGGTATTAGTAGAGATAATTGTAGTTTACTGTTTATATTTTATAGCAGTGAGTGGTAGCGAGGGTATAGGATATTAGTGTTGGTAATTTGTGTTTTAATCTGTTTATAATATTATTTTGAGGGGATATATGTATGTAGGCGTGATTATTTTGTTTTTAATGTTGAAATTTATAGTGAAGTGGGCGTGTATATGTACTAGTGTGGATGATATTACTAATGACTGGTATAGATTACATCGAGAGAGTGGGTTTATGCCTATTAGTTGTTGCTTAATTTGTATTTAACTGTGTAATATTTAAAGCGAGAGGGCAGGTGGTTGGCGTATATGATATTCAACTTAGGCATTCTGCCTTTGATAATTGTAAATTTATGCTTAATTATCTATAGCAGAGGAGGGACTCTTGGCGATCTATGTACTTGTGTGATGATTTATATATTAATCAAAAAAATGTTAAAATATATATAGCGAGAGGCAGAGGGAATGTTATTAGTGTGATAATATATGTATTAGTGCTGCTAATATTACTGTTATATTTCATTTAGCGGGATTACTGTGATAATCCGAAGGCTGCGGGGTTTTATGTAGCTTGTCGGCATGTAGTTTATAGTTAATGTGATATATTTATCTATACTTGCGAAAAGAAGGGAGGCGGGTTGTCAGCAGGGTATATAGTTATTTGTGTTGAATTAATTTGTACTTTAATCTGTTCAATTATGTTATAAGCGATCCGTCGAGGTCGCGGCGGGGTATATGAGTGTAAATCTATTAGTGCTGAGTAATTTCGTATTTACTGTCTAATATTAGTATGGCGGAACATTGAGCGACGGCGTATAATGTATTAGTGTGAAACATAATTTTGTATTTTACCTGTTTACAGTTTTATATGCGAAGAGGGCTGGATATGTACTAGTGTGATGATTTATATTACTGTTAATATTATAGCGAGATGGGCGGGTATATGTATTAGTGTGATAATTTACTGTTAATATTATAGCGAGAGGGGCGGGTATATGTATTAGTGTGTGATAATTTGTATTTACTGTTAATTATATTATAGCGAGAGGGCGGGTATATGTATTAGTGTGATAATTTGTATTTACTGTTAATATTATAGCGAGAGGGCGGGGAGGGTATATGTATTAGTGTGATGATAATTTACTGTTAATATATAGCTATATGTAATAGTGTGATAATTTGTAATTACTGTTAATATTATAGCGAGAGGGCGGGTATATTAGTGTGATAATTTAGTGCGAGAGGGCGGGTATATTAATGTGATGATTTATATTACTGTTAATATTATAGCGAGAGGGCGGGTATATGTATTAGTGTGATAATTTGTATTTACTGTTAATATTATAGCGAGAGGGCGGGTATATGTATTAGTGTGATAATTTGTATTTACTGTTAATATTATAGCGAGAGGGCGGGTATATGTATTAGTGTGATAATTTGTATTTACTGTTAATATTATAGCGAGAGGGCGGGTATATGTATTAGTGTGATAATTTGTATTTACTGTTAATATTATAGCGAGAGGGGCGGGTATATGTATTAGTGTGATAACTGTTAATATTATAGCGAGAGGGCGGGTATATGTATTACTGTGTGATAATTTGTGTTTACTGTTTTTATATAGCGAGAGGGCGGGTATATGTATTAGTGTGATAATTTGTATTTACTGTTAATAATATAGCGAGAGGGACAGAGTATATGTATTAGGGTATTTGTATGTATTTAGTGTGATAATTTATATGTATTAGTGTGATAATTTGTATTTACTGTTAATATTATAGCGAGAGGGAGGGGTATATGTATTAGTGTGATAATTTGTATTTACTGTTAATATTATAGTTAGAGGGCGGGTATATTATAAGCGTGAGCGGGTATATGTATTAGTGTGATAATTTGTATTTACTGTTAATATTATAGCGAGAGACGGGTGGTATATTACTAGTGTGAAAATTTTTACTGTTAATATTATAGCGAGAGGGCGGGTATATGTATTAGTGTGATAATTTGTATTTACTGTTAATATTATAGCGAGAGGAGGGCGGGTATAATTTGTATGTATTATGTGTGTGATAATTTTGTATTTACTGTTAATATTATAGCGAGAGGGCGGGTATAATGTGATAATTAGTGTGATAATTTGTGTGATTTTTACTGTTAATATTATAGCGAGAGGGCGGGTATATGTATTAGTGTGATAATTTTGTATTTACTGTTAATGTATTATATAATTTGTATTTACTGTTAATATTATAGCGAGAGGGCGGGTATATGGGTATTAGTGTGATTTACTGTTATAGCGCGAGAGGGCGCGGTATATGTATTAGTGTGATAATTTGTATTTACTGTTATATTATAGCGAGAGGACGGGTATATGTATTAGTGTGATAATTTGTATTTACTGTTAATTATTATAGCGAGAGAGAGGGGTACTAGTGTGATATTTACATATATTTACTGTTATATTATAGCGAGAGGGCGTGTATTAGTGTGATAATTTGTAATTTACTGTTAATATTATTTAGTTAATATTTATAGCGAGAGGGCGGGTATATGTATTAGTGTGATAATTTGTATTTACTGTTAATATTATAGCGAGAGGGGCGGGTATATGTATTAGTGTGATAATTTGTATTTACTGTTAATATTATAGCGAGAGGGGCGGGTATATGTATTAGTGTGATAATTTGAATTTACTGTTAATATTATAGCGAGAGGACGGGTATATGTATTAGTGTGATAATTTACTGTTAATATTATAGCGAGAGGGCGGGTATATGTATTAGTGTGATAATTTACTGTTAATTTAAAGCGAGAGAGTCGGTATAGTGATTTGTAATTTACTGTTAATTTATAGTATTTTTACTGTTAATATTATAGCGAGAGGGCGGGTATATGTATTAGTGTGTATTTATGTTAATATTAGCGAGAGGAGGGCGGGTATATGTATTAGTGTGATAATTTATTTACTGTTAATATAGCATAGCGAGAGGGCGGCGGGAGGGTCTATGGTGTATATGTATTAGTGTGATATTATTTGTATTAGTGTGATAATTTACTGTTAATATTATAGCGAGAGGAGGGCGGGTATATGTATTAGTGTGATAATTTATATTTACTGTTAATATTATAGCGAGAGGGCGGGTATATATGTATTAGTGTGATAATTTGTATTTACTGTTAATATTATAGCGAGAGGGCGGGTATATGTATTAGTGTGATAAGTATATTATTAGTGTGATAAATTGTATTTACTGTTAATATTATAGCGAGAGGGCGGGTATATGTATTAGTGTGTATAATTTACTGGTAATATTATTATAGCGAGAGGGCGGGTATATGTATTAGTGTGATAATTTGTATTTTACTGTTAATATTATAGCGAGAGGGGGGTATATGTATTAGTGTGATAATTTGTATTTACTGTTAATATTATAGCGAGAGGGCGGGTATATGTAGATTAGGTATATGTACTAGTATGATAGCGAGGGGCGGGTTAGTGTGATAATTTGTATTTACTGTTAATATTATAGCGAGAGGGTGATAATTTACGGGTATATGTATTAGTGTGATAATTTGTATTTACTGTTAATATTATAGCGAGAGGGCGGGTATATGTATTAGTGTGATAATTTGTATTTACTGTTAATATTATAGCGAGAGGGAGGGTATATGTATTAGTGTGATAATTTGTATTTACTGTTAATATTATAGTGAGAGGGCGGGTATATGTATTAGTGTGATAATTTGTATTTACTGTTAATATTATAGCGAGAGGGCGGGTATATGTATTAGTGTGATAATTTGTATTTACTGTTAATATTATAGCGAGAGGGCGGGTATATGTATTAGTGTGATAATTTACTGTTAATATTATAGCGAGAGGGCGGGTATATGTATTAGTGTGATAATTTGTATTTACTGTTAATATTATAGCGAGAGGACGGGTATATGTATTAGTGTGATAATTTGTATTTACTGTTAATATTATAGCGAGAGGACGGGTATATGTATTAGTGTGATAATTTGTATTTACTGTTAATATTATAGCGAGAGGACGGGTATATGTATTAGTGTGATAATTTGTATTTACTGTTAATATTATAGCGAGAGGGCGGGTATATGTATTAGTGTGATAATTTGTATTTACTGTTAATATTATAGCGAGAGGGCGGGTATATGTATTAGTGTGATAATTTGTATTTACTGTTAATATTATAGCGAGAGGGCGGGTATATGTATTAGTGTGATAATTTGTATTTACTGTTAATATTATAGCGAGAGGGCGGGGGTATATGTATTAGTGTGATATAATTTTTACTGTTAATATTATAGTGAGAGGGCGGGTTTAATGTTTTAATATTATAGCGAGAGGACGCGGGTATATGTATGTTAGTGTGATAATTTGGAGAGACGGGGTGCGGGTATATGTATTAGTGTGATAATTTGTATTTACTGTTAATATTATAGTGATATATGTTTACTGTGATAATATTTATAGCGAGAGGACGGGTATATGTATTAGTGTGATAAATTAATTTGTACTTTAATATTATATAGCGAGAGGGGGTATATGTATTAGTGTGATAATTTACTGGTTAATATTATAGTGAGGAGGGTGGGTATATGTATTAGTGTGATAATTTGTATTTACTGTTAATATTATAGCGAGAGGGCGGGTATATGTATTAGTGTGATAATTTGTATTTACTGTTAATATTATAGCGAGAGGGGATGTACGGGTATATGTATTAGGTATATGTTAATTTATAGTGTGATATATTAATTTACTGTTAATATTATAGCGAGAGGGCGGGTATATGTATATGTGATAATTTACTGTTAATTATTATAGCGAGAGGGGCGGGTATATGTATTAGTGTGATAATTTGTATTTACTGTTAATATTATAGCGAGAGGGCAGGTATATGTATTAGTGTGATAATTTGTATTTACTGTTAATATTATAGCGAGAGGGCGGGTATATGTATTAGTGTGATAATTTACATATTTACTGTTAATATTATAGCGAGAGGGCGGGTATATGTATTAGTGTGATAATTTACTGTTAATATTATAGCGAGAGGGCGGGTATGTATTAGTGTGATAATATGTGATTATTGTTAATATTATAGCGAGACGACGTTAATAGTGTATAGCGAATTATTATAGGAGAAGGACGGGTATATGTATTTTTAGTGTGATATAAAGCGAGAGGGCGGGTTTGTATTACTGTTAATTTATAGCGAAGGAGAGGGATGGGTATATGTATTAGTGTGATTAATTTACTGTTAATATTACGAGTTAATATGTATAGCTGAATATTAAAGCGAGAGGGCGGGTATATGTATTAGTGTGATAATTTGTATTTACTGTTAATATTATAGCGAGAGGGCGGGTATATGTATTAGTGTGATAATTTACTGTTAATATTATAGCGAGAGGGCGGGTATATGTATTAGTGTGATAATTTGTATTTACTGTTAATATTATAGCGAGAGGACGGGTATATGTATTAGTGTGATAATTTATTTACTGTTAATATTATAGCGAGAGGACGGGTATATGTATTAGTGTGATAATTTACTGTTAATATTATAGCGAGAGGGCGGGTATATGTATTAGTGTGATAATTTGTATTTACTGTTAAGATTATAGCGAGAGGGTGGGTATATGTATTAGTGTGATAATTTGAATTTACTGTTAATTTTATAGTGAGAGGGCGGGTATATGTATAAAATATTCTAAAATGAAAAAAAAAATGCATAATGGGTCTAGCATTTTATTTAGAATAGTCTAAATGTGTCTTTAATTCAGCAGTGAATGAATTAAGACAGCGTTGGTGTTTGTCTTGCTTGGCAGATCAAGTTAGCTTTCGCTGTAGCACAGTTAGTGTCCATCAACCACATTTATTCAAATAGAAGACTGTTGACCCATTTTTGAGGTCACAAAGGTCAAATATTTAATTAAAATATTGAAAATACCAGTATCATATTCACCGTAATAGAGGCCCGTCCCCCCCTCACCCCCCCCCTCTCCCTTCCCCCTATAAGCGTCCCTCCCTTTTCTGCAGAAAAGCGGAAGTTGTATAAACGCCCTTGTCCCATGGATTTAGCAATGTTTTTACAACATGTGATGCCTCTTACATTAGCATTGTATCCCATATTACATGATCTTTTACATGTGAATCACGACACAATGGATCTCAAGGGATAAAATGCATATATGCATGTGTACTGTTTTCACATTTAATGTACCATGAGTACAGAATAAATTTTAAAAAGAAAAATTGCTCCCAAATAAGTTCCATTTTTGTTCATTAATTCCCCCCTTTCCCCCACCCACTCCCCAGAAGTTACATTATTTAAATGCCACGGGCGCTAATTACGGCGAATACGGTAGTTATCTTTAGTCTGTAGTAACCACATTTTTAGGATAAGGGTAGCAGTTCAAGCCATGGAACAAAACACTGTATTTCTTTGGAACATTTAAGAAAAGGAGTTGATATACTAATTGGTGTAAGGACTTACTGCTTTCCCGAGTGTACATATTCTACTTAAAAGTACCAGACAGAGATATTTCACTATGGAAACTTATAGACAAACAATTGTTCTTATGGTCTAGTAGTGCCTTTTGCCAAGTATTTTACTACGTTTTCAAGACAGGGTTTGACACAGTTTTTTATTTGTCAACCAACAAATGGATTTAATTGATGAAAATGTTGCATATTTTCGTATACTAGGTTCAGTAATAGCAGCATAATGGAAAACCATATTTTGAGACAATATTTGACATTCGGACGACTCACAATAAAAGGTCATATTAGTTTTTAACACAGGAGCTGCTGCCCTAGGGTGTAACCAGAACTTTAAGGACGGTGCTGACTTTTTCCCTGGTGGTGTTCATTACTCAACCCGTGTTCTCCTTTTACTCTCGCTACCAACCACGATAGGAACATTGAAGAAAGGAAGTAAGTGGGTGTCATCCATATAATTGATGTGTTTCTAAGAATCGTTATGGCATTTAGCACATACCATCTAAAACCAAAGCAGGAATTTAATACTCATGATGAAACTCTTCATAGGAAAAACCGATTGTTCTCTATGGTCTAGTAACACCATTATTGCAATTTTTAGGTTTGAAGTCACAGATTTTTGTAACTTTTTTTACCCACACCTATAGAAACGTCTGCAGGGTTAAAATAAAATTACAGTATTTATCTGGGACAGTTAGGTTAACATAGAGGTCTCACGGAGATTGTGAACTCTATATACCAGCAGCTAAATGAGATTATTTCCACGAAACCTTCATTAAAACAAAATTACAGTATGGTAATCTCGGGACCCGTTAGTAACATAGAGGTCCTACAACTTTCACACAGTTATAATGTAACCAATTGTGACTAACATAGTGATGTCAATATAGGATAAAAAGGGTTAACTTAAAATTTTTATTTTCCAAAACTTAATTCCGTTACATATTGCATAAAAATTGTGAATCAATATCATGGTAAAGAAATTCATGATAAATTGCCACCTCTTAAAAATAATCAACAAAAAACAAATCTTTTGATTGCAAAGATAGAAATTTAAAACTATTCCTGATAATTTTAAGAAATCATACAATTGCAGTATCAAGATATTGGTAAATGCCGATACTTTATTCACTACTTACAGTTGTCACCTGTCCATCCCCTTAGAAACAGTAACGCCTTGAGACAGTGTTGGTAACACATTCTGAAACTATGTTTTGTAATTTTGTCTCATACACTGTACATTAAATCATTCTGCAAGTAGAAGCACCTTTAGATGTGGAGGCACTTCATGTCTGTCTTATAAAAATAGCATCCTCAATTCGTATTCATGAGAAATCACTGAAGTCTGTCCCTTGTATATATGCAGCATGAGGAAAAGATAATGGTATGTTAGATTGCAACAGCCCTCGCATAGCATGTGGGGCATTATCAACAATAATTTTTCATCAACTAATCATGATGATGTCTCCCCATGACTATAACTCGTCCTTTTTTGAGGACTCACTAAGAGTTTCTGCAAAAAGACAATACTTACATAGTATTTATAAAATATTGCCTGTTTAATGGCAAATGGACTATATATAATAAGGTAAGGCATTACGGTAAAAGTTTTGACATCGTACTAACATAAAATGTGTGAACTTCTTACAACTTCTTGCATAGGCCTTATCTATAGCTTTTACATTAGACCTAGACTATAATGCTATCTTTAATTTTTGAAATTGTTCAAGATAGGGTCCATACTTATGAACCTTGAATCCAAGTTTAAATATTGTACTTAAAAAAAGATGTTTGATTAAAAGTAGTTAGCAAATGGTATACTGAGTTTACTCTTCCTATGATCATAAAACCGATAGGTTAGTTTAGGGTCATCCTGAGCCCATAGGGTCATGATGAATCCTATAGATCATCAATGCAACCGTGTCCGTCAATGTGCTGCCGAAGCCGTCCTCCGTCCCGATATTTGTCTTGATAAAGTACTTTTTTCATTCAAACAGACTTCTTTCATCAATAACCAAAAGGCTCCATGTACTTATATTGCCTGTAGGTTGCTGGATTTTGGGGGAAGGGCTACCAAGTTTGTTCAAATGAATGACACTTAGACCTTTCGTGTCAAGGGTCACAGAGGTCAAATAGGCCAAAATCTTAAAACACTTGTGACTTCTTCTCAAAAACCAGAAAATGGAATAGGGTGTACTGATATTGGGCCCTGTAGGATGCTGGGATGAAGGGTGTAACCAAGTACTTCAAAATGAATGACGGTGATCTTCATTCAAGGTACACAAGGGTCAAAGAGGCTAAAATCATTTAAACAACTTCCTTCTTACAATAACTAAGAGGCCTTAGGGACCTGATATTAGGCCTGTATGCCGGTGCTGAAATGAAGGGCTACCAAGTCTGTTCAAATGAAATGACCTTGACCTTGATTCAAGGTCAAATAAAGGTTCAAAAAGGCTAAAATCCCTAAACGACAATCTTCTCAAAACTAAAGGCCCAGGGTACTGATATTGGGCCTGTAGGATGCTGGGATGAAGGGCTAACCCAAGTTTGTTCAAATAAATTACCATGACCTTCATTCAAGGTCACAGGGGTCAAATAGGCTAAAAATACTTATTTAAACAACTTCATGTGAATAACCTAAGAGGCCAGAGACCTGATATTAGGCTTGTAGGATGCCTGGGATTGAAGGGCTACCGAATTTCTGTTCAAATGAATGACCTTGACGTTTTATTCAAGGTCAAAGGTGTCAAAAGGCTAAAGTCAAACTTTAAACAACTTATTATGAACCAATTAAGAGGCCTAGAGACCCTGATATTAGGCCTGTAGGTAGATGGGAATAAGGGCTACCATATGTTTTGTTTCCAAATAAATGATCTTGAACTTCATTCAAGGTCATAGCGGGTCAAATAAGGCTAAAATCCTTTATTTACAGCTTCTTCTCAAAAACTCAAGAATGCCTCAGGTGTACTAGATATTAGGCCTGGTAGGCATGCTGGGATAGAAGGGCTACAAGTTAAATGACCTTGACCTTCATTCAAGGTCAAAGGGTCAAATAGCTAAAATCATTTAAACACTTCTTCTCTCATTGCAGAAGAGCGTAGATATTTGTAAGATTCATATATTGTATGAAGGGTCTACTTTGCCATGAGTATTGTTCAAATAAATGACTTTTTCCTCTATTCAAGGTCACAGGGTCAAAATAGGCTAAAATCCAAACAACTTCTTGTCAAATAACTAAGACGCCTAGAGACCTGACATAGGCCATGTGTAACATGCTGGGAAAAGGGCTTGTACCATTTTTTGTCTCTAATAGAACTGTACCTTGAATCCTTCAAGTAGAAAGGTCCTTCCTAGTTGGGAGTCAAAATAAGGCTAAAAATCTTTTAAAACGACTTCTTCTCAAAAACCAGAAGGCCCAGGGTACTGATATTGTCTGTAGGGGGCGATGGGGGGGGGGGGGGGGGGGGGGGGGGGGGGGGGGGGGGGGGGGGGGGGGGGGGGGGGGGGGGGGGGGGGGGGGGGGGGGGGGGGGGGGTTGGCTATGGGGATGAAGGGAACCAATTTTGTTCAAATAAATGACCTATGACGCATTATTCAAAGGTCAAATGGGTCAAAAGGCAAAAATCCTTTAAACAACTTCTTGTGACTAATTAAGATTGCCTAGATGTGACCTTATACTCTCAGGCCTTTTGAGGACCTGGGATTTTTGAAAAAGGGCTAATACCTTAGTTTATTTTGAAAAATATTGATACTTATTTTATCTTCATTCGAAATATAGTGTCAAATGGCTAAAAATCCTTTTAAACCAGCTTCTTTCTCAAAAACCATAATTGGCAGGGTACTGATATTGGGGCGCTGTGACACTGCTGGTGGATGAAAGGGCTACCAATGTTAAATGACCTTGACTTTCCTAATCAAGGTCACAGGTTGTCAAATAGGCTAAAATCATTTGCTAACGACTTCTTCTCAATAACATTTTGGCCTATGAGCCTACTATATTGGTACCTGTTAGGCTATGCTGTTCATGAAGGGGCTACCAAGGTTTGTTCAAATAGGGTATGACCTTGACCTTCATTCAAGTTCACGAGGGGTCAAATAGGCTAAAATCCTTAAAACAACTTCTTTGAATAACCAAGTTGGCCTAGAACCTGATATTAGGCATGTTTCATGCCTGGGATGAAGGGCTAACCAAGTTTGTTCAAATTAATGACCTTAGATCTTTTTGATTCAAGTCAAAGTTACAAAAAGTGCTAAAATCTTTAAGCGACTTCTTCTTCAAGAACCAAGAACTGGAAGGGGTACTGATATTGGGTCTGTATACCCAATTGACAGGGATGAAGGGCATACGCCAAGTTTGTTCAAATCAAATGACCTTGAGACTTTCCCTTCAAGGTCACCCGTAGGGGGTCAAATAGGCAAAAAATCCTTTAAACAACTTCTTGTGCACATAACTAAGAGGTCTAAGACCTGATATTGGGCATGTAGGATCTGGGATGAAGGGCTACCAGTTTGTTCAAAGTGAATGACCTTGCTCATTAAGTGTCAAAGGTCACGAAAGGCTAACATCTTTAAACGACTTCTTCAAGAACCAGAAGGCCAGAAGGTACTGCCATATTGGGCTGTGACATGCTGGTCATGAAGGGCTACCAAGTTTGTTCAAAATAAGTGACCTTAATTTTACATTCAAGAGACAAAGGGGTCAAAAAGGCTAAAATCTCTAAAACTGACTTCTTCCTCAAGAGAACCAGATAAAATCCTGAGGGTCATCCTCTGATGATTGGGGCCTGAAGGATGCAGGGCTGAAGGGCTACCAAGTTTGTTCAGATAAATGACCTTGAGCTGTCATTCAAGGTCACAGGGTGTCCTCAAGATAGGCTAAAATGATCCTTTAAACAATTCTTACCATACCTAAGAGGTTAGAGACCCAGGATATTAAGCCTGTTCTCGCCCTGTTGAAAAAAGGGCTGACCAAGTTTGTTCAAATGAGTCTTGACCTTGATTTATCCATAGAAGTTTCATAGTGGTCCAAATAGGCCTAAAATCCCTTTAAACGACTGGTTGTAACTTCTACTAATAGTCAATGACCGGTAGTAGGCACATGGTTCATAAAATTCTTGCTACAGCATTAGTGTATAGGGTTACCAGTAGGCATACTGGAGATCAGTTTTTTAATTTGGTTGTCCTGATACAGGAATTTCCTCACACCTCGGACATTAAAATGTCACAATGATACTCGATCATCAGGTTTTTTGAATAAGTTGATCTGTCTGGTACCATTAGTCAAATTGTTGTAAAAATTGGATTTCGCCATTCATGTGACAAGTCCTACGGCAATGTGAACTTCAATCTTGAACCGTAAGTCACACCATGCGTCAGGGCTAGTCATATTATCTTAGAACATATGTGCATTCAGGTGATTTACTATGCATAGTTTTGGTTGTTGTTATTTTTAATTTATGAAACAGTATGTACCGATTGATCATCGTTTTGTCTTCTGATATACAACACTTAAAATAGTTTATATAATTCGGAATGACTGAGAAATCGAAGAAGCGCAGATGTAATGGTTTAATAATACTAATCCGCTTTGGAACCAGGAGGTGAGGCCGATGAAGGGATATTTTGTAAAACATTCGGAAACGCGTATATATAAGAAGGGTATTTGTTATATCTTAGAGGCGCTAGAAAAAAAATCTATATTACCTTTAAGTGATCGAAGATCCCGGGTTTATCCTCAGATCTCCGTCTCTGGCATAAGATTTTGTATACATCCCAACCTCGGCTAAACGCCTCGGTTGGGATAAAGTTATAAAATCTCTAGCCCTCAACCTGAGATAAACCCGATCTTTGATTCACTTAACAGGTTAACAGATTTTTATGTAATCCACAGTTTTTAACTGGTGTGAGATTTTTCTATCATCACCCTATTGGTAAGGCGGCTAGAAACTTATTTTTCTTTCATAAAATGTGTCTTCACAATGTTTTATTATGATTTCGACTCGAAAAAACCCGGGAGATTTTCCATATTCCGGACATCATTATATGGCTTGAATGATATATCTATTATGCATTTAGAAGGTTTTAATGCACACAAAATACGATTCGATAAAACTGTAGATTACCATGCACGAGTTTCCTAATTACTTTAATCGTTAATCAACTTGAACATTTATGAATCGTTACAAGTTTACCGATGCCGGTGAGAAATGTGACAATAGGCCTGTCGACCACTCATACATATTTGATATAAGTACAGATGAAATGAAAGTATCCATTGGATAACAAACTTACCTATTGAAATCTGCCAGTAACGACAGAAGGTAGTCCCTATCCATCATATCGGTGTCTCGTTGTGTTACCATCAAGTCAGAAAATGCGTAAAACACCCTACACGGTCAAAAATTTGTTTAAGATCCTCATGACGTCATAGTTCGTTTTAAATGGCTTCATATATGACTAAAAGACTGCAGAAAAGTTTTTCATCATGAACGGCATACTCCAGACGGTGGGATGGGGGATTAATCCATCCCTTCTCACAAATCATTCAACACTGTAATGTAGAGCATTACAGGTTTTCGCTCTTGCCAATTCATCAAATGGCGACACCACGTGCAACAGGAGCAAGCAACTCGCCATTTCAAGCAATGTTATCCTGGTCATGCATGGTCGAGTCATTTATACGATCATGCTAATTTGGTAGAGATAAGCTATCCCAATAATCTGGGAGACGAATGTCAGGCGGTTTCGACCTTTAGGGTCCAAAAGACGAGCGGGAGGCCATCAGTACCTAGTCTAATATCCTTCCGCGAGACATTACAAGCGCATTATTGGCTCAGAAGCTTTCCCCGATTGCACTATGTGATTGTACCCAATAATACGGCCTTGTCTTATAATTACTACTCAAGCGTGGTGTTGGTGATATATATATAAACTTGTAGCAAAGGAAGTCATGCATAATATATGTCGTTAGAAATACAGCGCTACGAGCTATGGCTACCACGGTTCATTGGCTTGTATTCAGAGGCAATGTTGACGGAGTATGTCTTTATCCACAAGGGACCTACCTATATATAAACATTATTTAGTATGGTACCGTTAGGACGTCACTTTATGGACAGTGTGACGTCATTGATCGTTAGGTATAAATTAATGCACGACATAGTGGTAATGCACCAGTGGATTTTATTTTAAACATGACAACGGAAAATTATTGTTAACATATTATGTCGTTTAAGATAGTCGTTATAGTCGATAGTCTGATAATGTTTCTATAAGCGAAATACAAAAGACTTGACAAATGTTTATGGGAAGCAATTTCATTAAAATAAGAAATCCATGTATATTTGACGTAGAGATGTGATAAAACCCCCTTATGTTTTACATAACGCCAATTCGGTTACTCTGATTTAGGTATATAATCATTTGAAGCAGCAATTCCTTACCCAAATCCAGCTCACCTTTGTTTATCATTGGTGTATATCATCATACACTATTCATACCTTCATTACCATACTACTCAGTTGAAACGATACATGCATAACTAAAAGCCTGGTCACGATATTAAAGCGGTCAGTTCACTTCTCGTGCCCACGTGATGCATAAGTAACTAATCAACACTTAATAACATATCAAAATATCACGCGCGGCGTATTGTTTGTCCAGACACAATTTCTCGCTATATATCGCGTTGCAATCACCTTCAATTGAACTTGAAACATAGCATATTCGAGTAAACCGGACAATTTATCTTTATGGAAATGTTAGTTTAGCCATAATGACGCCCTCCTGGTTCAGTGTATTCGTATGCACTATGCTTCAGTGGAAGCTCTATAAAATGGGCAAGAGTTCCACAATTGCAAAGAGACAAGAATATGCTGCAGCCTCCTAAAATAACCTGAGTGCAAATGACATGACATCATATCCATACGTTAGATAATGTCAATAAATGTTATCTTGTATGTATTTATATTGAATTAAAGGGACAATTCAGTCTAAGAGAACATTAAAATTTGTACATATATCGGAAAAAACCAGTTCTAATGGGAATTAGATCAGTCGATTTTACTGTGATATGCCTGAAAAGCCGATGGTGGTGATATGTGTGTGAAATGTTCAAACTCGCTCGCTGTCGCCATTACACATTGTGGTCGAACTTCTTGTATGCCGAACCCTGTCCCTTGCTCGTAGAGTAATGTAACTTTTGTCTAGAACTGCTCAAATCGCTCTGCCAATAGTGTGTTTAACTTATTAGGTGAATTATCTTGCCTAAAAATCTTTCATCACCTTGTCAGTGGTTATGTAGTTCATTTGTTTAACGTGCGTGACTTTGGCTCGGGTATAGGTACAGCGTCCATATTCTACCTGCTTTATCGTATTGATCAACGATTTGATATTTCAACGATATCAATTAAAATACTTAACAATGTCGTGGAATTTGTCAATGTTTTACATTATGTAGAACAATTCATTTATGCTATATTTTGCTTCTTGGTTATGTAAAAGAATTAGCCTGAATGAATTGTCCCTTTAATGTATTTTAAAATATCTAGCAATCAAGTAATCCACTCATGCAACAAGTCTATTAAAACAAAAGGCATTGCTACGTTTTCTAGTGAACTTATCAAGAAACATGCTCATTCTGACCTCAAGACGACCGCTGAACTCGTCAACAGTTTCATTTTGTAGCTAATTGATCTACGGAAAAGAACCCAAACTATGTTGTCAAAATATAATTATATCCATTACGGCCTAAATGAACTAAAGTGATCTCCTCAGCAAATAAACAAAACAAATGATAAGAAAGCTAGTTATATAGTCGACCCCCATCCAAAGTCCGACTGATGAAGATTCCATTTCAATGTAAGTCACGACAAGCATCAGCAAATAAACTAAGACTTTCTCTGCTTGGCATCAACCTTAATGAAGAGATAATGAACTATCTAGTCAATCTCGGATCACATCCCAACGGGTAAGTTGTCGAGACCTTAATCTCAAGACTGATTCTAACATACTTAATCAAATCGGTAGAAATGAAATCAATACCCATTATAAAATACGCTTGTCTGTCATTATGAATGAAGTTTGATGCATTATTCTTTTATCAGATATAATGATTAACATTTATGCTGTAATGTATTGTCACACATGACAGTGTATTTCTTCTTTCATTACCACTAATTTAATGTTTATAACTTACATTTCCTTACCTTTTTGCATTAAGTTTCACCAGGATGAAAGACAATATCCGAAAAATGGATATGTATATAGTATATACTTTAAAATGACATCATCATCAATTTAGTTAAATCGTAGGGCATATTATCTTAAATCAAAATCGTTGTTTTATTTCTTCAGGGTTGAAGCTACATACATGTAAATAACATATATCAGAAGATAAAATCATTTCATAACTAAAGGCTAATGTCGAACGTACATTTATTTCTTTTGTATATTTAATTACTGGACTGTTACTCAAGGGAATATGAAGATCGATAAACATATTAAAGGTTTTGATGACATATGCCTTAGCTGCATTTGATCACGTATACATGGCTGACATATACGTATATCATCGTTAATTTTTAAGTTGATAAAGCTACATGTAGAATACCACTGATGACAACATCGAAACTTGTACAGCATAATCTCACTTCATATCTTATAAGAAAGTCAACTTAAAATCATGCCTGTGGTGACATCTTCATAAAAGGCATGTGTTTTAGATAAATTATTTTAAGGAAATGAAAATTTTCTTTAGAAATAAAATTGAGTGATTTTGGTATACAATTGGATCATGCTCAAGACAGAGCCAGGCATTAGTGATTGTAAAAGGCGGCTAAATTTGGAATATAATTTTCTCTATTTTTGTTAATATCTTTCTTTTTCCTAACGTCTTATTTATCTTTTCCATTGCCTAGAAACACGATAGTCGTTTGAAAAGAAGTATCAGGTCCTACACTTGTACCTAACATTCAGCATACCAAGAGTGGGACACCCATTATGGCCATGTGACGTAAGCTGTTCGATCGGCAGTATGATTTAGTGACATAACACTTTATCGACTATTATAAAAGACGATACACAGACATACCGCAATCTCTCAAAACCCATGCAGACTCCATATATCGTACAGGGAAGGTCGTCCTGCAATGACTTTAACTGTTAAGAGGATGTTAAGCTAAAATAACCAAGCCACCAACATACTCTATGTATTCTGATCCGTAGCATTTGCATCTATACTCTCTTAACGTATCACTAAGTTTAGACTGCATGTGAACAAAACGTGTTTTCTATCATTAAAGTCCTATCAACAGCCAGAGTCATGTAAGGTTGACCTCCCATATGTGCGATGCGTTGTGTATATGAAGTGTGTGGTGTGCGTTTTGGGAGGCTGCGGCATATGCGTGTTGTGTCTTGTATAGTTCAACAGTTGCCTTTATAGTGCTAGATCACTGACACACGCCACCGAAGACACCAAGCAACACACCCAACCCGGTCACATTATACTGACAACGGGCGAACCAGTCGTCCCACTCCCGGTATGCTAAGCAGGAACAGAAACTACCTCTTTTACAGACCATAGTGTGTCTGGGCCAGAGGACAGAACCCAGAGCTTACCTTACAGGGGAGAGCCGAAACTAAGTGTACAATATAGAATTATTAATTTTTTGAAGAAACGAACAAGAACTTTAGTACACACTCATTTCTTAATTCAGTTGCTTACGAAATGAGTTTACTTAAGGTACGAATTTGATATCCAATCTACTCCAATATTCAATATTAACTTCTGTAATTAGCAACGTGAATAATGAAACTAAAACAAAAAACATTATCTAACTACATAACCGATCAAATGAGTATTATGGTATACACACACCAGTTTTGATATTCTCGAAAGACAATCATATTGCCGTGGTTCTTTGGAGTTGCAATGACATTAGCAGAAGTTGCTATAGGGTTAATACATCGCCTTCGCTTGGATGGAGGAGAAAATGTACGAACGGAAGTATCAACAACCTTTCACCTCTTCTAATGACCGGACACATAGCTGAAGGCCCCCCTCCCCCCCCCCCCCCTAAAAGAAGCATGCCATCTCCTGAACAGAAATAATCTTCATGTTACCTTGGGCTGTCTACACTAGTTAACATGGAACCGCTCCCACTCATTATATCACAAACCGATAATCATTGGTCGGTATTGAAGATCATCATTCGCTCATTCTGTTCACTCATCGCGGTAAATGTGACACAATCCTATCTCTTCAGCAAATTTAGTTTTCATCAAAAATAAAATAGACGAAACGTGTTAGATTAAATTGCAAGAAAATGACACGAAGAGCAAAGCAGTGCCAACTAACCGTAGGGCCTTATACAGTTAAATGAAATATCGTGTATGTACTCGACAATAGTTAATAGTTATGTAAGAAAAGCCTGCAGCAAAACGTCTGGTTCAAACGATTGCCAAATAGCTTCTTGATGAAAAACTAAGAGCGGTTTTATTAGAAATACAATATTACCGTTTCATTATTCAGATGCCAAAGGAAATATTTTGCTTTTGAAGTTTCTTTTTTTATCTGTTCCAACTTGACATAGCCTCGACTTGCTATTATAAGGATCGAAAAAAGGTCTCACGACAAACATATCTAGATCTTTATTAACGACCATACCTAGAGTCAGCAGCGTTACTCTATAACACTGAATGTTCGTGCGACAAGGATGAAGACTTGAAGAATTGTATATTCAGTAACTTGCTGACTATTATTCGAACCTCACTTTGTTTTAATCCTGCTTTTATTCCCTTTCTTGTTCTTTAATTCCTTTTCTGCCTTTCTTTCCTTTCTTTCGTTCGTTCTTTCTTTCTTTCTTTCTTTCTTTCTTTCTTTCTTTCTTATTTCTGCTTTTGTTTTAGTTGTGTTGCTTGTAATTATTTTTCAATAACTGCAGTCTATCACTATCGCATTCATACAAGATGGAGCATGATAATCATAATAGGATCAAGGTTTATCAGGATATTGCATATTCGTGCATTAACTATGATTAATGTTTTGTCA
Source organism: Argopecten irradians (assembly GCF_041381155.1). Lineage (NCBI taxonomy): Eukaryota > Metazoa > Mollusca > Bivalvia > Pectinida > Pectinidae > Argopecten > Argopecten irradians. The sequence continues at coordinate 20,233,707 of NC_091143.1, read as the reverse complement.
TACAGTACACATGCTTCCATTATCGCCGACCTGAGAGGGTAGGGAATATGTTATCCCTTTCTGATTATGGTAACGAGCGATGCTATTGACGCCCTTAATTAAGACCAGTAATGATTACACATCTAGTCCCTCTGGGAGACAGTATCAGTTACAGTGACTGTGGTATGACATTAATGCATTATTTACATCATGTGTTATGTGAGCCGTATACACGTACGTTAACATGTGATCCACAGCTACCAAAGGAATCCAAAGGACGAGAATTGCACTGCAGAAATGTGACTGGTTATCGTAATTCTTTTATCATTCATCTTGGAATCGCTTAAAAATTTACTTACCAAGTACAAAATGGAAGTTATTGTACATATGCCTGCATATATTGAGAATATAATGAATTACAATTTAGGGAGCTGATCATTTTCACCGATTAGCTTGACCAGAATATCGATAGCATATTCATATCTATCGGGCCATGTATTTATACTCGGCATCTGTTAACAGTCAGTAGGTAAAACATCTGAGTATACGCAGCTAACAACTGCCTATGCTCGCCTCAGAAGCCACTTAATTCAGATTATATCCTGCAGTTAATTAAAAGTACATGTATATTGTTTATACTCATTGCTTACTTAAGATAGAAAGATGATACCTTTATAAGTCAAATAGTATGTCGTCAATATAACCTTTCGATCGGATTGATACGAAAATAGATGGATTGTTGTCATTTTCCTTTAAGCAATGTTTGGTGCAAAATAGATAAGATAACGTCATAGGTTCGTCGTGTCCATGTGTAAAATAACATCACAGTACAAGTGTGTCATGATTTAGTTTGACTGCCAAATATGTGTATGGATGAATTATAATGACAATGTACTCAATACTATCTGTGAGAGTTATATGAAAATATACATATAACCATCACTTTTAGAGTTTATGGTGTGTCTCGGCAAGCAAGGGAATGTATGTATTACCAAATGCATTACTCACAGGACGAGCGCTCATTGTCCGTTATAGGAATTCGAAGTGAAAATCATGCACGAATTGAGAATAATGTAACGTTTTATTCAAAACTGAAAATATTAAGCTATGGAAAATTGGTGCAAGAGCTCTTCTGCGAAAGGTTAAAAATATTATTAATTTGCATTTTATTTCTGTTTCGAATGTGGTGTTTTTGAAAAATTCAAAGATTTGATTTTCCTATTTCATTTTCTGTATCAGAATCATAAATTTTGTTTTGGATACGTCGATGTTTTTTCTATCAATAGAAATTCTGTTTGGAGGTCTATAACCGGCATAATACGTTTTATTGCCGCACTTTCCACATATTTCGCACAGTATAATACTCGTATATAGATGGTAGTACACATTTGCTTGTGTTTATCTATGACCAATGACAATCATTATCAGACATCCGTGTCATTGGCCGGTCAGCATCTGTGACGAATATCACTCAAGACAAGTTTCCGGAAGTTATGGGGTTCGTCCTTATGAATAAACAAATATTCTTCAAGATGTGAAAAATACACTGAATATACGCCTCGGGTCTGGTTAATACGTTGTGTATTGTATGCTTCAGATAAGGGTACAAAATGGCTTCAGAGATTTTTAATCAATATTGTATGTGGTGTATGATCATAGTTACATTGTCTTAAACTGAGAAACACGTTACAGGGACTAATTATACAATAGTATACTGGAATCCTTGACACCAAATTACAGTACCCGTATAAAGAGCCTCTACCTTCATATGGCTCAAAGTGTTGGCAAACTGACTTGGGCGTATGCATGTGACATTGCAGCTTGCAAACCAATGCAAACGTTTCCAAGCGTACCCTATTATAAATGGACCGAATACGGTCTCAAACAAAAGCGTCCAAAAAGTCGAAAAGCGAACACAGACGGTGGAATGACTTGTACTCCAAGGTTACTGTAACGGAAGGATCTACAGAAGGACGAAGAGGGTTATCCAGAGGAAACAAAGGAATAGAACCATTTGATTAAAAATGATGGAAGTCAACTGGGTAGACTAGTTAAGAGCTGGGAGTAGCCCAAGGCAAAAATCAAAACACTTCCACTACTCATACACCCACCAAATATTTATCAGTGATAAACCCAAATTGTGTTGTAGAAAATTGAATAATCTCAACAGGGAATACTCACCACTTCATGAAATCTTCATATATTTCTGTGTCTAAATCCATGTCCAGAATCCAGTTATAAGAAGTACTTACAGATGTCCTTTAATCATGAAATCCTCACAGGATACACAACTGATTACGTATCATTATTTAAAGATAATACATCCTTTTCGGTAGTTAATAAACGACTCACGCTGTTGTACACATCGTGGACGTAGTGGGTCGAGTCTGATCATTGATAATGGGGATACTTTACAATTAACATATGAACTGGTATTTTAATGAGCTGTCACGAAATATGAGCCTTTCGCTATCAAAAGTGCTTAAATAAAGAGGTCAATGGAAGAGATAGCCGCCTGATCGTCACGCACAACAACTTTACACTGACCATAGGCGATAACTATTGTCTACACATGTAGAGTTGGCCTATCATCATAACACGTTATCAGTATATTCCCTTTAGACTGACCACTGAGTATCCCTCGAAATTTAGAAATGTCACGGGTGTCGGGTAACAATCAACCAGAGGCGCATATTCCATGTGTTGATATCACTAACTAAAAGTCAAGGCTGACCCAACATGTGCAAACCTAATACTACGGCACGGTGATATGTTAACCAAAAGAAACAGGTATTAAATAGGTATTGGTCACCAGTGTGTTATCACTCTAACTAATCCAACAACACTTTACATAAACTGGGTGGTCAGTCTGACTAAATGTTAGTTCGGCCACTCAAAAACTGACCTCGCAAATAATCTGATAAATACACATGAAATATTTAAACGCAAATCAGTGTGAAACACTTAACCTTATGTCCGCCTTAGTGGCCGGTGGTGTCTAATTGTCATTGTCAAGCCTTTTCCTTTTACAATTGTGGATTATCGAAGCCATCGTGATACATGCAAACCGCCTTGGGACATTTGTTCATAAGGTTTACGATAAATGTCATATAACTATTAAACGAATTCAATAACAATGTCCATTTTCAAGCATTTTTTTTTAAATTTGTTAATCTGACGAAGATCAAGGGATCAGTTGATCCCCTACTCACCCACCGAGTACAAATTCGTTGCATAAATATGTACAATTTGTTGTTACCCAATATATCGCGGTCATATTGAAATCACTATTAATACCCTAAAACGATGCATTAACACCATAAAAACTTTAATCCTTGTAGGACTCGGTTAAAAGTTTAAGTGTTATCCTTCGTATAATCAATTACTAAAGTACAGTATACCCATATATAAGTATAAAAGCACACTTTGTGTTCCATTAGGCCAACACGTACAGCTATCGTCACATAAATCAGGATTCGAATCAAGAACCTATTGATATATCAAATAATTTTTACATTGTTAATGCATCATCATAATTCAATATTTTTATTTCGTGAACATAGTAGTTTATAAATGCATGTAAAGATTACAAAAATAAATAAATTAATAAATAAACAAACAAACTACCATAAACAACCCAGTTATCTTCGCTTACCACTGGCACATTTGAAAATATGCCTATAAACATAGACTAGGTCGTAGTAGAAATAAACGAAAGCATACTTTGAACACGACTTACATCATAAAGACAAGGCCGGCATGCAATAAGATAGAAGTAATCTAATGATCAAACTTCACTAGATGTCCATTAGTATTTCATAGTTTCCTTAGTGATGACAATGGAAGGAGAACGTTATATTCCCTTACCCACCACGAAGGAAAACATCTTGGCACCAACTTCATTTGTGCCATTATATAACTTATTTCGTGTAATAAAAATAAACATAACAGGTAATTACTTTACTCCATATCAACAAAAAAACCACCCAGATGTATTCATCATTAACATCACAAATGTTACATACCTTGGTTCTTCATACGTAAAAAAGTTTAAATGGAACAACAATGGCACAGTTGGGTATCATTAACACTAAAAGTACATGTTCTCCGCCAACAATCTTGTCAGGGAAAATCATCGTCCGGTGTGAAAGCTAATTCATTAAAGGTAAAAAAGGCTTTCCGTAATAATACCCATTTCCAGTGAATACTTTGAATGACGTATCCCTTGCGTCATCACATCGCAAAATACATTAATGAGAATTCACTCGAAGATTAATCCCAATCACCTATTGTCTCTGGGGTATCAAAATGGCGATCACAACCACCAAGGAATCCTGTCTTTAGCCACACAAATCTGATCGGTACTACCGTTAATTTAACAATCGACAGAATGCTAACCACCTTTTTACTTTTACGAGTTGAAGAAAAACAAACTCCATCCAATAACTGATGCCCAGAGGTACTGTATGGTAATGATTGAAGGATTCGGAGATGAAACAGTACGCGATCCAATCTCATCCAAACGTCCCAGCCGACACGAGGTGGATACTTTAACATATCACAAAGGTTCAATCTAGCTACATGACGGTAATCAAATAGTAATCTCACTTTAGAAGTAACATTGTCACAAAGTAATATACATTTAAGTGCACATCTCGCTTTGTGAGGTTAGCATTATACAACCCATTGTAGTACATACCACAGAAAATTCCAAGAGGTTGACAACAGAACAAGTAGCCGACATACACCAAACAGGAGCTCGGAACAGTCCCGTTAACCGACTAAGGACTAACACGCCAACTAACAAAGACATTACATGTTATACAAACAAAGGGAATGGGCTTTGTAGGGGCTCGGGCCTGCAGCTGATTAGTATATTAGGCTGATTAAATCTCTAAAGGAACAGAGACCGAAAACTCGAGTCACTGCGTCCCTTGTTTAGGACTCCTGTTCAAAGACTTTCAATATTGCGTTTTTATATCAATATTATGCAAATACGTGTCTGTGACCAGCATCATGTTAAGAGTCAGTAATTGTACATTATGCAATGGCATTACTCAAAAGCTGCAAAATGTAAGGCATGTTTCGTTCTTATCCATATAATTGGGTAGATTATTACCGTGTTGTTATCACATTAAAAAAATGTGTGGGTGCAAACTGCCGTTAGAAAGTAAGAATGCATGCGTTAAATGACAAGCTTTTTGGTTAAATACACTGATAGTTATATCATATTTGTACCAGCTATCGCAGTCAGGTATGGTGGCTATTCGTTCAACATGTTGCAAAACATACTTAACTTGTGTAGTTATTTGGTTTTTTGTTGTTGATGTGTTATATTTTTTCATCGATTTATTTTTGACCCGTTAAACCATCGATATTGTGTAGCGACCACGTGCGTTCTTTAGTGTTGACAGAAATTTAACACTAGCGATTGGCAGATATTAAAGCAGACCGGACATGTGTTACTGTGGCAGATCACTTATACCACTTCATCAGTTACCAATGCTAGATATATGTACAGATAGGCGGGCGATAATCTGCTCCAGCCGCTTCTTGACTACCTGTTATAATTATCTGTAGAGCAACGTAAATAATGTGATGTCAATAAATACATGTATCCGAAACGAACTTCTGAGTTACTTCTATTTGATCAGCTTCAATTGACTCTGAAAAAACATATGCGTGTTAAACGATGCACATAAATATTGAGATTTCTGTGATGATATTTGGTGCATTTTGATATGTAATAGACACTTACCACTCATAGCACTTCTATAACAAGCCGTAATAAGTATCCTTAAAAAGAGAGGCAGATTTAGAGAAGGTTTATTGAAAACGATAGCAATTGAAAATAGAATTGGCCGGTGTCCTCATCTATGCATAAAATTTTAATGAAAAGATGATTAATTTATTATATTGTTTAATTATATCGTGAAAATATCAGTTTTCGAAGAAGTAGCCAAACTGAACCGGAAATTAGATAATTTTGAAAAAAGATTGAAAATCATATTTTGTTCACCTTTTCAACGCGATGAAATGGTTCTAGGACAAGGTTGTGGAAGTCATAAGTTTGTGTGCCAAGTTGAACGTCCGGTCTCTCTTAGCTAAATATGCAACGGCATATGGAATTACAAAGGACCTGTATATGTATAATTTATAACAAATCATATGAAATGCCGTATGGATTGTCGTTGCTTTTGATTATTAATAATTTCATTTGATTAACCGGAGTTATTTCCCTTACATTGAGAAAATCATAGTGTTCGCTGAACGTCGCAACACATTGTCGTACTAGGCCTAGCCCGCGTGGTAATGTTTATACATGATATAGGCCATGGGCTAGGAGGATCCCACATGCACCCCCCCCCCCCCCAAACCTCCTCTAATAGAATTAACCGATAACATGGGAATCTTTAGAATAGATAAATAGCATGATGTTTGATGTGAACTATAAATACATACAATATAATAATTTATAATCTAAGAATGTGAAGTTAAATTTTTAAATTCTATTAGATCGGACAACATTTCGATATGCAAATACTGAGGACGCCTGACTAATACGCCTGTCCGGAATATAATGTTCAGTCAGTTTACTCATGCGAGTTTCATCACCACGATACTTTGTTAAGGGCACATTTGAACCAAAATGGCGGCAAATGTAGTGCTTGTACACAGGTGGAAAATTACATATTATGACAGAACACTTAAAATCAACTATCAAAACATATTGTATCAAATATAATCGTTAAATATGCACGAAAATTGAATTTAGACACTTCACAAGGAAATGACATGTAAATTATGGCATCAAATGGAGCTGTCTTAGTTCCATTATCGAGCAAGTATTACCGACAATGACCTTTACTCGGAGATTGGTATTCTCTGCCTCTAAGTGTCACCGCCATGACGGAATTTTTCGCGGTCACATGACCAAATCAACGTTTTCTAGCTCCTACCCAATCGGAACACCTCGCCCACTTCTTCGAACATAGGCTAGTTTCGTAGAAAATGACGAGGTGATCCGATTGGCTCCTACCCAGAAATGTCTGCTTCTTAGAGTTTCAAACTACTAAAGGAGACCTTCGGAAACCCAGCGTCTAAACTTGGGTAGACGACGAATAACTAGGGGAAGATAATCTAGTGTTAAACTTTCCCTATGTAAAGTGATATAACTTAATATTAAAATGAGTCAATTGATCTGTTTAACGCCTGCCCAGTTAGTGTTTACAGGAAGTTTGTACGTGGTCTCTGCGTGATAGTACCAACTCGACTCGGTACGTCCAATTAATAAGTCAGATCGCCCCACTCCTGATTGATTACATGATGCGGCTCACGTCCTTTCTCTACTTATACTATAACGACTGATCCTAGAACAGTGTCGTTCCTCAAATTCTGACAGCTATTTTAGACCGGTGTATCTCAACTAGGGGCGGAACACAAGGCCTCCTTATGCTAAGTTTACACTATGTTCCCGGCGGCCACGGCAGCCCCGTTTCAGGCCATCGTGGACAAAACGTGGTGACCGCGAGACAACGTGAGACAACGCAGAAGGACGTGATAGACAAACGTGAGCGGCCGTGATTACCGGGGATGCCGTGCCAGATTTTTAGACTGTCAAAAAATTTGCCACGGCAGTCACGGTACAGATGGTGAACGCCACAGGACGTAATAAAACGGGATTGACGTAACAAAACGTGACAGTGCGTACGAGGCCGTAACAGAACTTCAAGACGGTCCGTGGTGGAACGGGCAGCAAGCACGTTCCTCAGAATCTCACTGTGATTTCAAGTTTTGTGACGTTCTGTTGCGTTTTACGTGATACGGCTTGTTACGTCTTATTACGGTCTTACGTTGCAAGCAAAATATAATATGGGTATCATTGCCTGGCCTGGTACATATTTGCTACTTCATTGAATCATTTGTATTGATAAATAGAAATAGTCATTATCAAACACATTTTAACCCTCAAATTATACCAAAGCTGTTATTGCAAAAGGCAGATTAAATGAGTACAGAAAAAATATTTGCGTAGAAACACTTGGCTATAATGATTATATATTTATACCAAATATGCTTTTAACAAATTTTGTAATTAAAACGTGTTTGAAATGACATTTTTGGCAATAAATATTGTTTCAGTTGCTCCAAAAAGCTCGGCATCAAACTTTCATCCTAGTAAGCCTTGGCGAACCGTGAAAAACGTATTGGAGTTCGTGTAAACGTGTAAAACGTAGCAGACCTCATCAGATCGTAACAGTCCAGGAGAGAACGTAGTGGTATCCTTGATAGACCGCGCTAAAGCCGTAGTGTTCCTTTAACCTCCGGGAATAGCACTTTCCCCTATATCCACGGTCCACCACGTAATCCGTAAAAGACCGTGGCAAAACTTCACAAGACCTAGCTCAACTTGAATACAGTTGCAAAAATAGCCAAAATTCCACGGCGCACCACGTTTCGGGCAAACGTGGCTACCGTGGTCGCCGGGAACATAGTGTAAACCTAGCATTACGGAGGCGAACATGTCATGTAAGCCGGGCTAAGAAGACAACGGAGAAAGAACAATCCCAAATTTAGTCGCCTCTTGTTTGGAAAGCAATTTGTTTATTTCAGTCTCAGGCCCATCGACAACTGAGGTCATTTAGGGCCAAATTAAAAATTATTGACATGTAATAGATCCAAAGGAAAGATACATTTGTATCTAATGATTTATCTAAAAGATCAAGTTAAAACATAGGCGAATATGAATTAAAATAGAGATTGTAAATTTTAATTTGATAAAAAGATTGTTAGGGATGGTTTGGGATGCATTTCATGCTTTAGTACAAGTTTAGTGATCTATATAAGATGACCAGAAGTTTCACTAAAGAGACACAGCACGAACTAACCAATGTCTTGACGTTTTATATATTGGAGGCCATCTGGAAATGACCCTGGCTGGCATTAGTACGTTAAACCTTATAAACCAAACATGCAAAACGGCATCGGACATGTTTTGAAGTGTTGATGTTGGTTAAAGTTTTTTCTTTATGTACTCTGGTTTTACCCCCTTTTTTTAAATCCTGGCACGTCCTTTACTTGATAAAAATTCTAGCTGAGCCAAAATGTGTGTGCTACTTAAAGCTTCAAAATGAGATAAAAACGGTATAAAGCTAGTATATTAATAATACGAAATAAAAGGCCAAAATCAATTCAAAGTAAAATCAAAATTATTTCTATGGAATATATATTCAGCCACCGTAGGGCCTTCTTCAGTCCAAAATTACATAAAGCGTAAAACGTGTGATTGACTACAATTTACATTTGTCAAGATAAGCCACTGAAGAGGAGACAAATTATTTTGGAACAGGGATGTTTTAATGCCTATCGTATTTAATCATTGCGATTACACAACTCACCATACAAGTTGCTCGACATGCTTTTTATATCTACATGGCACCAAGTACGTATTTCCGTGTGCAGTAAAATAAAAACTTGTAGTAAAATGCTCATTACCAAAGTAATAGATCTCTATGTGTCCCTTCGGGGCAACTTATTACAGCGAAGTACCCCCAGGCAATGAATCTTTTACCATAAAAACAAGCCGTATCGGAGGCATTTAAAGGGAGGTAAATCAGCGTAAGGCGATATTTTAATAAAATAAGCGGAGTCATGAAGTTTATGAAGCAAAAGGGGCGGTAAAATCTTCTAGACGTGTAATAAAATGATCGTAGAGTCAGCGACTTGTGTACGCGTCAAGGTATACATAGTTATCTACGTACATTTTACGCTGAAGAACGTAAATGTATTTGTATTGCACAACATGTTACATATGTAAAATAATCCGACATTGAACACTTTTGGTTACTGATTGTATTTTTAAATTTAGCCTGATAGATCATTACAAGGATAACACAAGGCCATTCCTTCCGAGATTAGAAAATACACGCGTGGATAGCATAGAATAACTGGTACTAGATGTAGCGTCATCTATACAAAGAAAGCAATTTCAACAAAAATTAAACAAAATTGGGGGCATTGTACGAAACTGCGGGAGATGGGAATGACATTTAACATCAAATCACTTGTTCATGCAAGATATTGGGTGGCCACTGAAGAAGGACACGTATACTGTGATCAAACGTGTTACTGTAGGCACGGTAGGCACCGCACACTCACACGAATTCATCATAATCATCCAACACTTTGTAAAATTGACAGAGGACGTGACTTCACCACGAAGGATGTCCATGGCAAATACAGCTAATTCAATAATCTTCGTCGGCGGACCTAATGGTACAATGGGTACAGCTAATTCTACATACGATAACGGCAGTGTATTTACGTTATATTCATTTAACATAATATATTATCAAATTCAATGGTATTACTGGTGTCTAAGTGTCGGATGGATAACAGAACGGGCGTAATATCGTAACTTGCTTCATAATATCGTCTCCGTGGACTCGTGTATCTCTATGATCCAAATTAGATAATTGATTTATACGGGTAATTGTGTAACATAAGTAATGCATGCAAACTGATAATATCTTGTACAAGTACGAACTGTCTAGTTCTGATTGAATGATTTGTTTTATCTCTAGCGCTCTAGTAATTACAATGATAACTTTCCATACGCTTTCAGAGTTTTTAGTACAAACTACTGTGGCTTCCCTAAGCTGTAGCCAGGTGAATTATAAATCGCGTTTACTTGTGATACTGGATCGCAAACCTCTCTATACTCCATGTTTCTTGACACATTGTTACCATATGCTGCCTCTCATTTTCACAGGAATCGAACTACCATCTAAGAAATATTTACTTTTTATGCGAGTAAACTCTTAAAATCTTCCTACTTTAAAAAATAACACGCTCAATTCCAGTGAAAATAGATATCAAATTTCAAAATATGTAAGACTCCAAAATTTAGTACTGACCTTATTTGTAAATAAAAGACGAAGTTTCAATATAAATCTCAAGCTCCAATGCAAGTACACGCTGTAATTTGGCTTCGCTTTTAAGTTATTTGACCTCTAATTATTGAATAAATGTACATATATAATTATATAAGATTTATGTCACCCCACACCTTAAATCAACCACACTTACTTGCTATGAAGGTAGGGCAACAATTTTCGAAACAGTTCTCTCAACTCCACATCATCCTCGCGGATATCAATATTGAAATCGAGCTCCCCGATCCATGCCATGATTTATAATTACAGATACAGCCGCACGCCCAGGGTATTATTCTGGCCTGTTCAGTCGACAGCAGGTGGTCAAACAATCAACTGACCGTTAAATGAAATGTGTTGGCCAGAAAGTTTTATCCGGAGGTGGTGATGAGCAAGCTATAAGCAAACATTTACACGTATGAAATATCAGGTCCCTGATTAAACCACTGAGAACTCCAAACACTTTTAACTAGTGCTGGTCAGGCTCTGTAACTCTAGAAAGGCTATCATATACACTGACCACGGGAAACTAACGTATACAACATACGACAAGGCCAAACTATGCTAAACAAATGTAAGTTAGTACTTATATAGTGTGTATCAAGGTCAGTTTTTATGTTTTTGTCGAAAAATCCGACAGATATCACTGAATCTTCAGTATATTCTAGTGATAAAGGGGATAGTTAGACAACCGCTGACCGTGATGGCCAGGTCAAAATGAAGTCAAGCCTTAGATGAACGCCGCCAAATTTGTTGTTGTGTATACACATGTAGCAAGTACATAGTTTACTAAGACACATATGTTTCTACTGTTTGTATTTGCACTTTTCATCTGCAAATTTGACCTAGATTCTCCATGACATCTAAAACACAATGTGTTGTAAAAGCTGCCAAGCTATTTATCAAACAACCGACATTGGTATTTTCGGAAAACACCTATTGTACCTGATAGTTTGTCTGATGTAGGCAATTTTGCTTTTAAATTACCACCTTAATTCTTACCACATCACATTGGACTCGGTACAGCTGAAAACATCTGTATGTTGGAACGTGCATGCAATGATTCGACAGAAATGAGAACAAGTTTGTAAAACAGATTAATAGAATCTTACATGGGCCTGTCAGATGGACAGTGATATCTCAACACGAGTGAATGACTTTGACATGTCAACCCAAGGCTTGCCGAGGGTTGACGGCCCAAACCTTTCACGAGGTTTGAGATATCCCTGTCCACCTGACAGACTCATGTTTGATTCTTTTCCTCCCATTCTTTAACAAAAATTATGAAAATACAGTTATAGATAAACTTCCCCAAAGCGCCGTATTCGGTAGGAACCTCGCAATGCGTCAAAATTGGTGACGTTGTCGACAATAGTCACCGCATGTAATGATGACGTCATTGTCGTGCGCGTGTGAGCTGTATTTTCCCTACCCCGAAAGACAGCTAGAGTTATATTTTTTCCTTAGTAACCGTGGGATAACCCTGTCAAGTATGGGAGAATATATCGTCATTATTTTCAAATATACCTACGCTGGAAATTTCCTAACCGTCGCCTGCCATTGTAAAGTACTTCTTATAACCTAAATGAGTGGTCATGCATGAATACATGTATCATTTTGACACAAGGAAGCGATTTACGATACGATTTGTTATATTCTTTCATTGTAGGTATTGTAACTCTCTAGCAACAGCGATATTCTAGATAATAAGTACGTTCAGAAGATCAACATCGATATATAAAAAGTGCATGTAAGTAAGACCCTAATTTACCGACCACAGTATAATATGAATCCGGAACGTGATACAAGAGTAACACTATTGTCCATCCTTTATGACATTGATATTTATCTGACCGAATAAAAGTTTTTTGTTTCATGTATTTTCTTCGTTTTCAGGATAAGAATTATTAGCGCGAACTATGTGATGCTTCCAAATTGTCCAAGAGGAAATTGATATGATAAATACCGATAGTTATTGAAGCATTTTGTGTTTGCATATTTTGAAAATCGTCTGAAATGCTTCCCTTTTTGCAATTCTAAGATAAATTTGTGTTGCTGGAATTACATTAGACTAGAATTGCGCACTATTGGCGCCGCCCGGAGAGTGATGGAGCTTTGTAAGTGACAAGACGCTCAGCAAACCTGTGAGAAGAGAATGGCTTAGGGGCGAATTCTGTCTGGCGGAGGCCTTGGCTTGCAACTGTCGTATAAAAATGTTGAGAAAATGGACACTTCGACGTTTTACTACAATTTAAAGTGGCGGATGCATCGGATATAGCGCATATGCACGTCAGGTCACTTTTTCTACTGAACATCATTTGCGCTGGTACCTAAAACCTGTGCAAAGGTGTGTATATGGTCGAATTCGTTTTATCAGTATCTGACAGAAGAAAATAGCGAGGAAAATTGATTTATGAAACACATACCATTTCTTATATTGTAATTGTTCTTACAAATAAAATAAAATTGTCCAGCTGATCACGTGACCAACAAACGGACAATTAACCCTCAAGGGTATATTTTATTTATAACAAGCCATCTGTCGTACAATTGTAAATGTGTCTGTCATCACCCAGTAGCAGACGGAATAGCGGCGTGAATACACAAACAAACACCCAGACGATTGTCCTGTAAAATCTAATGGCCTCCCAAAGATTAATTTATCTGTTTTGCATCACACAAATGTTAATGATATTAATATGAATCGGACCGTAACATGACATCATGCGTACAGTAATACCCCCCTATTGCCTATCAGCAAACTCTTCAAACTTATAAAATGTGAAGTGCATACTTTTAAACTGAATTTTAAAATATGAAAGCTACTTGATGTTGTTTTACATTCTTTTTCCAATCGAAATTCACACTTGCTCTTTTACAGATGAGAAATGAAAAGATATTATAACGAAAACAAAGACTTTTAAAAATGCTTAAGTTTACAACACTGCAAACAATTTTGATCACGGTTACACAACGATTTATAACATGCAGCACTTTCAATATTTATTTAACATCAAGACAAAGAGATGACAGTAAATCTAACCAAAGTTATGAAATGAGTGATACCATTTACCAACAGCTGACACTTTTTAGTTTCCTGTCGACTTCACGATGTTAAGATATTCGGAGATGACAATTATCAACAACTTTCTTCGCTTTCAAATAAACCTTCTGTATCATATATGGTCCTATTGACACTATTCCTTTAAAGCTTAGAGCAGTGCTATTTATCTTAAATTAACCCTCGCCTTTCAATATTGTTTTCAGTTTAAAAACAGTTAAGCTGGTTACAGTGTCAATAATTCATTTCTATATGTTACTGACTGGTCACTGGACACGCACTTTTGAAAGAATTTTAAGTTTGGAATATTCTTTCTATCTTTGTAAAGGTAATACATTTATAGACGGTGATATATTTCCTTTTGATCCATCTGATCATAATCTCTACATGTTGTCTATGACAGCTGATTAAGTTAATGGTTTTCGAAGACAAATCACATTTACCACATAAAATATCCCTGTTTCTTGATGCTGAGGTACCTGGTTCATTAGAGTACATTTACTCAGACATGTCTTTCTTTGAATGTAACATCAATCACCCGGGATATTTTGATATTGTTTCTCAGTATTCGTAGGTACTCATATCGTGGCGTCATTGGCGCCAAAGGCTTTCTCTTCAAATTTATCGTTGTCATCTACGCTGCCGACACGAACAGCAATCGTTACTAAAGAGCAATCGAAGGTAGTCTATATCTGATGCTTTGATGTTATTATACGAACATTGAAGACCCAGCAAATAATTGTTATCGAATGATTAAATGACTATGCAAACGAGCTTTAGTGTCTCTGTGGCATGTCATGAGATATGTTTACGATTTTGATATACACGAGACTTCGACTGATGACGGAGTTCGTGGGAGCTGCTCAACGACAGGGACGTAATCGTTGTCATGTATCGCACGATAAGCCGACGTCTACAGACGGGATGACCTAACAGTGACAAGGCTACGCCCTATTTCCAATTAGTTGTTAGCAAGAATCTTTCTTGTCGCACTACCTCGACCTATCCGATCAATATTTTCACGGACTTTTAGGCGTCTAGCCAGTCAATTTGAGTAGTATCACTGTGTCAGACGCGAGTTTAGGTAAGAGTCTCCCGTCAAGTCACGCGATATTTGTCACGTGACAGGTAATCAGCACGTGAGTCTATAGGGACCAATGACAGTGCAAATGTCGTGGAGTTATCTCCTTGACAAAGAAAGAAGAGGAATTTTATTATATTCTGTATTGATATTTCACTCTAATCATCATGACATATAAGATTTAATGATGAGATTTAATAAAAATAATTCACGAGTATGTAACACGTGCTGAAATGAAACAGTGAAGCACGAATATCTCGCAAAGACAAAAACGATAATTAAGAAATAAGGTACTTTAAGAGAAATGATTTGTCGTGTGACACACATTTAATATCCCATGTTATCTTTCTTTTTACACTTAGACGTCATGTTAAATGACAATTTGTATATATGTATAAACTACATGACAAACTAAGTAAGAATATTACACATTAAAAATAATTAGAAATGGTCATTCCCACTTGCAATTCGGACTTAGTACTATTACATTTAGTTTTACATTGTCAGATATGTTTGCCAAACTTAAGTGTTGGGAACTGTATAGATAATATTCGCGTGCAGTTTCTGATTGTAGATTTAATCTTTGATATACTTGCGTGGATATAAATATTTGTTGTAAGCCGATGGAGTAACATGGACTATAACATAAACATAAAACGTCGTTGACTCGTGGTTTCACTGCAATCAAGTATACTACGGACGTTTCTACACACCGGGCATTTTAGGTTATACAATATATAAGCGTTCTTGACCCAAATGGTGTTGATTCATTTAACTGAATTGAATAATCTATATTTTTTAAACATTGAAATATACACGTTTCCAAAAGTGTAAATAGTTATGATATTTACGTTTACAAGAAAAGTTAAGCGTATCTTCATTAAATTAAAAAAAAAATGCCTTCCGTTTCAAAATTACCCCATAATCCCATCAGACAAGGTTTACTTAATTTAAAAAAATAGTGTTTTGTTGTCAAATTGGAGAGGTCTTATGAGCGGAAACACTACTCTGAATAAGCGTCTGTAAGTTACTGACGTTACTCCTTTGTACAGTGATATCAAAACGTCATTCAACATCCAAATAATATTACATCGGCAAAACAAATCTCATTGGCAAGATTCGCTGAATCAATATATATTTTACGAGTAATCATAAAAAATGGAAATTATAAAGACAAAATAGTAGCAGAGTATCAGCACTGTAAACGTTCATACATTTAAGTGTAATCTAGCGATTACAATTGTATCACGTTTTTTTGCTCTATGATACTATCGCCAAAATAACCAGCTTCTGCGTTTACCTCTTAATGTCAATACCGGAGTAAACTCGAAGTCTCCGACAGCAGTCATAGTATACGATTGGCTGCGCCATAACATCATTCTCCAAATGACAAATAAAGTTAACATACATATAACTGATTCACATGGCGCCATGACAATTGTTTTAGGAGACAATTTCTACACCAAAGTCTTTTAAAGAATTCCCCGTATATGTTGGTTTCGTGAATGATTTTCAATCGCAATGAAAATGGTGTGTGAATCCACTTAAAAGTAATACATATAGTAACTGATGAAGCTGAAGGAAAACCAAATATAACACGGCTTGGTTTTACTACAAAACAAGATAATTCAATCGATATACGAGTCTGACCAAACGTTTGGAAGTAGAGGTCAGACACATCCGTGATATGTCAGTGTTAAAAACTTCAAAACAACGTGGACAACAAGTACAACTTTAAATAAACATCAATACGGATGTAAATTTCTCAGACAGAAAGTGAATAGAGTCGGACGTTACATACTGTAATCGTGGAATTATTCGTTTTCATGTATCATTCAAAACATTTTTTCTTACACCTTGAGTGTGTATGTGGACGCAGAAATTTTGTTTGGTTTCTGTTTTTGTTTTTACACAATGTAGAAAGTTAATAGTGAAATAATTCACGCGCGAACACGTAAAAACGGTTTAAAAAAAAAAAAAATACATGTAAATTATTAGACTACGAATTTTAGTGCGAAAGTTATGAAATAGCACACCACGAACAATTTGAAAGCTCACTTAGCGAAATATATACAGGAGTTCAGTCTAGGTAATGAAAATTGGTTGCTAGGAGTGACGTATCAATGCATATATGTTAATTTGTCTTGCAGAGGAGAACATAATTTTCTCAAATATGATATAAACACTTACAAGTACAATCTTATAAAAATGAGACCTTCCGCTCCCACTACGATACTCGACGTTACGCTTCAATAATATTTGTCACTAAAAGTTTCGGTTGTTGATTTCACGAAAGAGACACATTAACATTGAAAAATAATATATACTAAATGGGTACATATACTAAATTGGTAGATGTATATCGGCGACACGGAATGAGCCTTCTAATAATGCCAAAGGTGTCTAACAATTCAGCTGTTAAATTTAAGATTAGTTTGTGAATGTAGCTATTAATTTCAGGGTCAAACAGCGAGGAGTTACGTATGATAAATGTTTATGTTATGGATAACATCATTGGTTGAATATGGAAATATTGCTGTTAACAAGCAAATGACCGTTGGTCATCAACAAGAGTTCATTTTCCGGCCAAATGAGACGTCAGACATATTTATCATATAGGGCAATATAGTCCGGTAAATCAGGGTTAATATCCCATGGTATACACTAGAGAAAAAATAATCATTTCGGGGACGTATTGTGATTACTGTGACAAATTTGGGGATAAATTGTGAATGAAAGTTGAAGGAAATATACAGAAATAATCATATTAGGTTTCATACAAAACACTATAAAAAGGTAGTTTTCTGTATGTTGAAAATTACAATTGAATAATTGTAACGATTCTTAAAAAACAAGAGTTTAATAATTATAATGTTATTTCAAAGTTAAAGTTAAGTAGATGTGAAAATATTTCATATCGGTAAATTACTATATCACAGATATACACTACGCCTTAAATATTAATATAAGTTATATAAGGTAATTTTTTGCCAATCATGGATATTTCTTTATGTTTTAAAATGATTACTCACCAAGAATTCAGTGTAAAAACATTCCCAAAGCACAAAGTTCTGTCCGCTTTCGAATTAACTGTCCCGGCTGGCAATCTAAATGGTTTTCGCCCGACTCAATACCATCTGCTGCAACAACACAAAGATCATTAGTGAAAAAACAATTCAATTAATACTAGGAATTAAACTACAATCAAATTATATGTTATGTGAATTGCAATGCAATCAAAGCCCATTGTTCTATTTCGATTAGTATATGGCGAACACAACGAAGCCTGCTCTTTCTCATTCAATATTTATAACTAGTTATTATTGTCATAAATACACTATAGAGCGTCGCAGAGCCGACCAAATCCTCACTGTCTCTTGAGTACATATATTTTTAGAGGATGAATACAAACTCCATCATCGTGTCAGTATGGATAAGGGAAGTGTCCTTGACAACCAAATCATAAAAAAAACTCGAGCAGCTTACATCGTACAGCTCACATGATGAATGACGATCTATTTCAGCGTAATACAAAACGCATCTATTGCAATAGTTGTAAGAATTGACAACAATGACAGCTGTTTGTTCAGAATAGTATTACACGAAGATGATGTACCCCGTGCAAAGATGGTAAAACTAACCATAGGTAAGATTCGTTATGTACAATGGACATATGTATCGAATTACAGGTAAAATGAATGTTGTTATAGTACATGCAATAGCGTACCTAGTTTGAAATTGATATAACTGAATTCAAGTTCTGTTTATAAGTTAGGAACGTTACATGAATGAAACCATCCACATTTAAGTTTTATGTTGGGTTTTCTCATGAATACACTAAATTGAAGTAATGTTAGGTACTGCAAAACCCTAAATATTGTAGGTTATTTTCTGTCGTGATTTGTCTGTAGAAATATCCATTGTTAGTCAATTGATCAAAATATGACAATGATATGTAAATCAAAATAAAATAGTACAACACTGTTTGTAGTATCGAAGGGTAAGGGAATAGTAGCTGGTAATCAGTGGAAGGCAATGGTTCGCTCGTTTCCAAGTGAGTGATGTGAAAGATACATTAAAATGGGAACATGTTTGGATTTTATAAGATAAAAGGTGAAACAGAACAACAGAATAAAGGTAACGGATTTAACAATTCATTGATTGTATTTGGAATGCAATGCATATATGCATTAATACTTAAAATAACCTCCATATTCGTCATAGAATTTTTTCACGAAGATGAGAAGAAATGTTTGTATTATGCACGAGCATGTTCAGATCATAACATCAAAACCAATATCCATCTAATTAATCACTGACCCCATACAACCACGGAATAATTATCTTTTATGTTGATTAACCTCTTTCAATTATGTTCCAGATAAGATCATATTATCGAAAACGTGAAAATCAGCAAAAGTTCATTGGATAATCATCGATCGTGCAACATTAACAAGTCTCACTTGAAAACTCTTCAGTATACTCACTGACAGATTTATTAATCTTTTAATCAACACATTTTTATATATTTTATGAAGTGTTCGCCTGAGAGTTTATCTTCTGTGAGATTCGTGTTATCATTCCACAGAAAAAATTCACCTCCCTGAACGCTGGGTGCAGCATCATTAAAAGAGTGTGAAAAACCGTTATAATAACACACTTCCATGGGTTCAATAACTTGTAAGTTTTCACACGACCATCAGCATAAATCCTATCAAAAAGACTTTATTGCATTAGCAATAAAGAAGACGCCTCTCACAGCTTGTTACATAACAACTTTGAAACATGTAAGGGTTTCTTATTAATACTGGGTATTAAACGTGCCTTGAGAGGAAACAAGTACTCACTACTCACATTACGATGACAGTGGTAACATTTTTATCTTGTTTAATAGTTTCGGATAATACAAGTTTATTCATATTGGTAAAACCCCGAGGGCAGGGCGTAATACCGACGGCAAGGTGAATTTATTGTACATATACATTTTATATTGCTTACGACGGTGAGTAAATGTCATATATGAAATGTCTCAAATGTCAGCTGCATTTTCAAAATCTTGGTTTTCCTTATAGCTATGGAAATTTTGATAGAACTAACATAATGACCTAGAGATTGGTTGGTTTGCGGATTGTTTTACGTCCCATTAACCGTGTTAGTTAAAAAAGGCCTCTCCTGCATGCAGTGCGTTACGTGTATGGCTGTCTGTATGTTTTGGGATGCTCCTGTATATTTCTTTTACGTCTCTTAGCAATGATGGAAACACATTTGCCAATTTATAGTGCTGTCTCACTGACCCAAACCGCCTGAGACACCGGACAGTACACCCCAACTAGACATGAGATGGTAGGTAACGTCTAGAATGGTATAAACTTGTCATTGTTAATGAATACATTGCTGCTATATCATGAGATAAAGAAGTCAGTTGTTATTGTATTTATTAGCTTTAACGACGAATAAGATGTAACTACAACGGATACTGAAATTTAAGATCTCAGAAGCGTCGTGCGAAGTTCATCTGTTTCGTTATTCAAACGGGTGTCGTCATCACTTTCATTTTGAATCTAATATATCGTGCAGCCATAATGTTCAATGTAATCAGTCAATATCAAATCAATCGACCTTTGCGTGATAAAACATGTTTGTGATGTCGTTATAATGTAATGGTGAGTATTCATATTGTGAACTGTCAATTGAAAGTAAAGAAGATCTAGTATACACAACAAATAAATCATACATAGCTTGTAATATTATAGGAAAATAATTTTCCCTTTCTCACGAATGAAAAATATATCATGTTTTACTGATACAAATTTCAGCTGCATAATATATAAAACCAAGTTTATGCTTTGACAACTGAGAATTCGGGCTATTGCTTACTTCCAAGTTTCAGCTTTTTACGTAAAATGAATTCCATGTAGTAATAAAATACTCTAAGAGAAATGACTTGTTCCCTATACACATGCATATCATAGTGTGCGTTTGAATTATATCAAGAAGCACACAATCGAAGATATGCATCAGATGAAAGCTTCTGCTGTATACCTTAGTAATTACGGGATGCACTTTATACATTATTCTAGTTTTATCGGATAGTTCTGAGCTATGTGTATAATACCCAGTAGTAAATGAAGAGTAATGAAAACAATCATTGTAGGGAGGAATGTTTAGCAATATAGAAAACTGTATCGTGTTATGTTGGAATGCCACAGTCATATCTCGTACACACGTTAACTATTGTGTATATTAGCATCTTCCGGTCGGAGAGGGTAGACCGATTTTACTAGTCTGATATTATGCTTGGGATATACGGGTTTTCACCACAAGACTCCGGCTGTCATTGTCCTTAAAAAGTTATATGTGCCATAATCGGGGAATTTTTTTAACATGCTTGTTTTCTTCGACAAATATGTTTACCAACGGTATCATTCTGTTTTTTATGCCTTATGCATGTTTAGATGGACATTACTACAATTACTAATAACACTGTAAAAATGTGAAATGTAATTGTAGAGAAAAACTTGATTCACAACTTGGCTTCATGTTCTGACCATATATACTCATTTCACTGCACTGTTTATGTCAATATATTGATTTTTTTTTAAACTTTTACTTGTATTTGTAAAATTTAAACTTATGCATTGTAAATATTGTAATGCTCACAATGTTGGTAATGTTTGGTGATGCATTGTAAATATTGTAATGCTCACAATGTTGGTAATGAAAATTACGACACAATTTTCAGGGCATAATACTTAATAAATAGTGTAGGTTTAATTTAAGAGTTGATCAAAATAATACTTTCACATGCTAATTATCGAACGACGATTGTTCCGTTTCTGTTAGTTGAAAAAGTATTCGGTTGATACTTTGTCATTGTTTTAAGTTTTTGATTCATTTTGAATAAATAACATCTATGTTGTCCATTTCAATGTCTCTTCTTCATTGCGTCATTTATTAGTTGAATGAACATTAAATACTTTTAGCTTGGGTAATCGAAAAACAACGATGGTGCTTTGCTGAGCGATAAATCTTCAAATGACTCACTTTACCTAAGCAGGTGTAAGAATATACGGTACTTTTAGTAGATTCTTATTTACACCGGGAACTCGGAATTTTCTCCTCTACGATCAATTGTAAAAAGATTTAAAATCGAAGTTCCATAACCATTACGAATATCTTTCACATAATTGCATTATATATCTAATCCAGCGGAGTAACATTTGGCGCCAGTATTACAGGGGTGTATGTGATACATCTTGTAGCGTTTTTTTGAGAGGAATCAATAGATATAGTGAGTATAGGATTATATATGTGAAAGCTGGTCTTTACACTTAAAAGCGAAGCCTGTTTGATAGCCGGCCGATACCATCCCACCGAATTATGTTTTCTTTGTAACTTTAACACAGTCTGACAGCTAAAGTGCCACTAATAGTCTGATCATCATAATCAGATGGGATAGGAACTTTCACGTTTTGGTTTTTGTTTTCAGTGATACACGAAACTTATGTTGATAGATCACTGAATCATTTTACGAATTCTGCAAAACAACAAAGAAATAGCAAAGGCTTCTTGTGGGGAGTTTTCTCGTGATAACGTTGTAGTAATGTTATTAGACTCGTAGCCGTGTTATGGACGTGCGGTATAAACGTTAAAAGGCCGTATGGGTGTGAAGGATATTTAATTATTTTTCACCAAAAGCACAAACGAGTGTACTGATTTGTTGATCAAGAGTTTATGACTATATAATGCAGCAATGTAAAGACTTCAATCATTGCCCGGATATACAATCATGTAACGTTCTCAGTTTCCTGTGCATTTAATTACATATAGTTAAAATTGAAAACACAGACAGTCCTGCATGCTACGACAATATCCCATCATGCAGTATTTCTGCTGGAAAGCTGTCACCGTTGGGCCCATCAACGAGGACTGGTTTAGCGTAAACGTTTAGAATTCTGTAGTTTTAATCAATACATCGATGTTGCCCGAGTTTGTAAAATATGTTTAAGCATCGGTAGTAATCTGTGAGAAAAGTGTTTTCTGTAGAAAGTTAATGTTTAAAGATCATAACGTGGTGATTTGGTTTACATGGTTTTACGTCATATGACCAGCAAGCGACACACAAAAACCTCCAAATAATCTGGTTAATCTGAAACAAATACACAACACTACACTATTCGTATGCAAAAACCTAGTTTTAAGAATTGGTGGTACTTTTGAATTTCGGTGCGAATTCTCTATCGAGATTAGGAATTAGTACAGAACTTTCCCACACTCTTGTTGTTTTCATGCGATTTTTTGAGCTATTGAGAACGTTAAAAATGGAAGGTTTGGAAAATAGTACAGATACACAGAATGGGTGTTTACTTACAGTTTTTTTTAGTTTATAATATTTCATTTGAAAGATCCACTTTACTTTCACTACCAACGTATTTGTTAGACAAAATGACATGCAAAGTTGTAATTTCCGTGTTTTGAAAAATCAGATATCAACAACTCTGATTTTAATTCAAGTATGGCGAATTAAATGTGGTCTAGAAGCTAAGAATCATAATATGTTTGAATTTATTAATGTGTTTTATCGTTAAAATGTCGTACTTGAATGTTTTATACGATTACTCAAAGCGATTGCATGTATATCACTTGTTGTCAGTATAATGTGAACCCGTGTGGTGTGCTGTTCAGTGTCTTTGGCGCCTTGTATCAGTAAACACTGCCGAATTGGAAACTATCCACTACAAGCGTAGCAACAAACCCACGAGTCACCGCTCTTTCGCTTACGACAGAGATGATGGAGCGGTGACTAATTGGTTACCGACAATGAACTATAACAAGGTTACACTACACTTATATAGTGCAGTTTTCAAAATATGTCATGCATTCACCACATAGAGCACATCATCATCGAAGGAAGAGGGCATCCTAAATTTAATTTAAACAGACCACGACAAGTTCATTTTATCGGCTTACCGTCCTTTTTGTCATCGCTTTCAAAATTATTTAAAATACTTTGTCGCTTTCATAGTTTACCATAAGTCAATTGATTTTAATTTTCTACCTTTACATTCGTTTTCGTTTTAATATATAATGTTACATTTCTTTAAAATTTAACACCATTCCCACAATTCTGCCACAGACGTTTGTACTGGTAAGTCAATCAATAATGCTATGTTTTATGGGAGTTTTGTGAGAAAACATGTTTATTTGGTCTTTAAACTTTTTATAAAAACGAAAAAGATATCAGACATAAATAACCTTTATCATGCGATCAAGTGATTAGCCTTACTGATCAATCGAAGTTAATTTATGATAAATGATTGAAGCAGTACTCGTTGGACATGCAAGCTTCCTGTTATTCATCTCACCCTATCAGTATATTGAACGGTACTGTAATTATAACAATAAGCCTCATCATATAGTTGCTCTCTACAAATATCTCACGACATTAATATTGGGTACAGTCGCTCACTACAAATATCTCACAACATTTATATTGGCCCTGCAGGTAGGGCGTAAGAATTTTACCTTCTGCCCCATTGTATGATCGTAAAAAGCGACTAAATCAAGGATATTATGTTTTATTTCTTCCCGTCTTATTTAACGTCTTCATTGACACCACCTCACTTTTGGCCTATTGTTGAGCGATCGCCTCTATGAGGAAGGCTGTGGGTTCTGTCCCCTGGCCGAGACTCACCATAGTCTTTAAAAGTGGTAGTTTTTACTCCTATTTAGCGCTCAGCATACAGGGAGTAAGACAACTGGTTCGCATGTTGTCAGTATAATGTGAATGGGTTGGACGCCTTGTTTGGTATCTTCGGTGGCATGCTTCAGTAACATAGTACTTTAAAAAGGGCAAGTGTTCCACTTTACAAAAAGACACTACACGAACATACTGCAGTCTCCTAAAACACACATCGCGCACTTCATACACGCTACACACCACATACATGGGAGGTCGTCCTTACATTACCCTGGCTATTAATAGGACGCTATTGTGAATAAACAAACAAACCACAACTACCATCCAATGAATTGTTTAATGGCACAGAAAATATATTCTTTATTACAGATATCGTACTTTAAAATATGATTGATGAAAATATATGATTCACGAACACTAAATCCATGTCTCTGTCTATCCTATTGATATAAAAAATAACGAACAGGTAAATACTAGCAGCCAATCCGTGTTCGTATAAGGTTTTCCATGTGGATTTAATCCTTATGTAAAACAAGTATAATTGTTTTGTTACGCTAGTATATTCAACTACTGGAATGCATTCCTATATTTCTTTAAAAAATTGTAATATTCAGATATCATGTCACGTCACATATCTTAAAGTTTCCGCGCTCTTATCCGGTTTAATGAGTGCTTGATAGTTGGATGAATGCAAATACAAGTCTTCGTTGTGATAGATCAAGATTATCAGAACTTCGAATGGAATCATTTTTGTAAGCCGAGTTGGATATTAAAAGGAAGAAAAAAACAATTTAATGGATTTCCACATTATACCATATATCCTGTTGAGTTTATAACGTAATAAACTGAATACGCAGCGTATTTGAATACACAATAGCTGTCGTGGTATCCCGCTAAACGCGTGAAAGATATTATTTTATCACATAACCCACCAAATTAATTATAGATCCTAGTGAGTGAAATAATTACAAAGATTATAATTATCATTATTGCTTTCTATTTTCTGATTAATTCTAATTTAATTTGGCCTCATTTAGTAATATAACATATACATCATTTATCTGTATACTAAAATAGCCTTTGTCGCTGATAATAACATGTACTACATCGTTTTTATACTAAGTTTGTGTTTCTGATATCAATATGTATAGGACTGCGCGAGGATAGGTATCTTTCAGCGAGATAATAAGTTTTATATGAATTACTAGACATCACTGAAATTGTTTATTTTGTCTTACATAATTATGTAAATATGACAAAAAGATGATGTAGTTAAGTTTGTTAGGTATAAAGTTCTATAACAGGATAGGCTTATTCCAGAACGTACCATGTATAGCAGGCAGAGAGTACATGAGAGAGAAATCAGCCAGAAATGAAGACAGACGAAAATATTACAGCATTAAATCAAACTATAAGTAATACTATAAGAAACAATGTTTTCATTATATGGGATATGGAATCACAGAAATATACATTATTATAAGCTTGTGATCGTGATATTTAAAAGGAATTAAATGAATTGTTCTATAATGGCCTGCATGGTCGATTTAATTTGATTATATCTTTAACTTGCTTAAGGTTTTATTTTCTCTTCTTGTAAGTTTAACACATTTTGCAATAGAATTTAAAAATGTTACATCCTGGTTTCAATAATCTTTTAAGTAACATTTCATCAAACGATTTATGTGGTTTATATGACGAATAAAACATTAGATATTGGCGAATCCACTTTATCGAATGATACTTAAAATAGATTACTTCTCGCTCAAAAAAACAATGCCGTGCTACGAACGAGGAATTTTCGTCTCAGTATGAGTTGTTTAAAATATATACCTAATAGGTGCATACTCGTGCAAACATTTATAATATTTTTATTAAATATATATTTTTACCTGTCGTGTAATGTACACACACTGCCGATACTTTACTTTATTTATCTATGTGTTTATCTTTGCACCATCTCAATATGACCAGATGTATGCAGCGGCAAGGACCGTGCATACAACACAAATGGCGGACTTATCAATGCCGAACATGAATATAATCATTGCGTAAAAATTAGATATTAAGAACACAAATCGTGATTTCATAACTCAAGGATATCTTATTATTTCTCCTTTATTTACGTTACCCCCGTGTTTCATACGCATTTCTTACATACCGGCCCACTCAAGAAAAGGATCTCATTTCAAATTCTTGCACATTGCCATTGCACATTTTATCACTACTATAATGGATCTAATTAAATTATGATTTTGCACAGTTTTTGGACAGTAAGTCGAGGTTTGGCCAAACTCTTATTGCGTTATTACCATGGCTAACTTCAGCGACAGGAAATACTTCACAAAGTCTGCTCATCTGTGTCAAATACCGACTGAATAGGTCACATCCACACAACAATCGTCAGTATAAAGATGAAAGGCTAACGTGAATAATGTTTGCTATAAATAGCCTAAATATACTAATACGTTGAGAGATTTGTATTTGATAAAGTCTGTATGAAGCCTGTTTTAAAGTACAGTTGCCATGACTTTGTAGGTCGCCTGGCCACTTACGATTATAGAACTCTAACGAACCATGTGTATTATACATGATCACTGTACATTAGAGTTATTGAAGCACCTACCTGTGTAAAACAATGAAGCGTTAACAAAGCATATGATGATGTGACACATCAGCTGCCCTAAGAGTAGCACCTTTTGCTTGTGTCCAAATTGTTTGTTAATAATTTTCCGTAAATACATTTAACTCAAACGATTATTAATGAATATGTAATAGTAAAATATATCTTTAACTATACTTATATTTTATTTGACCAATAATGGCGCACCAGGAATCCAATGTAGGGGAACAGAGGAAGTATATAATTTGATTATACGCTCGCACGTATATTTTAATAAGTGATGATATGACAGATTTACTACGTATAAGGTAAAAGTGAGACAGCATGTAAATACACGATAAATTAATTAATAAATGTGTAGATGGATAGCTTAATCAATAATTGGCACGATGTCATTTTTTTAGCAAAATGCTCCTTGCATTTCATCAATATATGCAAAACTTTGTGATGTATAAAGTATTTATACCCGATATACCCGATATATATTACCCGATAATAAAAATCCGTAAAATTGAATTTTCAAACTTTAAGTTCACTTACTGACCTAGCTTTTGAAACAGTTCATATGCCAGTTCGTAAGAGATAGTAGCCAAACTAAAGCGTTAAAATGTGTGGTCTTACCTTGGCATCTGTGTTGTCTGGTAGAGGATCATAAATCTCCAATCACACTCTCAGGGTTCCCACTCGGCCAGGTATCAGGTGCTCGTCTGCAACCAAGCGAATGTGTTAATGTACAACAATTTAGTATCATGAATACATGTATAAGAACATGAATTCCATGTGTACCGAGTTCCCCACAAGACAGAGCAAAATTAATTCACCAATGCCTTCTATCTTAGAACACACATGACGATCAGAGGGTTTCAGTAACTATACGCCCAATTTTGAACCTACTTTGTTCTAAATATAGTCTTTTATGAATTATCTTAAGTAATACCTGCCAAATATTTAAGTTGTCGGGGTCATCGATTTGTGACCTTTCGCTTTCAGCACCAGTAGCTCTATTAGGACACGAAGCTGTGAGCACGTGACCCATTCTAGGGTCAACCTATTGGAGGCAATTAAGCAGAAAGCGTTTCAATTTCGTGTAAACGTTGTTCAGGTCTAGCGGTAGTCAAATAACATGTCACTTGTGTTCTTATAAAGAATTAAAATACATTAAACAGAAAATATTTATAAACTAAATAGAAAATGTCAAAGTTGCCCAGCGGCTAACACAACACAGAACGTTGATGTAATTAATACGAGTGTTACAATCTGAAACCAGAAACAAAATCTGCGGAATTAAGATGCATTTAATGGAACCAATTGATACCTGTATTGGTTTGTTGACGTAGATTGTTATATTTCTGTGATCAAACATGAATAATAAATCGAATGTTTTATGTATAAAACAGGTGCTTGTCATTAATTTCTATTAATGACTTTGCTGCAGCACTAGCAAAGTAGCAATAACATCTCACTTATGGTAAGACCTGTCATCGACACATCTACAGGGAAATTTATGATACTGCGATACAAATGTTGGTTTTCTTATTGTCAGATATGGCGATGTGGTTTTCTTGGTCAACGCTTGTATGTTACATTGTAAACATTACTTTGTATACACTGCCTGACAAATGTCTTACGTCACAAACAATGACAGGTCAGATATATAATCTTTTCCTCAGGTTTTAAACTAAAAATGATACCATCACCCTATCCATCAGCACGGCTTAACAAAGACGTGATTCTTTTTAAGTGAAATTTGATTTTACCACAAATCCGAAGATACTACCTAAAAATAACATCACTTAACAGTCGTATCAAAATGAGATTAATCAAGACATTGTTATGTTTGACATGCACGTATCGGTGGCCAAAAACTAAACTATCGACACTTTAACGACCCTGTAAACAATTTACGAGGTATAGGTAAGGATCGTTACCCCTAAACAATACGTACTGCTGGTTACAACAGAAGTGAAATACCACACCACACAAGTCAGTCTACTGAATAGAGAGCTGTTCAGGCCAGTAACTACCTTTGTGTTGAATTGTCCTAGCGGTTTACATCTGGTCAATACCATCTAAAAACGTAGAAAGTCCTCTAAGTCTTTGTTGACAATTAAGCTATATGTTGGGTGGCGTTGTAAGATATATGTTGATATTAAAAGAAATGAGGAAATTCAATATTAAATATTCTGCTAGTTGTTTCACGGTGGCACGGTAATGGTAACGTCTGACATGCATATTACGTTTCGACATGTCATCTTGAGCGAGGGTCATTTGTAAAGCAGCTCGTTAAGAGGTCAAAGTTTGTCAGACAATACTTTAATTTTAGGAAGTTTTCGTGTCCTTTTTCAAGAACACCCAGTTATTTCAGGTTCCATTTACATATTGTTACGCGTGGGCAACTGATTATATATATGAGGTGGAATGCCCGAATCGACAGCATAAGATACACTTACCAACTCTCCATTAACATTAGATATCTAATGGTGATTTGATAATATCTTTCAATGTATTCAATGTAGCTCAAGAACGTTGACTTAATTGACCGTGAGATATGTACTTTTTCAAGCAATGATGGCGTTTTAATCATATATGGACACATATCTCATACTTGCTACCGGAGTGAAACAGCGGTTTTAAATCAAAAGCTTATCACGAATCATTCAAATAAACAAAAGAAATTATTTCTTAAGTCCGTTTTCCCGAAACAAAAAAGGACGAAACCTTACAGTTCTAAAGTAACTGTAGTCATTTTTAATTTGTCCCACTTTGACTAACAATTGTTTAGAGAAATCATGGCCAGAAGTTGAATTCTTCCGCTTTATACACTTCGAACAAAATATGAATGATTGAATTTACCCGACATCAGTATCGGGTCTATCGTCCCCTACCGAGTACATGTAGTTCAATTGAAAACGTGTAGTGTTCGGAGAATCCCGGGTTCAAAACTCGGTCTTCGCTATGCATTTTGCTACACCTACTGCACTTGTACTTAAAACATATTTTTATTCATTTTCACCGAAATGTTAGAAACAGCGGACATAAAATAAACTTTTAAAACTTTACACAACAATTATAATCAGACAAATGCACGCAAATATTGTACAATCATCTAATCATTCGACATGGAAATAACGATATCTATGAATGTCAATACGTTTTATTCTTTATGATCAATTTAATACTAAAACAAAATTTCACAGCTTGATTGTTTTAGTATTGCAATACTTTTACCATATCCCTTCCGAATTTGACGGAAAAAGCAATTGCCTTAAGGCGTCGACACTATCGTTCGTGAAACTCTAACGCAAAGCGTTGCTGTACTCTAAATGAAGTTTTAAGATCTTCTGGTCATGCTTTCATTGGCACCAACGGTAAAAGAATGTGATTTCCATTCTTTGGCTGGACTAATATTAGATGTCATATCAACAGCAATAATGCGTTACATCATTCCCTTGACGCTATATTAACTGTCACTGCAAGCCTCGATTCCTGAGTATTCTAATTATTTTCCGAGACAAAGATGAATCTTATTTCAAAATGGCTGTTTTAGCATTCGTTACCGAAATTGTAGCATTCACGCTGTCTAATCGCTTTCAGTGTTGACAACTCTAGCACCAAATGTTTATTCTTTCTCTCATGGTGTGATATTTGTGTGTCTTCAAGTTATCACTTTTAGGAAGTAAAAGAACTTTGTCAATTACATGTCAGAATCTACAACATTTCATAATCTCGGAGAATGAGCAATGACAACAAATAACAAAACCGGTTTGTTAAATGAGTTAAATTTTGTACACCCATAATGAATGAGGAAGGAAGTACATGTCTGGTAAATTGCATTTGACTTCAATGATTTAAATTGAATTCTAAAGTGTTTTGGTTTTAACGGACAGCTTTTCTTATTTCAAATAACTATTGAATGAGAGGTAAGGTAAATTAGAAATTAAGATTTCATACAACCGATAAAAACGTATTTTAATATAGCTTGTGTCCTGATGTACATATGTTTCTCAGAATTATAATGAGTTCATATGTACTAAAAAAATAATTCTGCACGATAGCTCAGCCAGCCGTTGTGCAAACTTCATCAGCTACTTGCATATGCTTCTCTGGTACATAGGCGAGTTATATTGTTAATTAATAAAAACTTTTAACTTCGCACGTACTGAAACTGTGCGAATGTCAACCTAACCAGATGTTGTCTTTAGTAAATATTAGGAATTCTTCCACAATTCTATTCCGGTATACCGATTAGTCTATGATGCAGTCTAGAGCTGCTTACCTTGGGTCATCAAGTCTCTTCAAATACACTTTTGTACATGCATAACGTTTAATACCAACATTTATGGCTGTCCAAGCTAAAATGTTAAGGCTTCCATTATTCTATGGCGAGTGATATGTACATTAATCCCATGTGGAGAAGCTGCCAGTGGTTGGCCGGTGGGTTTTTTCCGGGTGCTCAGGCTTTCCTCCTGCGTATAAACCTGGTACGTCCTTTCATGACCCTGGTTGCTAATAAGACGCTTAATAAATGGAACCAAACGAAATATAATACAATAAATAGTTGCGTGGTTCCGTAATTTTTATCATGTTATTAAAAAGGTTTCCGAGAAAAATGGTCAACATTTTATGGTACGGATTGGCCTTGCCAAGATTCACCGACCTTTTGTTCGATGATCTAGCGATGGGCGAACACAAGATGCTTCTCCAACATATCCCTGATGCATTTATTGTCAAAACCTATTTCAGTTTTACTCACTACGGATTTGCTATCAAATGCTATGCATTAGTTTATTTGTCACTGCCGCGCGAGAAAGTCTGAGAAAGGCTAATTTCCCGTCTCTGTTCCATATCATATAGACCTGTAACTGTGAAATAGAGGTCCAAATATACTGTCAAACGCACTGCCAGGGGACACAGAATGTTAAAGCGTCTTACATCACAGAATGTAGATTCCGTAGCTGTATTATATAGAACGAGAAAACACACCATGCACACTGACGTTAGTATATCATTGTACAATAGCTATACAGCACTTTATGGATATGCTTATTATATGTTTAACTAGTACAGTTCTGAGATGTAATCGCTTTGTTTCTACAACGTCTCGGCCAGATTGGCAAACCAACCACAAGCTCTCAATAAGAAGTTAAAGAGAAAGACTCTAATTCTGCATTATCGTCATTCTAGAATATATTACCCGTTATGTCGTAGAAACAAAAATGATATGCCATGATATTAATAATTTGGATGGTACAGGACAGATTTCTCAAACAATCCTAAAATCAGATTTTTATTCGAAATCGCATACTGTCATTGATTTCTAAGAAAAGCTTTTGCCTATTGCATATTCCCAAAGGATTTATTTGCAGTTCATGTAGATTCGATGCTATCTTTCCTTCAAAGACATTTTACGTTCTGGATATAATTTTCAGAATTATGAAATATTCACCGGATTGTGCACTCTCGATATGCATGAAATATTAAGGGTTTGCTGGTCGATTTTGGTACAAAAATAGAAGAACTGAAACCTTTATATATTATGTAGACAACAAATACACCAATTTGTCTCCTATATCCCGTAGAGCTATCACGGATTGCCTGGTATCAGTTTTACTGACACGCTAGATAAAGGTCACGATAACATCGCGTTATTTTTGACACATGCCTAAGACAGTAATGTCCTGTTAGATAGATCAGCAAAGGTCATCCAATACCTGATTCTAATTTGACCTTATACAGGGGAAAATATAAGTTTGATACAAAGTACAGTAATTTCTCAAATGATCTCAAAATATTGTTTTTACGGTGATAGTTAGTATTTTGGTTGATAGGTCGGCACGTGTAGGGACAAAACAGTTAATTCGTCAGTAATTGTTTCGTTACAAAAAGGTAGTCCCAAAATACTGAAAAAGTATGAAAAGAGGAAGAGCTTGTAATTGACACAATTCTGCAATGTAGACTTAAAACCCAAATAATAATGATAATAATAAACAGAAAAAAACGTACAATGGATTATTTTTTTTTCCATTTGGAATTCCAACTCCCAACCATGGATTGCTTACTTACTACACCGATTGGAGTGCTAGTGGTAGAATGTCGGGATACTCGACAGCCGCTGCCCGTAATGATACTGTGAGGAAAGTAAGAAACAATATGTCACAAGCGCAACTCTCCTTCAGACATTTGAGTGAAAAGATAAGCACAACGAAGGTAACGTATCGTGACCAAAACGCAATTCTTGGCGTACTATAGATCGCCTAGATTCATAAAGGATTCGCAAGCTGATATCTGTGCGATTATTTACAACAACTTTAATATTGTCCAGCTGCTCTCTGGGGTATTAAATGTACGTTTATAGCTTTGAATAAGCCTGGCGAAAGAGATTTTCGCTGTGGCACCAGACGACTAGAAGTTTTTTAACGTTTGTAATCCTTCTCAACTTCACATATAGAACACCACGGAATCATTGCCATTCTCTAAGCGATGTCTATTTGTTGGTATAAGTCGGTATAAAGACCAATCCTTGCGTGTCCTAGTGCGATAAAGACAGTTGGTGTCTTCAGTGATTTCACAAATGATTGACTGACATACCTTGATTAGAATCATTTGTTTTACGTAGAACGAAGCACCCACGCAAGGTATTATATTACATTACAATTAAAGAGTTACTGTGACAAAAGAAATACTGTGATAGAGGAGAATGTAACGTGATCAGGACCGTTGTCAATTGCCTTTGATTTGTTTTTCTTATTTTTCTATATCGATGATAAAAAAACAATTTTACGGCAAGTGACCAGTATCCTACAGATCGAATCAGGGAGATACACAAATACATACAAAATATCACACCGGTTATCGTTTTAAACCTGGAGGTAGGGCGTTAGAATTGTAACTGCTGCCCCTAATGCAAAATCGTAAAATGATCTTCTGACTGAACATATTCTTCCTAATGTCACCCTTAACACCTCTTCACTTTTGGCCTTCCGTTGAGCGCTCGCCTATGTGAGGTAGGCTCTTGATTCTTTCCCCTGGCCGAGACACACCAAAGTCTTTAAAAGTGGTAGTTTCCGTCCTTGCTTATCGCTCAGCATGACTTAAATGGGACGAGTGGTTCGCCCGTTGTCAGTATAATGTGACCGTGGGTGTGTTGGGTGGTTCCCTTGGTGACATGCTTCAGTGATATAGCACTATAAAATGGACAACAGTTCCATTATACAAGAAGACACACCACACACACTCCATACACGCAACACACTACATACATGGGAGGCCGTCCTTACATGACCCTGGCTGTTTATATGACGTTAACTAATAAAACAAACAAACAAACAAACACTGGAAAGGTCTTTTTGGAGGCAGTAAAAATTTATTTCTATTAGAAAATATTCTCCCAAATTAAGTCATTGTTTAGAATCATGCAATTAACCAAACTCGTACCGTTATCATGTTATAAATGTTTTAGTTTGAACATGCGTGTAGGTCAGATGGGAAATGAAATACTAGTTTTGATTGAACACTCATAATGTTAATACGTTTCCTTTTACAGCATGTTAACATTTGAGGCCAATAAAACACTTGAACGGTATACGTTGGTTATCAACACTAAGCATATTTATCCGATTACTTACTTAAATAAAATGTTAAAGGTCAAAGACCATCATATATACCGAAACACATTGGATCGTTTAACCATATTTCTTTAAAATGTCAAACTTCATTTTGTATCATTCCAATTTCCTATTTTGATAATTTGGAATACAATCTGATGGATGTTTTGCGTTGATATATGTGATAAAATAGTGATGAGACAAGGTTTTAACAGATTGCATCGAAACGTTGTGTCTATTGGGAGTCTTTCCGTGGTAACGCTTGTGTTTCAATCGACTAAACTGACGCAGAATTCGAATGCTATTTATTTGAAACGTGGAATGTTTCAATTACAGACATTGAGTCGTTAGAGGGTAACAGTTTTCTATTAGTGAGAACAAATTGATTCAACCATCATCAGTGATTATTTTGACAAATATGACAAATCAGTGTTTTTTTTCAACTCATGCCTGATCTACACACGTTCCCTGTATTCCTAATTAATATATTAATCACTGTAAATAACTATAAAATACAGATTTATTAACATGATTTGAATTAATGTTGACATATACAGTGAGATTCGTCATAGTGTAATGACAGACATTTATAATAAATTCGACCACATACTCATTGGAGCATGTATATAAATATGATATTGGTTTTATTGCCTGGCCTAGTAAGCATAAAATGTTCCTGCTGACCCTAAAACGATCGTAAAAGACTAGCAAACTTTGGATATATATTTTTCGCCAATAGACTTCTTCTCACTTGATGTCTCCCTTGAAACCATATCACATTTGGCATCGTGTTGAGCGTTCAACCGAGTGAAGTCTGCTCTAGTTTCTGTCTCTTGTTTGAGGTACAAGTAAGACTAAAAGTATTAATGTATACCCTGCTGAGAGTTCGTTCGGAGTAAATGAAGGATGGCGAATGATTACAATATAATGTGGCTGGGAAAGGTGTGCAGGTCGGAGTGGCAGTATGTTTCAATAGGGCAGCACTACAAAATCAGTATCAGAAAAGTAAACAGATGTCAGATAATTCTAAAATACAAATGGCACACAGTGGATACCCTTCTAAAATGTCCCTTGTTTATTAAATTACGTTTACTCCTGAAAACCTAACCAAATCTAACCCTAGCTTTTGAAACGTGTAAAAGTACATTAATCAAAACCATTATAACACTATTTCTCGATCGTATGCTTGGCCCCAGTTTCACGAGCATTTCCTTAGCTTTAAAGAATGTCTTATTCTACAATTATCCAATGGAACGGATTGCAGATGTTAATGAATAAATGTTTTCCTTAGGAGAAAGGTCTTCTGTATTTCACGGTTTTGTATTTATTGAAGCGTAACTTTTTACGCAAAGACGATCATCTAAAGTATTTCCACATGTGCATATTTTACCAGTTGTGTAAGTGTTTTACTCATATCTCGCTCTCTCGGGTCAACAGAATTGTCACTCACCGCCAGGCCACTTGTATCCCACTATCCTATGTATACGGTCAATAACTCAACACATCTACTGACGCATGTCGGAGACATACTGATCAAGGCGTCACTCCAAGTTTGTGCTGTTCTATTTGTGGAGCTTCCACTGATATTTAAACATCACACCAGGCTGATTAACTCAACGTCGCTGGAACGTTTGAGAAAATTATCCCAATTAAGTACTTGTCTTTGTGTCATTACGTAGACTACAACGGCCCATCCCCGGATGTAAATATTTCAGATACAACACAGGCAGTGATTTAATGCCATCGCAATTAAGTTGAAACATCTTCCCTTCAAACAAAATATGATACAAGTATCATTACAATGATAAAGATCTAATATTTCTATCTGCTTTGTTTACC
The DNA here is from genome assembly GCF_041381155.1 of Argopecten irradians. Taxonomy (NCBI): domain Eukaryota; kingdom Metazoa; phylum Mollusca; class Bivalvia; order Pectinida; family Pectinidae; genus Argopecten; species Argopecten irradians. The sequence continues at coordinate 20,196,886 of NC_091143.1, read as the reverse complement.
GTGAGTCTTAAAAAGGTTTCCATATGGCTGTTGTTAGATATTAGCCATATCCGACTGCCGTAAAAGTGTTTTCATCGTTAACGGTAATTCAATTCCTTACAGTTAATGGTCAGGCCCGTACTGACCAGACACCGGTCACTTCCGCTCTGTTATCGAGGTGGTCAGTCCAATTCTATTACGACCAGATTGGTCGGAACACGTCACCTATTAATAAAAACATTATACGCCCGTCACTACTGACAAGTCTAATTAAAATAACCGTCAATTGGCTGGATAAGCGCAGGTCAGAGATCTGGACAGCATCACCCACGGAAGATGAAAGAGTTTCGGGACATTTATCTCTCTCCCTATAAATGTGCCCTGTATAATATATTGAGAGACAATTTGTTCGTTAAACACATTTTGACGGTGATCGAATTGATTGTCCAATTGAGTTTTGTAGATATAGATAAATTGAAGTGTATTTAGATAACTTTGCTTTATCTTTATTCGGACAGTGAACATTGTTTCCTTTTTCGATCAAGAGCACATATGGAACACTCAATTGTTAATTTCGTGTTTAAAATTGTAGAACAAAAGCTTGCAATACTTTGTCTATGGATGTCATGAACATTATATACAATCTTCAAACATTAGGATTGATTATTTAGCTGCGATTGAGAGTATCCAGAATAGTATTATCTAATCGTCGGTTTCCTACGTCTTCAGAGAAGAGATGTGTCTATAAAAGGAAAAAACGTGACTCTGTGGTAAGACAGACGTGATGTTTAAATATCCTTTATATCATACATATTCGGGCTTAAAATTTTCTGTGTAACTAGTGGTGTTTATAATAACCGTATTGAGGACAAAATATTTTCCACAGCCACATTGTATGTCCAATTGCAACCCATGACTATTTAAATATTTGGTGTTATTCTACATGGCCACTGACCATGTATGATTTTCTATTACCAAGCGAATCGTGAAAAGTGTATAAGAACACGTTTAAATGTTTCGTTTACCCATGCATTTTATACAAGATAGCAATACAGTTCTGTTTATTGCTCAGACTGTGGGTTTTATATTATATTATATTCTTTACAATTGAAACGACATGACAACGGTTATTGCCGAATACGCCTAAAACTGGAAACATGAAACACAACCTGGACAGGTATACATCAAACACATTCAGTGTTCTATCGACGTAGAACAAGTTTTCATTTCAGTTCATTAAATAGATTGGTTTCCGAGTGTTATTGCTGGATATGTCGACCATGAATGGAGTTCAAATGGTCCACTATGCGCTTTTGTCGTTCACCACTCTTGTCCGGGTTTAAAACAAACCAAAACAGTAAATTGAAATGTAACCAAATATGGATAATGGCAGCGTTCATACTGGATTAACATTTTTCAAACAGTACACACAGTTGCGCATATTCTGATGAAAACATTGAAACAGAGAGGTCAATATTGCCATGTAAATATAAACGACGAGTCTATAACCGTAAAGCAAATAGTCATTATTCGTATTTGTCTTGAGGCATCCATACAAGATGAGATTTCAGATGGTATAAACTGCCGTTTGGTTTGGTTTGGTGTGGTTTATTGGGTTCAGCTACCTATTGACAGCCATTGCCATTGACGAAAGGCCTTTTTTTACAGTTCTGTGTCAATGCAGTATTCCACCGAAGAAACCGAAATACACCCCACGATGAGGAGCAACTACCACTTTTATAGACTATACTGTTGTGTAATATAGAGATACCATCAACACCCAAAGGGTTGTGCTAAAACGGGATCGATGCTGTGTTATAACATCATCTAACAAATGCTGTAATTTGGAAATTTCGACAATAAGTTTTATATCTAATTAGGTTTACGCCCAAAAATAATCTTAAATGATTAGTTTCATGATTCAAAAGGAAAAGTGATTATTATAAAATCGTGTTTAAAACATTTATGTTTTGCTTTGAAATAAAAACAACCAACACTTTACACGTGCTTTCATTTGAGAATTTCGATGAAAAACGTTTGGAAAATAAATATAAAAGGATGCATATGTTGACATAATGGACGGTAGAGATATTAAGGAATCAGTTATAACTCCTTCGTTGTCTCCATATATGGTAACTAATCACTACTTGAATTGCAAAAGTGCTATTCGCCATATATAACGCGACGTGGTTTTGCTGCTAAGCAAACCATCTTTTATTTTACATATAACCACATGTAATACTGTATGAATGCCTGCATAGTAATCACAATAGTATCCTTCTCCAAAACGCGCGGGTTATATGTCTATAATGTTATGAAATGCCAATGAAAAAGACACGTTTAACAATATGTGTTTGTGGTATCTGAGATTAAATTGTTGTCGTTGTTCAATCCAGACAATTTTAAATATGGTCGTCAGTATAGATCTTACATATTAATGTCGTATCCTCAACTTGGTCATCACATTTCACACAGATACTAGTACCTTGATTCCATTGTGTCAATCACACTCAACATGTTTTACTCTCTGATAGTCATTTTTATTTCCGCCTTGACCAGAGGAGCGAAAACCCCACATCGCGGATTGTTTTCAGTCCCACTTGACAAGCAACTTTAAGAACGTAAACCGATTAATCTTAACATCGGGTTAGCGAATCCATATATGGTACATACAACCTACGGTTATATATTCGTTGAAATACTAAAACCTGACAGAATAAGCACTTTTCGACTGACTGTTCTGTGTATGATTCTATCGGATGCAAAATCAAAATAATATCTTAATTACTTGTTGCCTTATGATAAGTCCAATTAAACAAGTACGTATCCCGCTTATAAGGTATTTTGAATGTGTTACTGAAACGAAAATCGGAAATGATATTGACAAGCATTGAATTAATGTCTAAATTGATGCTGCGGCTGCATTTGCTGCTCAAAATGGAACTTCAGAAACATTAACCCCCTGTTAGGTCTAGCGTCACTAACGTTGTAAAATCCGCGTTAATTTACCTGCTGCATTAGACGATAGACGCATAGCAATGTTAAGATAATGTGTATGTGATTCATTTTCGTCATAGCTACATTCAACGATAATTGCATGACTGATAGAAATCTTCATCCATGTGCTTTTGGACATTTACAAGATTGTAAGAGGGTAAGAAATATATTTTTTTGTATTACAATTCAGGTTATTTTTATTTTTCTGATTATATTTACTTTTCACTTAATTTGTTTCTTCATTTTTCCTAGTTTGCGTAAATTCTTAAATATGATTAGTACAATGAAGTAATAGTGAGATTTGACGATATAAGGACGCCTTCAAATACAACTATCTATTTATCTCATAATTATATATATTAAATAATTCAGTATTCAATAGTCAACAGTATGATTTTTTTTTCATTATCACTTTCATTGATTATTTACACAAAGTAAACAAAGTTTTACACAAAGTACACCATACTTGAATAAACACAGCGCCACACCTCCATACATGACATCAGTGATGTTGTTTACTAGATAGTATCCCGTTGGCTTTTGAAAGCCAACAAGGCTGATATTTTAATACTTTTAACACGTTTTTAATTTGCTGCACATGGTTAAACATTTTCACAAAATATTGTGCTCGCCTTGTAAAGCTCACTATCTCTTGCACCCGATTTTATAGAAAGCGAATATCAACATCAAAGACAATTTCATGATCTGCTAAAAGCAGACAGGCTTCGGGTCTTTTATCACAGAGTAAGGAAAGATACTAGATATGAAGACAACATTTAACACAGTTTTTCATTCACTGCAATTCACTTTCTATATATAAATATTTATGGATATAATGAAATACGAACAAGATTATAAATCTGCTATCAAGATCTTTTAACAAAGGAGGACATCATTTGAATATCACACATAAGGACAGATAAAGTATTTCCGGTGATTTAAGATGGAAGATAGTATATCTTGTGTATCAATACGCAAAATTGGATATTTCTTTTGAAATAAATATATTTTATCCGAACTTGCAGATAGGACAATCACCGATTTAGACAATCAAAACATCTATTTTTGTACAATCATATCAAACTCTCCCAGGGTATGGATCCTTAACAGTATATTGCAAATAATTCTACAGGCGAGGTTGACAAATTGATCGATATTTACAGAATTTTATATCTATATTTAAAAGTCAATAATAAAACTACAAAGCCTTGTAGTTTGTTATCTGAAAACATTTTCCTAACAACACATAGGCATTAAAATTTAACGCATGTAATAAAAGTGAGAAAAAGTTAATTAAGCAACAATGTGTTTACCTTGAATATTTTGTGGCGATCGATAATAAAAAATATTGTTACAAGTTTATATAACATAGAATACAAACCGTCAATGTATTTAAGAAATATAGTACTTACGCTTCACTGAGGTGGCGTAAGAATCAGTTCACAAACATTAGATATCACTACACTTGGCCAATGTTCTTGATGTACATTCCCAATACCCCTGTCCTATCATTCACTATTGACAGTGCATAGCTGTGTGCACCCCACGCGCTCACGAGAGCTTGTGCAGAGACTGTAGTAAGGCAGCCAGTCATACATGTATACCGAGCACTATCGTTGGATTGGATGGGTCCGCATGGATGGCATATCAGCAGAAAGCTATACAGTATTTAACAAGTCACAGGGGCTAAATATCAGGTACATTGGGAAGAGCGTCTGAGACCTATACAAGCTTGATACTATTGTCTTCGTTGCGTGATTTCAATATTTTGTAGCAAAATACACTATGAATCAAAAGGCAATCGACAGTTTTTTCACCTTGGGGAATTAATCTTGTCGACTTATCTTGTATAATCCATAAAAGTGTACGTGTTGATATGCTACTACTACTGTGTGTTGCATAAACAATGCCATACCCCTTTGCTTACAAACATAAATTCTCGATATGGTAGTTAGATATGTATGACAGAACAACACATATTCTTAATAATTCATGCATTGTGGTTATACCTTACTATAGAAATAGTGTGTTCATGTCGCACCTTGATGTCACAGATCATGAAATATAGATGACAATCGGCGAATGTTATATTATGACTTGGTTCAATATATCAACTTAATAAAACATCGAACAATAAGATAATAAAAATAGCAAAATACCTATGCATGTTGATCGTATTCGGTAAAATCTATCTATCGGATCAATAGATCAACTTTATTGGGTGTATTTTATTTTCATTTCGTCACTGATGGTATACACGGACAAATTGACGCTACAAAGTCAATTGCTAATCATAGTACTGTCATAAAGTTTTGTTGATGTTAATACTTTCAACGTAGTCCGAGTCATCCTAAAGTTCTGTTGTCTTTTCCTTGAGCAGGATAGGATAGACTGAAGACTTATAAAAATGACGATGGAAAGGCAAAATTGTGCAGGTCAACTGTGTATGTTTATATGGTAAACCCAATTTAGCGAAAATCTTATATAATATAACGACTCTTTACATCATCATTCGGTTCTGTTCAAAATTACATGCAGTATGCTTCGTCGACAAATTGAGATAGATGAACTTACATGCCTGTATTGTCCTTCGACAAATTGTGATAAATGAACTATCTTTTAGTTCGGTAAATAGAATATTGCCATTATAAACGTTATTTTATTAACCTGCAACAGCACCTTTTTGTCTAAAGACAAATACATTACTTTGCTCGAATATGACAAGCTTGATACTATTGTCTTCGTTGCGTGATTTCAATATTTTGTAGCAAAATACAAATCGACAGTTTTTTCACCTTGGGGAATTAATCTTGTCGACTTATCTTGATATAATCCATAAAAGTGTACGTGTTGATATGCTACTACTACTGTGTGTTGCATAAACAATGCCATACCTCTTTGCTTACAAACATAAATTCTCGATATGGTAGTTAGATTGTATTATTCTTAATAATTCATGCATTGATGGTTATACCTTACTATAGAAATAGTGTGTTCATGTCGCACCTTGATGTCACATATCATGAAATATAGATGACAATCGGCGAATGTTATACTATGACTTGGTTCAATATATCAACTTAATAAAACATCGTAAAATAAGATAATAAAAATAGCAAAATACCTATGCATGTTGATCGTATTCGGTAAAATCTATCTATCGGATCAATAGATCAATTTTATTGGGCGTATTTTATTTTCATTTCGTCACTGATGGTATACACGGACAAATTGACGCTACAAAGTCAATTGCTAATCATAGTACTGTCATAAAGTTTTGTTGATGTTGATACTTTCAACGTAGTCCGAGTCATCCTGAAGTTCTGTTGTCTTTTCCTTGAGCAGGATCGGATAGACTGAAGACTTATAAAAATGACGATGGAAAGGCAAAATTGTGCAGGTCAACTGTGTATGTTTATATGGTAAACCCAATTTAGCGAAAATCTTATATAACATAACGACTCTTTACATCATCATTCGGTTCTGTTCAAAATTACATGCAGTATGCTTCGTCGACAAATTGAGATAGATGAACTTACATGCCTGTATTGTCCTTCGACAAATTGTGATAAATGAACTATCTTTTAGTTCGGTAAATAGAATATTGCCATTATAAACGTTATTTTATTAACCTGCAACAGCACCTTTTTGTCTAAAGACAAATACATTACTTTGCTCGAATATATTTCAAAGCTTGATTTTGTCTCTAACTTACACGGCTTTGGTTTGATTTACTGAACAGTCCTGAACAGACGTATACTGTATTTTCAGCCAGTAATCGTGCTTTATGCTGTTCAACATGGAATTTGTGGGAGTACATTTGTTCGTGGTTTGAAAGCATTTTGCGAGTAGAAATATTCGTGAGTGGCCAATTGATAGTACAGCGATTCCAATAACGCATGTTATAAAATGTAACTTGTATAAACCGGATTTCCACGGACCCATTACACATGATCGGTATTGGTAGGTTTTAAGATTAATTAAGAAGGTAAATTATTTACAATTACATCGAATAACCTAGGGACCTGAATTTGACTTGGTTTGACAAGTTTTACTTTAGCAAATTTCGTTGTTTTATTTTCGTAGTTTAACAGAAACAATAAAAATTGTTCACAACTAATACTCCATTGTCTCCTTGTTATACCTAATGAGTCATTATAATTGTTTTATTGTTTTAAAATTATTCCAGAAAACTACATTTTGTTTTATTTCCATTCAATTATTATATCTAAAGTAACAACTGTCTGAAAGTCTTAAGGTTTTCCCATATAGTGACAATAACGTCTTCCTGGTTCATTTATAGACGACACGTAATTTCGTTAAGATGGGTGTATACAATGCAATTAAATTGCTTACGAAGCTTATAAGTCACAATGTGTAATTTGTTTTAAATAGCATGGAGCCAAACAGACGGATGAGACAACATTGCGACAGATGCACATCGTAAAATCTAAACCGATAGATATATACTCAGGGTTGTAACATTTCATTGAGTATTCCCAGCGCTTCTGTTTCCGAAGCCGAAGTACTGATAGGGGTTTAGTACTATCCGCAAACTGTCACCAATTTCAATCGGTAATGACTACAAAGAAATAAATTAGATTTACATTTCTCATTGGGAAGGTAATGGTCTTGTGTACTTGGATTGATAAGTGCAATATTGAACAAAAGCTGGCATGCTATTTTTATCTGCTAATGTCATTAATAAGAGTGCATGTAGTTGGTTCCATAAACATACATAATTGCGCTTCCTCCAATACATTGTTGAACATGCCTATCAGATAATATCATATTGTTTCTATTTAAAACTTTAAACTATTTTCTAGAAAGGTTTTATTTCGATACAATTATAGCATGTGGATAATTGTATTCATAATTGATTATCAAGTAAGGACGATTTAATGTGATGTCTTATATGAATTCACACATTTTAAAACTCAAACATACGACATTTTGCTAATTTCATTTTATATATTTATAAACGTCTTTTAGCTTTAAGCTATCTTGGTTTGATATCTATACCAGAACTGTCAACAATCTTCATATTTCGCTCTTGGTTATAAGCTTATTGATATTCTATTCTTAAAATATTAAATATATTTAATGACAACACATTATATCATTTTTTTTTATATCTGGATATCCATATAATAATTGTTAATACACCTGATGAACTATTATAATGATGTACGCTGCCTGATACTGTTTACTAGAAATGGTGAAAAATTAATTCATTTTCGTACAATGACATCAAACTATTACCTCGCGTACATCTTCTATGCAATCAAGATTTATAGCTAAATGTTATTATCTGATACATGTACATCTATAAATTCATTTTACTAGAGAAACAAGGTCAATGTCAAACGTTATAAAATTTATTAATTTTCATAGAAATATCATTAGACATAAAGGAAGTAGGAATATTTCAATTTTAGGGTAAATGCATGTATAACAGGCATATACTATACGTTTATCATTTTGTTTTTGACGCTGTAGATATGGATTGAATTTCAATGGACATATGTATTTTTACACATTTACTATGTAAATTGTCTTCGATGAAAATAAAGACATATATAAGACAGACGAGAAAATTATCATTCTAACAATTTGGCATTGTATTTATAGCGATCCAGATACTTAAACACTTAGCTTGTGGTAAAATAGTTAAAAAAACACCATACGGATCCACAGTTAGAAAATGTTCATATATTCAGCAGTTCTAAAAATGGAGAGCAAACAGCAATGGAAGGCTAATTGTACTGTCGTGGGAGTGTTGTAGTTACACTCTTTTGGAAGTAGAAGAATTAAAACCGCCACGTTTGTACTAGAATTTCGTAATGAGGTGATATTCTTGTCAAACTGCAGATAAATGTCAAAATAGGGAGCTTAATGAAACCAGTCTACTGTATATGTCATTGGTATTGGAAGATCTGTAAAAGAAATCTAAACTAGACTACAATTATCTCTGATTCAGACACTGAATTGTCCTGTCATTGGATACAATATTTACTGAAGACATTTTTTTTTTGGTTGAAGGATAACTTCGTTCATTGGTTCAAGAAGTTCACTTATAGATAGACAGCGAATACCGGAGGGAATATGTATGATATATATTTTAGAAGACTATGTAAGCGACAGCGAAAGCCTACGTTACAGATAGACAATTGTACCCTACAGCTAATTCGTCCTTCCATGTCTCATCTGTGATACAAAAGATAAAGTTATTCATAATAAGAGAACACTAGAGCAGACACTAATAAGAAAACATCTCAAAAGAAACATCAATCAGAAAGGCATTTTCTGTATCTTGATTTCGAAGGTACCTTCAGAACATGACCATTGTACCTCACTTCCCGAACGTATCGTAGTGTTCCAAACAGGACTAGATAAACATATAATGGATGCTTCCCCGCAGAGTTGACTTTCTTATACCACAGACTAAGTCAATTGATATATTAATTAAGAATAACAACCCTAGTTCAGTACTTTAACGTCACTATATATATGTTGTGATGTTTGTGAAAGTTGTCTATTTTGTTATTTTCATACTGATATGAGTAAAGATTTGGTAACAGTAAGTGAAGGGAACATTTATTCACTTTAAAAATGTTGGGTTGTAATCAATCGTTTAAACAACTGTATGTAAAAATGTAGTAGATACCATCCATGAAACGACGGATTGCTCTTTTACAACACACGGGAAAGATAAATATAATATTCTCAACATTAACTTTACATCACCAGTTTATAATTGTTAAATAACTGGTACGTGATTTATAATAAGCTACAGTACAGCGTTAGAAAGATGCATTGAAACTGACCGATCTGTTACCATGATTGGTTTATTAAACGGTATGTCTCGTGAGTGGTGTCTTTCTGGAGTCAAAGGAAGTCACTGAGAATACAAATGGCTCTCTAATGCTTATATCGATGAACGTTAATTGAATAGTAACACTCGGTTAGGTCTCAAAGGGAGAACTAGTTAGTGTCTAGTGATGTCACCTACTGGGGTGGTGCAACAGCTTGATAAACGTAAAGAGAAAATAGGCCATGATACAATGTGCTCGTTGTCCTGTTTACGGTCGTTATTTAATATTTTCTAATGTGGCAATGATTAAAACAAAACAAAAATTTTGCAAGAAGAATGCTTAATATGAAATAATCCTTTGTTGAAGACATTTCGTGATAAAACCGGCTACTCACTATCAAGCATATAGAACTCGCATAACCAGGGCGTGTCGCAGAAACGATTTATGAAACATACTACTTCATTGTAGTTTAGATTTATTATATATCTTTAACATATCATGCTTTTACATTGGACTTTTATAGTATCTAGCGGAGGGATAATTTGTCACACACAAGATCAACAAATGTCTTAAATACAAGTTTCCAGGAATCACCGATAGCTGTGATCATACTAGGACATATATGAAGAACACATCTAAACCTTAGAATGGGGCGGATGAACTGGAATGCGGCATACAGAACAGAGAACTTAATTGTAGCTGTACAAAAAACTGTCCCTGTAAAATAGAATTTACCAAGAGATATGATCTAATGTAGTAACATATATGGCTGTTTTAAATCCACAATATCTCTTGTAGACATAATAAAATTGCATAATGCAATGTGTGATGTTATCATAATGTTATTTGCTTACACCATAAAGTACGCTATAAATGTGATCTTTTAATGCACAACACTTTCGTATGCATTTTTTAAGATGTTATCACTGCATACATTGTCAACTGAAATAAGACTGTACATGTAATATAATCTAATGATAATGCCGTTGACATGTATATAACCCGATGCTTATTTTTATTTTTTTTCCTGGTTTAAAAAAATTAATAAATGATTATGATAATCTATCATAGTCGACAGAGATAGCGCATGCACATCGTCTACCAGTGTGTTCCTTAACTTGGATGTTGACAACTATAATTTAAAGTGTGTTGCTCAATTGCGAACAGCTTGATTTACTTCTATTATAGTATCGTGACTTACACTACAAAATGGAAGTTTTATTGTATTTTAAGTGCAAGAATTATTATTGACTCGGCTAGTAAAAATGTATCTTTTGGCGAAATCATGGAAGCAAAAACAATAGGTTGTTAATTCAGGCAGACCCCTTTGAAGTATATTAATAAAGAATCCTAATATGTTATGTTGACATTATTGGGCACATCATTGATTATTATACTTCGAAAGGAATGGAAATGTCCTGGCCCCCAAGATCACCATATTTGTGAATCATTCATATCGTAACTAATTAACATGGTTCACTTCCAAAGATAAAAAATAACCATCCCAGAACCCACATGAAAACAATAGGAAGACAATCATACTAAATGTGTTTATTGGACCGTAACCATTGTTTTATAACCTGTACCGAATTACCGACAATTTAGAAGTCTCGTGGGTAGATAACATTTGGTTTATGAGTCAGCAAATGTACGCTCTTTGTGTTTGTTTTTACTAATTAAATGGATTTCTCAAAACATGTATTTTTAGATGTACATGTATACACATGTATAAAGATATTACAGCTTCATTATTTCGTTCATATAGCTTAAATTGGTATCTGTTGAGATCGTTAAAGGCGCCTGAATTTGGGATCCTATCTTTTCTTCCTACTAGACTTTTTTTCTGATAATGCATTGCGCAAAGTATAAATGTTTTCAGTATTACCAAAGTATCTTTAAACACGAAGACATTAACGCATATTTTCGTTTTAAAATGACGTTAGCTGTGAATATGAGTCCTACCCACCACCCTTACCTCATAGCAGAAGAACCGCGGCGGGTGAGTGGTAAGATGTCTAAACATATAACCACACACTCTCCACCAATGGGTCGTAAGTTAGAATTCAATATTGGGTAGTTACAAGGTACTTACCAGGTGTTTTTTTCCTGGGTAATCTGGCTTTCCTCAACCATCTTAACCTGGCACGTACTTAAATGTCTTTTTTTAAATACGTTAAAATAATCCAACAAAAAAGTTTTAATATAGGAATTTCTATAAGCTCGTTTTCTTAGTATATGTTTGCATTTTGTATATGTGATAGTGTAATGTTATGAATAAACTATTGTTTAAACAGGTAGTTTTTAAGAAGTTATAAGTTCTACGGACACTTCGTTCAAGAAATAAACGAAATGTATCGATCATGTTCGGGAAACTGAAAGTGTATACGCTAATGCACGTTCGGTGTTCTCCTTTTCCCATTTCCCCTGAAAACGTTGAATACACTAACAATTTGTCAGCTTTTGAATAAATTTACATTCTTATCTCGAATGATACATTAGAGTAATAATGATATTTTCTGCCCCAATATCCGACCCAGTTTTTGTAATCACAGAGAGGAAATTCTGTAACTAATGTCAAATTCCCTAATACGTTTAGGTTACATAATTGAAAATACAAGAACTTTTACAGCGTCTAATTTCCATGTAAGGAGAGATTATATATCGCGATATGTGTTATCCTATTACATGTGGGCTTCTCTAATCTAGCAATATCTCCCTCAAAGTACATTTCACACAAAGTGGATTCTCTAACACTTATTATGGAATAGTCAACATTGTTCACGAAGGACGCGATGATCCTATCAAGTAATAGATTTGCAAATTTGGTGTAGTTTCTTGGGATTTCATGGTATGTGTCCTAATAAATCACTCAGATAAAGTTTTATTTAGTTGTAAATATTCGCTGCGGTTTTTAATTCGCTACATTCGCGGATTCATCCAAATAAATAATTATTCAACATATCAGAAAATCCGTGTGAGGGATGTTTTTAAAGGCTATCAATATCATTTGCGAAAATAAGTTACCATGAAAAAGTTCCAAACGGTATATTGCGGAATTTTGTACCCGCGAAATTCAATTACTATTGACAGTACTTGATAATATCATCTATTTGATACATTGTTATTTGAAAAAAATGTCAAAATTGAGTCATACCACTTTTAGAAACCAAATTCAAATTATGCAAAGACAATTATTAATTTAACAAAAGTCGGAAGAGTTGTTTATTGCGCCTTTCCTATTCCTTTTTCATTTCTTTTGTTTATGTAATGTATTCAGGCTACATACATTGAATTATGAATTCAAAAAATTGTAAAGAATGAAAAATAGAGTTAATTGACATTAGATGTAGTACACCAGTACTAGTCAGTACTTATTGCAATTATTCCAGTGAGGAAAAAGACATGAGTTCGTCATCGCTTGCCTCGTCGAGGAAAAAAGAAAAAAAAAACCATGATGGGGTCATTTGTGTTTTGATGTAACGTATAATGAATGTTTCAATCTGTCGTGCTTGTTCTCGTCAGGTAATGACCTTTTCTTGCATATAAGTATCCCAATGGCTAGTTAGAATTGGACAGCAAATGCTTGGTTTAATTACCAAGCTAGCAACCCTTATCTTGCATGTTCCATTCTGATAATGATTCCGTCAAATCGATAACGTACCTTACAAGGCAGCAAACGGCGTTATAGAATGTCTTAAAGAAACCGTGGTCTGCATGTAATCTCACCAGTTTCATCTGGGTCAGATACAAACAACTTCTACTTGTATGAACTAAATGCCGTAGTCCACAGCAAGATTTAATATGTCAGACAGCACATCATTTCATCACACGGGATGACAATAATCTTGTATTTTATAGAAACACAGGGAATGAGAACAGGCCTCGGTCCCGTAGGATTTGACTCGCTCCCGAAACTTAATGACTAATCAACTAGAAGAACTGTGTCGGTATCAGAGATATCGTAAGGATAAATTACAAAATGTCCTCTCTGTATTTGGTCATCAACTAGTGTAAAGAAAAGGATGTTAAGACGATTTAGTGCTATAAAGAGGTTTAAATACGATCCAAACAGTAATGAAATACGTTTTATGTTCAAATACCCATACATTAGATTTATTTAGAATAACCTTACAAGACAGAAATTCCCATATGGCCTTCAATACACAAATGATGGTTTTCTGACTCTCTTAATTTCGTAAGAATGATAAATCTAAGGCTATTATGGTCAAGGGATACAATTTTGGTATCATGGTGGCGATTTCATCACGATGAGTAAAAATATTAACAGTGTTTCCGATAAGGGCATTAACCGACTATTTGAGTCTTTATATTGACCTAGCTATTTTACGATCTCTCATGGCTATCTTTCACTTCATATATTCAACTTCGATAGCCGTACCATCTACAAAAAGATGTCGTAATCTTTGGAGATATAATACCAAGGCCGTTGATATAATCACTTCTTAACCTCTTTAAATGTCATACAACCAACCATTAAAGTGAATACCATAAAGAGCATTAAAGATACTGTACTACAAAGTTTCAGTGCCAGAATTTCAAGTTATAACTACTGCTGAAATTTTACCAGGAAACAAATCATTAACCCACAAGAATAGGGGATAAGGAGTATCGAAAGAGACAGGCGTTTCATAGAAATGGTTCTAATGAAGCAAGGTGAATATACAAAAGTGAATGCGTATTCATTTCTTGGTTTTAATATCTCATGAGGATATCTCTAAAGAAATAAACTACAGCTACTACATTGATATAGTCTGGCATTTTGTTGCATCTCGAAAGCTTTGTATGTCATTAACTTATATCTCCGATTTATAATAATACATACACAGAACATTTATAACCGATGTGAAATGAGTTGTGTGGTATATAAACCATTATATAAATAGTTATAATGTCCGTAATCTAATTTAGGTGTACAAATTTATTTGTGTCTGGTGGTTAAACACATCCAGACATTATCACAACGCATTAAGCTGTAATGCAAATGTCTCTGCCATATATGGAAACTCATAAACAAATATAAGAGGAGATTCGGCAAACTTCATATGGAAATAATGATAACACATAAGAAAAACAACATTACAGACAAATTAATATATCGGTTTCTCCATTAGTAAATATATCTCAAGTAGATCTACCACAAAGACATGTATGTACAGATGTTTGGACACATGCACGTGTAAAACATATCCTCCAATGGACCGACTTGATAATATCACCACGACTAATGGAGCGGGGCTCGGGGAGAGGCGCTGTTTGTTTTGGTCTGTTGTGGTACAATTCGCCTTTACTGGCAACTAGCCATTCGATGTCTTTGATAAACGGTTACATATAACGATTTATTACTGTATAAATGTTAAATTCGCCATTTACGGGGGCTAATTTTCGCGAATCATCTTCATAGTTTTCAAAAGCGTTACGTGAAAAATTGTTCTATATATAGGTACTATCTAACACAACGTCATGGGAATCCACGAAATCAAGAACACCGCGAATAATAGCAACTTTATAATATTTTACAATTAATTGTTATTTTATATACATACATAATCACTATGAATTTGAAAACAATTATATGCACAATGCTTATGTTTTTTCTTACGCAATGAATTAATCATTCGGTAGCCTTTTGTAATGTAATGGCATATCATTATCATTCAATACCAATAATCTCTTTAGATCATAGAAAAGCAAATTAGGTATTCAGAAAATATACATGGGAATAAAGTGTAAACTGTGCTGTCAGAAAGTATATTAATGACTGAAAAGGTCATTACAATTAACTTTTCTATATCTAAACACGCTATCTCATGAGAAAGCAAATGGAAATGACAGATTACGCACGAACAGACAGCATCTTAAAACATGCATATTTCATGTTCCGTGTACACAACAGTAAAACATCGACGTAAGAACATAAGATAAATACTAACAGAGAATTATGTCCATTACAGATCGATAGAGAGCGATACGACCCATTAAGAAAAAAAAGACTTATCGAATTCCCATAAGATGCTGCTCAAATCTTTCGAGATAGCGCAAAGTCTATCTGAAGTTAAAAGATGCTGTAAACGCTCTGTGCCATATACTATCAGCGTTTGATTGTGAACGGAAGGCATGCTTCGTCCGGACCCTATTAATGACACGAGAAACGTATACTGATAGTGCTGCACGGATAATCTACTCCATAATGTGTTTTCCCCGGACCGATAGGGCACTGATGTTACAAATAAGACTTGATTATGCTTTTATTTTTTGTTGCATTGTAAAGCTTCAGATTTCCAATTAATCCCATTCTTATTCAATCTTCGCAGAAATAAAATAGATGTTTTTTTTACAATTAACCAACGTAGATATAGATATATATGTAAATGAAGCTATACATACTTTCTGTCGTGTGAGATTTGTTTACGCGAGGTTTTCAAGGTAATGTCGGGTTAGAGTCTCTTTGAAAATTACCCTCTTCAACAATTATATCTAAAAGGTAGTTCAATTTCATTTTATATTCGTAACACCTATTCCTTACAAATATGTTTTAAAACGAAAAAAAAAATTGTTTACCACTTTGTCCAGGGTGACGTTCCGTGTATATGTAAGAGAAATACATGTCAAGATATAAATTAATTATTTCTACTTACCCAATATCTTAACTACTTGCACCTTTGAAATAATCAGACCCTACACCATGCGCTAAATGGGAATGTGTCTTTATAACTTTTCTTTGTAGCGTTACACACTTTACACAGAATCTTTAATGGATGAAATCTATGAACACCATACTGAATGGTTGAAACATAGTGTGTGGATGTCAACCAGTATAGATCTTAATACTGTGTCTACGACAGTCAATTATTGTAGATGGCTAAACATGAATGACCTTCACTAGCCCAATCAGCCATACATAACGCGTACTAGATGAACTGTTTCAAGGACAAATTGCGTCCTTAGAAATCGGGAAATGAACGATAGTATACTGTAACGCTGACAGTCATCGTCTTCTGTGACGTAAGATCTTATCAAAATGCAGTTTCTTATCAAACTACGAAAATATGATATTCATGTATGACTGTAAGATACGGAAAACCGCATATAAAATATGGAGAGGATGTGTATCAATCATTCTTATTGTGAGAAAAATGTAAAGCAAGTTATATTCGCAGCGTTTTTATGTAGTACACATTGACTGTTTTACCCGCCAAAGTTTTAACAAGAAAATACAAGGTATATGATTTTCAAATGTTAAATTGATAAAAACCTTCAAATAAAGATTAAATGAGACCGATAACATGAACACATTGTATGCAACATTCTCAAGACATGGAAAAGGATCTCTTTCTCTTGCTATCAAACTCTAAGAATAATTGACACATGGAATGGTGTGTGTGTCACCTACAATTGGCTGAAAACCTTCTCTTACATGTACAACATGTTTTTCTTGTTCAAATATATCAATATTAAGGATCGATTATATAATATTAAAATATAAACACAATCTATTAGAATTACTAAGCGTTCTGGAAGTATAGCCGTTCAGCTAGATCGACCACATCTTCAAAGCGAATCTAAGTCAAGCTTGAAACAATTTGCATTCGTATTTTTATATACTCGATGCCACTAAACTCTAAGCGTATGATCGTGCGAACTATCTTACTGAACTGAGTAAATGAGCAGTAACGATTCATAAGGATGTCATCGCAAATGCAATTAAATATGCTATATAATATCGAAACTGTGAAGAAAATGATGGTCGTTAAGAAAACGAATGATTGATATCTACATCCATGGTGTGAAATAACTTAACCGAAATACCATATGAATACATGCATTACTAGTACGCATGTGTATTTTTAACATATTTTATTATGAAATATTTTCGCATGTCAGTAGTAAATACTAATGTGATTTAAAACGCATGCATTTTTTCTACTCAGATTATATAGTAGGTAATGGCAAAGAGAAAGCCTTTATTAATTTAACAGAACCAGTAATAGTTGATACACAAAATAATGTCGGTTTCCCTTAGTTTTATCTGATACCAGGGATTCAATGAGGCTGCAAGCTGTTGTTTCGACAATGTTTTGGCATAACAGTATACATATCTATATACCCTATGGCGTCACCAAGACTCGGCATATCTACCGTTTATTCGAGTAGTGATGACCAATGCCATGAAAGGCCGACAGAATCGGGATTTTAATATCATCCGAATAAATCCAATTCCTGAAAAGAGTGTTATAATACAATTTTACGGCGTCTTCACAGGTCCAAATTGTTATTTTGCCACCCAATTCTAAAAAACCCCAGTTTGGTCGCTTTTGTAATTTGGCTAGATTTTCTCTTAGCTGATACACACAAGTTGGATATTTTGTTTAGTAAATACGTTCCCCACACTACATCAAGTACGGAACAGCATGCTGTTCCATGAGTTTCTGTATATGATCTCGAAATTGTTGTCGGTAACTCGCGCGCGCCGGCGCACGCGCCTCAAATGAAGCGTTACGACTGTAGGGGATTGATGTCCACATCACAGCGTCTGGTAGATACTTAAAGAGCCCGGAATTCCGGCTATGACTTTTATTACTTAAGGTGAGTTGTAGGTTTACAAGGCAGACAATAAAATCTGCCTAAGGTTTTGCAAAATTTGAAGAGGAAGACAAGCGATGGTCTATAAAAGTTTCAGGAATCGTGATTTGCATCAGTCGAAACTTCAGAAATGTAACCGTTACCATTCCCTTCCCGCCAATGATACGCAAAAACGTTTTATTCAAGCGCGTCAGGTATATGAGAAATATTTAGCGTTATATCTGTTTTACTGATTATGAATGACATCCAATTTTTGTGGTGTATACTTTATGGACCATCTGTTGTACACAGTGCGTGTACTTAAAATAAGGTAAATAAATGTCATTCATTTTAAAATAACAACCCTTTATATAATTCACCCTCACAGTGTAGTATTTTATTACGTACATCTTCATACGTAATCAATAATATTCAACTCTCTCTGCTACTAAACATGAAGACATGAGCAATCGGGAAAACTCCGACACAATACGTAAATTTGTTATACATACAAATCCCTTCTACATTACAAACACGTTCAGTTATTTTCATTTATAGCTAATTTATTAATCTTACAATTTCTCGTAAAATTTTATTTCTTTCGAACATTTGTTCCATCTACACATCGGGATGTTCCTGTGTGTAAGTTGAAATATCTGTTTCAACAGAAAACGCAATCCCCTCTATGATATGAAGCTTCAAATCATTTTGTCAGCAGGTAACAATGTTTTTGGTTAGCCGATGGAGCAATGATATGAATTACATATCAGACAAAAATATTGTTTTCACTTTCGTGCTTCCATAGCAACTATTCATAAAACAACGAAAGTTTCTACACCACGATACATTCACATATAACTTCAAAATATTGCGATATAAATCCGTGACTTTTCTTTCTTTGTTTAGTCATCGGTTCCATCTCTGAATATTATTAGTGAGAATATTCACACACTATTTACAGATTATTTGAACAGACTTTTTATCTTATTGGGAATAACACAAATATATGAGTGTAATCTAAATAAACTACGAAGTTTGAATTCCAAATTCGTTTTGGGATTCTTTTTCCCGTGATTTACGTCGTTGTCGCAGCCGTTTTTACGTTATGGGCTGATAAAGTATATTTAAGCCCAAATGGAAATGCTAGATGCAAACAAAAACTGGATTATATTATTTCAATAACATATTATCGTTCAAAAAACAAGACCAAAATTAAAGCTGAAAATTACAATGTAATAAACAGCATAATCAGCAAACTCATACAACAACCATTCATTCTCTCGTGAGCTCCTAGATATGTATCTGAACTGGCTCGAAATAGATATAATCTATAATTAAGTTTGAAATGATGAGTTTTACGTATAGAACGAGAAGTTAAAAGAAAAAAGAAATTTTTCATCTGATAAAGCATTAATTTGTGAAAATATTTTCAAAGGTATAGGGCGTTATAGTTCAATGAGAATGACTTA
This sequence comes from Argopecten irradians, assembly GCF_041381155.1. Taxonomy (NCBI): domain Eukaryota; kingdom Metazoa; phylum Mollusca; class Bivalvia; order Pectinida; family Pectinidae; genus Argopecten; species Argopecten irradians. Next base: position 20,177,046 of record NC_091143.1, on the reverse strand, counting down.
AACAGGGAGGAAACGTAACTATTTATGGAATATCTACATACATAACAATAAAAATAGAAGTGTTTAAATGCATCGTTAAGTCAACAGCTCCTCCGAATCGTTAGCTGATACAACTACCGATGATAATTGCACATAGTCAATCCGACATTGAAACAGAGAAATGTATACAGATTATTTCTCAAGATATCATTGCCAGTTTTTGGCGCAATAGACGGCAGTTGATGGTGCCGAGTGTTAAGGGTGTAAGATATTCTGTTTTGACACTAGCAAAATTGGCCCAACAGGGTTTAAAGCTCCGGTTTAACATTCAGTGGAAATGCAGTGGGCAACAGGTTTGCAGGTTGGCAGTAATATGTGAACTGTTTGTTTGATTAACGTCCTATTAACAGCCAGGGACATGTAAGGACGGCCTCCCATGTATTGCGGTGTGTAGCGTGTATGAAGTGTGTGGTGCGGGTTTTGGGAGACTGCGGTGTTGTATTTATTTTCTTGTACAGCGGAACTCATGCCCTTTTTATTGTTCTATATCACTAAAGTGTGCCGCCGAAGACACCAAGAAACACACAACTCCCGGTCATATCATACTGACAACGGGCAAACCAGTCGTCCCACTGCCGGTGTGATGAACGCTAAGCGGTAGCAGAAACTACTACCACTTTTATAGACTTTGGTGCGTCTCGGCCGCGGGACATAATCCAGAGCCTCCTCGCTGATATGTTGCTTGATGTCTTCGGTGGCATGCTTCAGTGATATAGCACTATAAAAAGGGCAAATGTTCCACGATACAAGAAGACACTAAACGAACATACCGCAGTGTCCCGGGACACGGAACTCGTTCTTCACACATGCTACACACTGCATACATGGGAGGCCGTCCTTACATGACCCTGGCTGTTAATAGGACGTTAAAATAAAAAAAACAAAAAAACAAAGTGCTCATCTGAAAACCAAAAGTGAGGCAGTGTCAAGCGAGACGTTAGCAAGAATAAAGGACGTTATGAAGAAGATTGACGATAACATCCTAAATTTAGTCGCCTTTTCTGATCATCAGTTACAATTCCAACACCCTACATATGTGAGCGGATGGGGCGTGACATTATATGTCTGTAGTCGAATGCTATATACTATGGAACTATAAAAGGCATACATGGGATGTCGGCATCAAACAATCTGAACCGTTACCCTTTTGGAAGTTAAGGTAAACAGAGAATAGAATCCAGTGTAAGGAACTCCTTATATTAATCATCTATAGTTTCTGTATTTCAGAAATGACATTGGCTCTAGGTCGTTATCATTTGATCAAATGCATTGTGTAACATCCTTCGGGCGAATAGACCAATCAAATGTCCCTTTCTTTGTCGACAAGGGCATAACTCGCAATGTAATTATTTAGATTTGTTTATAGGAAACAAATTAACTACCTATATGCTGCCGATAAAGGGCATTGTTTACACACAATGGATTGATTTTATTAGACATACAAATTAAACATGTATTGTTGTTTCAGATGCATAAATAAAGTTAAACACTTAACTATCTTTTATCTATATCCACATGGACCTGCACATGAAGCTATCCGCCACATACTGTTTTGATAGTAATACAAAGAGAATGAGCAAATGGGCATTATTTTTGCTATTGCTGTGCAGTCCTTTGGTCACTCTGTTTGAAGGAGGGCTCTGTTGATCATCTTAGCAATTCTTGAACCTTATTAGTTGTTTATAGCACGGTTTTAATGTGCAATTGCACTTATTATCAGAACCATAACTGCAACATCAGAATAGGCTGGACCCACATGAAAGACAGCCGAGCATACCATAGTATTTGTTTTCCTTAGACGAGACAATCAAATCAAAATACCACTTGATATAGCTCGTCATTTCTTAGGTCGCGAGTACCTCGTATACCACACTATCCAGTGTTTATAATACGAACGAAGAGCGTAGGGGAACGTAACACACACAGAGTAATGAATTATTAATAGGTACAGTTGCTGTTGCTCAGGACAAAAGAGTCATATTTCAGTTTAAGTCTGAGAACATTTATGGAAGCAATTTTTTATGTTTATAGATTTATGTTACATGTATAAGTAAATAAAGAAGAAACCGTGTGCGTGCTGACGCAACCAATTATAGCGAAAACGTTTCGATAATGGCATGCCTTCTATAATGTAACATTTTTCGGTTAGAAATTATGCATCAATCAACAAAGACGACGTGTAAAAAAAGGGTTAACGCATGATGAAGAACAATTAAAGAAGATTTCGAGAAATGATCTTAAACCGACGAGATTTTTTTTTATCTAATTAATTAAAATTTAGGGGCCGCGGTGGCCGAGTGGTTAAGATGTCCCGACATATTACCACAAGCCCTCCACCTCTGGGATGCGGGTTCGAATCCCATGTGGGGCAGTTGCCAGGTACTGACCGCTGGTCGGTGGTTTTTCTCCGGGTACTCCGGCTTTCCTCCACCAACAAACCTGGCACGTCCTTACATGACCCTGGCTGTTAATAGGACGTAAAAATAAATAAACCAAAACCAAATCTAATTGATATATTTATAAAGTAAAATCCAGTAAAAATATCCAAATTGAAGTCACATGCAGGTATATTCTTTTCTGATGCATTTATAAAAATAATTGAAAATATACAAGACTCATAAAAAATGAATCAATGGCAAATGTTTCTATTGCATATTGAAAAATGGACAAAACTCACAAATAATAATAATAAAAAAAACAGAACCAAGGGCATTTACCGCATTATAGATTTTATTTTTTATTTTTGTGTGTCGTCAGTGGTTTCCCCCCTCCCCCAGCATTTTCATGTTTGAATTAAAATTTAAATGGTTTTATTGCGGATGGAGAGCGTTTTCGCGGCGGTTACTTTTTGTAGTGTCCTATTACCCGTGGAATAAATGCAAATAGATCTCACGCAAAAATGAGTCGGTTAAAAGTACAATGTTTAAAGAACACATGACTTAGGAAGTGGTTTACAGTACAATGTTTCAAGAATACACGACGTAGGAAGTTTCAGCCTTTTATAGCAATGCAAGAGATTGCACGCATCTAAGAACATATGCACAGCAATTTTTGACGAGGTACATTTTCAGTTTGCAATTCTCTCTCTTAATGACGCTTCCACATAACAAAGAAACACACTGAACACGATTCTGACTAATGGAGTAAATGTAAGGTAGGTAAGTGTGAAATATCTATAAGGATACCTTCTGTGTTACTGATTCTTAGAAAATATAGCCAAAACAGCTTAGGGCATTTATACAATATAGAGGTCCAAGGGAAACAGTCACACTCAGTACAGCCTATTGAGTAGTTTGAGACATCTATACCATACAATCTTAACATATATTAGCAGTAGCAACACTTCGTCAATGAATCCCTCATTGTCTATTCATAGAGGTCAATATGCCCAATTCTCACAATCACGATAACTGCTGAGCATGCTAATATAGGTCATGGATGTAGGTCAGAAAAGTGTCAAACTCTACAGCTACTGATGGCAAGACAGCTTAGGGCATCTCCAGATCATCATTTAATTATTGATCTGAGTGTCTATTCTGCTGATGACACTCCCGTTAAACTATCGGTTTGCCTTCAGGTAATTGTACGTAGTTACATAGCCTTCGTCGCTAATGCAGCATGTAAAGCATATGTTATACTTCGTAGAAAGCTAATGGATTTAAAAGTGGTGTAAATAAATCTAAGGATTGCTACATTTCTTTCAAATATTCCCTGTCGATTAAAATTTCTATACAATTGCAAAGGCAGTTTTCTGAAGATTTGTCAATTAAAGAACATGTATAAGAATGGATCTGGTAAATCAAATTAAATGATACAAATGATACCACTGCATGCTTAAGTCACCATTTATAAGATATTACTATCAAAGTGATATATAATAGAGGTTTTTAAAAACAGGTTCTAAGTATGCTATCTTATATTGATATGTAACAAACCAGTTATATATATTTTTTCTTTCACTTGAGGGGGTGTACATATGTATGCAATATCCTGACTGGAATATAACGACATATGTAATGAGATCATAATTATTAATAATTAATCATCAAGTAAAGAAATACAACTATAGATGACATACTACATGGATGACCACAAAAATAAAATAAGTATCAAACGAAATTTACTCACCAACAGTAAAACTTCATGACATATAGATAGCACAATAATCGTAAATAATGCCTGCAATGCAGTATCCCACTGGCAGCGTTCCTGCGGTTGTACAACAATGTAAAGTATGTAAGTGAGACTGTCCTTGTGTATCCTTAGTGAGATATAAAAACGCTGGTGTTAGACGCAACAAGCAAGTGACCTAGTTCCAGGGGACCCGCATACAAGGTTATTAGGTGTCATTTACTGAAACACTTCTGAAAAGTGAAACTGTGTGCAGTCTGTTTACACCATATACTAACACATCGATAAAATCGACTTTTGTAATTTCTGTTCAACATAAAAAGTAGAGAGGCTATATCGCTTTCAATGGTTTTCGTCAGATAGAAAGTGAAGGCGCCCTTACTCTCTAGTGACTAAAAATGTCAACCACAAGGAGGCTTCTTACAAAGATAATCCAGCCAAGCGTATATCCACTACAATTCAATGGTTAAAACTATAATGTCAGAAGAACTACATACTAAACATTTATGAGTGATTATGCTGTCAGTTTGTTGAAATGTTAAAACTAATATTAGCAACAACAATACAAAAGCAGGATCTCTCACTTCACCGAGTTATCTAGATACAATAATTGTTATGGCTGAACTGGTCCTGATTGTACGTAGTGCTTCCTAGCTGTAGTTTGACAGCTTTATAGTTGTTCTAACTGGTTTATATATAACCCGAAACTGTCATGAGTGGAAAGTGATATGTAGGGACGGTAGTTTGCTGTAACTACCCCCATGAAAGTAGTTACTCACGAAGAGCAACAGAAGGCTGCAGGACCACCCACTAGTGCTCAGCAGCTTCCATTTACTTGTTTAATCACGTCTTCAAGGAATTGTGTTCCTCCGCGGGGCAGAAAAATAAACTCCCAAATAATTCCTTTTTTAAAATTTCATTTTATGATAAACATCGAAAGATTTTAATCTTCTTTGAAACATTAAACAATAGTTGATTTTGCATTTTAAAAATTTAATCTTGTTGAAAATAATTGAATCGTTTTCTGCGATCCGACGAAATTGCCTTCTTGGAATTAGCTTTGTAATTATTGTTTTACACTTAATACAGGAAAGTAATTGAAAACTTAATATCCGGAATCATTATGGGAAGTCAAAACAATCGTCATTCGTCACCAAGGAATTGGAATGATAAATACCTTCATAAACGATTTATTGATTTCAAACGTAACAAAGACTAAAATATCTACTTGCTGAATATAGATATATAGATATATATATATATATGGGACACAAACACTACTGATGTAGTGAAATCGAATTAGAATGGAGGAAAAGTAAAACTGGCATTGAATATTGAAAACTTCCGCCAATATGTGCTATTAACATACATTTAGCGATGCTTTATACGCCTGAACATAAATCAGACGAAACCGTGTTGAGCTATCAATTGATGTTTGACTAAGTATTTGTGGCTTAAAACGAGATGATCATCAAGAAAAAAATTCTAGGCGAAACGTGGAAATATTGATAAAACAATTAATACCAAACGAGATTTAAAGGGACAGGAACAGTGGAAAATAGTTCTCCATGATCGGGCTCCTTTTATGACGAGTAATTATGTCATAATAATGGTTATCTCTCTCTCTCTCTCTCTGATATAATTAAGCCAGCCGACACAGGACATTAAATGTAGTTTTCTGAATAAACACACACTGTCTGATGCACGATGATAAACTGGATCAATAAAAACAGGAAGTCTTAAAACCTTACCATACGAGAGAAAGTACCACTATCAAGGAATTTTGAAAATACATATAAGGCATTAAGTTGATTTAGTAGTGTAGAAATTGTTATTAAAAATTATCTTTGTGTCTTAATTATATCCTTGGACGTATATTACTACAAAAGGTTTAACTGAATTCAATGTCGTGATACAAACGCATCAATCATTGAACAAATATCACGTAAATGTATCCTCAACACCTAACTAAACCAATCGTATTATCGTCAGCACTACTAATGGAATAGAATGTCTAAAGATACGAGAACAAACCGAAAGTAAACAAAGTGTCGTTGGTTTTGTTTGCAGCCATTCAGTACGTGAAACGTATGATACTGCATGAAGACACCAGCCGGCGTGATATAGACCTGTTCGTAATACAAATGCACAATTTCCGATCTCTGAATTAACATAACTCGACTGCAAAATACAATTTAGAAGGTGTTACAAATCAATAGGAGATATTAATTGTATTTTTATGTATTTTTATATTTTCATCGTTTGTTTAGCAAGCTTTTCATATTCAGCCTGGTAACTGTTAGCAGATTGACCGAGACTCAAAAGGGAGTTGAGCTTGTACAATAATCTCATAAGATACATGTGTTACCAATATTGTCGAGTATGACAATTTATAGTAATTGTTAGCAGCTAACAGTTAAACTATCACAGTAATAATGTAAATCGTCATATTTTCTAAAATTGTGTTCTGATGGCCATTTACATGTTTATATTAGATAATCCATGGACAGTAAAATATACATTGTTCTATGCAGGTGTTACATATTGATTTCACTATCCCAATTAATACCATTTCTTTCTTAAGAACATGATATCATTGTTAATAGTTATGTTTAATCTAGATAAAAGTTTCATTATAAATGTTTACACAACACCTTCCTTATAATTACTTTTAATGTTCTTTTGATTTGATAAACATTTAATGTCGAGCCAGTTCATTGCATCACAATAGTTTATAACTTTATGCATTGGGGAAAAGTATTTAATATAATTTTTCGTATTCCTTTTCCGATGATTGAATTTGAACGCAACTTATGCGGGAACTCATCTTTAAAATAAGTGCAATAAACTTAAATGTTTATTGACAGATTATAACTAACGTTGTCTTAACGGTTAAAGATAATTCAAACACTCCTCACCATTATGAATTGTGTTTCGAACGGTTACTCTCTTACTTTTTTGGAAGACTGCGGTAAGTTCGTGTTTTGTTGAAACCCCTGGTAGAATGAATGCCAAAACTTCACAATGCAAAGCAAATGTGAACTTTAGAAAACGTCCTTAGATACATTATACGAATCAATTGTTTGATATATGCAGTTAAAATAAACTTTTTTTATCCTTTCGTTATCTTAGTAGTTTCAATATCAAAGGCATGTTATCATATTCAAACTGAATTTAAAAATAAAAATTTAAAAAATTGTATAATTGACATTCGTTAGTGTTGTAATTATTTCGGAGAGTGCATCTTTACTAGTGCGTGTGTGTGGCTGGACGATACGATTTTATAGTGCAGTTGAAATATGTTATTCTATGGATACTGCGTAATTGGCGGTAAAATCACATTATCAACTTAACGAGTTAGTATTCACACGCCTTACAAAATTATCAAATGATAGTCACTGACCTTTGATAGGCGTGAGAACCCATAGATCATCCTGATACAAAATTAAGACAACGACAATTAATCTTTATTTAACACTATGTACAAACTACACCGACCCGCTCCTTTTTCACTAATAATCATAATAATATTTTTATTTTTTATTTTATTGCAATCAGTTTCAACCAGTTTCGGAAAATGTTTCTTTATAATGTCCATTGTGAACATGATGTTTTGAATGCTGTTTTTGTGTTTACTAACTTATGCTATAAAAACTAACAAATGCTCAAATGCTAGTAGAAGTAACTATACAATAATACTAAGTAAAAACTGTTTTTCAGATTTTATGGCTTTTCGTATATCCTGGTCTACTGCCCAAATTGTTACAAACACAGTCTTAGGCATGGCTGGATATAACTTTATATTCCATTTCTGTTGAATGATACAAATCAATTATCATTGAACAGTGTTTCCTTGCCGTACGTAAACGTCTTGTCGTACCATGATATTACTTATAGGTCGACACGTATATCAGATGTATATTTAGATACTTTCTATTTTGCAATTGCGACAAAGAAATCTATACATCACTGGTTGTATATAGTTACGTTATCAGCGTACTAAAAGCATTTGCTAATGTAGAGTCGAGGAATCTAATCATTTAACCAAGAATGATGTCCTCACAAATAGCTTGCTATAGAATTATTCTCCATAGGTGTCTTTGCATTGATTGATTGGTTGATTCGTTCGTTCATTCATATGTATGTGCTATTGCACACGGTATTGTATATGTTATTTATATATGGAAAGGGACTTTATAGTTAAGCCTAGTACGCAATGCCTATTGTCATAATCTCAGATAATAAAATGTCATTCATTCATTCATTCATTAATGTAAGCGATTATTTAAATATTGTTATTGATATTTTTCTTCAGCAAACAATACACAGTTTAAAATACAACCTACACTTAATCCTAAACCTTCGAGTCGGAGAGACCGTAGAGAGGAAGTTGCTCTCTCTCGGCTCCGAACTGGACACACATATTTTACACATCCCTATCTATTGAGAGGGGGGATCCTCCTACATGCAATGCATGTGATTCTCCTCTCACTCTGGAGCATGTTTTATTGCATTGTATTGATTTTAAACACATACGTGATAAGTATTATGTCCCCGATATGTACACTTTGTTCCATGCAGTGAGACATAATCGTATTTTCAACTATCTAAAAGAGATCGGCATTTTTTTACAAAAAACGTTTTCTCATCTTATCTTATATTCATATCAACGCAACACTCGTCGTTTCATCAACATTGTGCATGAGTTTTCTCATGTGTTTTAACCAAAACTATTTTATCTTATGTAACACTTTTTATTAAATCAACATTTACAATTTTGTTTTAGTTTTTACTTGCCTTTTTCTTATCCTGATCTTTAAGATACAGTCCTTGTTTATATCCTAATACTAATGCCTGCCTTTAAGTTGGCCCTTAATGACCATAGTTGTCGATGAGCCAGAAGTGATACAGAAAATAGTCCCGTCCATTCATTAACGCTATGACGTATCAATCTCGACTTTGATGTAGATATAGCAAAATTCTGAGTCGGTATAGGAGATTTCAGAAAAGATGGCGATGACGTCACACAAAGGTACATCCGGGCGCTCAAAGGTACAACTCCTATATCTGTACACATAAACATTGAGGGAACACAGCCGCTTGCGATGTTTGTTTACATTTTATTGTAATAAATAGTACGACAATCCGAGAACTATTGCATTATTTACATTTCGAAAAGTGTAAATAAAAATAGTTTACAATAATTTACAATTTTAAACATATGGTATTCATATATTTTACTCTGTTTATACTCCATTTTCGTCCACCACGAGAAAACACGGTCGCCATTACGTATAAACATTGACAGATATATTGCAAATATCAACTTGAAATTACAAATTAAATTCAAAGTCCCCCAAAATATAATTATAAGCAATTACTGTTTTCGAAGGGTTTCTTGATAAAACACCTTACGATGTGTGATTAGTACAAAATTAAACATTTGCTTTCGTAGATTACCCCAAGCCCACGGCAGCCATTACAGTACAAACGGGAACCCGAATTTCGTCCGTTTTCAGTGTCATAAAATTACGTATTCTGGTTAATATTTTTGTCATCAATTTTGGGATTTAGTTTATAACATACAAATGAGTCAGTTTGTAGGTTTATTATATCATATTTAAAAAGAAACCTTTGAGTATTTAGGATTCCCGAAGCCGTGCGCAATGTATTCTGGTCGGCATTTACTTACAGTACTACGATCTGTAATTTATATCAATTTAAATGAAGTCTACCTATAATATGTATTCAAATTATATAAAATTAATACCATTTCAATTGGAGACTTAACACAGCAGTCCATGGCATAAAAGCGACTGAAAATGAAATATTAAAAAAGGAAATATGCAGCATGAAATCTGAACGATTTCACCATATATTATTTTTCGAGATCGGCAGCCATACGTGTACGTGTAACACAGTAGTTGATACAAGGGCATTCCATTAAAACAACATGTACATATTAAATAACGAAATATATATATCTTAAACAAGTACTTTTTTAGATAAAAGTGTTGGTAATCATTCATATGATTTATTTCCCCAACAATGCTGTGGCCTGCGGTGATCTACCAGCGATGAAGCCATACACGAGCGGCCGTGGTCTGGTCAGGTGGTTCACGTTTTGTTTATATCATATCGTGTTGTGAACAGCTTTTTCATGTTTAACAGAAACATGATACATTGAAATAAATCATTTATTCATAAACACCTTTTTCACAACCTCAATTTATACGTATGAACAAAATCGGGTACGTGTGATGGCCCGGCAGCGCTTCGATAGGTGGCTTCGACACTAAATCTACACTTGTTATATTTAGCAATAAACAAATGAAAATATAAAAATGTTAACATCCGTAACCTGTGAAACAATAAGACACCATTTCAAAATCAGAATTTGCAAGTATGAAAGTGTAAACTTTTGTCAAAGTATCGATTATGAAGCATACTTGAAGCCATACTGTGTTTGTACCTTTGAGGACCCGGATGTAAACTTTCTGTGACGTCACGCCATCTTTTCTGAAATCTCCTATTGTAACTTTTATGAAAATAACTAGATTAATGTTAACATCTTAAATAATGCCGTTTTTTTCAAGTTTTCAAAAATCATTCTAAATAATCAGACAATATAACCTCTAATGATCAAACACCGGTAGAAGTACATCTCACCAACATAGGAATGAGTGGAATACTTCTACTATTCATATGTACGTAATCATTTTACTGGACAAAACAATGCCAAGCAGGTAGGACTAATAAGAACAATCATACATTTCATAGCAGCCGTATTCCGCCGTTTTTGCATATGAAAGAGTTGCCGACCTTCCGAGTAAATATCCATTGTGACGCCAATAGTTTGTGTTCGAAATACGTTCTTTTCTGAAATGTATGACGTTCCAGATGACTTTACATTCAATACCTATACACATTGGCAGATAACTTTAACAGAAAAATAAAGAATATTCAGGACACAACAGATTTTGCTGTAGAAACCTCTATTTTGGATATGATTTAATATCAGACAAATTTTTTATCGAAGATAGGTACACGTACTAAGCATTGTGATAAATAACACACGATTTTCGTTTACTGTAATGTTGGCAACCACAAGGATTTCTTGCGTGCAAAGAACATTTCGTTTCAGAAAAAACTCGCGTTCTGAGACAAAAATATAAGTGTCGCTTAAACGTTCTGTCATTGTATATTGTTGTTATCGCGAGATTACGATACATCTTGAATATAAAGATGACAGTTAACGAATTCCGAACTTTGACAAACGATCTCATAGACCGGAATTCCATATCGTTATTGAACGGTGAGTTGCGTGACTTGAATGACTCAGATAAAAAAAAATATATATATATATATATTGTGGTTGACAACAAAAATTATTGCATCCTTTCACCCGTTCTGCAAAATTCATCAAATGTCGAGTTTAAAGCGTAAGAATATTTAAAACTTCATAAAGCAAAATAAGCATCATAAATTGACGTCCATAGCTTCACGGTTAGTGTGTTCTGCAGACATACGAAAGTAGTGTGTTATTTTTATCATTTGTCAACCACACAGTTATTCGCGTGTTAGATACGCAGATTGCCATTGGAAATGACAGTAAAATGATTGTAAAGACAATTACATAAATATACGTAATTCTTACTTATTAATAACCTTTCGAAGACGTATGATTAAGATTTTGATGTCAGTATATACATCTTTCGAAACAAACTTGACATGACCTGAACATTTCTGTCTCGATCTGTCGATAATGTTGTGACTTGACATCCTGGTATCGAAAGTGTAAAGCAAAATGCATGGCTACCAGCAGGAATAAATCCATGACACTCTGTCAAAATGTCGGAAATGTCTTTAGGCCTAGGTAGACGCTGGTACCCAAGCAGGAATTTGTGAAAAATTACAACATCCATCAACATATGCAATATACATTCTGTTTGAAATTACATTGTAGGCCATTCAAAAAAGCTGACTAGTAATTGAATTTGGTGCTACATTGTAAGGGCGACAGATATACAATACTCTGGATTTAACTACCAACGGAAGTCCGAATGCACCTTTTATAGCAGAGGACATCCATGCGTAAAACTGATAATGTTTATTTACCAATTTGGTCAGTGTTAGTTGATCAATGTGTTAATTGAACTGCGTGAAATTTAAAGAGGTTGGTGTTATCAATTAACATTATCTTAGCATATATGAATTATAGCCATTGTGACATTGATTAATTGCCCTTGGTCTGAGTTTGTTGTGTGTATGACAGAAATGAGTTACTAAGCTAATGCCGTTTATGGACTGCCTCCTATGTTTGCAGTGTGTTGTGAGTGATGAGAGCATTTTAGCTAGAAAGACTGCAGTATATTTCTATTGTAACTCCTTTAATAGTTTAACTTCTGCCCATTTTATAGTGGTTTGCGACATAAGCATTACTGTGTATGTGTGTGGCGGCATTCACTATTCATTCATTTGTTCATCCTTCATATTTCATGCGTTATTATAACCATCTTTCTTTCCAACCATACAGCACTGAAGGCATTTAAGAAGATGCACAATAGAGAACCAATATATCCTATATCATTTTAAACACTATTTTATGAGTTGTCACATATAGACCATTTTCTAAGAAATAGACCAGGGTTGAGAGTATAGTAACCCATTGTGATCAAGAACCCCATGTGAAATATTATGCACATTGTATATCAGGTGTTAATGGTCTAAGCGAGAAAAAGTTTGATAACCACCTGATTTATATTGTAAGTTATGTTTGAAGGATGAAAGTTATGTTTGAGGGATGAAAGTTATGTTTGAAGGATGAAGCGATTCATATAAATCATCTGAAATTAATAAACCCGACCGTCGCTGTTCCTAAGCCCGTGTTGAGAAGGAGAGTGTTGGAATCTAAATGTTGTCTTTAAATATTTAATCAATCAACCACCCAATTGATATTAGGTTATTAGCATGTTTCTATACAGGACGATTAGAGTAGAATTCCACATAACTCAATACATCGGTCTTGGAACCGCATGTTAAAAAAAGACATCTAATTTGAGGAAAACCACAGATCAATCAAAAAAGTAAGGAGTATCGTTTCTTTGAGATAAAATCATTTTACACAATTAGGCAACGATTTAACATATTTAGATCACTTAAATAATGTCAAACGTTTTTGAACTGACATGTCATTTTTCAATAATTTTCTAAATAAATCTAGTAAACCTCAATCTTTATCAGAGATTTTGCAGCAAGTTGACCTACATATTTCAGTTGCAACACATTTTGCGAAGAAGAAATAATCGCCACAGTGGATTTTTATAGACATTTGACATGTTCTCTAAGCAATGCCAGTGTCATTCTGTTCAACGTTCTCATACCAGAGCCGCAGCAAAACGATTTACTAAATTTACCAGAATCCATTTCAACAATGTTCCAAAACAAAATATAGTAGTCATGTGGTCGATAGGCAATAAAACCGATTCTATACAGACTGATTCAGTCCTTCCCGACACATTTCTGCCGCTAATTTTGTAATAGAAATAAAAGTTTTCAAAGCCGTTATCAACCCTAAAGCGTTTTTCACACTTGATTACAACTGAACGAAACAATCTTCTGGAGGAAATTAAAACGGGTCTATCTTCTCAGTGGAGTTACTGTGTGTTCAATGAATTTAACAGTACGATTTACATATAATAATTGAAATAAGGATACAGGTCACTGTGAACAATACGCAATCGATACTATTTTGTCCTCCATGGTAACAAACATGATTAATTCCTATCCCTTTTTGTTAGTCGCGACAGTTTACAGAGAACGTTTGACAAATAGCCAATTGACCGCTCTAGGTTCATGAATCGGAGCCGGTTCTCTCTTCCACTACACAGATAATGTCGAAAACTCACTACAACATGAGACATTAATTACATTTCCATTCTCACTGAATTTACGCTATTTGACCTCTCCGCCAAAACATTTGTTTCAGACATTAAGCTTGAAACACATCACATGTTTTTTTCTTCTTTTAAAATCCTGTTTACAGAAATGACAAACGTTGTGTGTTATAAATGAATAATTGTTAATGGCGATAGAAGTACTGATTTGCGGTGTCTTACTGTTGCGTTCCGAAACGGTAAAATTTGAACTATGATGGGTTTGGTATATCTATGCTAATAGATATTGGCATAAATGTATTATTTTTTTTATTCAATTTTGAATTCGAGCTTCGAAACAAATCGCAAATACATTGAAACTTCAAATCCCTGCGAAATAAAATTAAAAGCACATTACAGTATACTCACGATAATGTGTTGAATAAATCCTTACCCATTACTGTAAAAATGGTGTCAAAAAGGGTTACAAATAGACACAACAAAACACTGACAATTTCGTTAATCATAGTTCACTATATATATGTTTCATTATTGTTTGTCTCTTTTGAATGAGTGAGAAGATGATAAATATGAATTTCAAGAATCCTAAATTTAGCAACAAAGATGGGGAAACCTAAAATACATTCTATATGTCGATTTTTTCGCCTATTCACTCTTATACATGTAAAACAAAATCGATTTTATCATACGTCAAAAATCCATCTTTAATATGGTAACTATACGTCAAAAATCCATCTTTGATATGGTAACGTGTTTTGAATTGCATCAAATGCAAACATGTATTGTTAATGGATATTTTTCATTACATCTGTAGATTAAAGTTACAACAATACTTTAACACTATAGCCCTGAAATAGCAGAATGACAGGGGCCAAACACACTCAATATATGGAATTCGTAAAATTCAGTAAAAATACGTTATGCATTCCTTACCATGTCTTCGAGTACTCGGATCATCAAAATGGTTTAATAACCCGATGTAATTAAAAAAATAGTGACATCAATGTTTGATTAATTTATTTAGATTTAGACGGTAACACGTAAATGCATTATTTAAATACACTTAATCCTTAAAACGGATACGTTATGTTATCACTACATCTAGATCTTCTAACGGTTTATGCACGCCCTAAATCGGGATATATACTAATTAGATTTTGACGGAAGTATTTTGTCTAAATTGATAAGGTTTATCGACTGCAGAATTCTATGATATACGATATTTTGGACCAACAGCTGTTGATGGTAATATCGCAGGAACGTGGACGGATCGTCACGCCGTTTGACAGCCCGTCAAACCTAGTGAAGGTGCGTGCTGAATTCTTCATATATATTCTTTGATATTTCATAAAGTCACTCACAGACTTATAGCCAATATAGTCAATATTAAAATGTTCTGTTCTGACTTATGCCATACCTTCTTATTGTTTTCTATGTATACGCACAGACCCGTTATATTGGATTTATTATTTACTGCATTTTAACGGCAGAATGCAAAATATAATTTAATACAATAAAAGTTGCTGGTTTTTCTTGAGCAATCTCTTTGGTCTGTTTGTTCACAAATTCAAAGCGAAATTAATAAGTTTTCCCTCAATTTATTATGAACATGTCAATAAATGGCACAACAATTTTTTAAAAACTCATATTAGATAGCGTCTGAAGCACATATATAAGCACACTACACAACATATAAGTTAAATGTTCATCTTACTACATTGTATATACTTATGTATATTTTCTATTTCAATTGTGAGAAATGATATGATGGACTCCAAAAGACAAACAAACATAATTTTTACGAGTTTTATAATGATTATATTGTTATTTGATTCAAAACGCACAGGTAATTACATTTGTAGAAAAAGTGGAGTTGGAACAACGTTTTAGTACAAAGAGCATTGTCTGAGAACCGCTCCATACTGTACACTATAGTCTACGATCTCTATCAAACGCCCTTACATACATGTAGCCAAGGTCCAACACTGTCAGGTTTAGGAGGTAGAAGATAGCCATAGTATCTGGATAACAATTACGGACCTGCGTTCAGTACCTGGCAACTACCGCACATGGAATTCGACGAATTCGAGACAAAGAGATGGATGGATTGAAGTAATATGTCAGGACATCTTAATCAATTAAAATACAGATGAACAACATTTATTCGAACTCGTATTACTCGTCGACTCTTAATATTTGGAAGTAGTTTGTTTTTCACTTAATTGTGTTTGTGCGTCCATACAGTAACAATTGTCCAAATAGACTACGTACTTCAAGATGACGACGAAAGTATTGAACATTCTATGACGACTGGTTGCGTGGTGTACTATGGTATCATGTTCATCATCATTTCACATTCCATTCTTCATGTCGAACTGTTCCATGCATTATAAGACGGGAGTACTTAATCTGGGAATCAAGGGATCCAGTCTATTCAAACCCCATCAGAGAAACAGATGTTACACAAAGAAGTTAAAAGAGAATGGGGAGATTGCATAACACTTCCAAAAAATATTAAAAATAGTAATGTTGATACACCAAACTCCTCATTTCTTGATATCTAGAATCTATACAGCGCAACACGTTATGGATAATAGCTATAGTATGAAGCCTCCGATACATATCAGCATATGTTTTAACGAAATACCTCAGAAGAGTATTCATTATTTCAAACTAATTAAATCAAGGAATAGATAAATTATATCAAATCATTTTACGGGTTTGTGTTACTGTGTTTACGTGTAATTGTTTTGGCTAGGAGGGGCTGTCTATTTTTGGCAGCATAAGTTGTTTTCCCGTCTGTTGCTTTCAGGTGTAGCATAATTGGAACATGAGATAACATTGATTATATTCTCTATGATAAGAATACTAAAATAATTCAAAATTTAAGAACAAAGCCTGCTTATTTCTCGTTTATAACAAATCAGATATAAGAAAGCAAAAACGATATTCTGACTCAGCTACCTATTCTGATTAGTTACAACGGCGACAACTCAATGAAGATAGAAAAGAAAGATCATAATGTTTATATCCAACAAAGATGAATTAGTGAATGGGTTTGTCTGCCAGGGAGGCCACACAATGTGTTTAGATATTACACACGTAATATAGTATAGACTACATCTTCAGTGGCATTCGCTTGATAGTTACTACGTATGTACAGTGCTGCGTACCCAAGCGTACATTAAACATTATGAGATTTACTAAATTGTTTTCTAAGAGCAATATAAATGTTATGACCTTGGAGAATTTCCTATAACAATGCCATCCCATTGTTTATCATTCACAATGCAGTCATGATGTTTTATTCTCCACTACACCCTTACGGATACTAATGCTTAAGATCTCGTTTTATGTTATGCTAACGCATCAAAAGTTTGAAGTAGCTTAAAACAGAAAGCCTCATAGGAAAATAAATGCTTGTAATTGATTTCACTTTATCTCACTCTGAACGAGTTTTATTTGAAATCTACATGTCTGACACATTGTATCAATCACCATTGTTTCTAGACAGTCAAATCACACGGTGATACCAAATTATGTCTATTTTACTTTAAATTGTAGATGAGTTCGTAAACCAAATCTTCATGTGTGAAGGGAATCATTCTGAAATGGTGTCCAGACAAGGAAGTGTACAAATAACATATCCTGCTGCCAAGCCGAGAAATGTAAAACAAAACTTTGAAGTAATGAATATCCATTAAACCAACACAGCATTACTAACGATACAAACACATATAAGTTTTTCTTTGTTTTCATGCCAATTTGGGTTTCCGATTGGCCGATTTATTTTCGTCATACCATAATGAAAAAAAATCGAGAATTGCGCGAAATCACGACGTTATCGTAACGTCATAATAGAAATATTGACGTTGCGTATTGATATTTGGACAAGCAAGGAATCTTTTCTTTCCGACGAAATTAAAACGTAGGAATATCAATTCTTAAATATAAAGAACAACTGAAGACTCAACAAAAAGTGTTTTCATAGCCGAGTAGTCATTTCATACGTCATGTGGTGTTGACATTGGCCATTTGGGACCAACAAAATGGTCCAATTAAGCATTCGCCATTATACAGAGGTGGTCACTAAGACAGGTTTTACCCTTATAAACCAAACAATTGTGAGCCACCAACAAGAGGAAAGGTAAAGTCGGGTACAAGTTGAAGCTGAGACGGTGAACGATAAGCGATTTGTCTTAAGCGGTATAAGAATGCGAAATCCATACGATTTTCTGAGGTGTATATTTCATGTTGTCCCTAAAACGAAAATTCTGTGCTGGTAAGCCGTCTATAGTTTCAGCACTTTGGATTCTTATAATATTCCATGAATAGTTTCGTCGTGTGTGTTTTCCCCAAAGCGCATGCTATAGTCGTTAACAGTAGACAAACGAATATTTAAAGTCGAGTCAACACGTTATTGTGTGGAACGCACCTTAATTGTGAGAGAAAAAACAATCTTTCTTAATACAAAGATGTATTTGTTATACATGTTTAACATTATATGTAAGTAACATATTTCAGGATATTGTAAACAATACAATTATTCATAATTTTGCACGGATTTAACTGATTTGTTTTTATAGTTCACCTGAACAATTTTTCTTTACGTCATTAGTTTCTATAAACATTAAACTACAGCAAAAGCGAACGATTGATATTTCACATATATATATAATTATACTTGTGTTATCTCACTGTGAGATATACATCATCCCTTGTCTGTTATAACTATATCGAACTTAAAATGATGACAAGGGGGATATCTTGTTTTCTATGTCAGTTCAGAAATTTATATATAAAAATTCAAAATTAAATGGAAAAAAAAGACATAATGGCCTACGATCTGATCAAATACAAATGTCGTTAATCGCTATTTCTTTATTCAAACAGCAAGTATTTGTTGAAATTGTGATAACTAACATTTGTCCAAAAGGTAAGTCATGTTTTTAGTTAATCAGAAACATGCATTAGGTCATATGACTAATCCATTAGCAAATCGTGTTGTAAGGTAACGATCAGACATGCTTTTAGTTTCGTATTTTAATTAGAATCAGCTGTTCGGTTTGCCGTTTTATTAGCTCTATTTATCAAAATCTGTAACATCAATCAGACTTTATTACAAAAACAAATACAAATGGTGTTGTAAACAAATGTTTCACAAGTTTAAACGACCCAACCCGATACGCTTGAAAACACTGACCAAATTGCCGTAGAGGGATCTAATTGCACGCCTCGCTCAAACACATGCACTCTCATGCTGTTGCTTTAAATCTTATCGGGATGACGCTGCGAGATAGAAAACTTTTGAGAGAAGATGGCAGACTTATCACACACCTGTAGCTTATGTAACAATAACGTTGTTTCGTTCAAATGAATCAAATTAGTACGTTACCATAGTTTAAACGCTATTAAATGTACTTGCATTTAAAGCAAACCTGGGCTCAGGTTTCATTAACATTCATTAACGTACGAAATTTTCTAAATCACGTATTATCCATAGTTAAGCATTAAAGCAAGTTAAGAAACGTTCGCTAATTTGCGTTAAGTAAATGTATACATTTTCAGGTACACGTAAGTAGTGATGATGGCTTGTCATACAATATGACTTATTCACTTTAGATACGGCTGCTTTAGGTTAGGTTAAAAACAATGCATGCTTATCATAGTGTTCAAAATGTAGGGACAAAAACAAAATATTTTCTTTCTGGTTGTAAAATAAAACATGAAGAACTTACATAATAATATTTATGCAATAAAGCTTTCTGCTCGTATTTAGATCAGAAGATCAAGATTTTGTTTCTGGATTTGCGTTATCTTTCTGGTTTTTTTTTGTTGTTTGTTAAATGTACATATGTAATATTTTGATCGTTCCGGTTACAAGTGCCAATACTAAGGGACAAATCTTTCACTAGGACAAACGGATCATATTCCCCGACCAGACGTGTATAGGTATATGCGATAATGAAATAAAAAATACGATTTTTGATGTCATTAGCCATCATCGTAAAAGATGGTGAATACACCAATAACGGATCCATCGACTCTCATCCAACTGCATTAGAATGAAGAAAATTTAATAAAATATCAAATTCAATTTACGGGGGTTTTAAAAGGATGGTGTATATATATAGGTTCGCATTTTTGAAGATAACATTATAATGAGTAACAAGAAACATAAACCACGTCATATTACTGCCGATAATAATTAATCGCTGATTTGTTGAATTGTGGGTTTTTTTAAATTAAAAAAAATTAAAGAGCGAATATTAACCGAAAAAAGAAATGAACAGATTTGGAACAACATTTCCAAATAAACCGAGATATTGATGGTACGCTGTTGGACTAATACTTACAGATTACCACGGTTTACATAATCAGTGACTTTTAGAAGTACGTGTTTATAGGATCGAGTCTAAATGAAATAATCATTACTATATCTCCGCCAAATACATAACTTTTTTTTGCAATTCCTTTGAAGGAATTTTGTTTATTTCAACATGGATGTAATGAATTCAATTTTTGTGTATTGGTGCGTGAGATATTACCCGATATCGGATCATACCACCGCAACAGATCACACAAGGGTTGTCATTGTTCCACACGGATGCTTCAATACTAACGTACGGAGGTCCCATAAATTTAATTGAATTCACTTTTTTCTGCACGGGTATCCATGTCATTAAACACATAAGTAGTGTCAGAATAACCTGAAATGCATATTAATCAAAATATTTATGTCTCTGTGACGAAGGTTATCTTTTAACACGTGAATATCGCGTGATTCAATATTGGGTGTGTGTAAATTTCAAGCCGGTTGCAAAACAGGAAAATACGACAAATGTACCAATAGTAAAAGATTTGAAATGTTTATGTTATAAGATAAAAATACTCTTTAAAGTAAAACGTAACAGCTTCTGTTTTCTTTTTTAATTAAAGATTCATATCTAAAAATTATCTTTGTTTGCCTTTGTAAGAATAATATGAAGTTTGATCCTTTAATTATGTTTAAAACTTACACTAATAGAAACTTCACGTTTATTTCTTTTAGCATGAGCAAAATATGAACATGTATTGCAGTACGGAATTTAACACTTATAACATGCATTGAAAGCTGAAGCTCCGAAACGCTCACATGAAAGTACATTGAAAGTATTTAAATAAAGTAATTGAATTAGCTTACCACTTAAATTTTAGATGTTTAAGATTATCGAATTAGATATAGTTTGTTACATAAAAAATATCATTTTTCGTGGTTTATGTTTT
Organism: Argopecten irradians; assembly: GCF_041381155.1. Lineage (NCBI taxonomy): Eukaryota > Metazoa > Mollusca > Bivalvia > Pectinida > Pectinidae > Argopecten > Argopecten irradians. Next base: position 20,155,714 of record NC_091143.1, on the reverse strand, counting down.
TAACGTAAATTCATTCTCTCTGAAATAGATTGTTAAAATTGAATTAAAGATGACTTACCTCACTAGTTGTACATTTGTGGCACCAGATAGCAGGTCACCAACTCGCCTATATATGTACCACAGCCGGTCGGTATCGGACTAATACACAAGGCTATGGTTTCGCAGTGTGGAGGTCAAGAGAAGAAAACAACAATTGTTTTTGTCGTTCTATTTATATACAACATCTGCAGTCAATCAGAAAATCATATTTACTGCTCGATTAAACACTAAGGTGAATTATGACTTTTAGCTTCGCTAAAAGTGAAAGTGGTTTTTACGATATCAAAAGCAGAAAAGGAAAATGATATATATGGCATGTAATGTTGCGTTGCTGTAGCAGTGTACCCGTTTCCGATGTTATCCTGACTCGAGGGTATTGATTAACGGTCGGGTATCATCAAGGCTCGCTGGTGATGGAAAATAGAGTGGCAGGTACCAGCATCTTACACAAAGCACCACTGAATACCAATAATTGGACACTTTTTTTTACAAAAGATAACATTTTGTATTTTTTATTTCGTTTCGTTTTTGACGTTCGGTGATGAATTCAAAAGTACCTTTAAAGAAGAAATATTGTTAGCTATTGTAAGAGCAGCATTATACGTGTTAGAAGAATGTCGCTAGATTTATGATAAATTGCCACATTCACACACGTCCTTTGAAGTGGCATAGTCTCATAACTATTTCATTGTACCGGTAAATATATTTACAAAACTACAAAAAGTAGACCAGGATTACACAAAGAATAATTGCGTATTATTGAAATTCGATATTGCTTACGAATAATAAAATTAAGTGCATAATTTTTTATGCAATTTTTATTTTGAAATATTACTGTTAAAACAAAAATAACTTTCTGAAACGTGATATATCTGTATCTGATGACTTGCAACTGCTTAAAATTTAAAAGTTCAACTTAGCCTGTTGTTTCACTGTGTTGTCGATAATGTTGTGGATACTACATCGACGTTTTCTTTTGTTTAAAAATATAATCAATAGACGACACATCAAATGTATGATACATTATCCCATCAGGATTTAGCCAAATACAAATAAAATTTGGCTTTGATATTGTTATAGGTAAATGTTCCATGATAGTTTCGAATTAAAACGCTACAGAAATGTCTACTTATGGATGCAAACAACATGTATGCATGATTATCATGAAATAATAAAAAGTACAATGCATTTTTTTCATCAAAGATTTAAAAGCAACGTTATTTGACTAATGCAGGAATTACTCAAACTGAACCGCTCATTCGCATGTTGTATCTGTAATCAAAGTTATTCTTTTAAGAAGTTTATACAGTACGTATTTCATATTGTCTTAAAATCTTTTTGCATATTAGCGTTTGAATTTGGATTCTTCTGCGTTTGATGGCATCCCTAAAAATCTATTATCTCTATCTTCTGTCTTAAGGTTTTGTATTTTCTGTACGAACATTGCTTCTCAAACTTTATAAAAACAATCTATCATGGCATGTGTTATCATTGTACCAATCGTTTTGTCATTATAAGGTGACATACATATCTATCAAACATTACACGAAGTCTTACAGGTTTACGATGATAAATATCATAAGAATGGCTTTATTAATGACAGTGTGGCTTGCGTCCGAATCAATTTCATTTAAGAAAGCGTACGTACTGTGGTATTTTTATTCACGCATATAGTCTATACTCAATTATTTTTTGTATAATCAGTATGCCGTTACATATGTAAGATATGTATTACATAAAAAATGTATGACAGAAGCATCGCTAAGATTAGATATATCAAACATAATTGGATAAGACGCTAACATTATTATCTGTACTGGCCTCCAAGAGGCGTTTAGTTTGTTTGTGTTTTGGTGCATGCATCATCCAACGCATCCATGCTTACAGATGGTACTAATTACACCTGTTAACTATACCATGTTGTAAGGTGATTGATCAAATAATCAGCTTCAGGCGCCTTTCAAGATAAAAATACACACTTACAGCTATTTTATCGGTGTCAAGCACCGAGTTCTAAAACAACTTGTGTGATGTACATGGTAGAACAGTTCCGCGGCATTTCATACAAAATACCATTTTATTAGGTACACATAAATCGTTTTCTTCCGTTTATCGTTTTAAATTTAATTCCAAATGATCCTTAAAATTTTAGGATGGACAGCAAAGCCACTCTGCAAATTCTATTGTTTCCATGTTGGATGACTTCTTTAATAGACATGGTGAAGGGGAAGAAGATTGTCATTTGAATGCTGACAATTGTGGAGGACATATCTTTCGTGGAGAGTTAGTTCCACATATCTTTCGTGGAGAGTTAGTTCCATATATGTATCTTTTATTTGTGTGTACCCATTTATCGTCATCATTTCAAGTTTTCATCAGAAAAACCAGGTATGAATGTTGTAATTTTTGGATTGAATAATAGGCCTAAGCAGTGTCTTGTTATTGTACTTAATATTGTAATTTATTGAATTATTAGTTATAAACAACTTACATATTACAGATTACTTTTGGTGAACTGAACAACACAATCCTATTTCTGCCTCGAGAATGCAAAAGAATGAAAAAAAAATTCTTTAAACATCAAAGAATATTGTATATTTCAAAAGAAATATATATATATATATCTAATTAATCAAGGCAATTAGTGTTATAATCTTTTTAATAAGATGTTATCAAGTACTAGTAATTGACATAATTTCAAATGAAGAAAAAATAGGCTAGCAAGAAACATCTTTTGTATCCAATTTCTAGGTGAGGTTGTTGTGGAGAAAGATGCTGATGGGCCAGAACTAACAGTACGCCTGCTGAAGAGAGGGAAGTCTGTGCCAACTGGTTTGCAAAGTAGACTAGAGCCAGCAGGGACATCTTGGACAAGGGCAAAGTATCTTCACAGAAGCATCCGGTCATACGTTAAAGATCCCCACAAGGATGTTCTGTGTCCTCCTCCTCTTACTGAGGAATGATGATGGACTGTATTACTTTGTGGTGAACAGGGTATCACATGTATTAATGAAATCAAACATTTGAATGTAATGATTTATATGTAACTGCATGGGTATATATATCTTTTTTAATCCTTTAGATGTGTAAGTGGTAAAATGTTGAGTTTATAATTGAAGGGAAGTGTAAAACATGTAGATATATAGATATTCTTTGTCCCATATAAATATAGATAGATATACAGAAGAAGATTTCCTGTACAGGAACTACTAATAGTTCCTCTTCACCGGACTCAAAGTATTAGTTATTAATTATATCATATTCCGGTTATAGAAGCCTTGTAGTTAAATAGGATATCTTGATTTTTTCACTTTTTATCCAGTCTATTTTTAAAACACTTAATGTTAGGAGCCAATACAACTTTTTCAGAAAGACTGTTCCATAGCTTTACTGTTCTCATAGTAAAAGTTTTCCTTTGTAGTAGTATCCTCGATTGCTCTGGAAATATCATTCTTGTGTTCCCTATTCTACTATGTCTTGTTACAACATTATCCCACAATTTTAAAAATGAGCATGTCTCTTCATCATAGATTCCATTTGTTATTTTATATAGCTCAACCATATCCCCTTTTTTCCTTCAGTATGATTGTGTTGGGAGGTTTAGAATTTTGAGTCTATCTGTGTATGGTAAATTATTCAATCCTGGAAGGCTTTTATTTGCTCTTCGCTGTACTGCTTCGAGTCAATATCTATGTCCTTGATCTTGTATGGACCTCAAGCCGAGCTTGCATAGTTTAGTTGTGATCTCACCAAACTTTGTATTCATTAAATTAAAAGTTCTCTTTATATACCGAAAATCTGATTGGCCTTCTTTATCTTTTCACTTACCTGGTATATGATGATCAAAAGTTAGATCGGAGTCAATATATATACACCAATATCTTTTTCTATGTCTGTACGCGCAATGTCGTCACCAAGAAGTTTATAGGATATTGATGCTTCGGCTATGGGACGTTTTTTGCCTATGTGCATGTGTTTATATTTTTCAGAATGTATACAAAGCAGCCATGTATCACTCCTAGTCCCCATGTAATATAACATTGTTTTAAAATTTCATAAGTAAATCCATTTGAGACTAAAAAGTCATCATTTTTTATTTGAATTATCAGATGGCTCTCAAGTTTAGTTCATGTTTGATATTTTAATTATTTTAAATGATCAATGCTTAAGTCATTATTATAAGACTCTTTCATATGTGGATATGAAGGATAGGGATATTCTACCCGAGGGTCACAAAATGTAGTAAAACCCGAGGCTTGCCGAGGGTTTTGCAACATTTTGTGATCCCGAGGGTAGAATATCCCTATCCTTCATATCCACTTATGAAAGAGTATTTTTCTTTCATACCACGACGTTTTACTGCAATTTTACAACTATAATATCCCGCCATTTTGAAATAAATTCGAAGAAATCCACGACTGGAAGTCAATTTCCATACATGAAAAATTACGTGATATTTTCAACACAAATTCCGTTGCTTGCATCTTTTATAGTAAAACCAGTCAATTTTGTGAAAAAAATGTTAAAATTATACCAAGGAAATAGAGATTTTGTTGACGCCGTGACGTCACGAGGCTTTATTGCATGGGTAGCCATGCAATACAGCCTCAGGCGACATGAGTGTATTGCCCTAGACCAGCCAGTATTACACGTGTAGGTATGAAAGAATATGTTATATGTACTAAAATTCAAAACATTTATTATGAATCAATTATTGTAAATACTAAATTTGTGTGAATTATTTTGAATTTTATATGACTGTCAAATTGATTTGCTTGTTTAATCATGAAACTTCCAATATAACATGCAATAAAAAAACTGGCTATCATTTATCTTGTGTTTATCGACCAGAAGTGAGGTGAACAGCAGATTACTGACGTAAAAGTGAAAAAAAATATCATGTATGGAGAGGTATAGTTTCTTTCTCCTTCAAGTGTCCAATTGTTACAAATTGCCAACAGCAGTTTGTCGGATTTTACAATGGTTTCAACCCTTAACTCAACAAAACAAAACCCAGAATCCCTGGACGTATTTCATGAAAAGAGAAAGATACACACAATATCTTAACCAAACCAATTTACGTTTTCTTCATACACATGCAGTGTGCCCACTTGCTAGCCAAAACCAGAGTCTTGTATGACAATTCCTTCCACTAAAATGGGAGGAACGACATGCATGTACATTGTGTATGTATACATGTACATGATGTACATGTATCAACTGTGTATTAATAATTTGCACTTAAGCCACATAAGCAAAAAAGGTGTTCATATAAATGTTCTATGAAAATGTTGACGTCAAAAACAATTTCACGACGTCAGAAACTCAGACGACGTCACCAAAATTATTGACGACGTCATCATGATCTTGAAAGGCTACAATATTCAAAAGACGACTGTGCTGCTAATAATTCAGATAGGAAAGATTTTTTTGCAGCATTTTAATCACCATTACCTGCACTTTCAGAAAAGGTAAAGAAGTGAAAATCAATTTTTTTACCCCTAAGGGCCCTTTTCTCAGCCGCCGGCTCAAATGTTATTGCGGTTCAGTATCCGGTATTAAACAGTTATCGTTCTGAATTAGAAGTTGCTGCGATACCTGTCAAGACCGACCTGGTTTCCATAGCGATGGTTAAGTGAATGACATCGCGAAAACATTAAACCTGTCCTACAAGCGACTGGGGAAAACTGTGCTATCTAAATAAAGAACATACGTCGCTCAGCGACATTGCGCATGAGAACTGGCATTCCGCTCTTTTTTTTCCAATGTAATGTCGTAAGAAAAAAAATGCGTTAGAGACGATTTAAGATTTTTTCCTGGAATACACATGATTTGTTGAAATGAAGCTCAGGATTATAACTTGGTATACACGAACGACTAGTGATTTTTGTATATTACAGGATTTAATGTCTTTTGCTCACTGTTTGATAGGTTTATTGACTGTCTCGTACTCGGAATATGAATTTAACGATGTGCAAGGACTGTTCTTGTGTGAAAGGTCGGTCTTCACAGTAGAGACAATATTTAATGTAGGGGCAATTTGACAGCGACTTCTAGGCATTCCTGCTTACTGTTTAGCACTTCTGGCGTGAGAAGATTACAGTAAATCAACTAATGTTCGCGACGACTTTGTCACGTTTCTGCTCCTGCTTAGCGCTCAGCATAATCCATTAAGGGAATGGAACGACTGGTTCGCCCGCTGTCAGTATAATGTGACCGAGAGGAGTGTGTTGCTTGGAATCTTCGGCGGCATGCTTCAGTGATATAGCACTAAAAAGGACAAAAGTTCCAATATACAAGAATACACAACCAGAATTTACTGCAGTCTCCCAAAACACGCATCATATATTCCATACACGCATCACACCGTATACATAGAAGACTGTCGGTACATGCCCCGCATGACCCTGACTGTTAACAGGACGTAAATATGATAAAACAAACCAAACCATTTTTTTCATTATTTCGCTATCAAGACCTCCTCTGAAACATAATTCGATTTACTTTATCTGAGAACATAAATAAAACATTTCCACAGCGATATATTTTTACTATCGCCTGTGAGGCACGTGAAATTTAATCGCACTTAAAATTGATAGGAATAGGGTTTCTGATTGTCTGTATGTTGCAAGAATGAAATATAACCAATTTAACATTAAGGCACCTTTCACGGGTCTACAAATTACCAAGACAAGTAATTTTTTACACCCCTACTCTTCATGTTTAGTCATGCAATTTTAGGATGACCCGATTTCAATAAATGCCAAATCACACATATGGGCTTCTGGGTCCTATTTCGTGCGTTTGCTGTTTCTAGTAATGGCATGCCGGTTGTGTCTTGAAATCCGATATCGCTGATTACATCCAAAATATACACGGAATACTATTTACCTCGAAGTCTATTGTACATTTGACAAGTTAATTAATACTGTTCATCCTCTTACATAATATCGGGTTTAGTTAACTAAGGAAGCTGTCACGCCGTCCGGCAAAAAACGAGGGTAAACCGGAAGTGCTGTGAACCAGGTTTGTTAAAATAATTACCCTGCCTTTTGTGATGCAACGAACGTATGAATGGAAGTATTACAATTGTTAATTTAAAAAATATCTGACCATGTATCGCTAATGTCAACAGACCATTCCGGATAAATAGTCACCGGTTTTCTAAAGCGTCCTACTGATTAATTCGGAAACTGAGCTTCCGGTGTCTGTTCTGGCTGACTAAGAACTGTATAAGTTTTCGAATTAAATGACGGAATATGGGTATTTTTGCGTTAAAAGGGATTGAAATAATCTGATACGACCAGTCTCGGTTATAAATGTCTTATATTTATGACGTATCACTTTATCAATTACAGTTTACCTGTACCAAGATACTGTTATCGTAAGCGCCAAAGTATTTTGTTATTATTCCCAACCATTCTATCAAAGTATTAGAATGATGCATGTCCAGCCAATTGATCAGCTGCAAAACGATAAATCAAGGAAATGAAAATAACATCAGTTCATTTATATTGTTATTTAACTACCGAGAGGTTCGGTTTTTATTTTGTAAAACAGCATATTGACAGCTGCTGGGGTCGTGACAGATTCAAGAGTTCAAAAAAGTGAAGTATTCTGAAACAAGAGGCCCATGGGCCTTAACGGTCATCTGACTCATTGCGCAAAAAAACTAAGTCACAGTGTAAAGTATTGGTTAACGATTAATATAAACAATACAAGGAACTCCTTAGTTGAATATGTAAGTTTCTGAAATAGGTAAATGTCATTTATTGAACAAACTTGGTAGCCCTTCATCCATATATGGTTGTAACCCATTCACGGATTGATATAAGGAGGAGTCAGATTTTAAAGCCAAATTTCAGCAAAGCTTCCATTTTGGACATCCGCCGTACTATCCCCATGGGTCTTAGTTGGTCCTTTATAAAATATGATTGTCCTCACCTAAAGTCCCCCCTTCTGAATCAATTAAAACCCCTATAGACCAATTTTCCTTGAGATCGGAGACTGAAACCTGAAAACAGGAAGTGGGTCAGCGGCCATCTTGGAATACCAAAATCTTAACGAAAATGTTTGCATGTTGTTCGACATTAATTTAAACCCCTATAGACCAATTTTCATTGAGATCGGAGACCAAAACCTGAAAACAGGAAGTTGGCCAGCTAAAATTTAAAAAAATTGCCCATTTGGGGCCCCACCCCTCAGCCCCTAGGGGTCGGACTAGACTCATTTATATAAAATATGATTGTCCTTCCCCAATGATATTTTACACCAAATATAGATGAAATCCATTCAGGTATGAAGGAGGAGTAGGATTTTAAATCTTAAATTAAGAAAATTTCCCCATTTGGGGCCCCAACTCTCAGCCCCTAGGGGTCGGACCAGGCTCATTTATATAAAATATGATTGTCCTTCCCCAATGATATTTTACACCAAATATAGATGAAATCCATCCAAGGATGAAAGAGGAGTAGGATTTTAAAGCTTAAATTAAGAAAATTTGCCCTTTTGGGGCCCACCCCTCAGCCCCTAGGGGTCGGACCAAACTCATTTATGTACAAGAGATCCCAGAGGGATCTTGGCGCCCACCAAAGAATGATCTATGTCTGAAAAACGAAAGAGGGATCTTTTCTCTGCTTTTCAAACTTTCACTACATATTACTACATATGGAGAAAGATCCTTTGAGTACTCTCTGAGATACATAACATTAACAAACTTCAATTATCAAAATCCATGATGGCTACCTGTCGGCCATCTTTTTGACTATCAGTCCGAAAATGCAATATGCACAACTAAGGTCCTAGTGGAACTTACATATAAAATTTGAGACATATCACTTCAGTACTTTCTGAGAAATAGAGGTAACAAGCTTCAACTACCCAAATTCAAGATGGCAGCCTGTCGGCCATCTTGTTCATCGATCGGTACCAAAATGCAATATGCATAACCAGGGACCTAGGGGAACCTGCACATAAAATTTGAGAAAACTCCCTTCAGTACTTTTTGAGAAATAGCGGTAACAAACATCAATTGTCAAAATCCAAGATGGCGGCCTGTCGGCCATATTGTTGAGCGATCAGTCCCAAAATGCAATATGTACAACTAGGGCCCTAGGGAAACCTACATGTGAAATTTGAGAAGAATCCCTTCAAGACTTTCTGAGAAATAGCGGTTACAAACTTTAACTATTACAAGAGATCCCAGAGGGATCTTGACGCCCACCAAAGAATGATCTAAGTCAGACAATGGAAAGAGGGATCTTTTCTCTGCTTCTCAAACGTTTACTACATATTACAACAAATGAAATTTGAGAAAGATCCTTTCAGTACTTTTTGAGATATATAACAGTAACAATTTTTCAAATATCAAAATCCATGCTGGCTAGCTGTCGGCCATCTTGTTCACCGATCGGTCCGAACATGCAATATGCACAACTAGACCCAAGAGGAACCTGCAGATGAAATTTGAAACAGATCCATTCATTACTTTCTGAGAAATAGCGGTAACAAACTTTAACTATCTAGCGCCTAGCCGCCATCTTGTTCATTGATCAGTACCAAAATGCAGTATGTATAACTAGGGACCTAGGGGAACTTGCACATGAAATTTGAGACAGATCCCTTCAATACTTTCTGAGAAATAGCGGTAATAAACTTTAACTATCAAAATCCAAGATGGCTGCCTGGCGGACATCTTGTTGACCTATCAATCCCAAAATGCAATATGCACAACTAGGGCCCTAGGGAAACCTACATGTGAAATTTGAGAAAGACCCCTTCAGTACTTTCTGAGATATAGCGGTAACAAGAAATGTTAACGGACGGAAGGACGGACGGACGGGCGGACCACGGACGAAAAGCGATTTGTTTGAAATTTGAGAAGAATCTCTTCAGCACTTTCTGCGAAATAGCAGTAACAAACTTTAACTATCAAAATCCAAGATGGCGGCCTGTCGGCCATCTTGTTGACCGATTGGTCCCAAAATGCAATATGCACAACTAGACCCCTTGGGGAACATGCACATGCAATTTGACACAGATCCCTTTAGTACTTTTTGATAAAAAACGGTAACAAACTTTAATTGTCAAAATCCAAGATGGCGGCCTGTCGGCCATCTTGTTGACCGATTGGTCACAAAATACAATATGCACAACTAGACCCCTAGGGGGACCTACATGTGAAATTTGAGAAAGATCCCTTCAGTAAATTCTGAGAAATAGCGGTAACAAACTTTAACTATCAAAATCCAAGATGGCGGCCTGTCGGCCATCTTGTTGACTGATTGGTCCCAAAATACAATATGCACAACTAGACCTCTAGGGGAACCTACACGTGAAATTTAAAAAAAGATTCCTTCAGAACTTTCTTGTGCAATATGCACAACTAGGGCCGTAGTGGAATCTACATATGAAATTTGAGAAAGATCCCTTCAGTACTTTTTGAGAAATAGCTTTTACAAGAATTGTTAACGGACGGCAGGACGGACGACGGACCACGGACAAAAAGCGATTTGAATAGCCCACCATCTGATGATGGTGGGCTAAAAATATGATTGTCCTTCCACTATGATGTTTTACACCAAATATAGCTGAAATCCATTCAAGTATGAAGGAGGAGAAGGATTTTAAAGATAAAATTAAGAAAATTTGCCCTTTCGGGGCCCCATCCCTCAGCCCCTAGGGGTCGGACCAGGCTTATTTATATAAAATATGATATTCCTTCCCCAATAATATTTTACACCAAATATGGATGAAATCCATCCAAGGATGAAAGAGGAGTAGGATTTTAAAGCTAAAATTAAGAAAATTTGCCCTTTTGGGGCCCCACCCCTCAGCCCCTAGGGGTCGGACCATGCTCATTTATATAAAATATGATATTCCTTCCCCAATAATATTTTACACCAAATATGGATGAAATCCATCCAAGGATGAAAGAGGAGTATGATTTTAAAGCTTAAATTAAGAAAATTTGCCCTTTTGGGGCCCAACCCCTCAGCCCCTAGGGGTCGGACCAGGCTCATTTATATAAAATATGATTGTCCTTCCCAATTGATGTTTCACACCAAATATGGATGTAATTCACTCAAGGGTTAAGTAGGCTTTTGTATAAATAGTCTTACGCACGACGCACGGCGCACGGCGGACGGCGGACGGCGCACGACGCACGGCGCACGACGACGGACGAAACACGATGACAATAGGTCATCCTGACCTTCGAATTCGTTCAGATGACCTAAAAACTCATAACCATTGCTTCACGTGAGTTTTGAACTTTCATTAAAAAGATTAAGGGCTAGTGACAATACGCTTGGACATCATATCGTCTAGGTCACAGAACCATGATCATCTATTGGAAATGTCAACAAGAAGTCACATTAGGTGTGGTCTGATAGACATTTTAAGATTGACACCAATTCCAGATGTTCATACAGGCTGAAGTCTATAAATATGACCACTTAAATTGATCAGGAATTAGAAGTATCATCGGGGTCTCATACTTTCCCTACTTAATTAATCTTACTCGTCCTGAAATGAGCATGTCTTTTGATAAGTAATTAAAATACAAATTACTATGTAACCTAACCACTCTACATCTACATCGCTGTCATTGATGCACTGGTTTACAGGTATGTGTGACAGAGGAGATTAGCAGTAAATATGAAATAAGTTCTGGAAAAGGTTAAAATAGAAAATGACAACGATTGTAAATTTTAATATGACATTTGTATCAATTCTTATCTACTTTGTATTTGTTTAGATGCACTTCATAAATGGTATTGCAAAACAGTTATGGTATATTGAACATTACAGGTGACCTATGCAAAGCAATATAATAAGTAGATATTAATAAGAACAAGAGTGGACCTCTCGGCCACTAGAAAATGTCTATAACTGCCTCGCTAAAATATACAATCGAAGACGTTGAGACAGTCTTTCCATCCCCTACATGCAGGGAATCAATTGTCACCTTTGTAGACTAGGGCATATCTCCCCATGGACAGAATAAAGAGCATCCCTCAAAAGGTTGAAGCGAATGTTCTACTCAAGGCAAAGAGTGAGTCTAATACCAGATGACGTAAGTGAACAGAATGGTATTCAAAAAGATTAGAAACAATAAGGACACAAGTTTAAATATTGAACATGTATACCTATCATAAACAGTGGTATATTCCATGGAATTGAAATAATTTAAGAAAATGTTAAATGTTATAAAAAGTATGATAAAAAACCCAAGCAAAAACATATATTTTTATATCATATGAAAGTGTAGCATCTCTTTATATTCTTCGATATTAAATATGGCTCTCATTGCACCGAATAACCACTCCACGCTACCTTAGCCGCCAAGTTACTTGCAGGATATATGAATCACCAGAGATCTTGTTATAATGCGTACAAAACAGGTATCGATACAGTAATTCTATCACTAAAATGCCTATAGATGAAGCGTTTATATATATAACCAGATAAGGCATCCAATGTGATGAAAAAACCCCAATCCAATTAACAAGTCTATACTATAAGCGAATGGTCTACTAAAAACAGAATGTTCTTTAGAATCCCCGAGACATCGTCTTAACATTGACTGTGCCAACAAAGATATGCAGTATTCAGTCAGCCCGTATACTAGTCGCCATTTTGTCTTGGCAGAAAAAAATCCACGTGGCGCCACCATGTGGATAAAATACACCTTGATTGAAACACGATTCATTAGATGCTACTGCCAGAAGCGTTGCCATAATAGAAACACTTTTAAAAATTATCTAATAAGAAAAAAGGAGAAAATAGTCGCCTTTGACAGGAAAACGGTCGTAAAAGTGTAATTGTTCCGTGCATCAAATTGTAACTCAGCAAGGTTATTAAATCACTGAGTTATGGCGCAGTGCATCGAGGGCGTATATTCAAGACGTACAGAGGATAATTCTGCAACATTTATGTCGTAAAACGCAACCTTATGGAATGGGTCATTGTGTATAATGAGATTTTACATAGCAATAACTATCTGTGGTTCTCCTGGTGCAGATATGAATCTATAAATAGACACATATAAACATGTAAGTACAGGTCACTTGTATATATCGTCTTTGTGTAAGTTCGCATTATCTACATATAATTACTGTAAAATGGATGTTAAATGGCGTTCTAATGAAAAAAGCAAACCTCTTTTTAAAACCAAATCATATAGTGTATATTTCGGCTTTTTAAACTACCTAATGGACAATGTGCTTTTGAGTAATATCAACGTAGAATTTAATAAATAGTGAATTAGAGCCCCACGAAGATGTTGCCAAAGGTCATTTGTATCACAAAGGTATTACATACGCAACATAGCATATACATGTGCATAATCTTTTGTTGGTTGTGTAATTCAATGTTGAAATATTCAAAGGCATTTTGATAAGTATTTCTTCATTAATCATCAGACTGAGATACCGTTAACCGGATATTTGATTCGCGAAATAATGTGAAATGTTTGAATGAAATCTTTCTTTAAAATTCATATGTCAAATAATTTAAAATTTTGGTTCGCGAAAATAGCCGGCTATACGGTAATCACGATTTGCACTTGGTTATTTGCGTGTAATGCCACTATCCCGCTTTGAAATCCTAACTATTATCAAGCAACTTAGAACTTTTGTATTGTTATAATTGAAGGCGTCTTTCAAATTTATAAATGACATTAAAACGAAAATTGAGAACAAATCTGAACCTCGCTATACTATTTGAATGTGGTCATCTTCGTAAATAGGACACAATAAGTTGCTTAATGTATTAATCTAAATTCATGGTTCTTGTGTTCTCTTAACTTATCTACTCGGCGACTTGATTTCGTGTTTTTATTACATACCATTATTCAGAACTACTTTTATTGATTTAGAGTTATACGAATTGTATGCACCTAATAATAACACATGTACACGGCTATTAATGTCCACTATTATTTCTTCCTTTGCGAATTTTACGAACTATATTTTACCGTAGACGTTGGTGTCTGGCTGCTCTATATTTCTATTGACTTGTCTGAAATCATGGACCAATCAGACAACAGTTTTCTGAACTTTAATGCCCTAGTACACGCGACCTCTCTATAATATATTTGACCTGGTTTAGCAATGTTAATTTGAAATAACTATTTCGTCTACATTTGGCAGTCTCTGGTTTGCTGGGGTTTTATTAAGATCTACAGGTTTAATACATCAGGCCCAGACCATTGATGTCTGAATGTCACTCTGTTCTTTAATAGCGACATATCGACTGTAAACACTAGTGAAGCCATAGTGGTTCTCTAGAGGTTGTAGAATACAACTTTTTAAAACTTTAACGTAGCTAAACCAGAAATGGTTTAGTCCCCATGTCATCCTTGCAGTGTATTTTTCTTACTCAGGAATCAAAAAGGGTTTTTAATATGTTATTCACCAAGTTACCAACTTTTTGAGAATTACAATACTTCCAATGCCCAGGTTTTAATACACACAGTCAGACCATGAATCCAAATTGTGGTCTACAATTTCATTTCGCATTTTTACAGTATTCCAAGTAATTGTGAAGTGATTCCTTCACGTAATCTTCTATCTAAACATACATAAAGCATAACACCATAAATTTTACAATGCATAACATCTGTGAACTACTAACGTCTATAAGGCATCATATGTTTGTCTGTCCATTTGAATGATTTTCGAAACTTTATTCACCAAACCAGATGGTTTGTAATAGATTACTGAAGAATAACTAACATGTCTGAATGTTTGCCCAGTTACGGCACATATAACTGTGAATGACTCTTAATTTTAATTGGACAAACTACACGTCAGAATTTAAACCTTACGTTTGCTCCAAATTGGTCACATTAGGTTGTGACGTAGAAAATAAGCCTATTTCAGGATATAAACGTAAGGACCTATGGCAAGGCCAGTATTATCTTACTTGTATCAGTCTTAAATATCATTGATGGACCATTTATGACCAACTCAATAATACAACAACTTTATGTTTACGTTTAGCCAAGTAATCTTATACGCCAGATATTTACGTTTCTGACGTAGACTGATCATTGTCGGATATATGCTGAAAACTAGGTGACCACGTATCTATAGTAAACAAGCATTTGCCGGACCGCGATTGACGCAAACCTGATAAGCTAGCTTTACCATAGATTTGTACGAAATGTAATTTATTCAACCTATACAAACGTATGATAGACAAGGACTGACACATTAATTTTAGTCTCATTGATGAATACGTTTGCTTTGTAAAGATATATAACACATATCATGTTACGCTCCAGACACGTGTAATCTACAAGAATAATTATTTTGTCAACGTTGAATAGCATTTCGATGAGTCAATGGTATTTCCCATAGACACAACAGATGCGTTTTCTATAGGTTAGCACCAGGGCAATTATATTTATATCGTTATCAAAGTGACCTGAGTACGATGCGTTCGATTAAGTCATATTTCTTTATATTTGCCTTAATGCACACAAAATAATAACCTTCGTATAGGAAGTGGTTGATATATGTTTTGTCTCTTCTTGTTTTCCTAAAGATACATGTAGGCAATAGATCTTATATGTGATTTTACATAGACTTTTCAAGAAAGGTAGGTGCATCTGAGTAAACAGTAATTCATCACGATTGTTGAAGTTACGGAACAGTTCCGTCTATACTGCTCTCACCAACCGATCAGAGGCAAATTAAATGGACTGCCAGTCAGTTGACAACCTACAAAACGCGAAGACTAGCAAATAAATAACCCCAATACTTTACTTTCATTTATTTGCAGATGGAAGGAGTGGCTGGGTTGGTCGACTAGAATAACGCTCGACTAACACCCAGGGACATTTAAGGTCAGCCTCCCATGAAGGGGGTACACATCTGTAACCCTATTGACAGCCAGTGTCTTTACTTCAATATAAAAATATCTAAAATAATTATTTGCTTCCCGAGAAGCAATCCATGGCACTATGCCCTATATGGAATGAGATACTGATTGCGCAGACAACACAATGAAAACTAATTATTGTATATGTGCAATTTCTTTTAATCAGACGTGTATATAGAGGATTAATCATAAATTATTATCAAAAAGATAAATATCGTTTAAGCTCTGTCGGCTTTGAAGCATCTTTAAGTATGTGTCAAATCTAGGTGTCGGGAAAAAAGTCGGAGTACAATAAGCAAATCACTTACAACTGATCCACGTGTGGTTCGAACTTTAAACTCGAAGATTTACGGAAGATGATATTATTTTAGAACTTTCTAACCGCTAGGTCACATAATCAGGACCATACATTGGAATGATTAACCAGGTGTTCTAATTGAGATGTCACTCATGAAATTAACACCATGTAAACATTTTGAATACTTCACTACTCTGTTTCTCTAGCTATAAAGGATTACAATATATAGTGACATAACTCTAAAGTTATGTCCAATACCTCTCGTATTACAAAACTGCTAAAGAATCACATAAAGAGATGATTACTGTATTTGTCATTGTTTTAAACATATGGAATTACATGATCAGGTGGATACGAAAATTACTAGATCATTACATGGTTACATGTGAAAGAGATGTACAGGCAAATATGACAGATATGGAAATGTATCACACCTAATTGCGGTGTATTTCTGAGTTGAACGAGCATTATAAATCATAAAAAGGAGGATGTTTCTTATTAATTTTTTTATGGAATATAAATGTTAACGTTGATGAACGGATTTTCTATCGATTCAGTGCGTTAATGGAAAATTAATGGATCCTGTATTCATAAAATGGTTTTGCACTTTCCCCCAATTTCCTTTCATATGTTAGGAGATATATGGCAGCTCTAAGATCTACTTTGCCGAGCATGCTCATGAAAGAAAGATAGCCTAGCAAGTATTGGTCTTCTTCCGCCGATAATGAAGTGATTACATTCATGGCTATATAAATTGGTTTTGCACTTAATTCAGAGAAAATTGTATTACAGTAATACCGCACATGCCTGAATGTTATTTATAAATATCAGTATCGGTATATATTGCATGATACGAAACGATTATGTAATATAGTATATTATTATATATTCAGTATATATGCTAGTGGCATAATGCGGATGAATATTAGGTAACAAGTAACTTGTGATACATATTTCTCTTAGACAAAATATATTCCGTATTAGGTCATTAGCAAACTGAGTATATTCCTTACGGTTTTAATGATTTTATCCTTACTATATTGATAAATTCCATTTACAGATAACCATGGAATGGAGCAATAAAGAAAATAAGATCGATTGACAAGATAACAAATATCCGAGATATTCTTGTCAAATGCCTGATGGCATGCACATACACACCATGGTACATGTACATGTAGTTGTGATTCATGAACAAAATATCGTGTGTATGCGTCTTTTGTAAACCTGATGGGGCGTTTGATTTATATTTTTAAAAATAGCAGAAGTTATGCCTCACGATATATTTTGTCCAATACTGCCTTAAAAATAGGAAGTTGTAAAATTATCTGAAAGACGTTTCCAACAAATTAAATACAATTGTAGTTGTTTTTGTAACAATTTGTCCAGGTGGATTGTCCATGCTCTAACTGTTTTTATGGATATCATTGCAAGCATTATAACCTTGTTAAAAGGTTTTAGACGGGTTAAAAAGACCTCTAACATGTTTGAATTTATTTTTTACCATTAGACCACGTGTTGTATGTAATTTAAAACTTAAAGTACGGCAAACTTGTATATAACAACATTTGCTCAGCAATGTCAAAGACGGTGTGTGATTTCAAAACATATCGAGAACGAAAGACGCAAGAACACGTAAAAATTGAAAACGCTATAAGTAAGATTTTGTTTGTACAAAATTGCCTGTTCAAATACGAGTCTTCGAACAAAACCACAAAACAAATAAACTGCAAACTAACCACTTCTAACCTTTCCGTATTGTTATCAATATTAGTCTTTTGCGCTAATTTAAACTTCTTATTTTTTGAATAAATTGTCCCCTAGTGTTTTCTTTCTTACATACTACTTTCTCATTTCTGACGGCATCATTTACATAAGAGTGGATAATGCGTTGATAAATCCAAAAGACACGGCTGGATTTCAATACTGAAATTACTGAAATAAATTGCGGAATGAAACTTTTTTTGCTTATTTCATTTTCAATGAATTTCTGCAATTACCTCCTCATGCGTACATACATACAAGTGCAAAGCAACAATTTTCACATTGCTAACTGTTTACAAACTGATCCTCACGCGGAAAATGTTTAAATCACTAGTGGCTTATCGCTTATATGATCACTAAAATGTTGGTTGAACAATCATGTGGGACATTAAAGCAGAGGATTAAAAACACAATGATACTAAATGAGATTGACTTTCGCATGATTTGATGGTTGACCTATGAGAAGACAATTGCAAGCAAATAATACGACAGACTCTAAGCATCTTAATTTCCCCTTGAAAATTACTTAAAGCCTCTCTATTTATTGACATTTTTTATAATATAAGTCTTCTATAATAAATGGAAGCAGATAAATTTCATTATATTCATACACTAATAATAATTTAAATCAAATTAACCATTCATTCAAGTAAATGCTGATAGGCCATGGGCTAGGAGGGTCCCACATGCACCCCCTCCCAAAAAAACCTCCGAACCAATATTTTTCTGAACCCTTATGACCCACTAATCACAAATCAATATATTAACATTGCATAAATTGGGATGAATTTCAAATTATGACGTCATCAAGATGGCCGCCATCTCGAATCTCACAAAGAATTGAAAAATAGTCATAATTGACATTTTTCAACCGAAGTAGACAAATGAGGTATCACAATGACCACAAAAGAACAACAAATACATATCAGGACCACAACATCCAATATATTTAGTGATTTTTACACAGGAAATGAAAAAATCTTATTTTACGCTCAAAAATGTTTCCCAACAGCAAACCATTATTTCTAATAAGTTTGTTGACCACTTAGCAACACACTTATCAATAAGTTTAAGTAACAACAAAAAAAAACAACAAAAACCAATGTTAACATCGTATAAGTTCCGGTTATGACGTCATCAAGACGGCCACAATCTCGAATTTCACTGAAAATGAAAAATAGTCATAACATTGACATTTTTCAACTGAAATTGACAAATGAGGTATCAAAATGACCACAATAGAACAACAAATACAAGTCAAGACAAAATAATCTAATATATGTAGTTATTTGAACGCGGGAAATGAAAAAATACGATTTTAAATTCAAAAATAGTAATTTTTCAGCATTTTTTCATATTTGGCTTGACGCAGCAAAATTGTTTCCCAACAACAAATTAGTATTCTTTTAAAACAACAACAACAACAACAATAAAAATATATAGAAATGCAAAAGAGAATAGCTGTTATACCATCATTTGGTTTACAAAACATTATCGGATGCGGCATATGATTGCTATTTTTTCCAAACCGCCGACACTACAGTTTCCTGGTGTTTTGGAATTTCCTGAATATAATATTGGCTATTGACGATTTATATCTGAACAAATTTGAATTTAAAGTTGGCTGAATATCTAAGTGGGACTTCAAAACAATCCATTTTCATGTTCGAATTAGTAGCCTCTCAAAATGAATTATTACAGCAAAACGCCAACTAATAGCTATAAGGTAACAAATTAAAATTCCGTAAATACCATGACACTTTTCCAAACGTGTTGTGTCTTTTAGAATGAGCACATCCATTGTTTATTTCCTGTGTATAACGTAAGAAAATATATATGATGGTTACTACAGTGTCACATATTTCTTTCACTAGTTCATTATGATAATCATTTTCGTTGTGCTTGCTTTCTCGTCAGAGTGTCGTCTTCGACCTCGGTGACCTGATGTGACATTACATTACCGGGTTACCACCGTGGTTCCAACTTGTCAACCGTCCATGGTCAGAGTTAACATCAGAAACATCGGATTCAGGGGTGTGGGAGCTCTTCCTGTTTCCAACCCAGTTTCACCTAGATTCACATATCGCATATGATGTTCCAGACTTCCCCGGCATGATGGAAAAGACACCCACATTCTGCTGAGGGTTGAGTTGGTTCTGCACTGTAGAGAACTTTTAACTGGAGAGTCTTCAACGATCTCTTTACGCATACAGTGGGAAAAGTCAGACCGATGAAAAGGATTTAACATTTATGGCCTCATTAATGACCTCGATGATATCACCTGTACCATTTATGGTTGCACGAGGGTTCACAAGATTGATGAATAGTACTTCATACGAATTATGGAGCTATGAGCTAAGGAGAACCAATTCCACCATTGGAAGAATGTGGATCTAGTGTAATTTCCATTATGCCGGAGAAGTCTGAGACAGCATATATATACGTACGATATGTTAGAATCTGAAAGAGATCCCACATCCCTGAACTTGTTGTTCCTGATATGAACTCTGGTCATGGATGGGTCATAACAGATGACAGGCTAGAACAACACTGGTAATGTAGTATCACATCAGCTCATCGACATCGAAGACGATGCTCTGACTTTCGACGAATTGGATACTGATATCTCGATTACTCTAATTCGGACTGCATGTACCAGCTACCAGATATGCCGAGTCTCTTCAGTGGATAGTGCAGTGAGGCGAGAAAGCACGCACAATGATAATGGTTATCATTGAGAACCAGTGAAAGACATATGTGACATTGTAGTAACCATCTGACATTTGCTTATGCTATGCATAGGAAATAAACAATGAATCTGCTCATTTTCAAAGACACAAACGTTTTCGAAACTGTTAATAATATTAACGGAAAAACAGGCTTAGCTTAGGTTACATTTGTTACCCTATCAGTAGGTGCTGTGCTGTAATAATTATTTTTGAGAGGCTGTATATATACAAAATTGAGGGTATAACAATAATTCTTTTTTGCATTTCTATATATTTTTGTTGTTGTTTTTACTGATTTACAGGAGTTTAAATAATTGATTACGAGTGATAATTTGTTGTTGGGAAATCCGAATGAATTGCGGCTTCACTCTGTCGTCTGTTCACAATAATAACAATGACATGAAGGCACTTGTAATTATATCATCCGCTCAACTTATCACCGGCGGGATAATATAAAACCATCATAAAGCGTTTTGGTGGTAAGCAAAAAGAGATAAACGGAAAGTTCCGGAACTAATTTGAAAAAAACCCCGATATATTAATTTAATTAAACTATATATATTATAAAAAGTTTAAAAAAGAAATATCAAAAACAAAGATTTGAGGTGTTTAGATCTCAAATGCGTTACATATTTATATGGGACAACATTAGATAAAACTAAATTGAATTTAGTTTGGTTTATTACGTGTAACGTCCTACTAACACCTAGGGTCAGATGCATGCAATGTTGAAAACGACAATCTTGAATTACTTTTTTCCAAACAGGTGACATACGTTTGGAACAGTCTCGCCTTCTACCCTTGTTTCAATTTCAATATCAAACACAAATGTACGTTAATTGCACTGCAACATGATTAGTATGACATGTATTTATAGTAATCATACCGCATTAGTGTCTTTTATGGTTTGTATATTGTTTAATTTGGCTAGAGCTTAAATAGAAGGGTCATCCCACTCGAAACAACAGAAGCCATACACGAAGCCACAAAACCGGAAATAAATACAGTACTTATACATACACTTTATTTCACCAGAATATGCTGTCATTTTTCTATCGACTTGTGTATTCATGGATGGTACAAGTATATATTTTAGTGCAGACGTTCTTAAAACCAACTTATATTCGCATGATATGTTGATTACGCGAAAATCGCAAAATATATTGGCGTGTAAATGTTAAAGCATAGGAAAAATACATACCAACATAAATCAGTTGGCCGTAAAAGTGTCGTTAGAAATGAATCTGCATCTATCTTTGTTCATAGTATACTAAATTACCAACCGGTTGTCTGTTATAAGAGGAATCGTTGTTATACATACACTTTTTGTTGATAAGTTCATAAGCCAGCCTACATAATTATGCAAAATGATATTGTTTATAGCTGACAAGGGAATTAGACGACGTAAACAAACTGATTCTTTAATCCTAGAAATGACATCTGGATTATTCTTGTCACCGGCGCGTCAAACTAAATTGTGATTTAGCCTAGACTAGTTCGCCGTGTCACTGTAACCTGTAAATAGTGAAACCTAACACACTTCACTCTAAAATGATGAGTTCAATGTGTTCTCTTCCAAAAGTAGGTCGCTTTTTCACCTAAGACTTCTGTACACTTGGATACTATTATAATAGGTAAATAACGTATCCCTATGGGATTATTATTTTTGTTTATAGGAATTTTGAAAGTTACCGTGGATATAATTACTCCATAACGGTGGACATGGTTCCAGTTTTATGTTCAGTATAAAGAAAGTGGGCGATGAGCTTACTGGTCATTTGTAGTGAGCGATGAGCTTACTTGTTATTTGTAGTGGGCTATGAGCTTGTTATTTGAAGTGGGCTATGAGCTTACTTGTTATTTGAAGTGGGTTATGAGCTTACTTGTTATTTGTAGTGGGCGATGAGCTTAATTGTTATTTGAAGTGGGCGATGAGATTACTTGTTAGTTGTAGTGGGCGATGAGCTTACTTGTTGTTTGAAGTCGGCGATGAGCTTACTTGTGCTTTGAAGAGTGCGATACATGTCTAAATGGTAGACCACACGCAACGACCATACCTTTGCATTTCCATTTTGTGAAAAGACAGAAGTTGTCCCTCAATGACCTAAACTACAAATAGAAAGACAAAAAAATAAACTCAAGGTGTGTAAGTTTTAGGCAAAAGACTGTCTCGTTTATATCCTTGGCAAATAATGGATATGGAAATCAAGGTAAAACAATGTCCAGACTTTTATAAAAAAAAACAAGTTTAAATGCAACAAGCATCAAAATATAAAAAGAAAATCACATAACGCGGCAGTACGGTGTATGCAAATATGATTCTAAAGTATAAAACGCTATGTAAAGGTAATGTTCACGTAGTGTAGCCATGGTGTTAGGATTCATCCAGGTTTGTTGCTTGATTTGGTCAACTAGGTGTAACGTCTTACCGTATCACAAGTTATGGTCATTTAAGGATGACCTCCCATGCATGTAATGTGGTACTGTGTGTAAAATTTCTATGTTCTTGGAGGCTGTGGTATATTCATGATATTCTGGTAACCTTGCATTCATAAAACATTTCACAGCATTACATTTGATATAAGATATGAAGGGTTTATTTCTCTTCTCTAACGATGAAGACTAGCCTAAAACAAGTGTTTCTGGAATGTCAACACTGTTGAAGCTGACTTTTCCTTGCGATATCGATGTAAAAGATATTTATGAAAGAGGTGTCGGAGAATAATGCAATTCACATAGCGCTCGTGTTATACACATACCCAAAGTATTAAACACGGGCCGTCAATAATGACAAAATCTGTTGAGTTGTCTTCCTTAAAGGACATAAAACGTTGCTGATTTTTAATTAATTCCCGTTGTTTCTTCACAACTTTAGCTGAAACACAAATCCAACACCGTCAACAGGAGCTGTCATGCTCTCCGAATAATTTGGCAATTGTTTATTAAAAAGTGACACTTTCTTGGCAGGTCGAAGCGATATATTGCGCACTTTTAACTCATGTATAAAATTGTCGGTAGGATTGAAAGCGGCCTTTACTTTTACGCGTTATTCGTATCATCAAGTTTCGTTTTCTGAACATTTATATCATTTCATGCTGTTGACTTTCATTAGAGAATGTTTCACTGTTTTATGCCTTAATAAAAATAAAGCTATATGCTTTATGGCCGAATCACAGATAAAAATGACCCTATAGTTGATAATGCGATTAAACTCCCCTTTCGCCTTTTTATGGCTTCGGGATGATACTAATACTGATGAAACCTAATATGCCTTTATGGAGGATGTTATAAGTACAACCAAATAGGCTAGGTATTTATAAAGGCAGAAGACGGATAAAACACGCGACCAGTTTACCTGATTTCAAAATATAAAGGAAATGCGCTTTTAAAAACCTGCTTATTGCACCAAACTTAGTTTGAGCTTCATTAAAGACACCACAGAACTAAATGATTTCGCTATATACGATATATTAACGTTTGCCACTGTCCAGGTTAAATGGAGTTTTCAAGTCTGGTCACCTGTCACTAATTTTGAAGAATGGCATCTCGCATACCTGTGAATACCATCTTGCTAATCTTTTATGTGGGTGGTTCCATCTTATGTTGAATTCCGCACCAAAAATTGACCAAAATATTCATGAAATTCCAATATTGATTACCTCCCCCTGTCAGACATACACTTGACAGAATTTTAAAATTTCTTTACATATTTTACATCTACATATATTGCTCAACCCACACATTCAACATATGAAACTGATGCGCTCTGAATACCCAATCAGCAGGCTCCGAAACATTCACCTCTCTATGAAATCTTGTGCCCAAAAGGGGATTTCCAGGAATCTATTTTTGGTTTGATTCAGTGGTCCCTATAAAGCGACCACCATCTATTTAATATCTTTTGGTGGAATAATATAATCGCATTGCTCATTTCGTGCCATTTTGATTTGGATCGTCAGCGACCTTGACACTTTTCGGAGCTCCAAAGTTTAGCAATCGTTCCTTTTTGTTTTTTACACTTACCTGCATTGGTGAGAGCAGAGGAGCTCCGAAAAGTGTCAAGGTCGCTGGCGACCCAAATCAAAATGGCACGAAATGAGCAAAGCACGTCACCGATTAAAGTAGTATACCTTGTAGAGAAAAAGAGACGTGTGAACACTGGTATGGATGAAAAGATTGAACCTTTATGAAGATATCGGTGTTATAAATACGTAGATAGGTGACGATTAAGTATGAAAATACCGAGTTACAAAAATATACGATTTTATATACGGTATAAGATTTCTGGCAAGCGATCGATGAATCCCTTGTGTTATTTTATATGTATTTCTGGCTATTTTTTCATATAGAAACTATATACATGGCCCTGTGGGCGAACGCTCAACTAAAGGCCAAAAGTGAGGCGATGCCAAGGGAGGCATTAGGAAAGATAAAGTCAGTTAGGAAGAATTGAAAAGATAAGATCCTAAATTTAGTCGCCTTTTACAATCACGCAATAGGGACAGCAGGTACAATTCTAATACCCTATCTGCAGGGCCAATTATGACGAAGTTATGGTTTTAAATAATCTTTCTGGCAAATAGGTTGCTGTGAAATGATATGGATTTAATTTATTTAATTACATTTATGACTACTGCGTTAATTCCATGACGAGTATGCATCATATAGGCCTAAAGTTATTTTTCTCTCAACACATCATTATAATGACTATCAATTGTTATGCGGGCATTTCAACAGTATCAATTATCCCACAAATGTAATTAAACAAGGAATACTATAAAGAAAAGCATACGGACAAATAATAGTTATTTAATAACGAACATGAAAACTTTTACTATTACACATTTTTTTTTATTATGCTTGCTAAGTTCAGTATATCTTATTTTACAGTTTGTTTAATCATCAAAACCTTTTTCAGACTTATCTGTTATTGTAGCAATAGAGCTTTAGCTAGTGTCCTTTGTAACTTTAAAAATAAAAATAAAATTACGAGTGAAAATTAATTCCATATGCAATAACCCCGAGTTGTGTTATCTGTTTCTACCACAATAAAATCATCTACAAGAAGACTAGATTATGATAAAGAATATTTGCCGACATATGCAAGTAAGGTGCAGTAAAACATGTGTCTTCAAAAGCATATAGGCACTTATCAAAAATGTATTGGTAACCAACTGTTTTAATATTATGAACAACTATTTCATTCTTACTTACTGAATGTCTTTTTTAATCTGTATTTGTATACATCAAGGTCGATACTTGAACATTTAACTAATTGTTTTCGAATTCCATATGGGCATCTTCCTGTTATTATTATTCCGTTGAATTGTCAGAGCTCTTAATGTGTTAACCCAGGAATAGGTGCGTTAATAACTAAGAGATAATTATGAATTTTAAGAAGATAGTTTATGTTGCGAATAGGAAAACATGGATTAGTCCGACACCATCACACATCTGTTTTTAAAGTTTTTTTTTCTACCATGAACGATCGGCATACAACAACATAACGTCATTCGATTATTGATGATGTTAACAATTAGTCATGTGACAATAAAAAAGTAGTTTGGGTCAAAGGTTAAAATTTCGGAAAATCAAATATCATATAAAGTTTTACATTTCACTAGTCACTAGTGGAATATCAGTATACAATGACATGAGAGTGGAATAACACGACGTATTGTTGTAGAACCATGATTAACTAAATGCTCAGTAGAAGAGTCATTGGTATACATGTGCGACGCTTACGTCTCCTGTATCAAACTCGGTCAACATAAGGGAAAGGTACCCCTGAAAACACCTCAGTGATTAAAGCAAAGTTTAAACCATGATTATTTTAAACCATGATTACTAGTGGTGCTATTAAGTAATTAGTCATTCTTCAAATCCACGCGGTTTGATGCACATGATGTAAGTCGGCTAATGGCGTGCACACTATTGAGCAGCAGTATATTGCTCAGTTAATGAACATAACCGTGACTGCACCGGAAGTGCTTGCAATGTTAGAAAGGCGCTTTGACATCACTTTAAAGTGTTTTACTGACTCAGCAACATCCATTAGGGTGTCTACTAGTGCACGCAACAAACTATAAAGAACTGTGCATTTTGTTAATGAATTTTTTTAATGAAGAACACATTTATGATGTAAAGCTTCGGAAAGACTGAAAACTGAACAGACCAAATCGTTAATTGTTTTTAAAATAGAGAGGCAGATAAAGTTATTATTAGATAATTGAATGTGTTTCATTCTAGAATAAAGACATTTCTATATCCAAGCATATATATTGTTTCTGTAAACACTGTTTGATGTTATACCTTCAATAGTCATGAATTTTCAAATTAAAAGTATCAATTAGATGAAAACTAATCTATTTAATGGTAAAGGCGTAATTTGGTCTGAGATCATTGTTGTCATGAATAAAACAGAAACGATAATATTTGTAAACAACTTTGCATTGTTGCTAACTTAATCTATTCTATACGTTGTGGATTGTTCTGTAACTCCAATATTATTCTTTTAATTGGTTTATTGTATATTTTGCTAATCCTGTATGTGATGATGTTTCTACTTATACGCTGTTATTTTATTTTGTGGAATTTTTTTTCTTGTCAAGGTGGATGTTTATCATGGGTGGGTCTTCATTCTGGAGAACTTCAACGGGGCTAGAAACCAACTTCAGGCCTCCTTTCATTCGGCACCCATGTAAGTGAATTGATGGGAGGAAATTAATAGATCATAATGGTGAGATTTAAAGACTAAACACATACTGATTATGACAGGGTAAGACTTTAGTTGGGGCTCCTATTTGACTTATAGCAAGAGAGCTGATGATATAATGCTGGATAAACAAAAGAAAAACTCAAAATACCTTCATTAATGAAGCATTTTCACCTGTAAATAAGTCGATGAGTAATTCAATTTGTCTCCGAGATGTGTTATCAAGACAAGCCGTCGTTATAGGATAGTATCAGATCAAGTCCGCACTGGATTTATTGGCCCTGTTATGTCCTAAGTTCTCATCAGTGGGTCATTAAGGTAGGGAAAGGTATTAATTTGTCACCATAAATACGACTAGAAGAGATTAATTTGTTATGAATACACAATAGTCTTGTACAAACGATAATGGTACGAAAATTGTATTCACACGACCAGTTCTCTAGTTGCACACAAACTGGGGCACAATTTTCCGGAACGGTAAAGAAAAAAGCGGAACGAAAAAATAGTCATAAAGATAAACCCTGATAGTGATCCCTTATGTGAACTGTTGCATGGGTTCCCGGGGTCGTTATGATGATAACGGCCGGACAGGGGGTTAGATTGTGAGACTATTCCGATTAGCGAGCCCTATACATTACATGTTATTGTAAGATGTATATGTGGTCTTATTTATTTACGATTAACCGTAACCGATTTTTTTA
This sequence comes from Argopecten irradians, assembly GCF_041381155.1. Classification (NCBI taxonomy): domain Eukaryota; kingdom Metazoa; phylum Mollusca; class Bivalvia; order Pectinida; family Pectinidae; genus Argopecten; species Argopecten irradians. The sequence continues at coordinate 20,127,580 of NC_091143.1, read as the reverse complement.
CGGATATGTAATCTGATGATGACACATTTAATAAGCTATTCCGATAACCTCGTTCTCTATATACACTCTATGTCGTAAACATCTCCCGTCTATGATGTTTAATCTTGATTAAACGACATTGAATTCCAATTTTTGGCAAATTCATATTTCACAACCGGTTACACAATGTATATCAATATCACTTATCACACTTCAAATAAATACCAATGCCAAAATGGTATACATGTGTTTAAAAATCAGTCTTCAAAGAATTCCATAGGAAAAAAGTGCATAGAAGAAATATTTTTCATTTTTAAAGAATGACACTTAATTAACACAACAATGCGGATATTAATAAAGCTTTAGAGTGAAAAAAACACTTTGAAAATTGTTTTTACATCAAAACAAAATACGGTTTGTTGTTCAAACGCAAGTAGATTTAATAACATGCGATATCGATATTGCAAACAATGTTGTTTTTGACTGATACATATTGGTTTATAGGTGTTTGAGAAGCCTGAAAATAGCACTATAAAATGAAGAATTTAATTGTTTGAACTCTTAGTCATTCTGCGATTTATCACCCTTATGTCTTTTGAATGTATGGATAAATTGTCTTAATGTTTAAAAAGTCTTCCAGTCTTTAGTTTTCCAAAAGACAATATAACATATCGTTAAATAGACTAAATATATACCTACTGTAGAAATGTTGGACAAAAACACATGTTACTCATCACTAGAAAAGTAAACAGTCGTAAAGCGTACATATAAGTTGACATAAAACGGGCCAATACTGGCCGTTAAAACAGTTTTGGAACAGATCTGTAACGTTACACGTTATGGCGATACAACGCAGCAGGTGCCAACTGTTTGTTTACCTCCCTAGCATAGCCTATACAGACCGGCAATATAGTGGATATGTTGAATACAGACGATAATACGACTAATTTGACATTACACGGAAGCGATCATAAATCTTCATGTTTTTACTAATTTGCAGTAATTTCTCTTTGAAATGGGTTAACATTTATAATTCATGGATGCATACTAGAACGAAAACTTTCAAAATAGTTTGAACATGTTGATCAACAGCCATGGTCATTTCAGGATCATTATACTGACAATGGACAAACCAGTCGTCCCTATTCCTTCATGCTGATTAGACTTTTATTGACTAGTTTTTTTCTTAGCCAGGAGATAGTTCCTAATCCTTTCTAACACATAGAAAGAAGAGAAAAAATAAGATACATGTTTTAATCGCCTTTTACGATCACACAATGGACCAGCAGGTACCATTGTAAGGTACATGTATGGGAGCATGGCTATTTTATTTAACTTTGAGTGTTTTATCATGTCTAGAACATCATATACAAATTCACGAAAGGCCCTTAACCGATGGCATCCTTTACATCAATATCATCTATTGGAAAGCATTTCAGTTCTTTAAGTGAATATATTTCTTCTTCAGTAGAGACCAACCAAAATAATTATCCATAGACGACAGTGTAAGAATATATTATTCTATAACACTGCCGAATCAAATCCGTTTGGTTCTCATATAACACTACAAAGAAAAAAAGATGGGGTCATTCAATTCAATCCCTCATCAGTATATCCATTTAAAAATAAGGTGTATTCTGCATTGAAAGTCCTGAAAAGTCTGATGTTTTTAACCTATTCTGTTATCAAAATACACATATTTTGAACCTCAATTTCAATCAGGATTTTCAAATTGTTTTCTATGATGATTACCTTCTATATATATTTACTTTTTAAATTGATAATCAACCAGCCTTCTAGCAGCCGGACCAAAATGAATTCGAGGCTCAATCTTCTACACACATCAGCCATTTCGAAGGTCTAGTTTTCATTTGTTGATCACTGTAAGACTTTCTTATGAAGGTTAATGCTTTGCAGATTCCTTTCGTTCAAGAAAGTTCCTGATACTAGAGTTAGATTCAGCTATATATTAGCGTACTTTGTAACAGAAAATAATTTCTTCTTTCCGATTTGAAATTCCCTAAGATTGACTTACTTCAGCCTGTGTCATCACTTTGTTTATCACACGTCCGTTAGATAAACTTGCAGAATAGCCTTATTTGAATAGTTTTTCTAACACAAAAGTTCAAATATAGACCAACGCCTAGGAATATCAGATATTGCATGTTCGGATTAATGGGACATAGTTTATTAATTGCGTTGGTAGTTTGTCGTAATGCTTTTAGTAAAAGATGATAAACGCGTAGGGTTTCAATACCAAGATAATACCGGTTAATTTACATAAAACTATGTCTTGTAATGGAAAGAGAGGGTTTACCGTTTAAAACACTGACATTTTCATTTGACGCAGTCAATACACCTTTTCAGACGTATTTTAAACATAATGATGGCCTTTAAATGAATTCGCCAGTGTATTGTTTTTAATACAGTCTTTGTTACAGCTGAGATGTTGACAATAAAAACTGTATTGCTCGACTGGCGATACTTCCCTCGGTCCATTTTTGTGAGAGTTGTCACTTTAATTGATGCCTTGGGAGACTTGTCAGAAACAGATCGGTACCAGTTCAATGTTGGTGCCAGGGTGTAGTATCAGCCTTTGTAATAAGTTCCTAACTGGGTTACATTGTAATCCAGATCATGAACAGAGTGAATGCGTAATCAAAAACTGACAAACCTTGAGCACATTACACAATTCCATTCTCTCAAGGTTGGCGAGGTTCAGCAATCTAAGCTTGCCTACATGTACGACACTTCTAAAAACAAATCTAAATCAGGTGCAATGTCAATCAGATATGAAAAAGAAATCCCAGTCGGAATGGGTAGACTAATATTGGGAATATAGCCGGAAAATCAACTGTATGAAATTATGGTCGTGAAAACAGTGTCCTTATTTGTGCTTATCAAAAACCGTATCTTCTCAATTCCATGCTTTCAGGAAATAACGCAATTTGACCATCGACAGACTAATCTAAAGCAAGGAAGTATAAACGAATTCAATAACACCTAGTGTTTCGCTAGCTGGAAATTTTATCTAGTCGCTCCCTGTCTGTGTGTGGTGGTCATAGTAAGCTGATGCTTGTTCACATTGCTTAGACTTAGACGATTATAATTTGAGTTGTCAAAAGTTCTTCACAGAAACCAGAATATCTCGAATTATTATTTTTATTTTTCATTTTGAAAAAATAAAATGATATCTTATTTTGAAATACCATCATCCCCATACGTTATATTACTAAATAGTGATTTTAGCTTCAGCACTTTTCCTAATGTAATACAACGAAACGTCGTTTTTCGGTAATGGTCATATGAATAAGTCCATTTTTAATACAGCTAATGATAAAGTGCCGTTGTAATTATTTTGTTATTTCCGGTTCTATTTAAAACTCATATCTTATTGTTTGATAAGAAATGAGCTATACAAAATTAAGAACTTGCAATCCTGCTATGATCAAATAACACCTCAGTCTTCTGCAATGTGCATCACTATAATGCATTCTACAACTGCATATCACTAAAATTACAGTTATCATCATGGTTTATCCAGCTATTCAGCCGTCCGGCATGCGATTAATCAACTAGTAACGTGACCATACCCCATTTGATACACGACCCCTTTTGGTACAAAATTCGGGTTTTCCCTCTAAAACCCTAGTTACTGTGTTTTGTTATTTATAATATTGTGATATGAAAAAAAGTATAAAATGACAATTTAAGCTCAAATTTGACTTCGATCGTCTAGATTATATTCGTATACACCTACATCGAAATTGGCGAAAGGGCCGTAAATTTTAGCAGTGGGTGCCGTAGAGCCAATCGACGGCTATTTTATGCTACATTGTAATCCGTTATCATTTAAAGTAAACGCATTAAATGAATCACTATATCCATAACGATACCTCTTTTATTAGCGCAGATACACCACTTTTCTGAGTATAACACCGCAATTCAAACATCCCGCTTCGCCATTTTTGTTTTTACTACCAATGCGCATGCCTCAACGTTGATGACTAAAACGATCTACCAGGCCATGGCCAGGTGCTCGGTTGGGGGTTTAATGATCCGGATTTAAGCAAATATTATGTGTTGGTGTCAATTATTACTTTTGTGTTTATTAATCATTAAGATTGTAAGATAACCTACATGTACACCATATGAATGTACTTTTGTCTTAAATCAAAGGAGATAATAACCAAACAACAGACCAGTGACATTTCCTCAAGACAATGACATACAAATGTACTCCGTACAGATACATGTAACTTACATGTAAGCAGTAGCTCAGTAGATTTTTTAAAGTGGTTCCTCAAAATTATGAAATGACTTAATCCAGATTTGCAGGCAAATACTATTTCATAGTTAATAGAGTTCATTACACAAAAAGCAGCAATAAACTGGATCACCATGGGGATTTAATGTCACATGCAGTCATGGAAAAAATATAACATTGAACTTACATGTACATCCTAGATCTTATTATTATTATTCTCAATTTTTACAATAAAACTATTTTCTGAGACATTCACGTCTTCATTTAGGTTTGTAAATGACAATATGTTCCAAAATTATTTTGCTAAATGCTGAATGCTGCAACTTTCAAATGAACAAAAGAAAATTTGTAACAGCATTATGATGAGCTCAGGAAATAAAACAAAGAAATATATGAAATAATATGGTTTCCATGCATTTAATACTGTCTGGTTTTTACATATAGAAAAGGTATGTGTAGCCTCAAGAAATTCCTCCTATAGTCTGGGGTTTTCCATGCCTGCAACATAAACAAAATTGAAAATTAGACATGGAAAATTATACCAGGTACAGAGCTATTGATCTTAACAATATCCATTCATGGCTGGATTATAGGGTATCTTTGTTCTGTAGGGAACAAAATGCACTATGTACAGGTAAAAATACAATATTATTGCATTGACATGACTATTATGAGGACTTTTCTTAACCTCTTATTTGTGGTCTTCCAGTAAAAATGGACAGGATATATCATTCCCAATTTTACAATTTTACAGATAAACTCCCAGGTAAAAATGATTTACATGTAGCTAAATAATTACATGTCATACGTTAACAGAAGGAAGGATATCTAGTCATTAATATACCCAGTAATTGAATAAAATAGGCCTAGTTATATTATAGGACTAGTTATAATATGGACTGTTTAGGCATGTTATATCAAATTTTATATGCAAATGAGCAGGTGCTTGTTTCGTTTTGATAACATATTTTAAAAAGTTTGGAAAATTGGTATTTACCGGGAATGTAGATTGCAGAATACTCTTAAAGAAGTATGTTCTGTTTTAAATAAGTTTATATGAAGAAGTGTAGTGGATATTCCCATATTTTAATTGTAACACCAAACCGTCTTTCAATTTCACTGAAAAATACGGGAAATGACTCACCAGATTAGGTAGTATTTTGAATGGCGGTACTTTTTAAATAATCGTCGGTAAATATCAAAGACAGTCATACAGAATGATAAATGAATACCATACCTTTCGATCAGAGTGCATAAATTAAAATTTCAGCACACCAATCGAGAATCTCAAAGCAAAATGTCCCGTGTACCAAAAGGGGTCCGCTCGCTGTATCAAAACTGGAAGTGACGTAGTGAGGAATAAAACCGGTTTATTTTTAGCTTGCAGTTACGACAATATTTTTTTATTGTGAACGTGCACCCCAAAGGCAGTCCTTGTCAGAAACTGACAAACATTGAATCGCAAGGAATGCATATTGAAAATATCGCAAAAATATGTCAAATTTGTACCAAATGGGGTACAGTGACGTTAAACACATTGTTGAATTTGCTTCGCATTTTACATGTGAAACTTCGTAGTTTTACAAAAGAACAGAAGTTTCATTTCTTGTATGCTTGATCGATATCACTACATGTAGCAAAATAATTGTAGGGAAATTTTCACAAATCCCAATGACATACATGCTTTCGATGATGGCTACCTGACCATCCTTAGGAGGACATAAGAGTCCATTTATACACATATAATGATCCCTAGTGATTAGTGAGAAGGTCCGAGATTGATCTAGGTCAATACCCTTGTCTGTCATATAGGCTGTTCAGCCAGTAATCGTCTGTTGAACCTCCACCAAATCCATCCGTATTAGGGTCGACTGCTTCTTCTATTAACTTGTAAGTCATTATTGATTACCAAAGATGTATTCAAACACCAAGTAATGAAATATATACCATCTGGTCTGCTCATCATTATTATAGCGTTAGAAAGATCTAGCATGTTCATATTTAGACGAATTAATGACCAGTCACTGAAAGCCAAAATGCTTTCGAATAAGCTTTCTAATAATTAAAAGATTAAAAGATAAATGTTTAATATGTGTTCATGAATGCATAAGTGTCTCTCATAACTACGAAATCAATGTGTTTCTGGTATAGTTCAGCATTACATTCCCTGGCTGTTTTACATGGCCATCCATATAATACAACAGTGGTACGTGATGGCATAACCAAAACCAAAATAGCAATGGTTTTCGTAAATGTACATGTAGCTTCAGTTTCCAATCACTATGATTTGCGTAACAAACGCGCATGTGTATGTCGCGGCTTTCATCTTCAGAGAGTAAATTGGTGAGTCACAGTGAGGTGAGCTTAATAGTAAGGATTTTTCAATATAGTGAGCATAGACGGGGCATAGGTAAATTATGCCAAAGGTGTCGTATAATACTCTTTCATATGTGGATAGAAAGGATAGGGATATTTTACCCGAGGAAAAAAATGTAGTAAAACCAGGGTTTGTCGAGTATTTTTCTCTCATACCTCGTCTCACTACAACCAAAGACAACGAAAAACATTCCCTACCCGGTCACACCGTCCTGACAACCACTTCTTAGTCGATGATGTGTCGGGGACAGGGGGCAACCCTCATTGCCCTAATCATAAGGGTGAACGCACAACTGAAAGCATAAAGTGTCTAGAAGAACCTAAAATGTGAAGTCTTTAATCGCCTTTTACTATCATACCATTGTGGCTACAGATACACTTGTATTGCCCTGAATACAGTGTCATTACATGTCAACTGTAAAATTTATGCACTATCAAATGAGTACAATTCCTTACCCTTACGTTTAACGTGGTTCAGTAACCTCAAGCTACTTATATTCAACTTAACTCAAACAAATATTTCAGCCGATCGCATAAAGTGATAGAGAAATCAAAAAGTTCTTAATATCATAAAATAAAGGATACAAGAAAATAAGCAGTGTTTTCATACGTTCTTATATTGACATCATGCCATCAGGCCCCGATTTCTCGAAACAAACTTAAGTCAAAATTTGACTTAAGTCAATTTTATCAACATAAGTTACATAAGGAGAAAAACTTAAGTTTTGACTTAAGTCTGTACTTTTGTTTCGAGAAATCGGAGCCTGTATTCAACCAAAGGCACTCTTTTTCACGATGTAAGTGCTCATTTTACTGACCGATATAGCGCAGCCTCCCAAAATAAACAAACACCCATACACGTGATGCATTATACACAGAGTAGGCCGTCCTTAAATGGCACCTATTAATGTATCACAACTAACAACACTGATAAATACCTTACAAATATGTTGTTTGATAAAACAAACCTTTAAATCTTTCACTATTGTCCGTGGTTCTGGAGGTGTAATCAAACAATCATTTGTGTCATGCAGATATAATGGTAGTAGCTGTACCTGCTGTGTCTATTGTATGATTGATCAACTGTGCCAAGGGAGACGCGAAGAAGAAAAATAGTCAGTTTGGAAAAGGAGATAACAAATTTACAGCATGAACAATTATAAGTCCCTACCTGCAAGACATGTAGACCAGGCAAGCAATCCGCTATCGCAAGGAGACATAGTGCCCCAAAAGAGAAGTTATCATAAACATTCACAAAGCAAGATTTAGAAAACCTTCGCTGTTAGCATGACGTTATTTGAAAGTCAACAAAACTAAACCAAAAGACACAATTTTAATCATGTTTTACAATTAAACTTTGCGTGTCGTTTAATTTCCGCGGGGATCAATCTGATTAAAATACAGATCCTTATAACCATTCCGTTCAATAGAGAATCTGACAATATCCCTTAAGGGGTCATGTTCGGATGACCTTTTATACCATGTGAACGTCAGATCAAATACATTTTCTACACATTGCTTCGACAATTGATAACACCATTTCGTCCCAGTACACATATACATTTAACTTTGTTGTACTCTTTGGGCGAGAAGACTATGTAGGCGAAAATAACTCTAACAGCTTTTTTTCAAACTATTTCGTCCCCAGTCAAGATTTCGGCAGTGCCAATTTGATTGGTCATTTCCATAGGTCATCTTGACGTGACCCCTAAATGGATGTTGTCAGATCCTCATATCAAACGTAGTACTAATAAGGTTCTGTATTTTTAATCAGATTGCGTGGGGATATTTTATGTCTTTTCTATGTATATGCAGTTTGCATTCTACATTATATGTTGCACTAAATGAGGAGATACAACTTAGATAAAATTTGATGTTGCTGTCTGTAACTAGGAGTATTCTTTTTCACAAATCAAGGGTTTTGAGCATGCATTACAGATATAGCTTGAGATTACCGAATGATCTTATTTAATCTTGCAGAATTGTAACCTGCTGAAGCGTTCTCTGATAGACATCCTCGTTCACAAGTACATAGATACAAAATCCATTTGAAATCCATTGCAAATTTAAGGCATCAAATCAAGATTACGTCATGATAAGCGTAATTTGAATAATGTTTAAGCGTAATATTTGAAATTCAAAACAATTGTGACAAGATTGATTCAATTGAAACAATCAAGAATAATACTCACGAATGTATTTTCCACTCGTTTATGGAATCCAGGTTTGTCCAGATGCTATCCGATATTGCGTCAACTGATGCTTTCACAAAATCAATACTAAAATTGCATGTTAAATATACATTCCTTCGTCATGGAATAAAATAACCTCTGGACTTCACATGAAAAAGACGTAGACAGTGTTTGACAGGGGTCACACGTATATCTATAAAATCAATGGTCTTTCTTACTAATATCATTTCCCGTATATTTCTCTATAGCTGTACTTGTACGGCCGATGAATTAAGCCCTGAGATTGACAGGATAGTTTCCAAGTGCTGGTTATTGAGAAAAAGAGCAGTCCTGTTAATTCATCTCTCTCTCTCTTCGTGGACTTAGCTTGATTAGGAAATCCTACATGTGAAGACAGTAAATTAAAAGTCGAGAATGAGATTGCGTTTGGCTATATTGTAAACCCCTTTGAGTAGTTCGACATGACGCAAAATGGAATGAAGTGGTTGTGAAATGGCGTCTTTGTATAGTGAATTATATTGGTAAGTAATTTTAAATATCCAAACGTTACTGAGATAAGATATTGAATTGTGTCTTTTTGCGACAAATTGGTTATTAAGATTTTCAGTATAATCCCAATTGCTGTTCTGTTTCTGGAAGCAAGTTGTCCTTCTGAAGTGAAAAGACATTTAGTTTTAAATATATAATTTGTACGTCTTGCTTACATCAACTCGAACAATGACTTACGTGTGATTAATGGATTATGACGCTAATACTGCAAGTTTTCCTCAGGAATTCCTTATATACACTAACGAATCAATTTACCCCCATGTCATACGACCAGATGATATTCGATACAAATTTTCTTTTCCTGTATATTGGAATAGTTGATGATAACCAAGAAAGAAGAAATATGCATACTTAAAAATTAGGAAAGCTGTTAATATAGCTCACTATTTCAAAAGAGGTCATATAAACATATATGTTGTTTTGTTTATCATTCTACGAAACAAGTCTAGAAAAACAACAATCAAATAATAGCATGAACATGATGGATGTATATTCAGATCTATAAGATGGCGGCCGATGGAATGATGCGTACAAAGATGACATCACGAGAAAACAAATTGGATATTGTGATAGATTGTCGTCTGTTTGGCGCTGAGGTTGACATTACCTGGAATGTCATAACGAATAAATCACACTTTTTCACCCACACCTAGATTTTTCCAAAAACTATGGATTGGTAAAAGATCCTAATTTTATGTATTGCCATTGTATGATTTTGGGGTTTTAATAATTCTGTGTCGGCTATTGGGAGAAGGCTCATATGTTGATATGAAGGATATGGATATTCTACGTACCCGAGGGTTACAAAATGTTGTTAAAGCCAAGGCTTGCCGAGGGTTTTACAGTATATTCTTTCATACCTACACGTGTAATACTGGCTGGTCTAGGGCAATACACTCATGTCGCCTGAGGCTGTATTGCATGGCTACCCATGCAATAAAGCCTCATGACGTCACGGCGTCAACAAAATCTCTATTTCCTCGGTAAAATTTTAACATTTTTTTCACAAAATTGACTGGTTTTACTATAAAAGATGCAAGCAACGGAATTTGTGTTGAAAATATCACGTAATTTTTCATGTATGGAAATTGACTTCCAGTCGTGGATTTCTTCGAATTTATTTCAAAATGGCGGGATATTATAGTTGTAAAATTGCAGTAAAACGTCGTGGTATGAAAGAAAAATACTCTTTCATAAGTGGATATGAAGGATAGGGATATTCTACCCTCGGGATCACAAAATGTTGCAAAACCCTCGGCAAGCCTCGGGTTTTTCTACATTTTGTGACCCTCGGGTAGAATATCCCTATCCTTCATATCCACATATGAAAGAGTCTTATATTCTTTCATACCTACGGGTGTAATACTGGCTGGTCCAGGGCAATACACTCATAGTGCCTGAGGCTGTATTGCATGGCTACCCATGCAATAAAGCCTCCTGACGTCATGACGTCAACAAAATTCTATTATCACGGTAAAATTTTAACATTTTTTCACAAATACGTCTGGTTTCACTATAAAAGATGCAAACAACAAAATTTGTGTTAAAAATATCACGTAATTTTTCATGTATTGAAAATTGACTTCAAGTCGTGGATTTCTTCGAATTTATTTCAAAATGGCGGGATATTATAGTTGTAAAATTGCAATAAAACGTCGAGGTATGAAAGAAAAATACTCTTTTATAAGTGGATATGAAGAATAGGGAATTTCTACCCTCGGGATCAGAAAATGTTGCAAAACCCTTGGCAAGCCTCGGGTTTTACTACATTTTGTGACCCTCGGGTAGAATATCCCTATCCTTGATATCCACACATGAAAGAGTCTTCTATTGATATCCGAGGTTAGCGTATCCATATCCTTCATAACCACGTATGAAAGAGTATTTTTCTCATACCCCGGTGTTTTATTGCAATTTTATTGCTATCATTATTCCGCCATTTTGAAATCAATTCGAAGGAAATCGGGACTGCGAGTCATTTCTACATATTACATGCTTACGTTATATTTTCAACTTAATTCCCGTTGTTTGTATCTTTAAAAATAAATCCAGCCTAGTTTCTGAAATAAATTGTTAAAATTATACCCAAAAAATAGTAATTTTGTTCATGCTTTGACGTCACGAGGCTTTATTGCAAGGGAAGCCAATCAATACAGCCTCAGGCGACATGAGTGTATTGCCCTAGACCAGCCAGTATAACACGTGTAGAGAAAATTAAACGTTATCTTATATTCTTTAAGTTCATAATGTTCCAATTGTATTAAAATAATCACATCTATTATAAAGTATGTGGATTTATACTAGTGTGGATTTGTCTGGTGTTTTCCGAACATGTTCAACTATGCTTTATATAATTTTAGTATCTAAATGAAAAAAGGGAATAGAACTGCAAAGTGAAAAATAATTTCCCTGATATATAAGGACATAACTATATTGACCTTACATTCTTACAGTGGAACTGCCTTAACCCGGTCATGGTCGGTACTTTGAATTTCGGCCGGTTTAGAGAGGGTTCGGTTAAGAAAGTGAACCGAATATCGATCATTACGATCCGGAAAGGAAGTCTTTTTCTTCACTATACTATATACCTATTGTTCGTAATAACCGACCGATATTAATTGTTAATGTGTATGTTATCACAAAAGAGAGAATCATACGTTTAAAAGGGATGGATTATAAGACTCTTTCATATGTGGATATGAAGGATAGGGATATTCTACACGAGGGTCACAAAATATAGTAAAACCCGAGGCTTGCCGAGGGTTTTGCAACATTTTGTGATTCCGAGAGTAGAATATCCCTATCCTTCATATCCTCTTATGAAAGAGTATTTTTCTTTCATACCTTGACGTTTTATTGCAATTTTACAACTATGATATCTCGCCATTTTGAAATAAATTCGAAGAAAGCCACGGCTGAAAGTCAATTTTTCATTCATGAAAAATACGTGATATTTTCAACAAAAATCATAGTACTTAAAGTATTTCTATGTTAATTCATTCTATACAATGATGCATTTGCGTATTTCCCTTTATTACAAAAAGATTAACTGATATCCTGAAGATTCATGAAAACACCCCCTACACACTTCATGCACGCAGCACACCACATACATGGGAGGCCGTCCTTAAATTACCATGTTCATGGGGCGTTAGTTTAATACACACATAAAAAACACTTTATCGATAATTGGGTTGGTTGATAGAAAGATAGGGACAAAGTAATTTGTTTGTTTGTTTGATTATTTCAACGTCCTGTTAACAGCCAGGGTTATGTAAGTACGGCCTCGCATGTATGCAGTGGGTAGCGTGTGTGAAGTGCAACGTGCATATTTTGGGAGACTGCGGTATGTTTGTGTTGTGTATTCTTATATAGTGGAACTGTTGCCCTTTTTATAGTGCTATATCACTGGAGAATGCTGCCGAAGACACCAAGCAACATACCCCAACCGTTCAAAGTAAAATGCAGATACTCGATATTAATTTGACCAATTGCAGCATGTACCTTACATTACCATATTGTGCAACCAAGTATTATGACTTCAGACTTCGGCAGTCAAAAGCCAGACTACGCTTATTGTATGATCACGGGTAACTGACAATGTTGCAGTACGCAATAACTCGGAACAAAAGTAGTTCTCAAACATCTGAAGGCTCTCATTTAGATAGGTTTAAGAGTACAGAAATGACATAAGGAACTAGTGAAGTAATGGCGTGATCAAGGATCTAACTACTTAATTGACGAAGCGATGGGATGCATGTGAGAAAGATCAACCCTATTAGGCAATTGTTGGAATTATCCTCGGAAGACACGTCGCGCTGTTTGTCAGAAGGCCAGGGTTGTTACAGGATGTTTCCCGCCCCTAGCGCGCTGCACTGAAATTAAATGACGTCTTTAGCCGCAGCGGGACCCTACAACATGAACAATGAGTTTTATTCTGACTGACAAGCATGCTCATCAATTAACATTTGCACGTCGCAAACATACAAAAAATCAAAACGAGAGTGACAATATTCTAGAGATGTAATTGTGAATCACTCAAACATTTGAACGCAGAATTTCCAAAACACATTTATAAAACGAAAACATATCACTCAAAGCAAAATAAGATTTCTATTTGTGTTAATTGTTCACAGAGAACACGTTACCTACAGTTCGTTGTCCTTACAACAAATATATACTAATCTATTTATCTCGAAGTAAAATAAAATGATGTGAAGTCGCTACCACACATATTCAGTGCAACTTCCCAAACCGAAGACTTCCTGATATTGATTGACATGGAGACATACAGAATCTCAATCCTTCTTTATTATCGATGGACGGTCGTGATTCATTTGTTTTATCGTAGAAGCAAAATCCCTCTGAATACCAAACACTGAAGCGATTTTTAATCCAGAGTGGTTTTAATATTCCCACAATCAATTGAATATAAATATAAGTACGCAGGATTAGGTACTGGGCCAAATTAGGACTATCAGACATTAATAAACTGAGTGACAAACTGTACAAGAAATCCAGAAACTATAATACACTATTTTTGAAGAATGCAATTTATTATATATTTTTGAAAATCAAAATATTTTTAGCGTACAACCGTTGAAAAGTACTGTTTTCCAAACACTTGTTTTATATATAATTGGAACAGTGATGTTTTTAACTCATCAAAAGGGACCAATTAAAGGATTTATAAACACAACATTATATTAGAAAAGTATCTTCTAGATCTCCTTCCACGACTAGCTAACCTGTTTTGTAAATTTCGAGCACGCTATAGCAAATTATAAGTACAAGAACAATGCAATTCAGACTTTACACTCTTTGTTTATTAGGATAAAATAATTGTCATTGTATCCGAATACCAAATACTGAACCAATTATTAATCCAAAATGGTTATAATATACCCACAATTTTATCAATTCTGTATAACATAAGCGACCATAACTGGTGCCAGACTAACTGACCAGAAAGTGACACCCGATGTAGGATAATCAAGACATCTGAATGAGTAACATCGCAGTATAAAGTCCCCTATTCCTTATTAGTTGTTATGCCAAAGCATTACATTTCATGTTTTAATGTTTGTTTATATCGTCCAGTTTTATCATATTTAACGATTCAGTATTGCTTACTCAAAATATATACTTCACAGCATCGCTTGTGGTACATGTAAAAGGGTTAAGAATTTATTTAAAGATGCTCCACCGCCGACAGAGCATAATTGTATTTATTTTTTGGACAATAATCGATGTTTATATATGTCTATTTAACACAAAAGTACATATATATATATATATATTTATTTCGTTGTCTGCGCAATCAATATCTCTTTTAACATAGGGCATCGTGTCATGGATTGTTATTGGGACGCAATTAATTATTTGAAATACTTTTTGTATAATACGAATTCCTAAAACTTTTCAATGATGGTAACAGTAATAAATAAGTAACTATTGTTAATGAAGAAAAATACTACAGAATTTATTTGCTTTTGTTTTAATTGATAAAAATACCATATGTCGGCATTGTAGCATCTTTAAACAACTATGAGTAATCTATGTATAAAAAGAAAAATACTACAGACATGAATAAAGTTACATTTTGGCTTTGTATATAAATTACCATGCACTACATTCAACGTTAATTAATACATAATTGTTATGTATTGGTTTGTTTATCACGCGGTCGTCGACGTTCCCACGGCAATTACAACAAAACGAGAACTAGGATGAACTTGCAAGCTGACGTGATACTGATGTAAAATATTACACTATTAGACAAAAGAATGTCTTCACACATAAAACACCACAACGTTCCAAAACGCCATTGTAATCATCAGGGGAACATTATAAAAACGGAAATCAAAAGAACAACAAAACTGTTTTGTATCAACTTAATTCACGATTTGATGACATCGCAATTTACACAGCATTCCCCATATCTGCCAACAGAGATCGTAGATGTTGCTGCTTTTTCTTACATTTTAATTCGGAAAATATTTTCCTGAATTAAAAGTATTCATTAGGACGGACGATCATTGATATATCAGGGACAAGGTTTACTAGGATTATCTATGGGACGACAAGAAAAAAGAGCAAATGCTTGATATTTTTCTATCTTCATAAAAAGGATGAGAGATTAGTTTTATTATTTTGACGTATTATATTGAATGAAGATACAAGTGATTTAGTAGTGATGTAAGGAAAATGCATGTTGTATTAAAACATGGAAGTCAAAATTGAGAAATACGTTGATTGGACAAATATTTATCTGTCCTTTGTCACCTTGATTAACTAAAACATAAATCAGTAATTTATCATAGAATCTAGTCATTCAGAATCTATATAATAATATCAGTATCTAATCATTTCTATTTCATTAAACAGAATTATATCGCAACTTAATGACCGTAATTTAATTATCTTCCTTGGTTGCTCTACAATGTCGGAAGGAGTCAGGCTGTATTTCAATAAAATCACGAGCGGAAGTCATCTGCGTTCCGATGTACACATCATGATATTCCCGTAGGCAAACCATGATTGATATTTGGAGTTGATGTCCATAACCTCTTGGTCGAACTCGGCTGCCCAAACATGACCGAATAGCCAATAGAAAGATCAATAAAGCAATAGATTTAAGAAAAGATGTTGAGCAAATCAAGACGCAGACTTACCCACTACTGCAAACCGTATGGTAAGTCTTGTAAAAGGAAACATGGAGGAAGGATGCATTTTTAATATTAATTACGGATGGTTTCTCAGCGAAATACACAATCATACCTGGAAGATAAATGATATTTTCACAACATTTGCTTTGTTAAATAAAAGACGTTAGGTTTACATATTCGTTGAGACAAAGTCAAATGATGAATCCACTTTTCGTCAAGCATTGGCATTATTGATTTTAAGATTTAAATGACAATATGAAATGTCTAGTCATAGAGAATATCACATGGATTATTGTTTTTTCTATAACCAGTGGTACACTTGGTACAGTACGAGTCCTAGTTGACGTCGTTGCAGATAAGATTTATCTCCATCTCCGTAACATGTTCCATAATTTATTAAACAAAAACAAAAATACTTTACACCGAAGAATATGTATACTTTACATTTCTATTAAACATTATATGTACAATCAGTCCTTTGGATGTTTAGTTTCCCATGCAGACGACTTGTTTTGATTACCAATTACATATTGAGGTACCTTTAAGTGTTTAGACATAATATGGTAGTTAGTTTGGCAACCGCTGTAGTGGTCATTGTATAGCATTTGCACCAGAAAATGAACGGATTATTCACACATGTTGGCGTGTCACACTAAAGTAACACACTTTTACTCGCATTGCCGGCTTTCCGCGGTCATGGGTAGAATTACTTAAACTAGAGGCTTCAAACTGCTAATATAAGGATAATGCTTGGATATCGAAAAAATGACGGCTTTCGTATATAATTTTTTTGAATCACTTTTACAACTGTATCGATGATTACATGTTAAGTTTCAAAGAAAATAAATAGTAAAAGGCCGAAAAGTATATAGACGTGTTTCTGCTGTTATTACTATTCGCCATGGACCCACCCTTATATTTTATTTGGCGATACCAAGGATAGCAACTCCAGGAGTAGACAGCCAACCTGACCGTACCAAGCATACTTAGATAGCTATTTGCCTAGATCATGGCCCTTCCTAGACCACCATCGATTAATACGTGATCCCGCCCTCCCTTACTGCATGTCATTAGGAATGTATCCGTAAGTAGCTTTCAATCTGTTCCTGTGAATCTCTACAAACAAACTGATTGCATAAACCACTTTCAGAAATTGAAATATTATGTACAACAGCAGACCGACTCCGTTTTCCATGTTTCTCGTGTAACTGCCCCTCGATCGCCCGAGACAAACAAGGAAATCCGCCTTTATATTGTGCAGTCTAGCCGTTACGTAACACCTGCCACTTTACGGAGACGCGGTATGTGATTTTCCTGGTTATTATGTCTAGTACAAATGGTCATTTTAAAATAGCTACAATTGCTCCGTGTAGTTGAAGTTATTGGAAAAGTAAGCTTCCTATTACAGTAAGAACATCCGGTGCGAAAGTCGTTCATGTTTTAGGAAATTTGAGACTTTGGTCCCAGAATGACATTTTCCGTTTCAGCTGTTGCTAGAACCATATCTTTCTTTCGTTTCTACTTTATAATTGTACCGAATCATCCGTCTGCTGTTGTACAGTTGGGATATTACTCTCTCATGACGTCTTATCTAAATCTAGGATAAGCTGATGTCGGTTTCCCCCAAGTCATGCATGGATGTTATTGTTTTGTGATTTTAAAGATATTGGTTGTTCTTTTCAGACAACGGGTTTTCTGTATTGTGTATATGTCTTAGAAATATATGTTTTTTATCAATTATTAACGTAAATATGATATATGTCCCTGTTGTTATACAAACGAAAATCGGATACATTAAACACTGAATGGGTGATCATGTAATACTCCTAGAGTCTGGTTATACAAAACCATTTTAATTTGTTTTACTGTTTATTTCTGTTCAAATGTAAATCGGGCGGTATTCTTTCAGATTCAACAGATATACGACGTACAACTACGTTTTTGTCAAAATCAACCAGGGTACGCACGCAAATGACAACTATTCAAACAACAAGCCAGTTTCCATGGTTATGACGTCACAGACAAAAATATCAGATGACATTTTAACTAATGACGTCACACACAAACCACATCCAATTACATTTTCCTTTAACAACATACATTTTTATACGTAATCATCTCGTAATGGGGTAAACAAATACAAACGCACAGCACTACGACCTTAATTAATTAAACATTTTCTCATTTCGACTATACATCCGGAACGATACACCTTCGAGTACGTAGCTTAGTTATTTGATAATTTGAACAGAAGCAAATACTTCTCTGACGTAGGCGTTATGTAAGTTCCAAATATAATCTTATTTCTAACATTGACCTTCCGGCTATCCTCAAAGTTGAACGGAAGCTGAAGTCATCTAGATTAGAAAACAAATATTAGTCCCGACACGCAATCTGACGCTAGCATCTGCACCTGCCACCTCGCACTTTGCAACTTGCAACTAGGAATTTGTAAATCACAACATGCATTCTGCAGAACAAATTAACAACCTAAGTGCGAGTGATAAAAACATATCCTCTTGGGAACCAAGAGTCAACCATAGCTTATCAATGTGGATAAAGATAATTTCTATTTGTAATGAAGATTTCAATCTAATGTCATACATAATGCTTATGTGACATTCGTTGAATATATAAAATACATCTATGGATGTTATCAATAGCACGTTGATTAAGGAACTCACAATATCCTGAAAGGCTATCACTTTGCATTGATAAATTGATCAATATCTAACGGCCATGAGCTTTGCCCTTGTTCTCGTCATTTCATGAATATATAGATTGCATACACCAGGACGGTCATAGGAGAATTTACTTGTTATTTTCGAGAGAATTTTCGTCTGACATCGAAGATCGTAGATAAACCTTACCGTCATTACCTTGACATTCGACTTTAATATCTAGGCGCCAGACGCCAAACGCTAAAATATATTTTACATTGACAGATTTCTGTTCCTAAAATGTACAAAAAATCTTTAATGGTTAATGGAAATTCTGTCGTTACAATTTTTTTTTCTTGAGCTCAACGATTGATGACGATATATCAAATAACGTAGAACAGTGGCGGGATGAGGAGCTAGACGATGTCAATGATGTACTGTCAGGCGGGTGTAGTATTCAATAGTAAAATGACAACCGTCCCGACCGATGATGGAACGATTTATACCAAAACGTGATTTCTCCTTCCATAACTGTCATGTCTTATCATACCTCAATGGGGAAAAAATAACTCGTCTACATTATATGAATGAAAACCATGATCAAAATCAGTACATGTTCCATGCTGATTCTTATTCCTTATTAACAGCTTCGTTTTTATAGTGTATCTTTGTTTTACCTTCCCGGCCATATCGATAATAGTCAATGAGTGTTTTATTTATATTTAATTGTACTTGCCTAAAAACGTCGTACATTTTAACCTATGGCACAAGTTATCATCACATTCCACTACCAATATAACTTAAAATCTTCATAGTTCATTTTACCGCACTAACATATTTTTATGTCGTGCCATCTTTCCTTGCAAGAAGATACGCATACTATCTATGATTTTTGAACTCAGTTAAGTACAAGAGATAATAACACGTTATCTTGTGATCGGTTTTGTAACAAATCTAAGTTAAGAGATTTGAGAAAACACACTGTTGTCCTGTACAAAGAGGATGACGGTTGTATCATTTTGTTTAAGTGTAAGCAAGAGTGACCAACATGTATCTACTGCTTTGGAGTTTTAACAATTCATTCAACTGTAAGTGCCGTTGTATCTTAGTCAGCCTGTTACGTAGTTCAGCTACAGTCGTGTGGTTCTCTCATTACACTCACTTTACTATCATTTTGTGTTCCATGTCACGTACGTAATCCTACACATTTCCACTATATTGCTATTGGATACCACTAACTCTATCAGAACACTAGATGAGACTGCTCAATCACCTCCGCCAGTAGACCATACAGATTTGTCACTGGAGTTCTTAGTGTTAAACGTAAGTATGATGTGTATACAAATTACGATACGAATGCCTCACTAAGATAGAAATGGTTTCCATATACTTCCACCAAACAAATCTAATTACATTTCTGTATCAACATTTCGTGCTTGGTAATATGTCAGCCATGTCTGTAATTACCTTCCCTAAAGAAATTATCAAATTATTTATATCACCGAAATAAAATTACTTAAAATATGTACATCTTCTTTCTGGTACTATAACAGCACTTCATCGTTTGTTACCGTATCTTATATGTTTCTGACTATAAAGAAAATATTTAAATCATGTGAATTAAACAATATCATATGTTGATTGGAAAGAAAATAGTGGAAGTAAGTTATTATTTTCCAACTATCATAAACTTGTATTTTTTAGTGACATATCCACGGAGAATGTTGTCAATCGAACACCGGGCAAGTGATAATTATAATGGATGACTATCACAAAAATCCTCAAACGTACCAACAGCTATACCAATTCACAATTCATTCGGTATCCATGAAAACTTCTATATATCAGTGTTTACTGAATTCGAATGATACAGTGGAACCTCCCGAAACCGAACCTTCTCAAAACCGATCACCTCTAGAAACCGAACAAGGATGTCATGTACGGAATGAATTCCTCTTTATTAATAGTATATAAAACTTCCCAAAACCGATCCCTCCCAATTCCGAATACCGGACCGATTTTGAGATCGGAATAGTCAAATGTAACTAAAATACACTTCTGAAAACCGGCCTTACCTGAGCGACACCGATAGATTGCAATGAGGTCTGACCAACCGACCGTGAAATACACACGTACCCGTACCATAGTTGTCGCATGCCATGTCCTGGGGCATGTATACAGATGTGAAGGCTATAGGTACACGGTAATAATACCCGAGATAGTGATGAAATTATTTAATCATGTCTGTTGTTTAGATATTTAACGAAAGTCTACCACGTGCACGCGGTTTGTTTACTATATGAAAACAAGCAGAGCTAGTAATAAAGAGATAGTTTCGTATCCAAATCACACGGGTTTTTTGCGGTACACTAGTGTATATAAATTCCGACCAATACGCTGGATTATGAGTGCTACCAATGTTTGGCATTACTGAAAACACATATAAACCAATATTCACCGCGATCAAACAATAGCTAAATTTTGACCAATCAGACATCCGCCAGGAAGTGACCAGTATGCATGTTTTCCACTAAGTTGCGAAAAATAAAACGTAAAAATTAAACATATTACATACCCACCACAGTTCACATCGTTTTTCATATTTCAACTTTTCGATTTTGCATTCTTAGTTTGACATCAAATGAATACTCATAGTTTATTTCATTGTCACGAGAATAAGGCTTTGGATATAATAGAATTTCAACGACCAAGAACATTTGGCCCTTCATGATGAGGGCCTTTTTCATAATTGTAACAAAAATATCGTTAAAAGGAAGTAAGGTATCAAGCTCGATCCTCGTCTTCACTTTCTTTTCTTTGAAACACCCTATTTGTTCGTCCTAATGTTCCCGATGACACCAACCCAGCTTGACCTTTCTGTTCTTTGTTGATTTTGTGTTCTGATTCGAATCCAGGTGACAAATCAAACTTCAATCACTCTGACATGACGTCACATCGACAACTCCAGGCACTAAAGCGGATGTAGACGGAAACAGTTGTGTCGTTTCGTGTCCACGTGAAGCACTACGGGAGGTGTCAGGTCGTTTTGTCTTTTACATGACAACTCGATGTAATGAAATAACACGATTACGATTGTAACGTTAATTTGACACTTGACTAAAAATCTGTCTTGCAGATTCCATTACATTTTACATAATGTATCATGATGCCATTAAAGCCAACATTATTTGCGTGTCCTTGTCGAAACAGATTTAAGTTGTATTTAAACGAAATGAACAGATGTACACAGAATCATAAAATTGGCACTAACCGCCAGTAAAGTCAGAACAATGGGCCAAGGTGAACATTTTGTACTTGCACTCGTCCTTGACCTGAGCGGCATTTAAGTGTGACGACCCTAAACTTCATCAGCCGGAGATTCCTCATAAATAATACCACGACATCCTACGTACTATCATAGAAAAAGTCCACTATGACCTTTTCATTGTGATATATTCTAAACCAAGAAATAAATAAAATCTGTCTTAAAACTGATTTCATTAAGCAATAATTCCAAATAAACTGCTGTTGCTTTAAAGTATACAAAGCCTACATTTCAGGATTTCAGTATCTTTCTGTTGGTGCTATCAAAGGATAATGTTGAGTAGGGTATCGATAGTTTGAATGGGCCGCGATGTGGACCAAGATACAAATATCGATATCCTATACCGTGTTGTATTAAAAATTGCTTTCAACTCGAAATTTCAAGATAAGTCTCAATTTGATATAAAAGTTTTGAATGGAAATACTGCTTAAGTGCGAATTTCAGTTGAAATTTATGGCAAAATCAAATGACTTGTTTTAATATTTGTTTGCAACAAGCACTTCTTGTGGTTATTTATTTCGATTGAAAAATAGCACACAATAGCTGTATAACCAGCCAATCTTATAAATATCGAGCGAGGCACATTAACGGAAAATGATGCCAGGTCTAAATATTCAAATTATGACATTGTAACAGTCAATTAAATAAATCACTTGATATTATAAATAATTTGACAGACACGAGAAACAGATTCTAAACACAAGAACGTAAAACACGAAAGCTTGTTTGATATGAGTGGTCCTTAGCGTCGTGGGCGATCAATCACGGCATGATTTCTCTTGTGGGACAATCGCTTCATTTTAAACACTTAATTGTGATGAATATTCGCACAGAAAACTATGGAAATCCGCTAAATTCTACTTCATTTTTGGGTTTGTTTTTATTTTAACTGTTATATATTGTCACATACGATACGTCTTAATGTTTACAAATGAATAAAATCACACGATTATCTCTACTTGGAACCATAAACCGTTAAAAAGTCGAAATAAAACTTACAACTCATTTTATTGGATAAATGTGAGGAACATTATAAATGTGCTAGCATTATTCTATAAAATCATGTTACAATATATCGTTTGATTGAAGCACCAGACATCTTATAACATATAACATACATGCTTGTTCTACTCGATAGCAATCTTTGTCATTTCGGTTTATAGATGACCGGTATTTACTCTTTTTTCCTCTTCTGGTACAAAAGGTATATGTTGATTTTATAATAGAAAACCTTAACCAAATATAAGTAACAATAATAAGAAAGTCTCGAGATAGCTTCCCATACGAAGAATGGTAAATCTTACTCTCATGTTACTTATTCTAGGATATTGTAATCATAAAGGGCTATTTCTATCAACCTGGTAATAATGGTAATATGGCCATCAAGCACCGAAATAGCGCTTAGGAATAAACAGATGCAATTCACTTATTTTGGAGAATGCCATGGCGCACATCTTCAAATATTAAAATTTGAAAGGACACATGTAAAAATATTTTGATTTCATTTTTAAAAAAAGAAATGGAATTAGTATTTGAAGGGAAGAGGTAACTCCCGATGTCACAGTTCGGATTGGCCATTCCCCCCTCTATCAATGAAACATCGTCGCGACCGAATACCAAACTAGTATATATGAAATGGTGATATATGACTGCATAGAAAATAAACTGGTGAACGTTCTTATATACAAACTATGGAATGCGAACTGTAAGTATTTTAATAAATTTTCAGACATTACACTCGGGCTGAAGCCAAAGCTCTGTTACACTGACCACCGACCGTAACAGAGCCTCGCTTTCACTAGATCGACTAGACGACAAACGAGAAACCTCCCCATGCAGATAATGAGCTCTAATAATTGATATTTCCTGCAAGTGTGCTCCAGACCGTCACTCATTTATAGAAGACAATATCGT
This sequence comes from Argopecten irradians, assembly GCF_041381155.1. NCBI lineage: Eukaryota > Metazoa > Mollusca > Bivalvia > Pectinida > Pectinidae > Argopecten > Argopecten irradians. The sequence goes on along the minus strand of NC_091143.1, from coordinate 20,103,650 downwards.
AAACCAATACAGAAATATCCCATTACTAGTGCTAAAGGCACCACATCAGGTTCTGTATCTAATAAATAGGGAACATTTCCTCTTGTCTTGAGATAGACTGATGATTTCTGGAAGGGATTTATGCATGTGACTACGTTCAAATGACCAAATACAGCTTCAAAGGGGTTCGGTTGGCTAGACAGTATATGGACATATTTGCCTATAAGCGAAGTATATCAGACACTCTCAGAGGGAAGAGTTCCGATGAAAGATATCTAGATACTCCTAATACATAGAACCGTATCATCGGTGTTTTTATTTGGCTGCAGCACCACCCGAAACGCAAACACAAAGCACAAGACACATATTAAGTATTAATGAGGCGTTGGGTGATGATGTTTACGTCATAGTGTTCTGAATTACCAAAAGTAAATAATATTGGCGGATTTTGATTAGGAACATTTACTACAAAATAGATTCGAATAACTACACGGTCTTGTACATTCTCGAAGAATTGTTTGTTTTGGCCATTTCTCTCGTTAAAACTAATCCCAGTTGCAACAGATCGATTCATTATTATCAAAACAACAAGATGGATAGATTTTCATTAAACGTCATTAAGTCGAGATATTAGATATTACTGGATAGACTAACCTTTTACAAATATGTCTCATACATAAATTGTACTCACCACTTGCCACTTATTAATGAATCTTTGAAGAGTAAGATGAATTTTAATATCATCAAATCTACGCCGAATATTGACATTAATGAAAGGGATATTTTTTAATGAATAAATATAAAAAAGTGTCAAAGTGTTTGTTTTATATGAAAAAGTTACCTTTACACACATGATACTTACCGGGGTATTCGGTTTTTCCCCTTCTTTATCCATGCTATATATAATAATATCGTTGATGTTGAGAAACTTTAACTATGTCCAATATTCATACACTTTGTTTAGTTACATGTAATTATAATATACAAGTTGACATAATTTACACATAAAACTGATATCAAAACGATTCAAATTATATTTTTCTATTTTTTTCCCCCTGGAAATTATTGTACAATTTGTATCTAGCATCGTATCACAGTGGTGACACCATCGCTTGTCCATTGGCTCCATATTTTAATGCTTTTCCAAACCAAGTTGGAAGCACATGCAATTTAAGACTTAACACCGGAACAAAATAGGGTATCAATCGTGTCTCGAAATCATTGTCCAGGAATCTCTCCTGGTCAACTATTCTAACACTTAAAAGCCGTAGCCCAAACACGCCTATTTACCATAAGGTTCCATAAACTGTCTGAGCAATTACGTTTACACGTGGGTAATTGATACGTTACAATGAGCATTCAATGTCCTTATATCCAGCTCGGTGAAATGGTAGTTATTTACTATTATAAATATATTATAAAACTTTATTTATTTTACATCGATTATGACACAAGTTATACAGCTTATGCAAATCACTCACGATGGCCCGGATGTAAGCGCGCGAGGAATCTTAGTATGGGAGGAAACCGGAGTGCCCGGAGAAAACCCACGTGATCGGGCAAATGACCCCCTTACTTTTTTACGTCTGTGCCGGAGATCGAACCCCGACCGGCTAGGTGAAAGGCGAGTGGCTTAACCACTACACCACCCGATCACCCAAAAAATTTACTATTATCGGTCGCCAATTGGATGTCAACATTTACAAAAAAAATACTAACAGTTGTATGATATCAATTAACGCCCTAGTGCGTATTTTTAATTTGATAAATTATTTAAGAGGATGCTCGTTAGGATTTAACACATTCACTGAATCGAACTTGTTTGAACTCTCATTCGTCACTTTATTGTCATTATACATGTATATTCGTATGGGAATAGTGCTTTGGTAACAGTGCAATCCTGACCATAGATATATGAGGTCTCTATATATATGTTGTCTAGACAATTCATTTTGCACAAGAGTGGCATGTTCGTCACTACGGATATGTAACTATAAGCTACCATGATCACGCAAAACATCACTCACATGTGGCTTCACCGAGCACCTAAACTCAAATCATAATTCACAAAAGTCTTGTTATTTGCACTCCATCTTTTCTAATAAATATCATACTAAGTAGTATCTTGGATTTGTATTGTCGGATTTTTCTCGATATGACGTTATTAAACTTGCAGGAATTAAAGGCCCAGTATGGTGATGGATGCTTTTGATCTTCATAACCTTAATTGTTTTAATAACCTAACTAAAACAACTTCGTTTTATTTCGGGTGTGATTCTGACTATTCTACTTCTTTTTTTTACCATCAGGATTTTAAAGAGTCATTGATCTGATAAAATAATTGCCCGCCAGAAAGTCATCACTAATGCGATATTGTCAGATTATCTAAACATTAGAGAGGCAGTTTGGACACGCAGATATTGATAAAGAAATACAAATTACAAAAGGAAGTACTCTAAAATATCAAATATTATTGAATTCTTGAAAATGTTGATATACGATAACACTTGCGGATTAAGTTAATTAAATTATATTTATTTTATTATGTATGTTACAATGTATGAATATATCACACAAAAAGGTTTTATGTTATAATCCCATAATGGATTTAGCCAACCAGAGGCGCCGTTACAAATGGTGACGTTATTTGCTACGTTATGTGATATCCTAAATGTTTGAACCAATGACTATGATTGTCGCAAGCGGAATTGAAATATAAGCTATTCTTAAAACAGTGTGAGCATATGAGTTACGATATAAGACAGTGCTAAATTAAGTCGAAATTTGAGTACATATATGTAATTGCGTTGGAAAATGATCAGCTGTAAAATCAGTGTTTAGTGTGTATTTGTTTGTGGGGTTGACACAAACCGACGCGGCTTTAGTTTTACTGTAATAATCTGATTATAAAAATGATTAGTTATAATAACAAAACAACGAAAAGGAACGACAAATGTACGTTGTTCACAAAGAGCAAAACGATTATATTTGTTTGGTTTTGTAACTTCAAACTGGTTCAATGTTATATATATACATGTATACTCTGACGTCATTTTTACGTTGTTTTGGAAACGTTAAATTTATTGAACATAGTGGGACTTTTACGTCACTTCCGGGGTTATTTTGATGAATGACTTACATCTCCAGCATATTGTTGCATACCATGCGAAAAGGCGACGGGTTTTGCAATATTTGCAGGTTCATTCGGTGTTTTGTCGCGCTATAGAAAAATGTAATTACCGAGACCATATTGTGTGCATTGTGATCCTGTCTATCTCAGGAAAATGTAATACAATTACCAATCTTCACCATTTCGCACGTATTAGTCTTCGTTGGCCTTGTAACACCAAAAGATTTCACGAAAAGCGAAAATTTAATTCTAAATTTGCAAGCGACAAACAATGAACATGAAGTACAAATGTTATCATTTGTCTTCGGAGAATTACAATCAAATTATTGCAAATGCAGTTTTCTCAGTATTATTGCTTAGAAATGGCTCATTTCAATTTTAACATAATATTTTGACGGTCGCTACAGATGATATTGTTAATATGTTGTTGGAAGTCAGTTCCGTGACCATGATAATGTCCTTGTTTTAATTAAAACGGATTACAGCATGTTTTATGACTGGAATTTACATACAAAATGTAATGACAGCTTGGCTTGTGCATTTCGCTTTTATAAAATACCACACAAGTTTTATTTTCCATTATTCGGGTATTTTATATCTTACAAATCAACCTAAAATCGCGATCACATCTTTGCACGAATAATTAAGCGTTCTTACTCTCATACCTACACGTGTAATACTGGCTGGTAATGCTAGGTTTACACTATATATGTTTCCGGCGGCCACGGCAGCCCCGTTTCAGACCACCGTGGACAAAACGTGGTGACCGCGAGACAACGTGAGACAACGCAGAAGGACGTGATAAACAAATGTGAGCGGTCGTGATTACCGTAAATGCCGTGCCAGATTTTTAAACTGTCAAAAAATTGCCACGGCAGTCACGGTACAGATGGTGAACGCCACAGGACGTAATAAAACGGGATTGACGTAACAAAACGTAACAGTGCGTACGAGGCCGTAACAAAACTTCCAGACAGTCCGTGATGGAACGGGCAGCAGGCACGTTCCCCGGCACGTTCCCCGGTTTTGTGACGTTCTGTTGCGTTTCTTCCACGTTTTATCATGGTTGATGTAGATTGGCTGCACGTTTTGTGCCGTTTTGTCCAGGTTTGTTAAGGTGTTGACGGCAAGCCAGGATGGATGATAACGTTTTGATGCGTTCTGTCAAGGCACATCACGGCTTGTAGCGGTTGAAAGCCCGACGTGATACGGCGTGTTACGTCTTATTACGGTCTTACGTTGCAAGCAATATATGATGGAGTAGCATTGCATTGCCTAGTACAAATTTGCTACTTCATGGAATTATTTATACTAATAGATAGGAATTGTCATTATCAAACACATTTAAACCATCAAATTATACCAAAGCTATTGTTACAAAAGGCAGATTAAGTGAGAACCATTACAGAAAAAAAAAATTGCGTAGAAACACTTGACTATAATAATTATATATTTATACCAAATATAGTTCAGATTTTCTTCTCTTATAACACATTTTGTAATTAAAACGTGTTTGAAATGACATTTTCGGAAATGAATATTGTTTCATTTGCTCTTTAAAAGTCCAGCATCAGACTTTAATCCCTAGTAAGCCTTGACGGACCGTGAAAAACGTATATGAGTTTCATCAAAACTTGTAAAACGTAGCAGACCTCATCAGATCGTAACAGGCCTAGAGAGAACGTAGTGGTATCCTTGATAGACCGTGCTAAAACCGTAGTGTACCTTTAACCTCCGGAAAGAGCACTTTCCCCTATATCCACGGTCCACCACGTAATCCGTAAAATACCGTGGCAAAACTTTACAAGACGTAGCTCAACTTGTATACAGAGACAAAAATAGCCTAAATTCCACGGCGCACCACGTTTCGGGCAAACGGGGCTACCGTGGTCGCCGGGAACATAGTGTAAACCTAGTGTAAAAATATGAAGAATAGGGATATTCTATCCGAGGGTCACAAAATGTTGTAAAACCCGAGGCTTGCCGTTGGTTTTACAACATTTTGTGATCCAGAGGGTAGAATATTCATATCCTCATATCCACGTATGAAAGAGTATTTTTCTCTCATACTTCGACGTTGATTGCAATTTTACTTCGACGACTTTCCGCCATTTTGAAATGAATTCGAAAAAAATGTGAATGCAAATTATTTCCTCATAAATGATAATTGCGTGATATTTTCAACACAAATTATGTTGTTTGTATCTTTGAAGTAAACACAGCATAGTTTCTGAAAAAATGTTAGAATGAGAAAGTAGTAATTTTGTTGACGTTGTGACGTCACAAGGCGTTATTGCATGGGTAGACATTTTTTTGAATTCATTTCAAAATGGCGGAAAGTCGTAGAAGTAAAATTGCAATCAACGTCGAAGTATGAGAGAAAAATACTCTTTCATACGTGGATACGAGGATATGAATATTCTACCCTCTGGATCACAAAATGTTGTAAAACCAACGGCAAGCCTCGGGTTTTACAACATTTTGTGACCCTCGGATAGAATATCCCTATTCTTCATATCCACATATGAACGATTCTTATAATATTGTATGACATAGTTTTGAACTTCCACTATATAATAGCAGATCATTAGGTATGAATATATAAGGATGAACAGCAATGCAAAGTCACATACCTAAAAACGAATAAGTTAGTCAAATAAACTATAAAATGCAAATGTCATTACACTTACAGTGCACAGAACTACATAAATATGTAAAAAAAAATGTATTAAAAGTTACACAAGGTTTGTAGATTACCTAGAAAACTTTTTACTTTTGCCAGTCGTACATATTTATGCTGTATTATTCAAACTACGTATACCAGTCTTACACCAAATGCACTTTCTGCGTATATATGTTTATTCCCAATTATTTCCAAACAAAACAACAACTTAATGATTGATAACGTATGAACCGTGGGAATATTTATGTCCGTTCAACAGTTTTGACTGTGTAAGAACTGTGTGCCCAATAAAGATAAACTAATCAAAGGTGGACAATATAGGACCCAATGGAGTTAGTGTAATGGGAGGTATGATACAATTAACCTTCTGAGTGATGACTGCTGTGCAGTGTACGTGAGTGATACACTGTAATTATTGATATCCATATAAAGATTCTCCGATTTATCTATCGACAGAAGTGCAATCTGGCGTGTTTAACGGAATATTTGAATAACTGTATTTAATAAATTACAGATTTCCGTATTTGTGGAATTTAAGATCCACGTGGACATAATTTTAGTCGTGTTTGTATTTTGTCCAAATGAATAATGATATTATGACGAAATATACCACATACTCCTTAACCTTATAATACCTGGCCCTTTTCAGTGTAGTTTCCATATGTAATTCAATTGTAAATCCACAATAGCTCAAAACATATTCTAATTGATTGACATGGGGATTTAAAGTTTAAATCACTTTAATTGAACTCCTTGAGTCCGTATATTTTGACATCAATCGTCCATATCACATTATAAAAATGGAATAGACAAAACTCTCGTTCATCGATCACTGGCGGCCATTTTAAAAACAAATGTGTATATTACCAGTAAAATGCGCGATTATCAGTGTTTTTTAATGTACTTAGGTACCCAGATTCCAAAGAGGACATTTGCAACGTGATTTGAAGATAAAAGTCATTTAGTAAGATGCATGAGCTTATATTACGATGATACATGTTTAGGAAAGCAGCGCTAATAGTTTCTATCTTGATTATCTGTAGTTTTCGATATAATATTTCGAGTGCTCGAGTTAAGAGCTTTACATTAATAAGTCGAACGTTCGAGATAATAAATTGAGTGTTAGAGATGCTATGTCGAGCTTAGGATGATTAAAATAAAAACAAAACATGTCCTAAATACACTACCTTTCATTTACTCAGTAATGGTTCCGCGATGCACATAAGGAGGGCTTCTGATATTTTAGCATTAACAGAAAATATCAGAGGTCGATTAAATTGCCATTTGGAATGCTCCAAGGGCACGTCATTCTTTCTTATTTTCTAAATGATTACTCAAATCAAATCAAAACATTGACATGAAGGCGATCCGAATGGAGGTAACATTATTATACTGTATTTTCTCGAGCGTTGGCATTCCGATAACTATAAATTCCGGATCAAATATTGTCGTGTTTATTCTGTAATTACATTTGTCCCTTAAGAGCCATTTTGCTCACAAGAGGCCAACACTCATCAAATCTGTCTTCAGACATAACAGGTCAGTGTGTACCAGACACATCTATATTTAAATATGTCTGTAAATTTCAAAGATATGTATGGCTTCTCAAATTCTGAAGCATGCACTTTTACAAATAAACGTTAAACGACATTTAAAATCGGGTAATATTATTTTGACTTAAGTCGTAATAATCCGTATCAAGCCTAAACCTACGACATTTGGACATGACTTAGTGTAAATGAAAATAAAGGATGAACATAAAAAATGAGATAAAATTTAATTAGTTTTAAAATTAACGGCACACACTACTTAAATTTAGAATTAAAATAATGATTTTATTTTATTTCTCTGAAGTTATAATATATGCAATGTATTCCGTTGTGTGAATGTCATTAAAGCGTGGAAGCCGCGGTATATTCATGTTGTGTCTCTTTGTAATAGAGACACTCTTGTGAGTTTTACAGTATTATTTCACTGGAGTGTATCGCACAAGAAACGAACAAACACATCCACTCGGTCATAATATACTGACAAAGGGAAAATTTCAGCTAAGTGCTACTAAGCAGGGGCTAAAAAAACAACTATTTTTGGTTGTGTCTTCTGCCAGGGGGCTTTCTCATAGGGTTGAGGACTCAGATGAAGGCCAATAATTAAGTCAGTATCAAGGGAGAGAAGAAGGTCAGTTAACGAGAACAGATCAGGTACATTTATTACGTCCTACATATAGGACGTATAGTAAATATAGTAAATAAGATGGCCGAAGCCGCTACCATTAGTAATTAGAGCTATCAGTGTTTTTCCTGGGTATTTTGGGAAATTGCCACCTGGTGAAAATTGGGAATTTTTGTGCGATAAAAGTAGGAAATTGGGAAAATTTTTAACTGTGTTTATGGAAATTTTGGAAAAGGTAGAAATAAACAATTATCCTTCTCTAAGAAACAAGTATAAGAATGTATGCTAAAATACAATGTTCAGACTTGGGATTTCCAGATTTTTTGGTTTCGTCACACAAAATACGCTTCAACTCACTGATTTGGGAAATTTAGGCATAGATTTGGGAAAAAATAACAAGAAATACAATTGGGAATGGGGCCGAATTCCGGCCCCAAATATATAGGCAGGAAAAACACTGGCTATATATATATAAGACTCGGTTGTATTTGAGTAACATCAGTTACATCAAGGACGTAGATCTCACTTATAAATCATTGGTACCTTAGGTGTGTTTTAATGCTAATATTAGTAAGGAATTAGTTTTAGTTTCACCAATACTTAATGGGGTAATAATGTAAGGTTTTAGCTTTCAGTGAACCATCATTTATTATATGTATTGACTTATAATCGTTATTAATTGTATATACTTTCGTCAACTTCTAATAAAGGAAAAATGTGGCCAATAAATATCTTACTATCACTGTTGAGGCCACACATAATCCCTTTTCGTGGCCAATCAGGATTACATGACCATGAAAGGGGTACTGAATCCCCCTTTCATGACCAATCCGGATTACTACATGACCATGACAGGGGCTGGACATGTGTGCAGTCGACCATGTTAACAAATACTCTTAGAGAGGGGAGATAATTTTCTAATGATTAGGTCAATCAATAGATCAACTACTAACATGTACTGAAGATGTTTAAAAAGATACTAAGATAAGGAAATAACATGTATTTAGATGAACGTCAAAAAGCTTTAACTTTGTATATCAACAAATGGCACTTCGGAATTAAGATATGCATTCTGTCATTATTTGAAAATAGAGATGGAATTGATTTTAAATAAAAATTACTTACATTTAAAGTGTTTGGCAATCTTTTTTATATACTTATTTTCCTTCCAATCGTTGATTAGAGTTTGGTAATAATACAAGTATTTCATACTGAACATATCCCCTAAATATAGTTTGGTGCAGCATTTCGCAGAGCCAATTAGAAAGTTTTTATGTCTACACATGGCAAAAATCTTTGTGCTCATTTCGATGGACAATAACAAACTGTTGCAGTGCAAAGAACCCCTAATGCCGAAAAGTACCCACAAGCATAATACAGAGAACAATGGAAGAGTGGGTTATAGGGATGGAAAGGTGAGATTTTTTCGATCAACATGTTTTTTCCGAGGTTAAGAAGAATGCAGTAAGTCAATTATTAAATCACTTATTATTCGAAAGCCATGCAATAACGTTCATTAGAACATAACCCGTTACACATTTAAATGAAACAAAACTAGCATTCTAACAGAAGAATACAACTACGTGGTATAGACAAATATGGAATGATTCTGATGAAGACAATGAAAATAAACTTAGAGCCTACCGTACGTTTAAATGTAAACTAGCTACGGAAGCTTATGTCACTGTAATTATGAATTATAAACATCGACAAACCTTCGCCAAATTTCGTTGTGAAATTTGAAACTTGAAATAGAGACGGGTCGGTATTCTCATCCTGGTACGCCATTACAGGAGAGAAAGTATAGTTTATACCATTCAGGCTCTATGGAAAATTAATCTCATTTCCATGGATTGTGGCTTTTTTCTCAGTGTGAAACTTTCTCTGTATAACAAAGCATCACTTTTAATTTATTTACCAAACTTCCTAATCCTTGATTCTTCTATCAAATTACAATTTCTTATGCAAAATATGAACTTAAAATTCACGTTAGCGTCAATATTATATAACATGTACAGACGAGAAAGATAATTTTGTTTAAAATATGTATAATTATACTTTATAAAATCTCAGGCTAGATGATAATTATTATACAATGTATTTCTTTGCCAAATAAACGACAGAACTTTTACAATTTACTCTTTTATGATAAGTGATGAAACTGTTGACAGGATATTGATAATTTTTAATATTAATAAATATCTTAAGTCTCGTAAGCCAATTTGGCTGGACATTTTTATAATACAATGCAATTGGTATTTCATCTATTATTAATGTTGTAAAAAATGTGTGACACTTTAATAAATAAGATATTGTATATAAAAATATATTGTATTGTAGTTATTACTACTAATTTTTGCGACTCTGCAAAATTATCAATCTGCAATCTCTTTTAACTTTCACATTTTAATAACCATAAGTTGTTTCGGATTGATAGTGGACGTTTAATTTTAAAGATATTGCTTCATTAGAAACATAACCCCCCCCCCCTCCCCCCCGCCCTAATTTTGTTTCATAGAAAAAAATCCAACTTACATGAAGTCAACTTTTGTTGCTATTGTATCCATGCACTTATTTTAAATTCAAGACCTCATCTCATTACAAAACGTTGGAAGGGAAGTAACTGTCATAGTCAAAAAATTATTTGTATTGAAATAGTGATTTAGAGTAGCATCCCTTATCCGGAAGTTTACAAAGCATGGCGGATAAAGGAACAGTGAACGATGAGATAGCAGATAAAATTCGGAGGATGGACAACATTAAACCATTGATCGGTGTTCACACCTTTCACGATCAAATAAATGACACTGAATGTTTCTTCCAAGTGATCAAACTAGAAGATAGCTTTCATTTGTGGATAGGAAATTCACCGGCTTCATTTGGCTCGTTTACCGTAGCTATGCAAACTAAATTTGTAAGTTGTCATTTATGACTGTGCTTTTATTTTCATTAGAATTTAAATACTTAAAGAAATTAACATTGTATTATTGATGTTGAAATTGTATTTTGGCTTTACATGTCGTGTTAGAATAAAGCCTATACTGTATAGGCTAATATTAACCGGTGGTAGATCTACATTTTAACTGTTTATGTCTGAATTTAAAACAGAGACATAAAATTAATTTCAGTACAAGATTTTTTTTTTAATAATTAATAATAGCTGTTGCAATGTCTACTGATAAATAGTGTACACACAATATATATCGTATTGTTGAACAGTTAGATTACATTGATTAGTTTCGTAGCGATTATCTCCCTTACTCCACACATCTGTTTTCCTTTACAGGACAAATTACCGTCGTCCGTTCCATTGATTGGAGGGAGTGATTCTCCGAGTAATTCATTAGCGCTTCAGTTAGGTAAGGTCTATAATAAATGCATACTATACAGACTAGTACATGTGTAAGATAAGTGGGAATGTGTATTGAAATATTATATAAGACCTAAAATATTATAGGAAAGAAATTTATAGGGGCTTTAAGCATATTTCCATTCCAAAATATTTTCTGTTTTTTTTTTTTTTTTTTTTTTTTTTTTATGTACATACATTTATTGATATAGATAAAGGGGTAAAACAGGATAAAATTGCAGTGTTTACTTGTGTGTGAGAGCTTCAAAGACTACATACAATTTAAAATATTTTAGTGATGTTATTACAAACTAATACATGTACAATGTATAGCTATTTTTTACAATCAACTTGATTCTCGTGTGTGTCTTTTTATTTTCAGCAAAGAAAACTGGTAAACAAGTATTTGTGAGCTGCGATTCGTCTTTCCATGGACAGATTATGCCACTGGTAGAAAAACGAATATCACAAGAGTTAAAAAGACATCCAGAATATTTTTGATGCATGTTCCAAATATTTGAAGGACTAAAATTGATGAAACATGAAAATTATGTTTCAAGAATATCATGCCAAAGAAGACAGTTTGATGAGAACATTTTTTTATTCAGCTTAATGAGCTGTTACTACATATGATGTTAAGTGGCTCTGGAATCATCACTTTGTGACACCCAGTCTGTAAATGTACATTGTAAAATGTAACTTCAATAGTTATAAGAGACTGATAGTCTTTTAGTGGTATGTCACTCCATCGGTGTTCTGCTTCACTGGACACTTTTACATATCCTATGTAATGGATGTGGTGACAGATGTCTTTCTTATTCTTCTAACTTCTTCAATTGATTTATGGTCAATTTTCCATATACTGTAGATTCATTATATTGAACACATTTGTGTTCTCTAAAGAGTCTAAGAAGGTAAAAAATAAAGCTATTCAAAGTACATATGTAATGTCTAGTGTTTCATCAAATATATTTCTCTAATTTCACGAAGAAAGTTTTCATTGAAAAAGAAAGGGAGACAACTCCTCTCTAGCTACAGACTGGCACATCAATACATTACCTGCTCCAATGATGGATTATTGATTATCCAAAATATTCATATTTTTACAATAATCATATGTTATGAAGGGATTCAAATCAAGTTAGTTCATAGCCTAAGACTTGTTAGCTGATCAATCAAGGTGATTGATCAATCAAGGTGATAAACTGGCTTTAATGGAACATCTGTTGTGTTATCTTTCTGTATAAAACACATTGTGTAAGGAAATGTTCAGTCAGCATGATATGGCGTTATATCACGGTATCAACTACATAACAACTAAAATCTCAATAAACACATGTTTCTGTTCAATGCATAATGAACACGTGGTATAAACCTAAATTTTGAATAAAGATATTAGATATTGCTTAGGTTTAGAAGTACATATGTACACGTACACATGAGAATTAGTTATAGTTTATATAATTATTGAAACACTAGAGTGCCCTAAGACCATTTTAGACGTTTAGAGGTCTAGGTCAAAAATCGGTGGAAATCAAACTCTGCATAGTACTACAAAATGTATACATGTATCGTAAAGGGTGGAACGCTTTTCGACTTAAAGTTTCACTAACCCACCAAGCTGTAGCGGCTAAAAATCACATTTCTAGCACGTTACTACCGTAGGAAATAGCGATAATTTTCCTTTCAAAATTTTTTTACACATCTATAAAAAGTGCCGTCACTAAGATGGAATGTATATACTGATGAATCTCCACATTTAATTCGTAAAAATATGTAATTATGCTGAACACGATGTCTTAAAATCATGAAGTAAAGATTTAATGTAATGTTTCATGTGCTATTTATATGATGACTGTGTTTTTCGCCATCTTGCACAAATGTGATATGATGGCAAATGTATTATTATTGCAATCTTATAATATAATGTTTACATGACGGAGTTGGTGTCGTTCTCCCTGAAAAAATATGATGTTACACTCTTAAAACATGACGTATATTTAAATACCAATCCACAAGGACAGATAACTCTGTATTATGATAAAAAACAATAAAATGCGCCATATTACCATAGAATGCCTACATAGACATTGATTAGTTCGGATTCCCAGGGACAATATGAATCACAACATTAATTTATTCAAACTGTCGATAATTAGCACGCGCGTGTGCCATGTTTACTATTAATATCGCTCTGGCCTCCGGATATTTGGAAAGCCTACCGCAATGGACAGTATACAGACCAAGTCATCCCCTGATCGATAATAAATTACATGTCATACCAAAATAATCCACGCCATATTGTTTCAATCTTGAAATTCAAATGTGTCTAGAAGTAAGATGTTTGGCTCGTCCTCTGTCTTTCGCTCTGGTGTGGTCTTGATCATGTTCATCATGGGTAAGTGAAAGCTTGATGACTTTACTACTAATCAGGACACAGTTGATGGAAACAGAATGTCTGATGTTCCATACCATAGGAAGTCAGGTTTGTTGCCTTTTAGTAAATGGACTTTTACTGTTTTCTTGTACGTCTCATGTTTATTAATATGGTCTAGTTGAAAAAATCTGAGTGAATTAACTAGTTTTTATTATTTCGGCGTGCCTGTATAATGAATCGTATAACTGACTTTCTTATTAGTGAAGTATGTTTGTCGCTATCAGTCTGTTTGCTCATCAGCAAAGCTCTTAACCAAGACAAGTTTTAGTCAATTTGCCTATTCATGATCACTTGATGAGTTGAATATTTAGCAATTTGAATTATTCATGATCTAGTATATTCTCATGTGTAGATATCAACTTGAAAAAGTCTGATCTATCATGATGATGGTTTATCATGTACTTGATTATAAACATAAATTAAAATACAAGCATTCATTTTTGGATGTCCAAGTTGTACTTGATATATATGTCGTCGCCCTTTGTGATATATTGGCTAACTTTAAAAAGTCATGAGTATTTTTTAAATTGAAGCGTATTTGTTTACCACATAGAAACTGTTCTTAATAAAGAAAATTGTGCTAAATATGTCAGAGAAATACAGTGATATATCCTCATTTTAAACAGGGACGACTGTTTGTTGTACCGACAACACACCTGCGACCTTGACCGGGGGGATACGTAGCGTTACTGCTGACGGACACACGGGAATCCAAACCTTTTCTACAAAGCTCACAAACTCTGAATTAGATAGAGGAGAACTTTCCGACATGACTAAGCGACATATGGCTGAACACAATGCTGTTATTCTGATACGTGTCAAAAGGTATGGTCATGCGAAACAAGCTAACTTTGTAAAAATGAGAAAGGCCATGAAACGGCCAAACCAATCAGTTTTGAAATTGAATCCATCACGAAAAATAATACATCCCATCTTGATGGTCAAAACCCCGTGGAATTACCAAACACGTGTACGCAAGTTGATCAGAGGGGCGAAACCAACACGTCACCTAGACAGAAACACTTTACGCCAGTCGTCGGCCGGAAGTTACCGAAAGGGAAAGTTAACCAGAAAAAATAGTCAGAGAGTCCACAATGAGCCTGAACCAAATATGTCACCCGAATCTGGACAAACGGACGGTGAATTTTCAACAGCAGTGCTTCGTTTGCAATTACCAACACTCCCTTCGGCATCTGACAAACTGACAACAACTACAAGGTCCGCTAATCCGATCATTCCAGCGGATATATATTTGAACAACTGGAGAATTAGTGATAGAACAGATCTTTATCCAAGTACCATGTCCATTAATCGGATAGGCAGCATATCTGATTTATTCTTGGAAATACACGAGTCTTCTACCCTGGCCAATACACCAGGTCATGTGTCAACACCGGAACAGGAAGAGGATGTATCACACACCTCAATTTCTAGACCCGTCACGACACCAGAACACCTATCAATAAGCTCTCAATCAGACACGACAACATCATGTCCATTAACAAGCTCTGAGCCCGTCACGACAACGTCACACCCATTAACAAGTTCTGAGCCCGTCACGACAACGTCACACCTATTAAAAAGCTCTGAGCCCGTCACGACAACGTCTGAGCCCGTCACGACAACGTCACACCTATTAAAAAACGTCACACCTATTAAAAAGCTCTGAGCCCGTCACGACAACGTCACACCCATTAACAAGTTCTGAGCCCGTCACGACAACGTCACAGCCATTAACAGGCTCTGAGCCCGTCACGACAACGTCACACCCATTAACAAGCTCCAAACCAGATATGATACCATTAAACCAATTAACACGTTCCAAGTCAGATACAACCTCATCGCATCCAATAAAAACTCTGTTTTCTCGTGGGGATGTTACCAGAAAGAATTCGTCTTATGGTAAGTTGAAATTGACGGATGAGGAGAAAGCAAAACAAGTTATATTACTGTCAAATATGTTCAATAAATCACTGTCAGAAACATGGAAGTTGTTGATCCCTCACCCAATGATCTCTGTAAAGAGGAAAAATAAAACCAAAAGAACTGGTGTCTCTGAGAACAACACAAACGCTGACCGATCGTGGTTTACATTAATGACTTCCAGACAGGAGAAAGTGAAGAAGAAGAAAGCGAGCGCCTACACCGAGAGTGACTATCGACCGTCGGCCATTGGTATAGGATCAGTAGGAGCCCTAGTCCTCGTCGCCATCGTCGTTGGAATCATCATCCTGGACAGCAATTCTCTTTATAGAGACGCCAGACGTCTGAAGCGAGGTATCTTCAGTCTGTGCAGACCTGTGTACAAGCACAAGTTAACAAAGACAACCACTGATACCGAGGGTCAGAAATGGGCGTATGTAATTCATAACGAAAACGTGTGAATTTTTGTAAGTTCGGGGCGTATGTGATGTTTAAGTGACACATAAATGATGTTAAATATGGACAGGGCCAAAAGAACACATATCAGACAGGTTAGAAAAAGCAAACGTTTCATAGCATTATTACAGGAATTGACCGCTTGTAATTCGGGCAAAACTAGTGGTATCCTAGATGATCGAGGGAGGAGTTCCTGATGTTACAAAAAGCTTTACATGCAAAGTCAATATCATCCAGTGAGTTTTATCTCATTTGGTTTACATATGGTTTACTTACGTACATGTATATTGTAATTACTACTGAATACAGAGTTTTTTTCAAATGTTTTAAAAGTTATGATAAATTGATATTGTCAGTAAGCTAATAACGTTTGGGACTCTATATATTACCAAACTCATTTTGCATTTACGTTTTCAAAATATACACGTGTAGGATCTTAAATGTGTTTTTATTTCATATGTCATCAAGATTTTATGAAACGAGAGTTTTTCATTTAAAGATAACGACAAATTTCATAAATCTCCTGCAAAAAATGAACACATTTATGATACTTTTATCACATAACCAAACTTCTCACACTTCTGAGAATTCAAACGTCAAAATGTGTGGCAAGACATCCAGTGGAAGTTGACATTTTGACCCGAATTTTGATGCCATGTCATTGGTTATATCATACCGTCATAATGGATTTCAAGTCAATGAAAATCACCCAAGATAATGCTATACTGTTAACATACATGTATGTAACAATATATGAACGGTGTCACTGGAAAACAGGCGAATTATGTGTGAAAATGAAATATGAAGCAGCACAGCAGGTACATATAAATAACAATATTTTTTTTGAAATTTACATTTTTTTTCTGACTAAGAAAATATCTCTTCGGTTCAATATCATTCCCGGCGTCATCAAATCCATACCATACTTGTTTTATATCAGACAGTACGGCATTTGACGGGGGATTAAACGATGCATTTGACGGGGGATTAAACGATGCATGCATTAATCAAAATAAATTAAAATTGACAAATGAAATATGAAGCAGCACAGCAGGTACATATAAATAACAATATTTTTTTTGAAATTTACATTTTTTTTCTGACTAAGAAAATATTTCTTCGGTTCAATATCATTCCCGGCGTCATCAAATCCATACCATACTTGTTTTATATCAGACAGTACGGCATTTGACGGGGGATTAAACGAAGCATGCATAAATCAAAATAAATTAAAATTGACAAAGAAATGTCTTTGTTCCAAAAAAATATCCTTGCAATTTTTCAAAATCATGAGACAAAATGAATTAGTTATGAAAAATATTATAAAAGGATTATTATAATGAGCGTGGTCTGGTGCAGCTGAAAGTGAGCGGTCACGGAGAGTTGTCACGTCCCTGCTGGTATCAGCCGAAATGACTACATGTGAAATCTTATTAACGGGACACTTGTCAACGCAGTTGGCATGACGTGGATAGTTTTCTGAATTTAATTATCTATGATATATAGAACCTCTAAAACGTTAATCCTTTATGTTTTGCATATTGCATTGTAGACGAATTACATCAAGTAATTTTATATACGTATAAATAAAATAGTTACAACTTTGGACATAATAAAGGCTTACTATTTCTTAATCTCAATTCAATATTGTTCGTCTGGAAGAAATCAATCTCTGTCTGTTATTAAGTATCGCCTTTGATGTCTAGAAAACAATAACAAATTTACAGCTTACCGCCCGAAAAAGAAAACAATTAATCACCTACTTTTGAATGGTATTAACATAACTCGCTCTGTTTGTGACAATGCAACATATAAATATGAACATAAAACCTTTTAATTTAAACATACTGGCAATTAAATCAACCAGATAATTAATAACGTATAGAGAATTGGATTGTTTAGATAACTGATGTATAAAAGGGATATTTCATTTACAATATGTGCTGATATGGTATATATATAAAATAACTATCTAAGCTATATATATTAATAGCACATAGCTGTTTTCTGTCGACGAACATAATTTTTTAAGAATGTAAAGCTTCATTTGTTTAAATTTATTTCTATTTCAGGAGCCAGATTTAGGTTTTCAGATAACAAATTTCAAGTTTCAATAACTTCAAGTTTTAACACAATTACGCTAAGGTCAGTATACATACCTTGTACATTTATACAACAAAGTTCACAAAAAGAACCGGAGGTAGAGAACTTTAGTGGTATCTTGTCAGACGCCATTTCTGGTCAACCATCATGGTATTCTCTGGGCAAATATTAGATCTATTGAAGAAAATATACATTGGAAATTTGAAATCAATCGAGGTATACTATGTATATTTGTTCTCCTTGTTTTTACAGACATAGTGTGGTCTATTCGCTATTTCTATTTTACTTATAAGATGTTCCACCGCTGCCGAATGGTATTTTTTTTTCTATCAAAACACGAGAAGACGAATAAGTATTTGCTCAGTCGCTAAAATTACTTACTTTACACCAATACCACCATTGCAAAATTTGAGCTTCTTATTTTAGTTCAAGATATATTAAAAAAAAAAATTGCGTCCCGAAAAAAGTTTACATCACTATGCCCTAAATGGAACGATGTACTGATTGCGCAACCACCAAAAGCAAAACAGTTTAATCTTAAGTATTTTATTGTGTTAATTAGACATAAAAGTACATGTGTAAACACCAAAATATTGTCAAATGAAGAGTACCAATTCAATTCAATTATTTTATTACACTCAGATACCATACACATTGTGTATAACAAGAGGTCATACATATTTAATTCAACTTTAAGGCATGACAGGCAAAATTAAATTCATTATTTGTATAAACATTCAAACACTTACTAACAATCGTTTATAGTCTATAGGCGTTGGAGCATCTATGCTATGTCGCTATACTGCTATTATTGTGTTTTACTCAGTAAAATATTACAATGCATATGTTGATAAATGCAAGTGAATTATAACACCATAAATATAATAAAATATACAACAATTGTTAAAGGTAATTACATCAAATTTAAAAGTAATATGTTTTGACCTACGGAGTCAAATCTGAAATGTGAATATTACGTGAAGTGATGTTAAGTCACCTTTTGTAACCAGGGCTGTAGATTATCCTCGGGCGATGTCAAACACATCATGGATTGAAGATTATTCCTAGGCGTGGTCCAGCAGAAACCGCACATTCAAATAAAAATACAAACCACACAAATGATGACGCACAAAGGGCGATATGCACAACATCGACAAAATGTCGTGACATTCAAATCGTAAACTAACAAAGGAAATTCAGATACAAATATTTATTATTTTCATGTTTACATCTGAATATTTCAATTTTCACTGAGGTTGGACTCATTTAAACTACTTAAAAATCCGGTTTCATTTGCTCATGAACTTGGGTATGAACTTGGGTATCTTAACATCGGTTTTCGCGCAAGAAAATATTTTATCTAGACCTAAGATGCTTCCTACTAGATTAGGCCAAGGCTAGATCTAAACAGTGGTGGTTTAAAAAAAATTGCAAATATTGCGGACAGATTTCTACAATTTTAAAAGTATTTTTATGAACTCTCGTTTTACTGACTCCGTGACTCTTGTGTATCGTTCGAGTCAGCAACATTGCCTACCGAAGCAAAATAAAATGTGCCGTGTCAATGTGTGACGTGTGTCGAAACTGTTAGAACGTCTCAGTTACAAAGAAATCATGAAGTCTAAACGGCGATAAGAAATTATATATAAAAGTCAATGAGTGTTGATTTAACTTTAATCAGTTGTTTAAATTGTATCGAGGTGAAAGGCTACATAAACCACCAAAACCTTTTCGTTCCCATCACGTTACGGTGACTCTCCATCTTGAATCGAAGCGGGAGACAACCGTATCACAGTCTAGACATTATCATTCCGCATCTTCGGCGGACGATTTTTGCAATAACTTCTAAATCTATTGTAAATGTTTTATGTTTCATCTGTATTACATTGATAATAAAGTTGTTTCTAAATATATGTATGACGAATTGTAATATTTGCGCTATTTATGTTTAATTAGTTGTATTTTAATGACGCACTATTTTCTTACGTCTCTCGTTGTAGACTTGCACAAGCCCAGAAACTAGCAATTTTTAAAACAAAAAAATCAACAAAAATCTAATACGATTGAATTGAAATGTAAGGATTGAATCTTACTTCGGTCGATTTCATTCGGGGATGAATTGAGTTGCCCTTGAAACAAATTCAACATGATTCGCAGTTCACTCAATTTGATTCAAGTACAACTCAATTCATCAACCCATGAAATCGACCAAAGCAAGATTCAATCCTTAATTAGATTATTTCAACTGACCAATATAGGTTTCCGTTCCTTTCAATCAATATGATATTTAACTGTGAATATAATGTCAAATAAATTATTTCAGCTGACCAATATAGGTTTATATTCCATATATTGTTTATATTAATCAATATGATACATACTGTAAATGCTAATACAATGTCAAATAGAATATTTCAGCTGACAAATATAAGTTTATATTCAACAAATTACATCAGTTAACTATTGTAGAATATAAGAATACAATGCCACACTGTTGAATGGTATGCGATGATTCAGCAGATTGCTCTTATTTATCTTGTCTATACTGCTTAACTATTATCTTCTTTAACATGCACGTCCTTGTTCTGTCATTCCATAGTGTTATATAAACCTCCATACACACCATGAATCATATATAGCCGTATTAAAGGTGAAAGTCGACATAAATTATTTACTTGTCTTTGTGTTGGAGATAAAGGAATGTCTTGGGTTAAGAACAATGAACAATTCACAGATAATTGTTATCAATTCATTTTAATCTAAACGTATTGATATTTATGAATATAATTACACAAATATAAATCTAAGAACTGAATATAAAAGAGTAAATCATATTTAGATTGATCTGACTGTAAAATGTATATTTGCTGACAAAAGGAAAATGCACAGTAATGCATACCTTGTGTATAAAACGCTTAAAGTAACATTTACATTAAGTTGGTTTTTATGCTATTAGGACAATTACAAAAAAAATGTACCATTAAGGACTAACAGCCTTTGTTTTAGCTCCAAACAGTACCGGGCTCCTGCTAATCAAATGCATTAAGTAATATAAAATGGCAATCAAAAGATTAATTTTTACAACATATCATAAAGTATTCCAATTTACATAATATTAATTAACGTCTTCGGTACTTCCCCCTAAAAATGGACATTCCATTCCACAAGGACAAAGATAGTGTTTCCTGCTTAATTTCAATAGTCTGATAAAACAATGAACTTTGAATAAATCATAGCCTGGACGCATGTGATTATTATGAAACTTAACAGAAAATAATTTCGGTATTGTATACATATTTTGGATATCAATGCAGCACTGTGAAAACTTGCAGGGTATCAAAGTAATCAGTTTATAATGCAAAGTCTGGTTTCCATGTATAGTTACTAGTACCTTTATTTATTCAGCGTAGTGTAAGTTTGTCTTCCTCAATCACAGACTTTTGCTTATTCAGATCATGCTATGTAATGACTGTATGGATAACATTAACAAGAGGTCAGCTGTAAAAATAAGGAAATCATTAATGCAATGAAAAAGTTTATGCAACGTTTATGTTGATGTAATCGGCATATTTGATAAGGCCATAAAACTATATGTATTATACTGGTATACATGCACCTACGTTTTGCAAAGTATATCATTTAATAATATATTTTTTCTTTGTCTACTCGCTGACATTTCCTATTTATTTCAATAATGAAGGCGATATTTCCCCAGTTTTATTAAACATGTCTGAGGTGTTAACGCCAGTGATTCTGATACAATATTGTTATCTTAATAATCATTACAGTAAATAAATCAAGATTTGGTAAAGAGTAAAATTCAGCTCTATTTTGTGATGTCATTTGTCATTTTTTATTTTTGGCACCTGATTAATTGCATAACACGAGGTTCATTTTGAGGTTTACATTATTAATAATTCATGACGTCTCGTGCTTGGTTTTCGTGAATTTATGTGATTATCCTTTTTAAAAATATTTCAGAGAGACTTTTTACTACTGATAAAAATGACATCATGAGTTGGTAATAAAATTTAAGACCCGGACAAAATATCTAAAATGCCGTAAAAGTGTACTCTAGCTAACTCTTTATAAAAATGTAATGATTGATTGATTTTCGAATTAGAAATACCTAAGTATGGGAAAATTTATATTTACATAAACAATCAATTTTAGTTAACGATAGAAGGAAAGGGGGTACGAAGCTTACGATAAAGATTTATTTCCTGCCTAACGAAATTCTTGCTGAGAGTTTTCATTGTGATTTTTTTCCTGGTTTTAGACAATTATGTTCGTTTTATAAATATTTATTCATAAATAAACATTTTTATTCATTTCTGTGTTAATATTACATATCTTTTGTTTTAGTCTTGTTGTAAAATGCTATAATCTTGTCAAGTAAATTATCTTTTAAGTAGGAAGTTTTGATTTCTTCCACGAAAAGAAGAAGAAGAAGAAGAAGAAGAAGAAGAAGAAACTTACACGTGAGATGAATAGTTAAAGACACACTTAAATGTAATGCGTTTTGATACAATTATCGGGAAATTTATCATTTAGATATAAATGTATTCCTCAATTAAGCTGAAATAATACATAGAATTACGCTTACCATAATTTATTAACTAATTAGCAAGAATAACTCGTTACTGTATGTGATTGATATTCATTTTAACGTTTACAATCCATCAAGAATATCTATATTGGTCGTGCAAAAATAAACCTGCCTCGCTATAACGATAAGAACCTCGTTAGAAAAGTTCATTCAAAATTTTCTTCTATAATACGTGATGAGAATACGACTAAACAGTACAGTACTAAAGCATACATAAAGATAAATAATTCGTGTCATTCATTATACATAGACATATAAACTTGCGGATATTCCTGAAAAGGTTAAGAGTTGGCTTTAAATTAAGGGTACTTAAACCTATATCATACGGTAATAAGTTGTTAATTTTATATTTGTATACAATTATTATCAACGAGAAAATGTCACGTACAATATAAATTTATCAGTGGCATAATTAAATTGATTTGGTATAATGATTCTAGCTGTTAGTAAACTCACTGCGATTCATAATGAATTCTTTCATTTTCAACAACGTATGTGATTGTTTTAGTCATAATGAATCCAAACTCAATGGCAATAGTGCTGGTTGGAACGATATGAACTTGAAACGAATGGGATTGACGATATTGAGGTGCTTTGCAAGTGAAAAAAGCACACAGTCCTTCATATTTCCTCAAGTATATACAAACATATATTTTACTAGTCCTGAGATTTGAACATATGTTGCACATGGATGCATCACGTCATGACAATATCTATCTCCATAAAATAGAACAATAATAATTATAAAATCATGTCAATACTTATATAGTTTTTTCTTGTCCTTAAATACATGTATGTCACTTAATATGTAAAAATGTGACTAAATAAGTTTTTGACTACATCTCCGAAAATTAAAAGTTTCTTAAAACGATTGTAAATGACCAAATTTACAACCACCAACCAGATGGAGGTTTCCCTGCATAGTGTATGTTAACAGTGTAAATAAGCTTGGTTGTTTTACCGACTGATGCAGCGATATTCAATTAACGCGCGGAAATTAGGACGACGGCGGGAAACTTATTACCCGTGTTGTAAAATTAACATTTAATTTATATATATCAAAATGTTAAGAAGGTAATGGTAAATGTAGTATTAATGTTAAGCTAATAATGTTTGCAACTGTACACAATTATTCATATTGTTTGACAGTCCCCTTTTAAAAAAAAATATCGTTTCTTAAAGGTAGTGGGCCTTCAGAGTTATTTCAAGAAATTGGGACTGAATAATTATGTTCTGACTTTTTAACACACAATGATCTCCAAATGCCAAATAATTAGGATGTATATTACGAGACCGCTGGATAGTTCATTTTGTGTGATTAACATTCAATATAGCAATTCAATTATAGGTCCAATCGATCAGACGTGCATACATATAGATATATACACTAAATGACACTCGATGTCACCTCGTCTATCAACCATACAAGGTGTCACATAGCAAATAAATGATGGGGCCAGGCTTATTAGTATACACTGTTACACTCACGAAACGTAAAAACCAGCAAGTTTGGTGTTTTTTCAAAAATATGTGATATGCATTCGTATCATATAGATATCATTGTAATAGAATTTCTGTAATTACAATGCAATACAGAATAAACAAAAGGTAAAATCGAGAGTGATAATTGGATTTTCAACAGTTTGGTATTACAGGCGTGGGCTAATAATGACATTTATTACGTTAATGAACTATTTAAAGATGAAAGTGAAATGAAATATACATATTGTGGAAGCAATTAATTTATATTTGTCAATTGCAATGCATTGATCGTTGCATTGACAGATACTAATGCTCACTAAGACAAAGCTTTCCAATCAACGTCTTTCAAAAAAACAATAAGCGTACTGCAAAGCATTAGGGCTCTATTAATCTTGATAGATGTGAACAAATGTCGTCCGATATTTACTTCCCGATGCCATCTAGCGTGGTAGTATAATGGTCAGTTTATACCGTATCTGTGTCAGTATAGGCCGTAATCACACCAGGTGTCTGCAGGTAATGGTCAATATACACCTGTGGTCAATATAAAGGTACTTGAGTACATGCTTACTGTCCTTCCTGGAAACATATATAAGATGTCCCATATGCACTCTATGCATTGATGTTTCTACTACAAAATGAAATTCCCCTGGTCATCATAGATCAAACTATGTTATACACTGTATAGCAGAATTACGCATCTGTTGATGATAGCTACATATGTATGCCCGTAGCATATAACCAATCAGCTGATTATAACTGATGAAAACATTCTACCATTCTACTTTTAAGGAAAAGTTAACATACTGATTTTGGCGCATAATTATTTTTTTTTCGTTATTCGTATAATAAGTAATACACCAACGACATTCATTAAATACAATTAGCGTAAGCACATTTTAAGGAAGAGAGTGGTAAGCTATGCTTACAATGTAGCACTTAATTTAGTAAGTTTACAGCATAAAGTTACTGATGTTACAAAAACTAAAGTTACAAACCAGCATGGATACCACATGCAAAAAAGTAATATTTCGAGAGAGTAAAAAATGAATGTACACAATAAATCGAAGTATATTTAAGACGATATTCTACAAGCGTCCAAAAACAACAAAATTACTTTAAAAGAATGTACTTTTACGGTATATCTTGTACAACTTGTATTTTTTCCGGTAAAGTAGGGATTTGTTCACAAAGTAGGTTATACAGACTGTGCAGAGTAAATCACAAATACACTTCCCGTAAATATACTGACCATCCCAATGTTTATATCAAAGAAAACTTGAAGGGCTACAGCACCAATAATCATGCAAGACAATAACGCTGATATTTCTGATAAAAGTTAGTCAACATCCATTTTATGAATTTAATAACTCTTATCACAATTTATCTTTATTATAGCAAATTACGAATGAAAATTCAAGATTTAGTTAATATGTAATTTTTATCATTTCATATGAAAATGACAGCAATCCCAGTTTGCATTTGGGCGTTCAAGCCACTACTAACAACAGACCATATTGACATTTTAGTTGGACGTGTTTTTGTACCTTCAGTTTTCGATATACACTGTTTTGTTCAGTGAGGTACATCACAGAATTTCATCTTATGCAGCATGTCCGTTAAATCTATATCTTGGCATTCCTACCATTGCAAGATTAGTTGTGAATGGAAATTAACTCGCCATTTTATCAGGAATATAACTATAAAACAAAAGATACCGGTCAAGTGCAGTTATGATTTTTTTTCACATTTGACCTAGCTGAATGAGGTCAGCTGTCATTTGTCATTGTCCATAAACTGTCAGTATGTGTTGATTGCTGCACAAATAACCTGACGTAGGTTAACGCACGAGCGGTCAGCCATACACTAGTGTAAATCAGCTTTCATTCCTGTGAGCTTTATTCTGCGATTCAATTTTAAACACGATCTTCATTGAGATAAAATAATGAGGAAATGATTGGAGTACCTATAATGAAATAAGCTCTCACGAGCTTTCTTTGATTGCAATTTCCGAAAGGATGTCGCACGCACACGAAAGCTAGTTCACAGTATTTCAGCAATTGTGTCACCACTTTATGGTACAATAGTTTTAGTTTTATATGGAACCAAAAGCATTTCCATCACTATAAACCATCGACATACAGATACATGTAGTATTCATAAACAACTGTTGCAAAAATAAACATTGTTCAACCAAAGCACTTTGTCTATGTGATTCTAAGTGCAAGTGATCTAACTTTTGACAATGAACAGTAGGAAATCATGGCTGCATACATTATGACGTGTTATTATGACAGAAGACCGCTTTCTACACTTGTGGGTTCTTTATGGCCCTACGCCTTTCCGGTAAAACTTATTTCCTTGTTGAACTGCGTGTTGCTGACTTCGATCACCTGATATTGTGGTTTTATACCTATCGTGCCTTTGTCTGTTAAGACCTATCTGATGCATTGAAAGGGCCACACACAGATGGTCATACCTTTCCAGAGAAAAACCAAACAAATACATGGTTTAGACAAGTTATATTATGATTTATATACTACGTAAAGGGATGATGAAACCATACAATACATTATTTGCTTATTCAAAATGTCTACAATACCGTTTATTGAAGAAGGAATCAATAACAGTTAATCAGACTGTTTCTAAGCTATTCCTTGTTTAAATAGGGAGTTTAGCACTCGTTGCCCAAACAAGATATGTAGATTTGTATTACGAAATGCAAATAACGCCACATTGGTTCTGAGCACATATCTCGCATGGCGTTATTTGCACCTACTAAATTGTCAGATGATGGCAGTTTTTACTTCTGATTTGACACTGTGACCTATATATCAAATGCCGGACATTGGTATGTATATCAAATACAGAGATTTATGGTGTCGCAGCACGGTATTTAATAATAATATGGTACTTTAACCGACACCTCTTCAGTCATGGCTACTTAGCTTTTGGCATATATATAATACCTTAAACTAGTGAAATTAGTGTTGACTTCATTTGATATTTTATGAAAAGAGTTTTAAATTTTGGGAAGTAAACATTACAACTTCTTAAAATCCTGAATACCAGCTAGGTTATATTTCACATAATAACAGGCGAATATATTTCGAAGAACATTAATGTCAAATTAAGCGCGATAGCAATTTTTTAATTCTGACGTCACATCATTTAATTTGACGTCAAGTCTTTGTTTACATCATGACGTCATATTTTATATCCTACATGACACAGCAACTGTAAAATATTACACTCTTACACAAATGATTTTTGCACAAATATTACATGGTCAAAATAACAGAATATAAAGGGGAATATATGATGTAATTTTATATAAACTATTTAATGGAGATTTGGTACAATCATGCTATACTACAGCAAACGTATTAAACCGATTAAAAATAAAGAGAGCATTGTACCTTTATCTGGTTCTATGTGCAGTATTGTGAATATCATGCGTGTGAACTAATTGGATGGTATTTTACATGAAAACGTCATCAAATGATTATAAAATAGTTACATATACGTATTTAGCAACACCTACGTAACGCTATCGATGGCGGTAATTACCAATGGATATAAAATATGTTTTTAATTCTAATATACTCTTTGTGCATTATACTGATGTGGATAAACGACTATATAATATATACTGTACATTACCTTTGATCTTGATAAATGATAAAAAACCACATTTATAATATTTTATAAAAGTGGATATTCATTTATACCATTTCCGTTGCTTTGCTAAAACAATACCTCTTCTGTCGCAGTAAAGACATAGCCTGAAAACCTTTTGTCTCGTCATTAATGGTTTATTGGAATAGATTAATGATTTTTCTCACATATAACATTATCATATTAATGTTCAACGGATATTCATCTACAGACATCAAAGACTTGTGTATATACAAAGGGGACATTTTATCTCCGATTTCACGGATTACTCTGACTTTTACGATCAGACTAATACCTGGGTCCTTAAGTTGGCACTGTGACAGTGGGAAGTCATAGCAATTTATTCGATACCTCAGTGTAATAAAAGATTTCAACGGCAGACAGTTGTGTCGCGTAAGATTAGTATTAATATTGACTAGCGGATGTCGTGACCTTTGCTACTAGACATAACATATCTCTCATGCAAGAGTGCAAAATGTCATGTGGCCGGTTACTCTCTGAGATGGAACAAATTGTGACCTTGATTTAAAACGAATATTACAATATCTCGAAATTACTGCATACAATTAACCCATAACGGATAAAACGTTCTATATGTATATTTTGCGGATATAACTTTCGCCTCCCCTGCAATCGACAAAATATCATCTCTGCAAAGTTTCCGCTTATAAATGTTCCATATATGGTGTGTCTCCTTTGTTCTAAGTAAAAAAAATGCCAATATAAGAAACTGATTATTTTTAAATGAAAGACGTTAAGTAATACGAAACCTAACTGCAAGGTCTGCCACCATATTCTTCCTTTTTGTTCATTATTCAATCGATCAATGCTTTCAATTGTTAGAAATAATTTCTTATCTCTTATTGCATATCATTTCTAGCTAGAAAAAAAACCATATTCTACTAATAAACATTAAGATATATATTACTGAATAATCACACCTAAGACTAGGGAAATGAAGGTTATGTTAAGATTTCATCTCAAAAGACAATTTCCAGTTATACATGTACATGTTTCTTGTTGACAAATCACCTAACAAAGGAAAATGTAAAACTACATTGTGTATCCATGAGTATTGCGTAACATTTCTATTCTAACCATGCCAAGGTAAACCTAAAGGTCATTGCCCAACAAAGCCATCGACTATTATTCGTATAATGTAAAAACAAAAAATGACGGCAAGGTTGGCATTCATCTTTAAGCGAAAAAAAAACCAAAAAAACGTCGAGACCCACTACAAGAGGTATGTTTCTTGTCACAGCGAAGTTGTGATTTGTGAGGGTGAATGCATCAAGCAACAAGATGTTTGTGTCTCGCTGAACTACATTATGGGCATGACATCCACCACATTTCTGTTCATAAATGCATACCTTGCATATCTTTATTGTAATTGCTGTTTTGTTTTGAAATGAAAAAAAAAAGTTATATTTCTTAGATAACAAAGCGGTATAAGTTTTACTTCTGTATGTTATACTTATTACATGCTACTTTAAAACTTATCGAAAATCTCAAGTTGAGGTTTTCCTATCGTCAAAGTCTCAACGAGTGTTTGTGAACACAGTGTTTTTAAAATATATTTTTATAGAAGTCCAAGGTAAAGTTTTATTTTATCATAGTGTCCCAAATAAAAATAGATAAGACATATCAACAAACAATTTATGATTGACTGTATATATATGTATATACATATATACTGTTTTTACCATGAACCGTTATATTCCTTTCAATAATTTATTATACAAAATTATTGATAAACAAAATAATCAATTTATTTTTAAAATAATTTTATCTTTTCTTAACGAATTGTCACATACAGAATGTGGTAAATAATTTTACTTGTTTATATAATGTTTTATACAATTATTTAAGTTCATGACTTATTTACTTTTTATTATTACATATGTACTATCATTATATTTGAGTGATGGTCGTTTTAGGATTATCTCACCTTTTGGGTATTGTTTAAAAGAGTTCCTTTTAATAATTAATACTTCATATCTTTTGGTCATAGATTCGTTGTAGACCTGTCACATACTGCCGTGGTTTTATACGTATACGATGACGTACATAGACATCCAAATTAACATTACATGTACAATGCTGAAACATGATGATCCGTCTGCTGCACATACACAATTTATAATAAAATAAATCTTATGCTTCCAAAATATTGCTAACAATATTAACTGTTTTTAAAGTGTACGTAACTTTCCGTTTATTATCAGGTATATATGTGTTATGTAGCAATAATTCAATTTTGCTTGTTACGAGCATTTTCATTGGCTTAAAAATTTACGGTATCAGCCCATAAAGGAAAAAATGGCGTCGCCGTTTATGACGTTGCTTCTGATTCGCTGAGATGACGGCGTAATGATTTCATAAACAAAAAAGTCCCAAAATGAATTTTGAGTATTGAAGAGATTATCTTTAGTGAATTGAATTATAAGGATTAATTTGAATATATTTTTTATGTTATGCAGATATAACATAAAAATCTGAGTGTAATCTCATCATAAACCGCTTCGCGGTTTATTTAGAGTACACTAAGATTTTTTTTGTTATATCTACATAGTATAAAAATCTGTTCAAGTTAATCCCAAATTATGATAAAAGGCCATTTATATACATATATAAATAGGTTTGAATTTTTATATCCAAATTTTATTCTCATAGTACGAATATACATAAACAGAGTCTATAAAGACCGATGTATCAAATGCATGTCTGTCATACGTAGGGTAAGAAATTGAAATAATTCAAACAATTTTAACGTAGTTATTATGGCTCTGCCAAAGATGCAGCATGAAAATATTTTATCATATATATCGTTAGATATTACAGAAACCGTTTATACCCCAAAGGTTTTGTTTTTATCGCCATCCTCGCTTATGTATTGTCATACCGGTGCCCTCGTCAGTAATTAGGCAGGTATGTCGGTCACATGATATAGTGAACCTGTCACCAATTATGTCAGGGCCCCTTAGTTTTTCTATAATGAGCTCTATTACATGGTCAGTCAACACGAAATGCGTATACACGCCTTCCACAACCACTGTACTCCATCTTTACTTTCTCAATATCGTTATATATCAACACAATACCTACTCGATCAGAAATGCTATTTCAATCCATCACATTCTGACGAGATTCGACAAAAGCATGACACATGAATATCATCAATGTGAAATGTTATCGTTTTTAGTAAACCGATATAATTAATCTCTCTTTATTACAAAATTCTAACGATATCGTATTGGTATGCATAATACCTTAATCAGTTCAGTATTTATAGCTATCAGAGCGAATAATGTAACATGATAGCAATGGCGTTGTGACTGACGAGGTCATTCCTCAAACATGTGACTGAACTGTAGTTATTTACTAATAATATTCGTCTCTGTTGTTCCTTTGAAATGTATGTTTCTCTTCCTGGAATAGAAGTGGTTAATCCCCCCTTTACATTCAAATTGATTCCATATTGATCGAAATATCCGCTGAATTTAAAGTTCTCTGGTATCCCGAACTTTATACATTTCCGGAGTGTATATCAACATTTCCGGTACGGTCACATTTCCAATCTTCTACTGTTCTTTATGAAAAAATAATAATTCCATTTTGCCTGTCAGTACATCAAGGGACAAATGTTGATTGTTACAATGCTTTTGACTGGAAACAGCTGCTTAATGATTCCATAGAAAAGAGCCCCTTGGTGAATTTTGAATTGTGAAAGGATGGTCTATTATAGTATATTACATCCTAGCGATTAATATATATAATTATGTTATGAAAATACAATACAAAGATCAGAGTGAACTCTCATCACAAACCGCTTTTCATGTTATTTAGAATACACTAGGTAAGTTTTATCTCCATAACATGAACCTTACAATGTAATATTGTTAGTTAAAGAGTAAAACAAAACCAAATATTCATTTTCACATCTTTTATTAAGTACCAAATCACGAAATAATTAACAACGTAGTAATTCATAATTTAATGCAAGAAAACATTTCATTATGATAGCAATCGCTCTTTCACAGAAAGACGTGATATAGGCAGTTGAAATTTATTGTTGTTTTCCCCTAGATTTTTTTTATATATTGTGTAGATAGCACAGCTACCAAGTTTTAGCGAATGTGATTAATCAAATCATAACGGGTTTAATGTCTCAGAAAATGACAATAATGATAATTATATACAAGGTTGTTTTATTTTTGTCAGCATATATTCGCCTGTCAGAACATAAACAAAAACACCCGGTAATTATATACAAATACACGCCAGATATATAATCAAGTTACTTATTATGCATACTTGTGAAAAGTTCTTTGCGATAGTGACATAAATAGTGTTTGATTGATGAAGCAAAATATAACCTAACTTTAAGTGTGAAATATTTTGACATTCTATTGTAATTATCGAGAAATAAACGGATTTTTTTCTTGCTTAACATAAATAGGTTCATTAGGTAAATTAAATCTTGATAAGCTAGAATTTTTCATTTTTTTATAAAAAATATACATTTTATGGAATGACGAGCTTGACCGCAAAACTGACACTTTGCGGATATGCAATTATGAAATCATCCAGTCTTAATTCATCTGGTCATGAAAGCAGACATTTTGTGTACAAATCCAAGAAATTGGCCTTGACAGCATATTTCGACCTATACAATTTTTTATATTAAAAGGTCGAGTTTCTGATGAAGAGTAACTTGTTTCAGTATTACATCATTTCTTGTCAACAAATGTAGGATCTACAAATTCTAAGTTGCATTTTCGCATTCGGAACTGAAGCTCCGAAGGATTTCTTTATAAACGCGAAAGCACCAATTTGATTAAAAACAATTAAATTGTCTAATATATACAACCATAATTGAAAATTAGATATCTAACAATTATCCCTTCAAATCAAACGTTACAATGAAGATAATCTTTTCATATTTTTAGTGATATTCTAAATAGATATATATATTCTACATCCACTTCTGAAGAAAAAATGAAATTTATCGTTTCAGATATTATTTATATTAGTATATATTTGATTTATATTTATTATATTCTACTTTATGTCCTTTTCTGTGACATGAGACAAAATTATTTGTGTCATTTGGCGAAAAATATATGCATTCTCACAAAATGTGCAAATGAGTAAAAGCGTCTACAATTTATAACACAGAATATTAAGTAAAATTCACAGGAAAAGGGATTGGTTATTTGTAGAATCGAAATAGACTCATAACTTCAAAATGACGCACGTGGAAAACTTTTACATAAATTACCATAAATGAGATGATATTTTAATCAATAGATAAAATATAATATATATATATATGATAATGAGTGAGTAGAAGCAATAACTGAGAATAATATATATTTCAGAAGCGGAAAATGACAAAATTATGACACAACAGAGTAATAATAATTGATACGGAGTAACAGAGGTTAAAACTGACACAAATGCGTAATAATTACATATGCTTTTTATGTATGTAAATATTCCTTCACTTCCTCATGAATGTAATTATATGTATATCAAGCTTTATGTGTTCACGAATTAGTTGATATTACCATTACTGACAACGATGACAGTGTCTAGTCTGTTTCCATTTAGTTTGTTTAGGACGAATATGTTAAACCTGATTTTGGTAGTAATTTACAATGACAATTGGGAGGAACGTTCTATCTAAATAGCAATTTATATGCAAATACCTTTAGTCGGTGCGAGACGACTCGATTGACAATAAAACTATTGAATTAGTATTGAGTATGAAAACTAATTTTAAAATTGCCAATGGGTGTCCTGGTTATGATATGTTACGCAATATCACCAAAATAATTTGAAATGTTGATACCAATATTTGTTCTTTATCACCATATATGTGCCAGACAAACGACCTTTATTTCAACCCAAGACTTATCAAAGAAATACATCACACATAAAGTAAATATGTATGAATACTTAATGCTATCTTGAAAAAAAATCTTATATTTAAATGCTTTTTAATTATAATAAGTTGCATTTATTCCTAGTAAATTATATATTCAATAAAGCATAGTACTAACATTCCCAAATTGATAGTACTCATTCAAAAGTATTACTTTGTGAAAAAATGTCCGTTCAATCTTTATATGGACATAGTGAACATACCAAACGTTTTACGATACAATAAAACACGCTTCATTTAACATAGGGAAATAACAAATAAATATCAATTAAATATCAAACGATTAACATTCTTGTTAATGATCGTTGATAGAATGTACAATCCATTCACGTTACAGTTAAAGAGGTGTCATATGGTCAGACACTTCCTGATAAACACTTGACCTTTGTCCGCTAATTATATATAAGCTGACCATTAACGTACCTGTGAAGTTGTCACCTCGAATCCTTTATCGGCCTATGTGTTAGTAATATATTGGACATTCTTCACAGGTGCAATAAAGCACGCCAGTCAAGTTTTATGTCCAGTTTTGAGTCATCGTGGGACAGACTCATACCATCGTTGTAAAATAGTTCCAGTTTTTAAGGTCAATGTATCACCGGTTTTCTGTTTTGTGAGCATGTTTCGACTCTTAAACCGAGCAGCGTGAGTGTTTCTTAATTATGAAACCATAGTGGAAATTAAATTTCCAAAATTTGATTGTTAGCAAATATCAGTTGACCAACCACTAAACTTTCCTAAAAACATTGCCATGGCTTGAATTCGTTAAGACGGCTAGCAACAGTTGGTCGCTTAACCCATTCGATGAGGTTTGATACAGACACTATGTAAACGTCTTTTAGTTGTAGCACATTGTCTAAGAATTTGTTTAGTCCCGAAAGGTTATGATGGTAATACCAATGGAACCACTTTTGACTCAAATGTAGTCCAAATGGTGAACGTTTTGATTTATAATGTCGGTTGAAATTTTCAAGTAAAAAGTTTACAGTGTCTTGTTTTGTGTTGGGTTGAGTTTTACAGGTATCGGCGTAATTACAGCTTTCCTTTGTTTTGGCATTAGTGAGTGGTACGACTGGTACTTCCCATACTCCAGCGTATGTATCCTTTGGACATGCTCCGTTTTCACACTTTCCTTTCCATCCGAAATCAAGCGTGAATGGCCACACTTTTGCTTTAGTAACCATAGAAGAATCGTACATTGATTTATTATACAAAACCTGCATTTCACTATCTGTTAATGGTTTGAAGTCTACACCTCGGTATCCAGATATTTGGTTTGATAGGAAAGAGGTTGATTTCAAGAGTTTGGACCTATAACCGTCGATTTCAGTTGTGAAGGATCCTCCATTTGAATGATCAATAGACCCACTGCCTTTAATTGCGATTTCGACATTATCCCTATGGATGCGGTCTACCAAGCGAACACTTGAACCTGTGGGAGAAACAAACATGGTAGCCCCGATAGGGCATCCATTAGGATTCTTTCGTTGGCGGGAAAATATGGAACGCATTTTAGTAAAAGCTGAAAAATTTATTTCGCCGTCGATAGTTATGTAGACTATTTGAGGTATGTCCTTAGGTTTTAGTTTACCGGGAGTGTTCAAGGATAAACACTTACAATCCGGTAAAGTACATGTAATACCTTGTTTGCATGGCTCCCTCTGGAGTACGGGATGCATCGTCGGCATTTTTACGCCTGGCGAAAGAGGTGTAATAGATATATCGTAACCAGTATTCGATTCAACTAGAGTAGCTTCCTCCGGAATGGAATATTGCACAGACTTTGCTTTGAAAATAGGTGCAACTGTACTCTGTTGGTTAGACAGAGGCTTATGTATGGACTTTTTGTCTTTCGCGGCAGTACGGATCGATGAATACACAGTGGTGGGATTAAAGTCAATGAATCCTCCTGTTGTAGCTACCTTTATAGGGGGCAGTGTGGATTGCATTTTTACCAATTTCTTACTCTGTCGCTTTGTCGGTATTGCCCAGGTCCATAGTTCTTTGTTATTACCCACAACGTCCTGGAAGCTGTCGAACAGGAAGTTATGCGAATTAACGGACTCTTTAGTTAATGTCATTTGCTGCTGTTGTTGAGGCTTTGAAGTTGTTGGTGAAGTGGATACTGCTGTTGGCCTTGTTGTCGTTGTTGTTGTTGATGTTGTAATTTCTTTCGTCGGGGCATTTGTTGTTGCTATTTCTACCCGTTGTTCTATCTTTCTAAATGACTGTTTCAGTTCGGCCAATTTTTTAGGCTTTCCGACACCGAATAGAAGACGCGATTGAACAAGGTTATTCTCCGCAAATCGCAACAGTTCCTTCAGCTCCTGCTTAGAATGAACCTTGCTTTTTCGTTCAGAGGTAGCTTTCGTTATTTCAGTCTTTTTATTTTTCGTTATATGTTCTGATTTTATTATTTTTTCCTTTGCAGCATGCATGAGTGCGTCCTGGCGTTTTTTCTCCGCAAGGCGATTTTCCTCTGCTACAACTTTCTGCTCTGCGATTCTTTGTTCTTCCAATAATCGTTTTTGCTTTTCCAGTTGTTCTGTTTTTCTTTGCAACAATATCTTTTCTTTCTGTTTTTGGAGTTGTTCCCTCGCAGGTTGGGTGGGTGTTCTGATTTGTGCAGGTTGCAATGAAATGGGTTTTGGTGTTGTCGTAGGTTTGCGTTGCTGAACGTGATGCATTACTTTATGCCTTAATGCTCTTTGCCAGGTCATTCGTGGCCTAATGAGAGATGTCTGTTTCCTGGGGTTAAAATGTGACCTTGACCTTTGTCTCTGGAGCCATCGGTACTGCTGACGGCCTAAGGTACCAGTAGTGAATGGTAATTTACTCTGTTTCTGTACTGTGTTTGGCTGTTGGTTGAACCTATTTTGTGAATTAGCTGTTCCATGTTGTTGTAACAACCTTTGTTGTTCCAATTGTCTTTGTCTTTGTCGCTGCAAAAAGCTTATTCTTGCCTGCTGGATACGTAGTTGTCTTTGTTGTTCAGCATTGTTCTGTAAGACGTTCACTCTGTTTATACTGGTTGCAATGTTCATTCTTGGCACTTGTATTTTACGTTGGTGATGATGCGATGTTATTTTAGGATTTTTACATCCCCAAGGTTTGAAATTATGTATATCAGACACCGGTGTTGGATTCTTGAGCCAATCAATAACTTGGCTTACCGAAACAATATAAACATCAGGAAGATTACCAAGAACCTTGATGAATCTGTCCATTGCTCGCAGACGATCAGGATAGTAAAACCATGAAGCGTGCATATTCATACCGAACGGCGCTCTGTTTCCACTGTAATATGTATTGAAATTATCCCAGAGAAATTTAAAAGCAGTCTCTTCGTTTGGAGGAGGAGTGTGACATCCATCAACGTAAACACAGTCAAATCGCTCTAAATGATCCATAACAGAGATAACAGGTACCTCCCAGAACCCTTTATGTGCCGAAGCTGGAC
The DNA here is from genome assembly GCF_041381155.1 of Argopecten irradians. NCBI lineage: Eukaryota > Metazoa > Mollusca > Bivalvia > Pectinida > Pectinidae > Argopecten > Argopecten irradians. Next base: position 20,066,242 of record NC_091143.1, on the reverse strand, counting down.
AGGGCTTGATTTTACAGTCATACGGCCAACCATAATCTAACGTGAACGGTATAGGAGGCTTTACTAATCCTTTCTTGCTGATTGTTAACGTAGCGTCGTATGTGTAATCCAACTCATTTAGCGATTTAGGTTGTTGGTCTCCAATAGGTTCTAAATAAGGGCTTCGCCATCCCTTAATTTCCGACAAGGGAACGCCAGCTTTTTTCGCGATGTTTTCTTTCTGTTTTTTAGCTTCTGATTTAAATGTCCACCTGTTCATATGTCCGTGTGAAACACTGTGGGCACCAATCTCCATTCCTCGTCTGTAAAACTCGTTAACCAGACTGTAGATTGTGTTCGCGTGCGAAACGAAAAGAGTCATCTTTATCGGACATCCGTTAGGGTTTGTTCTATTCGCATCAAACAGTTCTCTGTAAAAACTAGCTACCGTTGGAGTAATAGCATCGTCAAATGTGAAAAACACCATTTGTGGAGTATTGTTTCTCGATATGATCGGCATGTTGTCGTTACAACATGAACACGCTGGAGGACGACATGTCTTACTTAATATACATTCCCGACAAGTCTGAGGATTCAGGGAAACTACTGCGCTCAAAACTGCTGACAGTAACAAACAATACTTCATTGTGGTTCGAAACAGAGACATGTCGAACGAGAGGCTGTTAATCCGAGCCATTATTTCTCTAATATCCACACGTACAAAAATGTTGTTAAAGTCTCACTTATTCTCTCCCAGCCGGAGCAACAGCCTATGTGACGTAATTCATAACTAAATTGGCCCAATGCCCCGGCTCTGGAGTGTAAGCACGACCTGTACCTTGAAGGGACTGGAGCCGAATGTGTATGAGTGTAACTGAGACGGAGCTATATGACACGACTAGAAGCTTATGTGACAACACGCATGTCAGTTCGTCATTCTACGACAGGTCGCCTCAGGCCCAACGAGTCCTAACATAATGGTTGGCCCTTTTATACCTCGATCGGCAGCGCAATGTGATAACATGTTTCATAATTCAAATGCATAATCCAGCAGTAAATAATTTTAAAACAGACAAAGTCTGTCGTCACTGAACAAAGAAAACATATTCATTTCGCATGCTAATTAGTCTAATGAATGATGAACTCTGCACAATACCAGCGTATACTAATTATTCAAGAGATGCGATGTAGAGTAAGACATAGGTAATGTTGATAAACATCTACGGACATCATACGATTGGAAACGAAGTGCATTCCGAAGACGAGAAGAAGTGTATAAGTATACTTCATTTGTGGCACGACTTGTCGGTGTAGTTATATAATACCATCTATCACATACCTTATCACGTTCATCACATGCGATAATAAAGGACAGGGTTTACCGAAGTCAAACATATTCTTGTCTGGCTAAATTTATAAGCATTCGGTGTATCTATTGTGGGATATCTATCTTATAAGATGGCATTCTCTTCTAATTTTTATGTCGTCATCACAGACATTTTCAATTCCTCAATTTCTCATTAAGACTGGCAGCTCGTGTTATGCACATGTCATATCTGAACCTCTTTAGTATTTTGTATCTATGGGTTATAATGAATCTAATAGTGACTAAAATATTACCATATTTATTTATAAAAATAAATAAATAAAAAACCGTACAAAAACAGGGCTTTCGCGGAGGCTGATTTTCTCTTCTTTTGTTTATACTACTATGAATCCATTTATATCATGTAGACATTATATTCCAGCTGTTCATTGGTAAAAATAACGACACTAAACAAACATTTCCCCGGTCGGAGAAAGAAAAACTCATCTTCGACAACTACACTCTATACAGTTGGGAAAATTTGGAATTCTTATTAAACGAACGAACAACGCCAAAAAATACCTTTAATAGATCTAGCTCTTGTATGATTTTGATGGTTCAACGATAGTAGGAATAAATAAAACGATTTCTGCTTTTCATTCTATGCTTTCGGAGACAGTGAAAGTGTAAAATCAGAATTTTGATACCAGGATATTATCGCGTTTCGCGTCATTTGAACACACCCAAACTAAACATCAACACAAAAGTTTCCATAATACAGAATACAATATCTTTCCTCTTTCTGTTACCTGGTCTTGTATTTGATTCAAGGTTGGTTGTTGATGGGCTTCATGTTCCAGTTTGTAAATGTAGTTCTTTTTTATGTTTGTTTCGGTTCGCTTTCTTTAGTTCTTGCTATCTTTACTGTACAATCGGAGTGCATCGTTTTCATATTTTCACCTTGATAAATTGTTATGTATAATTTACTTAATGTTTCTTAAAAAGCTTTTAAGTTATAGATAACATGGTTCATTTCATACAAAGGCGTTTTATATACAAGACAACCCCTATTAAGCCTGGGATGACTCATTATAATATGTTCTTTGTTCTAGTATGTCGCCCTACGGAAATAACTTTTAAGCATAATAGGGTGATAAGTTGAGAAAATTAGTTATGAACGTGATGAATCAGGAGATGACAAAATCTTGAATAATAATGAAAAATGTGGGAATATTTTTCTATATAAGGATATATTCTGATCATAAATTTATTTCAAGTTGAGACAACGGAGTAATATAGCCGGTGACATTTTTAATAATTCTGACTTTAATATACAAAAAGTGTACCCCGTATGTCACAGATGGAGACACGCTAAGGTAACTGTCAAGAACTGAGATCTAACAAATGTAGGAAAAAATGTACAAAATGCTATTATCTAACTTTTTTCTTTCCTCTAAAAAAATTCAGCCAACGTTTAATGCTAAATCATAGTGTGGTATGTAATCAGAAGTGCCGAAATCGACATCGAAGACCGATCTTCGACTTGCATTTTGAAGACAATTCGTACTCTTTTTAACTATATATCTGCAATACGTTTACATGTAGTTTGGTCATTTATCTGATGAAGGTTACAGTGTACATATCGTTCTAGTCGTCGAAACATAACACATTAAATAGTCACTGGTTGGGTAACACTATCGGTATACACTATACTTGCCAACCTAAAATAAGAATCAAGCAACGGTCAATGTATGTTTGTTGCATGTTGTTTGATAAAGGATGCTATATCATACTGAATGTGAAGCCACGTATTGCGCTTTAAATGTCTATGCATTCACGAGTTGGAAAATACATCTTTTAATGTTACGGAGAAAGCTAGATTTATGATTATGAGACAACGCCTAACGACTAATGATGTGTCTGTCAATCCAAAAAATAAGGAACATTATCTGTTAAACACGCAATTCATCGTGTTTTGTCACGAAGAATTCAGGTGTATCAAAACATAGGCGATCATGTTAAATATTTTTCTACTCGACTGGCTAAAGGAATCATAATAAAGTCAACCTGAAACGAAAATACCGTTGAGTAAAAACTCTAGGTCAACTAATAGCAAACCATAGTGAAAAAGGTCATTAACGATGTGTGGTCTGTTAACCTGGTGTCGGACGATCTGTTATCTACCAACAATGACGTAATGGGGCCATCATTACCCATAAGTAAAGAGTACGTGAAAAGGTCAAATGTCAGCACAAGTGAATGTTTCTTTGTGTACGTAAAAAATAACGCGCCTCTTTTGAAGTCAGGTGCCCTTTAATGCTATTACGTTCATTTTTCGATAATGTATAATTACCTAAAAGTTAAATATATAGGTAAAATTACTGCATACATTTATTTGGATATGTTATTAGCAATACAATATAATTATATCGTGTGAAAAGCGTTTATTTACTTTGTTTTATTCAATCTGTGAGCTTCCTGACTAGGACGTCTGTTGTACTCATATATTCATATTTACGCAGTTAATATATATTAAAAACACATTTTAATGCATATTGCTTAGGTTTGTTTACTAATTATTTCATTTAAATTTATAATCAAATGTACATTACCATACAAAAACAACGTCACGATGAACTATTGCTACAATGTACAATACGATTTGTACGTTGGCGTATTTCGGTCGTGTGGACTATACTGTAATAAAATAAAATTATTAATACATAAAATGTTAACATGAAGTATAAATATTTATGAATGAGTGGAAAACCCTCGTTGTTAATGACATTGAACATCGTTGTACATGGTGATGTGCCTGATGATAGAAGTTGATGAAATTAAACAGATGTGACGTCACAAGTGGAATTTCATGTTAATGAAGATATTAAACCCTATATAGCCTTTGTAGTGATTACTCAAATGATGTCACTGAAACAGGCATTGTTGATTGTCGGAGTCATTTAGAACATTTTAATATTTTATAATATTTTCCTCATCGAAGTTTTATTTTGTTTTCGCCCAATGGAATTGGCATGTAAGCCTACACATCTGTATATCCTGTTGGCTTATCCGTATCATTGTTGTTAAGATAATATTTCAAAAATGACTTCTTAGAAATATTTCAACGCCCACTACTTTTCTAAAAAGTTAAATTTTATCAAAAAATAATGTTACAAAACCAAATAAAATACAGGACTCCATGTGTCAATTTATGTACATGAAGGTTAATTTCGCACATTTACCGTGTAGCGTAGTGATAGTCAATTATACGGTAACTAGGACGACGCCGGGAAATATAAGACGAACTGCGTTATCCAAATGATCATTTTATTATACTTGTCTATTTAAAATTGTAATTATAATAACTATAGTATTTATGGTAAGTTAATATCTTTTGGGAACTTTGGTTAAGGTTTATACCTTTAAAAAAACAAGAAAAAATGAAACAATTGTGATGAAATCATTAGAACGAATATAACACAAATGAGCTCTTATAATACGGTGCAATATTGTTGTGAATATTTGTCTGATTAGAAAATAAAACCACTATAATTGATTTTTTATCCTGTGAACTCAACGAACTGGCAAATATTACAAGATGAGTTAATACTAATTAAGACACAAATAGTTATTTGAGGTTTTGAACTTTGCGGTTATTAAAACAATTAACTTCGTTCAGTATTTGTCAAATGATCTATTGTTATCGGATTTCCTCTTCTTATTCTAAATGATGAATTGAAGTGGCAGTATATAATACATAAATAAAACAGTGATATTATACATACGTCAATATGTCAATTTCAGAATAATTAATGTAATTAACACTCCACAGTATTCCTGTCATTAACTGCCTGATCTGTATTTGATCACCTTTGAAATTCCTTCATATTATTATCACATCATACAATATCATTGCAAATCCGTATTCATCAGTTTTCGCTGATGACGAAGACAGTGATTGTCGTTCTAATGATACTGCCGTCACTCTTTAAGTATTACGTAATGAGTTGCATACCATTTTGGATGCAACGTATTGAAAAAATTATCAAAATGAGCAAACAAAACTGACTAAATAATTAACTTCATAAGGTTTACAAATACATATAGAGATACAAATGTTGGATAGAGTAAAACAATTGTTTTCAACCTTTTTGATTGTTTATTTTAACAAGGTTCATTAATATAATCTCTTCCATATTTACAGTTTTATCATTTTGAGATGTTAAAACTTAAAAGTTTGCTGTGAGACTTTAATGTCCGTCTCTAGCAATGATTGTGTGTATACATTAAAACATAAATCATGACCAAAACAGTTTTGGCATTGACAGGTACTACTATGATGGATACCGTATGTTGAATAGGACAAAATATAATCTGACATCACAACGATAACTCAGTAGGAACTTTATAACCGATATTGAAATGTATCCCCTCATTAAGTAATAAAACTGAAGAAAGCATGACATTATGTTACACAATCTTCTCTTTTTTTTTTTTTTTGTAAATATTTTCCACAACTTAGAAACTAATATGTGGTAATACTAGTACAGTAACAGATGGAAACCTTCTACTCCACATAAAAAATCAAATTAATGTCGAAATATCAGACTACATTTTCTCAAAATATTTAACGGTCTGAATCCATTATACTGTAAATTTGGCGGATTTCCATGACGATACGTATCGTGAAAAGAATGTTTCAAATAAGGGTAAGTGGAATGATAGAAGTCGACACTCTAGATCACAAAATTAAATCATGAAAAATCCTTTGTAATGGAAATGTAAAAATAAGTTGCCACAAAAATACGTTGGTTTACAGCAGCAATTCAAGGTATAACTCAAACAATCGATTAGAAAGCAATAATTATTATTCTATGCAGTATAAAGTTCATAATAAGAGCCTCTGTGAAGGTAAATTAAATCTGTGCAGATGATGACATCATGATAAAGGTAACAAAACACCAAATAATTATAAAATGCATATTTTTACAATTAATGTTCCGGAACATAAGTCTTTACGGTCGTTTTAGTTCATTTGGATTAAAATTAGTCATAATCTTCATATTAACATATAATTAAACGGGTTTAATATGACCTAGCATGACATCCCCGCACACGACTATGCTGTATATAATACATTATGAATATATTATGATTCATCAGTAGAGTTTAAACATTCACTCCATTTCCTGGTACGCACTAAAAATATTTGCTTCCTTAAAATAAATACGTAGATGGAGTTATCACCATACTGTATATATATTTTATTTTTACTAGATAATTTGTATATGTAATTAATTGATGATTTAATAATCATGAGATTATTTAAGTGCAATTCCAAGCAGATGGATAAGTATGACTAACACATTGGTTATGGTACGAAACTACGATTTGTGACTGGTTGATGTATTGGGCTTAAGGCATATTTTCGTTTTACTTGAACTCCATAAAATTTAGATACCAGTGAATGTTTATAAATTTCTTTGGGCATATCAAAACAAAAATAACATCGTGTAATTTATAAATGATATTATCCGTAAAAAATGTTGACTCCACACCTCTAAAGCGCTATACAGTAGAATTAACAACACAACAGATTTATGGACCTCCAATGGCATACATCGATATAGACACTGGTGAACCAGGCACACCTACATCTATGATAATGGATTCTTGATACATCCATGTACGAGAAACTATCTCCAACGTAGAGTTGTCAAGGGTAACAAGTACTTCCGGTAAGACGTACCGATTCGAGGAAAAGTTTCCAAAGAATGACATCTTGTCCATATAGCCAATGGATTTGATCATTGACTGACCACAACTGGAAATCGAACCATTGGCACAAGGCACAAACGTGCAAACCTGAAGAGGATAGTGTCCATTGTAAGTGTGGATTCCATCAAACGCACCTAAAGCAAATAATGTATTTTGAAACAGTCCCTCATATGAAGCCATGCAACATAGCGTATTCTGGCAGACCTTATACTCTCCGTATCCCTTACTCATAGGAACAAACGAGTAGAGATCGTGGTTCATCATCGCCTGGAACCCATTGTCACTCGTCACAGAATCAACAGGGATTGTTTTACGTGACAGCCTTTGGTTATTTGTCAAATGTTTTCTGGAATGAACGCCGGGGTCAACGGGACTAAGCTCCTGAACTAGGAGTTTACCTCCACTGCTTGGTGACATATTGTTGTAGTAAACTTCATTATTTGAAGTGCCAGAAGGCCAGTAGATGCCACTGCCATAGTAACCCTTCGACGGCAAGTGTATGTTTGCCGCCATCAGGTTCACATGCATACCTTCTGAGAATGCAGAGTGGATCTCGATAGCAGCCAACAGGGGTAGTTCCATTTTCCATGCTACAGGGTAGACTATATTTGTCACGTTCATTTTCGTTATCACTGTTATGGCAGGATTTTGAAACATTATATCATAAGAGGAAAAAGTTGCGAAGCGTCCGAACGGTGTTGTAAACACTGTGTAGTTTGTAGTAGAGGGTCGGTCGAAGAAAACTTCTTCAGAATTTAGGTTCTGTTTGAAATATCGCGCAATGAATTTGCCGGTTGTGTCGTACACAAGATTGGTGCTATATTGAAAGTGTCCGTCAGACGGACATTGGTGATCAGATTCACTGCAGGGTTGCCTGGCCCCGATATTAGCCACAAGGTATATGGAGCTGTTCTTGGCCATACAACTGAGCTGGCGCTGTACGTCCGTGTTGTTATATCGAGAGGGGTCATCACACGGAGCCCAGGACTTGATATCAGGATCTGGTACAAACTCTAGGTATGGTGCGATGGTTTGTCTTGTCCAGCCGAGTCCATACAGACCGTACTCAGGAAACACAATGATCTGGGCTTTCTGTAAATCATAATGATAGTTTTGCTACAAAAATATCAGAGGAATAAACGGTTTTTTAATTATCAAAAACATATATCTTAAAATTATGATTATAAAATTTACAACTGGAATATAACACATAAGTGAAAGTCCTATATTACCTGTGCTGCCGCTTCCACACATTGCTCGCCGTAAACATCGAGGTTCTTTTTCATCACTGTCAAGGCCGTGTCACGTGATAAAACACGTGACCTTTGCGGCGGGAAAATAACAGCATGTTCATATACGGCTGCTTTGAATGCGTCTGCACAGTGAATAGCCACACTGAAGACTAACAGGTTAGAGATGTGTATCTTCATCCTGTTAATAAAAATCATGATAAAACTTTATTTACAATGTATACAATATTACTTACACCGGTGAAAATAGACCATATGCCGGTGCAGTAACATTATTGACATATTGATATCTCGGTCATTATTTCGTTCGGGAGTATACTATTTCCTGATATAGAATTTCATTTCAACAAATATATTGCAAATAATATGCAAATGAATTTGCAAAAGGCAAAGCCTATTTTAGCCATCTCCAAACAAATCCGGTATAGTACAATTATCGACAAAATATTTTAACATTTAACATTACATTATGAATTAATAATATTATTAGTGTATCTCCCCAACCTACCACCGTAGAAAAAATCTAAAAAAATCTTTTAGTTTCAGATATGAATTCTGATATACATTGCAATAAATATGTATTTTTAGGTCATCATGCACCGTCCGTCGTCCGCCGCTGTGCCGCGTAAACTTTTCATTCAAACAACTTCTTCTCAATAACCGTAAGGCCCAAAGTACTCATATTTGGCCTGTAGCATACTGGGATGAAGGGCTATCAAAGTTGTGAAAAAAATGACCTTGACCTACTTTCAAGGTCACAGGGGTCAAATAGGCTAAATTCTTTGAACGACTTCTTCTAACTAACCGAAAGGTCCAGGGTACTCATATTTGGCCTGTAGCATGCTGGGATGAAGGGCTATCAAAGTTGTGAAAATGAATGACCTTGACGTATTCAAGGTCACAGGGTCAAATAGGCTAAAATCTTTGAACGACTTCTTCTAACTAACCGAAAGGTCCAGGGTACTCATATTTGGCCTGTAGCATGCTGGGATGAAGGGCTACAAAGTTGTGAAAATAAATACCTTTACCTACTTTTCAAGGTCACCAGGGGTCAAATAGGCTAAAATCTTTGAACGACTTCTTCTAACTAACCGAAAGGTCCAGGGTACTCATATTTGGCCTGTAGCATGCTGGGATGAAGGGCTACAAAGTTGTGAAAATAAATGACCTTGACTACTTCAAGGTCACAGGGGTCAAATAGGCTAAAATCTTTGAACGACTCTTCTAACTAACCGAAAGGTCCAGGGTACTCATATTTGGCCTGTAGCATGCTGGGATAAGGGCTACCAAAGTTGTGAAAATAAATGACCTTGACCACTTCAAGGTCATAGATATAGGAGTCAAATAGACTAAAATCTTTGAATGACTTTTTCTAACTAACCGAAAGGTTCATGGTACTCATATTTGGCCTGTAGCATGCTGGGATGAAGGGCTACCAAAGTTGTGAAAATGAATGACCTTGACGTATGTCAAGGTCACAGGGGTCAAATATGCTAAATTCTTTGAACGATTTTTTTTAACTAACCCAAAAGTCCAGGATACTCATATTTTGCTGGTGGCATGCTGGGATGAAGGGTTACCATAATTATAAAATGAATGACCTTGACCTTCTTTCAAGGTCACAAGGGTCAATTAAGCTAAAATCTTTTAACTACACCTTTTAATTAGCCGAAAGGTCCAGGGTATTCATATTTAGTCAATAGCATGCTGAGATAAAGGGCTATCAAAGTAGTGGAAATGAATGACCTTGACCTACTTTCAAAGTCACGAGAGTCAAATATTCCAAAATCTTGAATTTTTAACTTCTTTTAAGTTCTACAGTGTGATTAAGCTGAAACCTGCATGAAATGATCCTGACATGGTCCCGACCAAGTGTTGTTATATTTTATGTCGATCCAAAATCCAAGATGGCTGCCACAGATGATCCAAGATGGCTGCCACAGATGCCATCTTGAAAACACATTTGAACTTCTTTTTAAGATCTACCAGTGCAATTTAACTGAAACTTGAAACATGAAATGAGACTGATATGATCTTGTCAAAGTGTTGTTATATCTCTGGTTGATCCCAGATTGAAGATGGCTACCATGACACCATATCTAATTATTTTCCTATACAGCTATTGCCAAGATAGTCAGATGACCGTTAAGGCCCTTGGGCCTCTTGTTTCTTCATCACAATTGTCACAGCCATGTAGTAGAGTTTTTGTGTTGAAATGCGAATAGGGAATATTATAATTATGTATTTTGGTTCTGAGTGATGATATAGAATCAGGATACATGAACAATCCTTTAACTGTTATATTGTACGCTGATGACCAGCAACGCAGGGATCATTTACAAAAACACGTTAACAAGTGATCATTCCATGCGTTCCATTTGCGGATTCGTACCAGTTGCACTAAAGTGAATCGGCACCACCCATATGAAAGATACGCTTCGAATATAAAAGCTAAGTATTTTCGGTGTTAACGATGAAATGGATATAAGAATAATACCTAGATAGTTCTCCATTTATTATCCAATAGGATAAACAACCAAAACACAAGAAATGTATTTTCACGGTGACAGAGGCACTGGCTGAATGGATAGTTTCACAGATAGTTTCAGCACACATTGAAATAAACGATCCAAGTAATTTTATCGGATATAAATACACACTGTCTTGTTTTCAACAAAGAAAACATTCCGGTGACAAATGAAGAATCTCGGGTCCGTCATCTTGGATACAATTGGTACGCTTCTGAAAACGAACCACTTGTACCGGTACAGTTTGGCTGGTACGACGCGTTCCATTACAGATACAGCGGATTCGTACCAGTTGTATCTGCAAATGGAACGCACGGATATAGTCATCCCGTAATATCTTAACTTATTTTCACGTGTGCACGAAACAACAATTGTCATAACATGCGCAAGCGTATTTATATTATGAATCCAATAATGGTTATATCTATCTAATCTACCGGTTTATATCTGTTGATAGCGCTTATAATCAGATGACATTCCTTTATACCATGTACACCCAAAGTCTAAATCAGAAACAGTTTCTTATTTATCTTATGATATTTCACCATATTCAATCTCCTATTAGATCAGACCCCATGCACATACGTTGTAAACAATGTTTTGGTACTAAGCGTGGGATGTTGGAAGTGGCACAGAATGAATTGTTTCTATGAGAAACGCTGTTTTAAAACTATCATTATATTGCTATAGATATGAAACTTACCTGATGACTGTTCACAGGAGCATTTCACAAACGACGAAGTCAATCCTGATTACAATTCGGAGGCTAAGTACAGGGTATGTATCCAAATGTATATTAAATATCATCGGACAGTTTATCTTTACTAGTTATATTTAGACATACGATATAAGATTACACGTATCAATGTATATGTGTTTATTTTCTCACTATCATGTGGCATATGTTGAAAGTTTCTGTCTCAAAAGAAACAATATGACAATATTTAGATATAGTATATTCATGGCTTAGCATGATGACTCTCAACTTTTTTATGTTGAACATTATGATTAAAGTCTAAATTTAAGATGCAGCTCCAGACGTTATGACGTATCATATGAATGTTATACCTACATATATACAGTAAATTTATATTTGCATGTTTATGCCGTTACATCTGTTGTATGCCATTGCAACGGTATGTCTTTGAAAAAACGATCCAAACAATATGCTGAAAAAATATGCTGTTAGCAATTTTACAACAATTGAGGGCCTATCGGCAATTATGTTAATCTACTCAACCTGTGTCAGTAGCAGCGTGTCCATAGTGTGATGGTATCTATTTTTATGGTATCGTTTACTACACACAAATGATCTTTGTTGGTTCTAGCCATTGTAACGACGTCTGTACTTCTCATAAGTGTTCCAAAGGAACATAATTTACAATATTCATTATATCAATCGTCTAAAATACAAATAACTTTCATTCTCATGGGCCACCAATGGCGTACATGGAAATAGACACGGGAGAACCAGGGATACCCACATCTATTATAATTGACTCCTGATAGAGCCAGGTGCGAGAAACTATGTCCAACGTAGAGTTGTCAAGGGTTACAAGTACTTCCGGTAAGACGTACCGATTCGAGGAAAAATTTCCAGAAAAAGACATCTTACTCATATATCCTACTGATTTGACCGATGGGTGACCACAACTTGAGATCGAACCATTCACACATGGAACAAACGTGCAAACTTGAAGAGGATAATGTCCATTATACGTGTGCATTCCATCAAACGCGCCTAAAGCAAACAACGTATTTTCGAACATTCCTTCATATAAGGTATCACAGCACAGATTATTTTGACAAACCTTGTATTCTCCGTAGCCGTTACTCAAAGGAATAAAGGTATACAAATCATGGTTCATATATGCCTGAAATTGGTTGTCATTGTTCACAGAATCTACGCGGAGTGTTTTAAATTGCACTTCATTCTTCCTAGGGTTTGTAATATGAACATCAATGTCTACGGGACTAAGATCCTGAACTAAAAGTTTTCCTCCGCTTCCTAATGACATATTGTTATAGTACACTTCATTATTGGAAGTACCAGATGGCCAGTAGATGCCACTTCCATAGTAACCTTTGGATGGCAAGTGCAGGTTTGCCGCCATTAGATTCACATGCATACCTTCTGAGAATGCTGAATGAATCTCGATAGCAGCCAACAAGGGTAGTTCCATTTTCCAAGCTGCAGGGTAGACTATATTGGTGATGTTCATTTTCTTTATCAGTGTTATGGCAGGGTTTTGAAACATTATATCGTAAGAGGAAAAAGTTGCGAAACGTCCAAACGGCGTAGTAAACACTGTGTAGTTTGTGATTGAGGGTCGGTCGAAGAAAACTTCGTCAGAATTTAGGTTTTGCTTGAAATATCGTGCGATGAATTTACCATTGGAATCGTACACAACATTTGTATTGAATTGGAAGTGTCCGTCAGGGGGACAGCTAGCATCGGATGCCTTACAGGGTAGCATGGCCCCGATATTAGCAACTAGGTATATAGCGCTTTTCTTTGCCATACAACTGAACTGGTGTTGTGCGGCAGTATCGTTATTCTCGGATTCATCACACGGATTCCAAGACATCGCCTCAGGGTCTGGAACAAACTCCAGGAATGGCACGATGGTCTTTCTTGTCAAGTCAAGCCCGTTAAGGCCGTATTCCGGAAATACAATGATCTGGGCTTTCTGTGAATAAAATGTGCATATTAATTTCATGATTTTATAATCACATTTTCAAGGCCTATAACGATGCATGTGTAAGGTAATAAGTTGATGCAATATGTTATTGGAAATATGGGCCGTTATCTTGTTTATATACAGGTATTTTCTTCTAAATTGTCAAACTCTCAAATCATATGAACGATATGTTTATTTAATGCAGGAAGAACAAAACTTCAAAAATATCTAAATATTACCTGAGCAGCAGCTTCCATACATTTGGCTTTGTAAACATCGAGATTCGTTTTCATCACTGCCAATGCTGTGTCACGTGATAATACACGTGATATTTGTGGCGGTAAAATGACAGCATGCTCATATACGGCTGCTTTGAATGCGTCTGACGAGTAAATAAGCACACAGAAGATCAACAGACTTGGGATCTGCAACTTCATCCTAAATGTTAAAAGCAAAATTCAATACAATACAACAAAGATCGCATAGTATATTTTTTCGGTAGATATATTTTCTGTAATAACAACATAGTCGTATATAGCGTTACTGTTATATTACAAACCAAGGGAATTTAGTATCATGTAGGGATTGGATTTCGTTTTTATGTTAACCATGCTTGTATGGAGCAATTCCTCTAAGAATATTTTCTATGGGACGCGTTAGCGCCCCATATTGAATATATTCTTAGAGGAATTACTCCATACAAGCATGGTTAACATAAAAATGAAATCCAATCCCTATATTTCCACTCACACGACTTTTCATTTATATTTCATGCAATAAAATCGTCATTTGAAAGTGACGTAATTATTCAATAAAAGTCGGTCAAAAGTGGGAGGACCTTACTCAATTGAACAGCAAATGATGACTCTTCACGTAAGATAGAATTATTTATCCGCGACGAAAAAAAGTTCGATATTTTAATGTAAATAAACATGACAAACAGAGTAAATTTCAGTGATAATTTTATTTAATCATATCAGAACTTCAAATAGGTATTCAATTTTGCTAAAAGTTAATATATAGCGTAATAACATAAAGTGTTTGTACTCGGCCACATGTGTGAACTCGGTGACCGTTATTGTGAAGCGAGGCGAGGCTGACGCACGCTTACACACTATGAGTTTTCCGAAGTTGTCAAAACACCGATGTTCAAGTAGCTAAATTTGTTTGAGATTGTCGTCTGACTTGACGATATTACATCCTTCGGAGCCATGTGATTATATAATCTACGCTTAGATCTATCGCCATCTATAGATGGAACAACTTCACTTGTGTTCGATGGATACAATGTATTTGTGGTGACGTGTGACTGTCAACACGTGGATTACTAGCGGTGCATGTTTTATATAATACACATGATTGAATTCTTAGTCAAAGAACAAACACAAGAGAATATGTTTATAACTGACCTAGCTCTGTCAGAGGGTCTCACGCCCGTCAACCCCAAAGACTCGATCGTAGGACACAGACACAGAGGTAATGTTTACATTTGACATCCATAATTTTTAACAAAAATGAAAGCGCTGCACGTCGCCCCGGTCGGGATATTTTTCCCGTTTCTTTATACAATTGTTAATTTTCAAAATGTATGTATCATATATAAATATAAAACATATATGTATTGTTTACATTTTCCCCAAATTCTATGAAAAACAGTAATATACACGTAATGTTACGTCAAAATGTAAACAAAGCCATGTGTTTCTTTTTTTTACAAAGTAGCCCCTTTACGTTGCATAAGCATAATAGCAGAAGCGTTAGCGCTCCTCGGATGATATGTAGATAGCTCCTGCTATTCATAGCCGCTATGAAAATTAGAAAAAACCTTCATTGCATATATTTACATTAGAATAATTTATGAAAATAAAAATTATTTAAAGGTTATTATATGATATTTAAAATCATGACACCCATATACAACGAGAAACGAGATTAATGGAACAGCTGGATGACAAAGTTGTTCCACAACGTCGCGTTTTCAAGCTTCCGCCTTCCAGTCGACTTTTTTTGCAAGTGACAAACGATAAACAAAACATATAGTTAAAATAAGATTTGATTGACTTATTAAAGTAAACATTTGTTGAGTCTATACCAAGAAACACTTCATTAAAGATTTATAAATACATTAAAATATTGGGGGGTACTATTTTTTATTGATATAAAACTGACATGAAATTAGCTGATCGATGCACGAGAACCGTTGTATTCATATTGTATTCATAGTGTTTTCATAAGCAAACGTTTGTTTTCGTCAGTTGGGTTGATTCATATTACACACTTGATACATGTACTTAATGTGGAACAATACTATATTAACCTGTGTCCATTCGTGTGTTCATTAACACGTACAAAAGTAGGTTACGGAGGAAAGACTTACCTGATGCTTGTTTCTGAGATAATAATACAACAGCTGAAGTCGGTAAAGATAACGATTTCTGAACTTACACTGTATATTATCGGCCTCTTTATCACAATTCATAATGTTCAGACGAGCAATATACGATAACAGATATCTAGGTTTGTTTTCTCAGTGGAGTAGCATTTACATGTATACATAGAATTCCTTTATTTCCTCTTGGTACAGATTTACATTAACCATAGAATTGTTTATATTAAATCAAAACAACAAAGTATATATGCATAATACATTGTCTATCGTCTGGCATATGGTCGTATTTCGTAATTCGATACGTCTAATACGTTTACTAAATAATCTAACAATACATCGCGAATTTTGAATAGTGAAAAAAACTGGACTAGATATTGCACCGTTATATTGTCAGTTTCCTTCTTACATAATTTACACATTACTGTGTTTTTTCTCAAAGCAGAATGATAGCTTTACAAGTTCGCCAACTTTTAATGGATATTTCGGGTATTCCAAACTCAGCAGTCACAGCGAGGTGTGACCTTGAGTGTCTTCTCACACTGAAGTAGCAGTATATAAGTAGTTATTGGTGAAAGATAAAATGTTGACAACAAAATTGCGAGATTTGCAAATAAAATTAATTGCTAGGCATAACATGTACATATGATGACTGTCAAAGTACTGTGTTGATTATTACACGATAATTTGAATTTAAGATACTGGTGTGATACCCTAAAAACTTTAAAATATGCCGGCCTCGAAAATAAGCCTGTACCTACGGTAAAAAATGCCCCGAAAATAAGCACGATTCCGAAATAAACCATTTCTGAGAGTAAGCCTGTTTCAAGCAACCAAGTACATAATGTAAAATGGTATACATTTAGTTGAATTCCATAAATGACGTTCTAGGTTTCTTGACAGTGTATATTTTTCTGTAAACACATAGAACCTATTATACTTTGTAAGTAATAATCATGTATCAGTAATTAAATGCATGTTTCTACGACAGTTGGGAAAGGCATGAAAAATAATTAAAAAAAAAAAATGCGTGCGAACCTTTAGCACGTATTTAAGGAAACATAAAATATGTTCAGTTGCTTGCATTGTCCTTGATTGATATTAAAGACAAGGATATTTTATATTAACCAAATACCATAACAAATCAATTGAAAAGGGAAAAGTAAGGGAGTTAACTCAAACAAAGAAATATATGAAAACCTCGTAAATAAGCCGAGCCGTATTTGAACACTGCTGAAAAATACTCTCGAAAGTTAGTTCATTTAAGAATAAGCCGCGTCTTATTTTTAAGGTTTAATTTTGATAATAACTTATGCACATACTCGCTTTGATACGAGAGTCAACAGTCAAAAAACTTAATCTATAAAACTATCAATGTCTGTCATTTAGTGAAGCTTGTGTGCAATTTCATTTCAGCATTGGAAAAATCAACATGGAGTAATAACTGGCTTTCCAATATCAGTGGTGTACTCGAATTACTGGCTATTATATAGATTTTACTGACCACCTAGTCACCACAAAAGTTACCAATATGACCAAACTTCCAAAGTAAATGAAGGAGAAAAACCTGTCGTGCGTTTGCCGGTAGTGTTATCAATTTTACTTATCAGAGCTCGATTAACACAACATAGTTTACTAGTCTCCAATTATAGACAGAAAAAGGCAGAATCATATATTCATATACAAATATGCTCTGGTTATGGACCCCCAATGGCGTACATGGATATAGACACTGGTGAACCAGGTACGCCTACATCTATTACGAGTGACCCTTGATACAGCCAGGTGAGTCCAACTATGTCTAATGTGGAATTGTCACGTGTTACAAGTACTTCCGGTAAGACGTATCGATTGGTTGAGAAGTTTCCAGAGAATGTCATCGTGCTTATAAAGCCGATAGAATGGACGGACGAATGACCGCAGCTGGCGATGGATCCATTGATACACGGTACGAATGTGCAAACCTGAAGAGGATAGTGTCCATTGTATGTATGCATTCCATCAAACGCACCTAAAGCATATAATACGTTCTCGAACATTCCTTGAAAAAATACCTGACAGCATAATGTATTCTGACAAACCTTGTAGTGTCCATATCCTTTAGTAAAAGGAACAAATGTATATAAATCATGGTTCATAACTGCCTGGAACTCGTCATCTCTGGTCGTAGATCTTTCGTTGACGTTGTTTTGTGGTAAATTATGTTTCTGAAATGTTGCATATTTAGTTGGGATATTGGAGTCTACCGGAGTAAGATCCTGAACTAGGAGCTTCCCTCCGCTACTTAGCGACATGTTGTTATAGTACACTTCATTATTGGACGCACCAGATGGCCAATATATGCCACTCCCTAGGTAGCCAATGGACGGCAAATGGAGATTGGCCGCCATTAGGTTCACGTGCATACCTTCTGAAAAAGCTGAATGAATCTCGATAGCAGCCAACAGGGGTAGTTCCATTTTCCATGCTACAGGGTAGACTATATTTGTCACGTTCATTTTCGTTATCATTGTTATGGCAGGATTTTGAAACATTATATCGTAAGAGGAAAAAGTTGCGAAACGTCCAAAAGGCGTGGTAAACACTGTGTAGTTTGTGATTGAGGGTCGGTCGAAGAAAAGTTCATCAAAATTCAGATTTTGCTTGAAATATCGTGCGATGAATTTACCATTGGAATCGTACACAACATTTGTACTGAATTGGAAGTGTCCGTCAGACGGACAGTGGAGGTCAGATCCACTACAAGGTTGTCTGGCCCCGATATTCGCAACAAGGTATATGGAGCTGTTCTTGGCCATACAACTGAGCTGGCGTTGTACGTCCGTGTTGTTATATCGAGAGGGGTCATCACACGGAACCCAGGACTTGGTATAAGGATCTGGTACAAACTCTAGGTAAGGCGCGATGGTTCGTCTTGTCCAGCCAAGTCCATACAGACCGTACTCAGGAAACACAATGATCTGGGCTTTCTGTAAAGAAAAAGTTTTAAAGGTATAAAATGCCACTTGCTATGTACATTTTGTGTTTCAAAGCAAATACTTTCTTGGTCCTCTCGAGTATCGCATCAGATTGTGCTACCACATGTACGTGTAACTTCAGGAAAACTGGCTAAGAGCTGACAAGAACATGTACCCACAACATTTTTTTTCAGATCGGGAGTGAGAATGTTCATCTGGATTGTTATCATGTTGGATCTATATTAGTTACCTGAACAGCTGCTTCCATGCATTGTTCCCTGTAAACATCGAGATTATTTTTCATCACCGACAAGGACGCGTCACGTGATAACACACGTGACCGTTGTGGCGGGAATATCACAGCATGTTCATACACGGCTGCTTTAAATGCAGCTACAGGAAGCAGTATACAGAAAAGGAACTGTATTGATATCTGTGACGTCATTCTGGTAAAAACACACACAAGACATATTAAACAGGAGCTCCATGAACCCTTATAACGGTTACGTGAGCTCGGATACAGATTAATGAAACAAAGACATACAAACACTATATACTGGCCCACCGGGCCCTCGAAGTCACTCAATGATTTTATAAATTTGACTTTTTAATCTATGAAGAGTATTTGGTTCAATAAAATCTGTGAATTCATCAGAAGATTTTTTGAAATATTAGCCATTTTGACTCCTTTTGGCACCGCCCCTCTGCCCCTGAGGGTCTTCCAGAACCAATTTAGATATGATGTTGAAATGCTATCTCAGGCAAATTATTTTAACCCAGTTTTACTCATTTCATATGAAAATTGAGCAAATTATGCTCATAAATGTGTTTTCCAATATAAACTGTAGTAGATTTGACCCCACCCCGTGGGTAAATCTCAGACCATAGGGTCAAATAATTCATAATTTTTGTAAAGGACCTTCAGACCTTTTAATCTATGAAGAGCATTTGATTTTACCTTTTCGGGAATTTCAGAAGAAGATTTTTTATCCCCTTTGGCCCCACCCCTAAAGCTCCTGAGGTCAATCGTTGAAAGTTTGTTAATAGGATTGAATGGCCATCTCATGCTGATAATTCTGACAACATTTGACTCATTGCTTATTACAAATGACCAAATAATGCCAAATAATGTGTTTGTTTCTGTATAAACTATTGTAAACTTAACCCCCTTCGCAAGAGGAAATATGAGACTTAAGAAAATATTAGTCACAAATTTTGTAAAGAAAAATATGTGTGAGTGGAGAAAAAGATTTTGAAATTTTAGTAAAATTAACTCCTTTTGGCCCCTCTCACAGCTGCATGAGGGGTGGGGTCGGAGGGGGGTTGGGGTTGCGGCCAAGATTTCAGTGAAATTGCTTCAGCAGTTTTGGAGAAGAAGTCGAAAATGTAAATTGTTTAGGGACATCAGATGCCCGACAGAAGACGACGGACAAAAGGCGATTAAAATAGGTCACTTGAGACTTCGTCTCAGGTGACCTAAAATATCATTGCAATTATTGAATCGAAGAAATCCCGATTGAGTCTGATGTTGATACATTTTAGCTAATTAATATTTTTTGAATAAAATCTGTATATATCGGCAATACAAAGGCGCAAGCAGTTGGTTATTTATGTTTAACGCCCATTATCGTTTTTTAAGGACGATGTGGCATTTTCAAGTGTGGCCTGTGGCACTATGTAATTGTGCTAGGGCTTTGCAAGTCCATGTATCAAACTCTGACATTAGTTTTGCCTCGCACATGCGCAATGCACCACAGGTCACACTTGAAAACGGTCACAAATGAAACTGCCATTATTGTTCCTTGTCTGCGTTGTGTGTTTTGAGGTTGAAGTAAAAATTCTTGTTGTGTCACAGTTGCCCGATCTATATAGTATTGTCTCATTGTAAAAGCATCCATGATACTCCAGGTGTTATATCGCTGACGTTTCATCCACTCCTAGACTATCTGTTGTAAAACTGGAGGCTTCAGAAGGTACTGCTTATTTGAGTCATTCGATGAACATCAAAGGAGTTGTATAATTGTAAACTTTTGCTGACTGTGTTGCTTCGAAGGCGGTATCTCTGTAATCTTTAAAAGAAGTCTCAGCAGGCCTGTCATAGGTCAGGTTTTTTTTCTCCTGAACTGCCTCCAGTTTAACTATAAGATTGTCCAGGTGCGGGCATTACGCCAGTTATAGAAACCCCTGGAGTATCGAGGATGATGGAGCAGATACTAAGACACTAGATACAAAAATTGTAGCACATATCCCGTCCGCGATGTCAATGTGTTATGGTCACTTACGGATCATGGGTGACCGTATCCCCTGGACAATAAAACGGGGATGAGTATACACATTACCGGTCGGGAGACACTCTAGGGAAAATGTTAAATGTCTTTTGGGAAAAAAGGAAAGATAGTATACCAAAAGTAAACTTTCGTGATTAATCAGCTGATTTATTTTCTAGTCTTACATACTTCTTCCCTTAATATATCAATTAAAACATGCTTTGTACTGTTAATAAATGTTTCTTCAATCAATTTTGTGGACAACCAGTATATTAAAATCCCCATCCGTTTTGAAGCCTTGTTTATAAATATTTGTAAAGTTATGATGGATAGCCACAACAAAACTTACCTAGTGCATGGCAGGTGTGATAATCTAATGATATAGTGTGTCTGATAACGTTTTGAAGGCCAAGGACACCATGCGTATCTGATCGTATATACTGTACATTTATCATTTACTTGCCACTTTATGTTTTCAGAAAAACGAACTAGAAGTTTATTAAAATTAACGCTTGGTCATGTAGCATCTATATGTGTACTCCAATACTTAATACTCATTACATGAAATGATTTATTTTGCTTTTTGTAGATGCGCAATCAGTACTACATTTCATATAGACCATAACGCTGTGGACTTTTTCAAGACTTAGTTATGTGTTTCTAATATATTCATCTGGAAGTAAAGAAGCTCAAACTTTTCAATTGAGGTAATGATGTAAATCAAATAACGGTTTTAGCAGAAGAAAAATACTTATTCGTCTATTCATGTTTTGATAGACAAAAAACAACAACATATTTTTCGTCAGCGGTGTAGCATTAATTACTAAACAATTGTCAAAACTTTTCTCTGATGTTAATTACAAGAAGAACGACGGCCATATATATATATCTATATATATAGGACGTCACCCTGAAAAAGTCAACGTTTGGACAATGAAGGTATTAAGCGCAATTACCATAAGAGAAAAGTGGAAGTACATGTATAGGGTACATTTGTCTGTCACTCTGTAATCTTTAAATCAATTTTATTCAGGCCTGTGGTTTGTCAGGTTTTTTCTTTCTTCCGAACTACCTCTAGTTTTACTACAAGATAGTCCAGGGTGGATTTAACGTCAGTGATAGTAACCCCTGGAGTATCGAGGATTGGCCATGCGCTAATCAATATATTGAAATGTCTAATCTGTATCTGCCTTTTGCTAATAATGTGTCTCGCTCTTCATTCGAATAACTATTATAAGGTGTCCGAAACTTTAAAGTGTACAGGAAAGGGGATACTTTTAATACTGGAAAATAACCTCTTTTTGAGTTCTGGCGTCCAAATAATTAATGATTAGATTATATGAATAAAATCCGCGCACATTGTATCGCGATGTCCTGACATATTTGAAGGGAGGCAACTCCTATTTGAGTCGCTATAAACAGGTGACAATTATCGTGCCTGGTTGCCTTGTGTCGACCGCTCTGTCAGTTTAATATACGGATTAGTCACTTCACATTGTGCACACAGATTCTATTCGCTAAGACGAAGTTCATCATGTTTTTTGCCCTAAACTATAAAAAATATGAAATATAATTTATATCGCCGCTGTAGAATTTCTGTCACTATTTAAAACCGACCCGTTGTTCAAAGCGATACGAGTTGCCTCCCTTTAAACGTTGTTAGCAAGCACACGGAAATTCATGATTTAATTATTATATATTTCGACATTTATACATACAATCGTCTATGTAGCTATTTATAAATACGCTTATTTATTCATATTATTAATAATTAATTTATTGGAAACATAACTAATATATTTAAAACAAAAATGAAAATCCAAAATCGAAAAACATAACACTAATTCAAAGTATCATTGAGCTTGAAGGACATTTATTCTGCCTTTCACGTAGGGCGATATGGTATAAGGCGACTAAATTTAGGTTCTTATCCTTTCTTTTCTTCTTAGCTAACTTTCCTAACGTCTCTCTTGACAATGCCTCACTTTTGGCTTTCATTTAAGGGCTCAGCCCTGTGAGGATTTAAGGCTCTGAATGGGACACATCATAGTCTATCAAAATGGTAGTTTATGCTCCTGCTTAGTGCTCATCATAAAAGCAGTGGAATAACTGTTTAACCGGTTGTGTTCGGTGAAGTAGGTAGCATGGTTCAGTGATATAGCACTATAAAACAGCAATTGTTCCACTATACAGACTGTGCAAGAAGACACAATACCAATATATAAAATATACCACAGTCTTCCAAAACACACAGATGTTCACACAGGCAACATATCCCACACAAGAGAATCCCTCCTTAAAGTCACAACTTACCATGCACTCATAATTCAAATAATATATCTATTATCATGATATGCTATTTGAAACCACTTATGTTTTAAGCTTCCATAGTCAAGATTGTCTTGTCATCTTTATCATATCTTTAGTAAGGTAGTATGCACTTAAAGTGGTAATTCATTATCAACTATGAAATGATAGATTGTGTATTGTCTTTCATGTGTGTATGTTACGTCATAATGAAAATCAATAAAATATAAATGATAAAAAAAAGTTCAGTGAATACTTACTTCGGTTTTTTTTTGTAAATCTCAATATCTTTGTAATTTACGTTTGAATTGCCAGATGCTGCTAGTCTGCGTAAAGCTCAGGACATATTTACTCGAGTTATTAAGTTCACCGGGAAAAGTTAACGGACGATACGCGGCCACGGTCAAAAGACTATCGCAATAGGTAACCATGATGCAGCAGCCCAATAAAAGATTATTTTTCCTTTCAGTTTGAACATATTGATAAACATAGTTACGATCCATCGACGCTACACAATGAAATAACATGTAAAATTGATTTATACATTGGGGTAAGATTTCTATACTTTTGGAAACGTTTTGGATGTTGATGGGACGTTATTCAATCAAACAAACAAACAAAAGCGGATCCGGTAGCAACAATCAAACAAGCATACAAAAGCGGACCCGGGATTAACAATCAAACAAACAGACAAACAAAAGCGGACCCAGGAGCAACAAACAAACAAACAAACAAAAACGGACCCGGTACATGTAGCAACAATCAAACAATTATTATATTCATCACAGCCTTAATGACTCACAACCTCACGATAAAGATTGTGGACAATATTTGTTTGTATTCGGAAGAAAGTATAGTTCAGCACATTCAATGGGCAATTAAGCGTTAAACTACCAGTTACTACAGATATATTGTTTTTAACTCTGTAGGATGTGTCATTTTTCTCTTCATGGTGCGACAAAAACGATAAAAATCCAAATATGTTTATAACATGTTGTTTTACATGTGATTCAAGTATTTTTGTTCATTTATGGAATCAGACTCGACAAAAGCAATTTAGCGGACATAAGTTGCCCTCGAGAGAGTAATGCTAGGAAGATATTTGATTGTGAGTTTTATTACAGACAATTGTGCGTTTCTGTTATCTGTGAGGAATGTTGCGTAACACAATGAAATGTGGACGAAGATTCCTTACAATACTGTGGACATTTTTTGGCCGAGGGTATACAACATAGGATGGCTATTCCACTCCATGGGCAGGCAGACGGTATGCTGTCAGCTGTACATCTAGCTTGATAAACTATTCCATCTTTGCATACTACAGAGTTATCTCCCTTGAGGGCAGGTATCCATTGTTACGTCATTATTTTCTGTTTCCATTCTACATTAAGTTTCCTATTTGATCTATGTTTGTTTGATTATTTTAAAGTCCTATTAACAGCCATGATCATGTAATGACGGCCTCCCATGTATGCAGTTTGTAGCGTGTGTGAAGTTCTAGGTGCGTGTTTTGGGACACTGCGGCATATTCGTGTTGTGTCTTCTTGTATAGTGGAACTGTTGCCGTTTTAATAGTGCTATATCACTGAAGCGTCTGTTAAACAAGATTGGAAATATTAGGCTATATTTACATTTTCACTGCGGTCCCAAGCGTTATGTAACCTTACAAAACGCCATAGGCAGTCATATAGACAATGAACTTCAAACGCTTATTATGACGTCATTATCGTTGTGACGTTATAATCATTCGTTATCGTCATGGATGTAACAGCCATTTGAACAGCCGTCTTCCGTGTTCGCTGGAACGACAATTGACACACAATTGTCGTTCCAGCGATCACGGAAGACGGCTGTTCAAATGGCTGTTACATCCATGACGATAACGAACGATTATTTCATTATAGATTCAAACTTCCTTGGGATTTTATCATAAAATTTAAACCAAATGTAAATATAAGCATTGAACGTCTTTCATAGCCAAAATGAATGCAAACTGAACAGAGGTAAATTCAACATGAAGCGCTAGCAGTTCAGTAATATGTGATAGAGAGGGTGTGTGTTGTCCGATATCCTAAGCAATATATGCTTCTGTAACACACTCGGATATAACACACAACAATAGACAAGAGTGGTGTCATTACAAGGGTACGCATGCAACACGAGCATTACCGTAGGCTCTGAGAACACGATGAACATACCCCATAGCATACAGAGGCCATATTTAAATGATTTTAGCTCTCAATGTGACACACAATATCAATCCAAACCAACTGATGCAGAAATAGTTTCTGTCATGTGGATCATTATTGGCGAACATAAGTTATGATACATTTTTTGTGGATCGAGTACAAAATTATCTACAAATGTATCAACTATCAACTTATGCAGAAACTACAACTATTGTGCGATATTAACCTCTGTGTGCGATAGATTCCTCTTTATAACAATTGTAATGTTTTGGTTTTGTTCTGCTTTTAAAAAAGTTTTGATGTCAATCTTATCAGTGTAAATTCAAAAAATATCTTTATAGCTTGCTTGCATTGCTTTGCTCAACATTCCGCCATTAGGCGACTGTGTATACTATATAATTCTATCCGGTAAGTTTGACGCGGATGATATTTTGTGACTTCGTGGACCTATGATATGGTCTCGATAATTCTAATCATAAAAGCATAAGTACTGAGTAAGTAATATAATACATTTACAAAAATATGATATAATCTGCAGGTTTTAAGTGCAAAAACAATTCTTTTCTCTTTTACAGCAAAATAGCAACATTTTTGACCGGCAAAAGTAATTTGTTTTACGGTGGTCAAAAATGAACATTTGACTTATATTTATAATGCATAGACCAGTTTCATTGTAAAGTTCGGATAGTCTGCAAAGCTGGACGATCTTTGAGTACTACTACCGGTACCTGGTGATGGCGCACTCATTTCCGTGCATTTATCATGGCTAATTGAACGGAAACAGCCCAGCGACACTCGTAGATCATCGTCACTAAGTTTGGCAGAAAGGCTCATCAATATCCATTACGTGTTGAATTGTGTCCGATCACTTTTTAACTACATTCGGGAAAGTTATATAACAGACTATTGGAAACGTCAGTTGGTGCAGCGTTGTTTAGACGCGAAGACAAATGCTAGACCTTTCAACTCACAGAATGTTACTGTAATTTTACATGTCCAATTTTTCTTCATGGACTAGTCTGGACATGCAGTTTTAATGACTTGGATGTTAGTGTTTCAACATGTAGGATTAAAAACAAAGTTTTTTTTTTTCAACATGTAGGATAAAACAAAGTTTTTTTCTATAGAAGGTTAAATTTAAAGCCTGTTTAAGCGTCATTGTTACATTGTACAACTTAAGATTTTTTCTATATATCCCTAAGGTTTTGTTTTATATTGTCTAATGTCTGATTTACAATCAGGGTCATTTAAAGACGTGTCGGGAACCAAAATAAACTTTAGTTTGTAAGAATCTAATCGTGTATTCTGTTTGTCTTGCAACCATTTCTTTACTATGTAGTAATTTACTAAACGAAAGCAAACTGCCGGTTATTTTCTTGGTTTCGCCCGAAGCGATGCACTTCTTTGAAGCGCATGAAAAGATTCATTCATTTAACAAATTAACGCCATTTTACTGCCGTGATAATATATATAAACGCATTCGTAAATAGTTCTAGTACTTTTGTTTATCCCGTACATGATTTTTTTAGCTCTCAATGTGACACACAATATCAATCCAAACCAACTGATGCAGAAATAGTTTCTGTCATGTGGATCATTATTGGCGAACATAAGTTATGATACATTTTTTGTGGATCGAATACAAAATTATCTACAAATATATCAACTATCAACTTATGCAGAAACTACAACTATTGTGCGATATTAACCTCTGTGTGCGATAGAATCCTCTTTATAACAATTGTAATGTTTTGGTTTTGTTCTGTTTTTAAAAAAGTTTTGATGTCAATCTTATCAGTGTAAATTCAAAAAATATCTATTATAGCTTGCTTGCATTGCTTTGCTCAACATTCCGCCATTAGGCGACTGTGTATACTGTATAATTCTATCCGGTAAGTTTTTGACGCGGATGATATTTTGTGACTTCGTGGACCTATGATATGGTCTCGATAATTCTAATCATAAAAGCATAAGTACTGAGTGAATAATATAATACATTTACAAAAATATGATATAATCTGCAGGTTTTAAGTGCAAAAACAATTTCTTTTCTCTTTTAAAGCAAAATAGCAACATTTTTTGACCACGCAAAAGTAATTTGTTTTACGGTGGTCAAAAATGTACATTTGACTTATATTTATAATGCATAGACCAGTTTCAATTGTAAAGTTCGGATAGTCTGCAAAGCTGGACGATCTTTGAGTACTACTACCGGTACCTGGTGATGGCGCACTCATTTCCGTGCATTTATCATGGCTAATTGAACGGAAACAGCCCAGCGACACTTCGTAGATCATCGTCACTAAGTTTGGCAGAAAGGCTCATCAATAAAGCCATTACGTGTTGAATTGTGTCCCGATCACTTTTTTAACTACATTCGGGGAAAGTTTATATAACAACGACTATTGTGAAACGTCAGTTGGTTGCAGGCGTTTGTTTAGACGCGAAGACAAATGCTAGACCTTTCAACTCACAGAATGTTACTGTAAATTTTTACATGCCCAATTTTTCTTCATGGACTAGTCTGGACATGCAGTTTTAATGACTTGGATGTTTAGTGTTTCAACATGTAGGATTAAAACAAAGTTTTTTTTCTATAGAAGGTTAAATTTAAAGCCTGTTTTAGCGTCATTGTTACATTGTACAACTTAAGATTTTTTCTATATATTCCTAAGGTTTTGTTTTATGTTGTCTAATGTCTGATTTACAATCAGGGTCATTTAAAGACGTGTCGGGAACCAAAATAAACTTTAGTTTGTAAGAATCTAATCGTGTATTCTGTTTATCTAGCAACCATTTCTTTACTATGTAGTAATTTACTAAACGAAAGCAAACTGCCGGTTATTTTCTTGGTTTCGCCCGAAGCGATGCGCTTCTTTGAAGCGCATGAAAAGATTCATTCATTTAACAAATTAACACCATTTTACTGCCGTGATGAATATATAAACGCATTCGTAAATAGTTCTAGTACTTTTGTTTACGCGTTTATACGCAATAACACGTTACTCTTTTTTGTGTAACATATAGAAGCCAAGACAGCCCTTGAAAATGTACAACTTGCTGTTTCATTACTTCCTTGAAAAATACCGAAAGTGGCACTTTTTAACGCCCTTATTCTCTTTTAAATAGTCATTGTTACTTGATGCCAAGTTTTGTGCTTGTATCGAAAAAATGCACGATTTTCTCATTTTTGGCCGAATGCCGCTCTACTACATATGGAATTTTGAATTCCGCCTTGAGGTCAGTGCACTTTCATGAATTGAGACGGGTTATCAGTCAGTCAGTACTTGTTATCTGCCAGTTTCATCGACGTATGTTAAGCAAATCAAAGCATGAATTCAGATGCAGTTTGGAAATATGAAATTTCACAGACACATTACCGTTAGAAATATTACATAACAGTGTCATTGGTGGACGGATCAATATCCATATAGTTTACTGAAAGCAATATGAAACATGTTCAAATTATACGAATATGTAAAGATTCGTTCCGAAAAAAAAATATGAGAAAATCAGCGAAAGAGGATAAACATAAGTTTTTTTTTCCGTTTTACGGCTTCCAATAAATGCATTACACCTTCCTACCATATATGGATGCTTGTAAAGTATAGGGGTTCGTATCAAAGTCGCAAAATGGAGGATCTAGTGGGATTGAACCTGACTGCGAGGTACAATTGTATCAAAACATTTCATTTAAAACGGGAAAATATGAAAATTTTCTGTTTTTTTCGTTCACAACAATTTACATGCATATAGTTTGCTTTTTGAAATTTATACGATACATGCAATTTCTAGAAAATTGTCAATTTTAAGATGTTAAAACATAGGTACCAAGTGTTGATAAAAAAAAAAAAAAAAACAAGGATCTTGTTTAAGTTCTTATGCATACATCAGATTTCATGGTCTGTTGCTTTCCTCACAAACTGCACATATAGGCCCCAATGGACAAGACTGCAGTAAAAACGGCGATATTTTCTGTCGGACTGCTGAAGCTGGTGGCTCTGAGTTATGTGTCGTTTGTATGGAACACTTGGAGCGAATTGTTGCTATCCCCATGATTCTTTTACACTTAACCAACAATACGACTATTAGACGGTGATAAGGAAATCTATCCTCATTCGACAGACTTAGTTACAACTGTAGATATAAAAAATTACCGTGATATTTTCAGACGGATTATATATGTTTAGCTAAAAGAAATCTGGCCTCAGAAACATATCTTCCATAAACTATTTTCCCTATTTTATTTTAATGAACGTATACCATCTAATATCAATTCAATACCAGGATTGATATCCCGTTAGATATGATAATATCGGTTTGGGTTTCCCCAACACATTAATAAAACCCGGTATCAAACCCCCGATAGCGCAATAACTGTATATTGTAACAGATTCTGTGATAGAATAAGGAAGTAACGTTCTGTATGGTCTATTTATATCCTAACGATATAAAGGTGGGCGGGGAAATATGATTTTCTTGCAAAAATGTTCGAAATTGCCATCTGGATATCAATCCACACGTACTTGATATTGAAATGGTGTTTAATATCTAGGCTTGTTTTGTCTAAGGTTTATCTGAAGGTACCGCGAATATGCCAAGTTCAGTTAAGACAAGCCCAAAACCTTAGATTATCATGTTATAAAAGGAGTTATATTTTGCAGCAAGACAACAATGCTAAAAATGGTCACGAGTCACAAATGTATTACATTTGACAACCCGCCTTCCGACTCAAAACTCATACCGCGTGCTGCTGTCAATATTACCCTTTTTACAAATACTCCGTCACCAAACTCAAACCGCGTGCTGCTGTCAATATTACCTATTTTACAAATACTCCCGTCACTAAACTCATATTACATTTTCTACAAATACTCCGTCACCAAACTCATACCGCGTGCTGCTGTCAATATTACCTATTTTACAAATATTCCGTCATCAAACTCATACCGCGTGCTGCTGTCAATATTACATTTTCTACAAATATTCCGTCATC
This sequence comes from Argopecten irradians, assembly GCF_041381155.1. Classification (NCBI taxonomy): domain Eukaryota; kingdom Metazoa; phylum Mollusca; class Bivalvia; order Pectinida; family Pectinidae; genus Argopecten; species Argopecten irradians. Next base: position 20,035,618 of record NC_091143.1, on the reverse strand, counting down.
AAACTCATACCGCGTGCTGCTGTCAATATTACCTTTTTTTACAAATACTCCGTCACTAAACTCATACCGCGTGCTGCTGTCAATATTACCTTTTTTTACAAATACTCCGTCACCAAACTCATACCGCGTGCTGCTGTCAATATTACCTTTTTTTACAAATACTCCGTCACTAAACTCATACCGCGTGCTGCTGTCAATATTACCTTTTTTTTACAAATACTCCGTCACTACAAACTCATACCGCGTGCTGCTGTCAATATTACCTTTTTTTACAAATACTCCGTCACTAAACTCATACCGCGTGCTGCTGTCAATATTACCTTTTTTTACAAATACTCCGTCACTAAACTCATACCGCGTGCTGCTGTCAATATTACCTTTTTTTTACAAATACTCCGTCATCAAACTCATACCGCGTGCTGCTGTCAATATTACCTTTTTTTTACAAATACTCCGTCACTAAACTCATACCGCGTGCTGCTGTCAATATTACCTTTTTTTACAAATACTCCGTCACTAAACTCATACCGCGTGCTGCTGTCAATATTACCTTTTTTTTACAAATACTCCGTCACTAAACTCATACCGCGTGCTGCTGTCAATATTACCTTTTTTTACAAATACTCCGTCACTAAACTCATACCGCGTGCTGCTGTCAATATTACCTTTTTTTACAAATACTCCGTCACTAAACTCATACCGCGTGCTGCTGTCAATATTACCTTTTTTTTACAAATACTCCGTCACTAAACTCATACCGCGTGCTGCTGTCAATATTACCTTTTTTTTACAAATACTCCGTCACTAAACTCATACCGCGTGCTGCTGTCAATATTACCTTTTTTTTACAAATACTCCGTCACTAAACTCATACCGCGTGCTGCTGTCAATATTACCTTTTTTTTACAAATACTCCGTCACTAAACTCATACCGCGTGCTGCTGTCAATATTACCTTTTTTTACAAATATCCGTCACAAACTCATACCGCGTGCTGCTGTCAATATTTTTTTTTACAAATACTCCGTCACTAAACTCATACCGCGTGCTGCTATCAATATTACCTTTTTTTACAAATACTCCGTCATCAAACTCATACCGCGTGCTGCTGTCAATATTACCTTTTTTTTACAAATACTCCGTCACTAAACTCATACCGCGTGCTGCTGTCAATATTACCTTTTTTTACAAATACTCCGTCACTAAACTCATACCGCGTGCTGCTGTCAATATTACCTTTTTTTACAAATACTCCGTCACTAAACTCATACCGCGTGCTGCTGTCAATATTAACCTTTTTTTTACAAATACTCCGTCACTAAACTCATACCGCGTGCTGCTGTCAATATTACCTTTTTTTACAAATACTCCGTCACTAAACTCATACCGCGTGCTGCTGTCAATATTACCTTTTTTTACAAATACTCCGTCACTAAACTCATACCGCGTGCTGCTGTCAATATTACCTTTTTTTTACAACACTCCGTCACTAAACTCATACCGCGTGCTGCTGTCAATATTACCTTTTTTTTACAAATACTCCGTCACTAAACTCATACCGCGTGCTGCTGTCAATATTACCTTTTTTTACAAATACTCCGTCACTAAACTCATACCGCGTGCTGCTGTCAATATTACCTTTTTTTACAAATACTCCGTCACTAAACTCATACCGCGTGCTGCTGTCAATATTACCTTTTTTTACAAATACTCCGTCACTAAACTCATACCGCGTGCTGCTGTCAATATTACCTTTTTTTTACAAATACTCCGTCACTAAACTCATACCGCGTGCTGCTGTCAATATTACCTTTTTTTACAAATACTCCGTCACTAAACTCATACCGCGTGCTGCTGTCAATATTACCTTTTTTTACAAATACTCCGTCACTAAACTCATACCGCGTGCTGCTGTCAATATTACCTTTTTTTTACAAATACTCCGTCACTAAACTCATACCGCGTGCTGCTGTCAATATTACCTTTTTTTTACAAATACTCCGTCACTAAACTCATACCGCGTGCTGCTGTCAATATTACCTTTTTTTACAAATACTCCGTCACTAAACTCATACCGCGTGCTGCTGTCAATATTACCTTTTTTTACAAATACTCCGTCACTAAAACTCATACCGCGTGCTGCTGTCAATATTACCTTTTTTTACAAATACTCCGTCACTAAACTCATACCGCGTGCTGCTGTCAATATTACCTTTTTTTTACAAATACTCCGTCACTAAACTCATACCGCGTGCTGCTGTCAATATTACCTTTTTTTTACAAATACTCCGTCACTAAACTCATACCGCGTGCTGCTGTCAATATTACCTTTTTTTTTACAAATACTCCGTCACCAAACTCATACCGCGTGCTGCTGTCAATATTACCTTTTTTTACAAATACTCCGTCACCAAACTCATACCGCGTGCTGCTGTCAATATAACCTTTTTTTTACAAATACTCCGTCACTAAACTCATACCGCGTGCTGCTGTCAATATTACCTTTTTTTTACAAATACTCCGTCACTAAACTCATACCGCGTGCTGCTGTCAATATTACCTTTTTTTACAAATACTCCGTCACTAAACTCATACCGCGTGCTGCTGTCAATATTACCTTTTTTTACAAATACTCCGTCACCAAACTCATACCGCGTGCTGCTGTCAATATTACCTTTTTTTTACAAATACTCCCGTCATCAAACTCATACCGCGTGCTGCTATCAATATTACCTTTTTTTACAAATACTCCGTCACTAAACTCATACCGCGTGCTGCTGTCAATATTACCTTTTTTTACAAATACTCCGTCACTAAACTCATACCGCGTGCTGCTGTCAATATTACCTTTTTTTTACAAATACTCCGTCACTAAACTCATACCGCGTGCTGCTGTCAATATTACCTTTTTTTTACAAATACTCCGTCACTAAACTCATACCGCGTGCTGCTGTCAATATTACCTTTTTTTACAAATACTCCGTCACTAAACTCATACCGCGTGCTGCTGTCAATATTACCTTTTTTTTACAAATACTCCGTCACCAAACTCATACCGCGTGCTGCTGTCAATATTACCTTTTTTTTACAAATACTCCGTCACCAAACTCATACCGCGTGCTGCTGTCAATATTACCTTTTTTTTACAAATACTCCGTCACTAAACTCATACCGCGTGCTGCTGTCAATATTACCTTTTTTTTACAAATACTCCGTCACTAAACTCATACCGCGTGCTGCTGTCAATATTACCTTTTTTTTACAAATACTCCGTCACCAAACTCATACCGCGTGCTGCTGTCAATATTACCTTTTTTTTACAAATACTCCGTCACCAAACTCATACCGCGTGCTGCTGTCAATATTACCTTTTTTTACAAATACTCCGTCACTAAACTCATACCGCGTGCTGCTGTCAATATTACCTTTTTTTTACAAATACTCCGTCACTAAACTCATACCGCGTGCTGCTGTCAATATTACCTTTTTTTACAAATACTCCGTCACTAAACTCATACCGCGTGCTGCTGTCAATATTACCTTTTTTTTTACAAATACTCCGTCACTAAACTCATACCGCGTGCTGCTGTCAATATTACCTTTTTTTACAAATACTCCGTCACTAAACTCATACCGCGTGCTGCTGTCAATATTACCTTTTTTTACAAATACTCCGTCACTAAACTCATACCGCGTGCTGCTGTCAATATTACCTTTTTTTACAAATACTCCGTCACTAAACTCATACCGCGTGCTGCTGTCAATATTACCTTTTTTTACAAATACTCCGTCACTAAACTCATACCGCGTGCTGCTGTCAATATTAACCTTTTTTTTACAAATACTCCGTCACTAAACTCATACCGCGTGCTGCTGTCAATATTACCTTTTTTTACAAATACTCCGTCACTAAACTCATACCGCGTGCTGCTGTCAATATTACCTTTTTTTACAAATACTCTCCGTCACTAAACTCATACCGCGTGCTGCTGTCAATATTACCTTTTTTTACAAATACTCCGTCACTAAACTCATACCGCGTGCTGCTGTCAATATTACCTTTTTTACAAATACTCCGTCACCAAACTATACCGCGTGCTGCTGTCAATATTACCTTTTTTTTACAAATACTCCGTCACTAAACTCATACCGCGTGCTGCTGTCAATATTACCTTTTTTTACAAATACTCCGTCACTAAACTCATACCGCGTGCTGCTGTCAATATTACCTTTTTTTTACAAATACTCCGTCACTAAACTCATACCGCGTGCTGCTGTCAATATTACCTTTTTTTACAAATACTCCGTCACTAAACTCATACCGCGTGCTGCTGTCAATATTACCTTTTTTTTTACAAATACTCCGTCACTCAAACTCATACCGCGTGCTGCTGTCAATATTACCTTTTTTTTACAACTACCCTCACTAAACTCATACCGCGTGCTGCTGTCAATATTACCTTTTTTTACAAATACTCCGTCACTAAACTCATACCGCGTGCTGCTGTCAATATTACCTTTTTTTACAAATACTCCGTCACTAAACTCATACCGCGTGCTGCTGTCAATATTACCTTTTTTTTACAAATACTCCGTCACTAAACTCATACCGCGTGCTGCTGTCAATATTACCTTTTTTACAAATACTCCGTCACTAAACTCATACCGCGTGCTGCTGTCAATATTACCTTTTTTACAAATACTCCGTCACTAAACTCATACCGCGTGCTGCTGTCAATATTACCTTTTTTACAAATACTCCGTCACCAAACTCATACCGCGTGCTGCTGTCAATATTACCTTTTTTACAAATACTCCGTCACCAAACTCATACCGCGTGCTGCTGTCAATATTACCTATTTTACAAATACTCCGTCACTAAACTCATACCGCGTGCTGCTGTCAATATTACCTTTTTTTTACAAATACTCCGTCACTAAACTCATACCGCGTGCTGCTGTCAATATTACCTTTTTTTTACAAATACTCCGTCACTAAACTCATACCGCGTGCTGCTGTCAATATTACCTTTTTTTACAAATACTCCGTCACTAAACTCATACCGCGTGCGCTGTCAATATAACTTTTTTACAAATACTCACCAAACTCATACCGCGTGCTGCTGTCAATATTACCTTTTTTTACAAATACTCCGTCACCAAACTCATACCGCGTGCTGCTGTCAATATTACCTTTTTTTACAAATACTCCGTCACTAAACTCATACCGCGTGCTGCTGTCAATATTACCGTTTTTTTACAAATACTCCGTCACCAAACTCATACCGCGTGCTGCTGTCAATATTACCTTTTTTTTTACAAATACTCCGTCACCAAACTCATACCGCGTGCTGCTGTCAATATTACCTTTTTTTTTACAAATACTCCGTCACCAAACTCATACCGCGTGCTGCTGTCAATATTACCTTTTTTTTACAAATACTCCGTCACCAAACTGACGATTACATATTTAGACTCTACTGTGTCAGTCATATTTCTGTGAATATTAGAATGATATCTCTAAACGTTTGACGATAAGTTTAAATAGAAGACCTCTTTGATTTGATACTACACAAATGTAGACACAGAGTCGGTATACAACAATCCACAATATGACCAAAATTTCAATTTAGTAATTAATGATTGTTGTAGCAATATGTAGATAGTTTGTTTGGTTAGGTAATTTGGGCTTTAAATCCTATTGCAGGAAGGATTACTTATGGACGGATTTTAGTTTTATGCCCGTAAAATGAAATTTCAATGTGAATAGCAAAGTATCAGGAGTATTTGAACAGATATTGAGATACTTTTGTAAAGTAAGTTATCCGTAGAGAACGAGTGCCTCTTTCTCAGCAGCTGATATTCTTATTTCAAATGATCGGTGACAAAATCCCTCAAACGATAAAAATCGAATAGCACATATATCGATTTAATTTTCTCACATATCTCCACGAAATAAGATGTGTCTGAGCATTTTCTTAAAATGGTGGTGGTGTTGGTATCGCAATGACGTCGATCGATAGTACATTTTTATTGTGACTGGTTTGGGAGTCATTTGAAATATCTGTTAAGTTTAATACGATCTTTTATGTCCTTGGGTGGATATACATCATGTAGCTCTTCTCCAATATCATGTAAAGGATTACCTATCCTTTGGCTTTACGATTTCTATGGTAGTTTATACAAGGCAAGTTTCATTTTGCAGATATAGTGTCAACTTTTTCAACATTTCTTGAAAATCACAAAGGTTTAGACCCCTAATTAACGTGAATACCAAATCATTCCGAGTAAAAGCCAAGATATTACATCAATTACTAGCATTTCTTGTCGATTTTATACCACGGATGGACAATGTGACGGATTTCGACATCACCACGGCACGTTTGTATTCGGTTTGTACATCAAGTGGCGGTCAGTATAATGATGTTGATGATGTTTGATAATTGGTGAGATGTCAAGGAGAAAAACGGCAAAAATTCACTGTGTCTCAGCAAATCAGAATGCACGTAATTAAAACACCTACAGTGTGTAACTGATGATCTCAGATTTGCATAACACACATCTATTGTTGTAAAAATTACGGAAGGTAGCTGTACATATGAATTGCGGAAATATCATCAATATCAATTCGAATCATGTAATATGATAATTTGTGGTATGACAGAACACTTCTTAAAATGTTAAGATATTACCCAGCGTACATTTATTTAAACACGAGATCAAGTTCGGGTGAAAATTGTATTTCGGTGAAATCTTTGAAGAGGTCGATTGCTTTTGAAAGAGTACATAAGACGATGTTTATTTCGTATTTAAAGTCGACAGGAGCGACGCTTTAGCGTCCGTTTCCATGGATATGCTTTATATTTCGATTTTATCCTTTATGGTCGTCTGTATGACTGAATGCGGAGGAATTTGTCAGCTGTATTAAAGGTTCTGTACACCTCCCCGCCCTCTGCTATTACTGACTCCCGGAACGCGTGTGTATGGTAAATCAAATATATCGGCCGATGGTCTAACGCAGAAATTGACCACTTCCTCTTAACTGTCGGTCAACTTTTTATCGTACATACCAATTACTGGTAACACGAGGGTTGTACATACGCCGTGTTATGACATTGAAGACGCCATTGTCTCGCCATTCGTAAGATAAATACACAATTTAGTATATAATACGTGCACCATTATATACAACACAGACGCCATAGACTCGGGTAGAGCTGTTCCACTATCTTCCTAACCTTGTGTTGAATGTGTGAATCCGATCTTAATTCCCGTAAATATGAGCTTTCTCATGTGTTCGTTCTTTTTAACTTTCGTTTTGGTTACGTAGTAGTCGATGATCTTGTTTTCATCACTCTGTTAATAGGATGTTAATTAATCAAACATATAAATCATTTCTCATTATCATGTTCAGCAGATACGTTGACTAATGTTAAGACATTTCGGTTTCAATGTAGCATTGATCTTGATTGTACATAGCTGCAATATTGTAGATCACAAGAAATATATAGGTAGGGCGGGCATGTATATTTGTTCAAAAGTAAAGGTAAGACAATCGTATCATACAACTGCCAATTGGTGAAATTATCAGTAACGCTATGAAATGTTTATTTTCTTCCGAATATCAATAGTATTAATGGCGGAGGGAATATTAATCAAACAACCATATAGCAATATCAATACTGTACTTATTGAAACAGACTGCACAACTCCGAACACTTCACCGATTTAATAAGACATTATATAAGGTACGAGTTGTATGATTGAGAGGATAGATCGATTATCCAAGTCAAATATTTACCATTCCCCAGTCTGAGAGACTCCTATTTTACTATATTACAGTGAAATTCTTACCCCGACACAGATTCCTGCCGAATGCCTTCATGCTAACCGAGACAGAATCCATCAAACGTTCACGATATTGATGCTGCAGTTATTAAGTTTATACAGAGTTCAACATATGACGTATACTCTATATATCACACCATTAACGACGGAAAGGCTGAAACTACCGTATCTAAATATTAACAACTATGTATTGCAACTAAACATATTCTGATGTCGTGGTATTTACTTGTTATCTGGTTCAGATTGGTTTAATTATATATCATGCTTATCCACAGCATTAGTAATTCAATAGTTTCTTCCTTGAGTTGAGCGTTCGCTTCTTTGATGGAGTCTATTGGTTCTATCCCCTAGTCAAGACACATCATAGTCTATAAAAGTGGTAGTTTCCACTCAATACAAGGCTTATACGGAAGACAGATGTCAATGGAGTAGAGGAGATGTGATAAGATCGTGTCCTCCATTGTATGTCTTACACAATATGAGGGACTTTTATTATGTCCTAGTCTGTTTAACTCAAAACTATAGTTCACACCATCGTAATCAACCTGTTGTAAATATTGCATATTTTTATGTCGACCACTTGGAAGACGAATCTCTAATTCAAAGTGTTATCACTCTAAATAAAGTCTATTATTATTATTATCAACCGGCCGCGCTATGCCCTTTTATGTATTGAAGGATATACGTTTCGTCACTAGTAGCAACGATAGCACTGCACTAAATCACTACTAATATTCAGTAATTAATTACACCGACAAAGTGTTCTATGAAGCCTCAGCTATCCGTAATATGTAACATTTCAGATAAAATATGAAATGTGCTACAGACATGTTGATTGCTGTGTTGTATTGCAGGTTAACCGTAACGCCATGGACATGTTGATTGCTGTGTTGTATTGCAGGTTAACCGCAACACCATGGACATGTTAATTGCTGTGTTGTATTGCAGGTTAACCGTAACGCCATGGACATGTTAATTGCTGTGTTGTATTGCAGGTTAACCATTACGCCATGGACATGTTAATTGCTGTGTTGTATTGCAGGTTAACCATTACGCCATGGACATGTTAATTGCTGTGTTGTATTGCAGGTTAACCGTAACGCCATGGACATGTTGGTAATTAACACTTGTCACTATCCATGTAATGTGACATTTACATGTAGTGGCGCTTTATAACAACCCATCTTAGTCATCATTCTCAATAGTCTGTTATGATAAAGTCCTTATTATGGCTCTCGATGTGTGTTGTTAGATACCAATCCTAATTTGTATATTCCTACGGCAGAGAACCGCGTCATCCTGTTAGTAGTTATTACATAAAACGTATTGTCAAACGAACGTGTTTGATCATTAAACGCTGATCTCAACTTTCATTGAAACTGAAATTTAAATATGCTCACACGATATGATGGAAATAAAGAAACTTAGCCTCGGGAACTCAATTACAATATTGATTTGTCCCAGTCAAAATTTAAGATTGATAACACGTCCGTCTAAGGATTTCAAACGATATTGTCGCTCTTTGTTTACAAATATCCTGCAAATAGTGTGAAACATTGGTGTGGTGGATCAGTTATAAATCCTTTAGACTTTATCCTTTAGAGAAATATCATCGTTTGTAACCAAGGCTATTTTCATCTAACGTTCAACGAATGAACATTTTTCTAATTTCAAAGTTTGAAAATGCATACATGGGACAGCATCAAGGATTCATACACAAAGCACGTTGTACTTATAATTTCTCTCCTTCGAGTACCCCTTTGCAAGGTTCATAATAAGCAATGGGTTTGATCTGTACTGTGTTCACTTTAGCAATCTTCTAATACAGCGTGTTTCCTGTCATTTGATAACATTTTAACCAAGAGCAAAGCGTTCCTTCTTTTGTTTGATAGGCAAAGAGGGAGAATGATGTAGAATTGTGGATGTCAGAGAGCTACCTATGACCGTCAAATTAAAGTCGTTTGAGTCATTAATGTTGGCGTCTGTCTGTAATATGCAGAAATTTACCCGCTGTGGTCTGTTTGTAGAGAGTGCTTTCTGTGGGACTCTATCAACGAAAACATTGTAAAAAGAAAACAAAATGGTTAAAAAGTCAAACAAGGTATGAAGACGTTTTTTATTTGAACTACACCATACAGCTGTTTCGTTTCTATCCACTTATAGAGCAGTTGTCGTTATATTTTGATTGGTTGTTGTCTGTTGTATGTGTCCATAGCAAGAAACATCTTAAAGATGGTTCTCAGCGTATACAAGGGATGATACATACTAAAACAAATATAAAGATTTTTAAAAAATCCCATCGCTGCGCTGGCTTTTATAAGACTCGTCAGAAGCAGTGATTTCCGGCCATTAGAAGCCCGTGATACATGGCAGACTTATCTAAACGTACTCAGACCTCAACTACATGTATATCAGAAACAGTTGTAGAACCGTTTATATGGTAAAGTGGCAGCACAGGCAAGTTAACAACTCAATGATTTGTTTGATGCGACATATCATTGTCTTAATCATACAGGACCTAACGTAACCATATTATATCAATGTAAAATACGTATAACAGTATTAAATAGTGCGTACTTTATTTTAATCTAATCAAAGTTCAAATATTGATGTTGAAATAAATGAAATTTCAGAAACATTAAATTATAAAATTTACTTCGTCAGTAGATACAAAGTAAATGCAATGCACGTGGAGTGCTCAATCATAATCGGTTTAATATATACATAACGACATGATATTCGTCGCAACTGAAGGTTTAAGGCGATCGTACAATACTAAATAGACGGTGGTTTACGCGGATTAAGTTTTTGTGGCCATAAAATATCCCACGAAAAATGTCTGGCCACAGAGTAAATGAGCACAAGAACGACCCTCTGTATTTCTCCGGACTAACAGGTATAATAGAACTAGCTGATAACAGTTAACTTTTCAATCATTCACAGTGACAATCAGTTTCATGTGTGGACAAAGCTACTTTAAACTTGTAGTGACCACATGCAAACTAACCAATTGTCCCACTCACTGTATGCTGAGTGCTAGGCAGGAGCTGAAACAGCTACTTTTATAGACTATGGTGTGTCTCAGCCAGGAAAAAAGCACAGAGCTTACATTGTAAGCGTTCAACCAAAGGCCAAAAGTGAGGTGGTGTCAAGGGAGACGTTAGGAGGAAAAAACTTTATAAATAGCTATGGGGACAATAAAGTGGGATTTATTTGATGGCAACGCCCCCCGTGGTACGTCAGCGATAAGAGAACATATTTGCTGTTGTTCCAAGGATCAACGAACACTTTGGTTTGAATAGTTTGGTATGTTATATTTACGTCCTATTAACAGTCAGGATTTTTAAGGACGGCCTTCCATGTATGTGGTTTCCTGCGTGCGTGAAGTGTGGGTATATTCACGTTGTGTCTTTTTTGTATAATGGGAGTATCGCCTTTTTACTGTGCTATATTACTGAAGCATGCCGTAACGCCTAAGCATAACAGAGTGAGAGAGTGACACGAGAAAGTTTGGAAGAAAAAAAGTTAAATATCGTCTTTTACGATTTAGTATTAGGAGTATCAGGTACAATTCTAACGCCCTACCCGCAGGACCCCTCATCAAGGTCGGAGCGGGATATCGCCAGCGTGTATCGGACGGATTTTGTAAAGTTATGATCCGAGTAATCTGATATTCGAGCATTACTTCTGGGGTCATCGTAAACGTATCAGCAATCACAATATGTAGTAGCACCGCCAAAAACGCAAAAGGTTAACTGGACACCAAACCAGGGATATCAAACACGGATTAAGTCAACATTTCGACCACAAGTGACCATTTAACTCATTTTGGTAGGAGTTTTTAGGCAATTACGGAAGGGCTACCTTTTAGCATAGACATAACACAAGCGAAGGTCAAGGCATCGATTGCACGCAACTCGACAATATCATTCATCTAGGAAGGGCATATTATATATTTGATTTAGTATAGCACTTATGGTAGTTATCTAGGTCAAATGGCAACAACCAAATACACTAAACGTCAGCATCTCTCGGCATGACTATAAAACGATATTCCTCAAAGTGCCATTCACATTATATTGCTAGAGTTGACCTTGAAGGCATCACTTTATGATGTCCAAAAGCTGATTATTCTTATAAAATATCTGATATATATCATACAATGTACAGCAAAGATTGGCTTTATTTATGAAGATATGATCACAACACAGAGAGATTAGCGCCATGGTTAACTTGTTGGCCGTCCGTTACGTTTTTTTCCTTGAAAGTCTAATATGAATTTTGTAAAGAGTAAAATCAGCGAATTGATGTTATCATTAATGCGTCCTTTTAGTGAACACATATCTCCCAAGTAGAGTATCTGATCAAGGCCTTTCGCTTCCTTTAACCGACTTTGGCAAGGTCATTTAAGGACATCTAGCGTGCGTGTGAGAAGCAAGTGTACATTGCGTGTATGTTTCAAAGACGTAGTATGTTTTCATGGTACTCACTGAAACAAAACTGTTAAAAATATTCACACTAAACACTTAGACACTAAATCCGTTCACTTTACTATGACAAAGAGCGATACGAGATGTGTCATTGCTATAGTACTGAGCTGGCATGTAGTCTCTGACAAGTCAGAAAGGATATGTCAACCCGTGGGGTCATGAAAAGCATATTCCTGGAGACGCGATCAAGAGAATCGAATGTGCTGGAGTGTCGTATTCGAGCTGATAATTGCTTTTTAATGGCTTTATTCAAAACATTTCTTCAATTATGAAATGTTTTATCAAATTGCTTGAAATACGTTTGATATTCAAAACATTTTTCATGAAAAGACGAAACAAAATTAATGGTCGAAACCATACTGTTAACTTTTAGTATCAGTATTTATCTATTGACGTGTGGTCGTATTGCGTCAGACGTTATCAAACATAACGGATAAAAACGCCTGCAGGTAAGTTGTTAGAAATGTACCTACTAATGTCATCGTTATCGTATAAGACGACTTAATTTGGGATCTGATCTTTTTTTCTCTTCTTCCTGACTGGCTTACTTCTTCCTTAAGTCTCTCTTGGCACCGCATCACTTTTGGCTAACTACTTTGTGTCACAGACTCCTAAATACAGACGTTTACACACGACGCATTGATTACAACGGATGCGGTCCTTAAATGAACACAAGAGTTTTGAATAGGACACCTAACCTAATATTTTTACCATACGAGCCAGTCGATTATTGTTTGAACACAAATTATCAAAGGTTAAAACGAGATGTATATGAATATATCGATTATATTTCCTTTCATTGTAGAAGAAATCATTATCCTGAATAAATGGTATAAACAGTGGACAGATTTCGTAGAAAATACCAATGTACAAGATGTAGAAAACATTGGACAGACATATGGGGCACTCAGTTAGGAGAACACATTTAAAAAATTAGGTATCGCATCTGATTTGGCATCTTCACTTTTCCCACTTTCTCAAAAGACCAGCACGGTTTATGGAAGTATCCGTAGTTCTGGACTGAACGGAGTCTCATTTTGGACAGTCAAAGATGAAACCAGCGCATTCACAGAGATAATTCAGAAACGTAACCACGAATCAAATTATTACATGAAACTACTGATCTATATTTCCTATTATCTATATTTCAGGCATAAAAAAAACTACTGCACGAGCTATTGAAGCCATTGTAAACAAAAGTAACTTTACTCTTCAAACACAGGTTTGGTTCGACTACAACGTAGCTCCACCAATTTGTAATGAAAGACAGTAATCTAGTTTGAATATCGCATATACATTCACAGAATAGGCAAGTCACTGCGATACCAACTTTAATTAGAACAGGTTAATTTGCTATCTAATTCGATATATCAATACCCTCTTGACTAAATTATCCCTTTAAATTGTCAGTTTAAACGAAATTACATTGCCTGAGAATCGAGCGGTTTAATGTTATTGGAACTTGATTTGTCAACGTATATGATATGACGCAGGTAGGACAAAAATCAACGAACACTTGACGTCCCTGCGCATCGATGAAGTCCGTATTAAGGCAATTTTCATCGTTGATGTGGTCACCCGAGAACCATTATTTTAGTTGAGTTACCGCACATAAACAGTATGTGTAGCAGCGTTACGGACTCAAAGTATACTGTGAAATGGACTCGCTGAAAGTGATATCACTAGAAGTTACCTTATCTAAAACTAATCTTAGGTTCGAACGATCACGGGATACGTCAAGGACAGCAAATCACAAGGCTTGTGTGAAGAAATTAACTTTTCTATATACAAATACCGGTGTATTGACAAATATAGTGTTAAGTTATATAAAGTGGGTATATTTCCTCATTACAGATAGAACATAAAATTTAATGGATACTCAAAAACCTGTCGCCATTTTGTCTGATCAATTCAATAAATAGCAAGGCCATCGTTGTAAAGGTCGCTGTGTTAACTACATTTGTAGATATGCATGAAATTGAAAATAAAAACATAGTTTCAAAATATCTGTTGCAAGTGTACCCAAATCCCTAATTACTTGCAGAACACAAAAAACTAGATGCTTGATGTTACTGCTTGTTTAACTCTCCTACGAGTAGTGCTATGAAGTGTTTATGAAATAAATAAAAATTATCCCTTTCTTGTATCTATTTTTGATTAGCCTGTCTGTTGCCTAATTGATTTATTGAGTTTGTGCTAAGGGCAGTTGATAAGTGGTCTTTATAATTTGATGTTGCACCTAAAGCTTAAAAAATTGCAAATACGGCATCCGTACTTCAATTTCATCAGTGATAAAATACATAAGAAGTGTAACAATGTACCAATATAAGCATACCGAGATAGAGACTTTCAGGAGCTACATTATACGTTCTATCCTAACAGCTATCGTTACATGTAGAAAGGTAATATCAAGAAAAAACGGTAAACGGTAAAGACTCGGTTATAATATTTTCCATACTTGATACCATTGCATTTCAGCAGTAAAATGTACATTGGTTTTCAATATAGATAACCGCAACATCGCCCTTCGTTACACTGAACCATCACGTCACATGTAGAATAGGAATTCATGTTCAGACATAAAAAGTTAGGTGAGTATACTGGAATCAGCTTGTGTCTCCATTGTCTGGACAACTTCTCCAAAACCACTGGATCAATTTCAATAAAATTTAAGAACAATGTTGAGGATCATGAGTAAATGCACACATTATTATGCCGACAGTTTGGTTTCCATGGTAACCTGGTAAGTATACACAGGTTTTATAAAATGGTCAACTAAATAGCATTGGGATCAGTCTTGTTTAAATGGTCCATTGTTGTAAAATATGAATGACTGTAATTTTTCACATCACATGCAATTGTATCAATATTGGTTACCATACACAAATACTGAATAGTTGTATGGTTGCCGTAGTCTCAATTAAATGGTAGCGGTCACATGGGAGTATTACTTGGGTATTGGCTAACAGCTTTGGTTATATTAGGGGATTTTAAAATAAAAAATTCATTAGGGCAATGGATTGTGATTTTAGGCATAAAATGAAGTCCAGAGGAAAACAAAACTTGACATACAGTCAATATCTGGCAACTGTCCAACGTTGTTTTGAGTTTGTGAGTCAGAGATGGGGGTTGCACTGATATTTCGATTTACCTTTACCACTTGCCCATCGCCTTCGCACAACCTTTTGCATTCTTTAGTGAAATTGCACAATAAAAGGGCAGGAGTAGCACTGATACAGGAGGCAGAGTAAGAATGCTCAGTTAGTTAATTGAGATGATGGCATTTGAGTAGCTCTATTGGTAATCGAACCTAGGAACCCCAAACACCACAAGAGGTTGTAACAAATCATCGACTATGTCCTGCCCTACTTCACTTCTGCATTGATCGTGTTTATCAATAAGACAAAAATATCTAGAACTCTAAATGTTCTCAGCGAGTGGTAAACAGGTGTTGGTAAAGCTCCGCTAAATGAAACCGGATAGTAGAAATGTTTGCGCCAAGACTGGAGCTCGATTCCTTGATGATAGACTTCCAATAGGTGAAGAAGTAAATCCGAATTTCCTGATGGTAGCTGCTTTAATGCATACAATATACGCATCTTCTTCGGATATCTGTTCGATGCTAAGAAAGAAAACAAGTAGTATCGACGTATGGATGGCAGTGATAAAATTATCGGTGTATAACAACATACAACATAGATAGTTAAGCAGTATCGTTTTATAAAGAAATTAATTGGTGTACTGTATTATGTAAGTACAGTATAACTTGTCTAAACCGGATGTGAACGGGACCAGTCTATTTGTTCGGTTTATACAGGTGTCCGGTTTATAGAGGATAGAACCTTATCACAATACATTGCATGTTCACATGGAAATCATCAGAAGATTTTTTTTAGAACAACACAAACATTTATTCTCACATATGTACATGGTAGAAGACAAAATTCCATCCTACGTTTTCTTGTTTTCTGAGGTGTACATTTACGATCCATTTCTCTCGGTGTGCTACATTTAAATGAACTCTCAGAAGTTATGTGTATGTTTTATTGTTAGAATTGACCGTGAAAAGTATTCACAAATACAATGTACATGTAACAAAACCGTCGAATGAAAAGTTGTCACTATCTAGCCCTTAGTATACCGGTACAGGTTAATCCCCTTTGGCGCCTCATGATCAGGCCCATGTTGTGAAAACATTGTTGCCGGTTTGCCCAAGTCAATTTTACAAAGAAAGGGATAGTAACATTTCCTAGACAGTTTCGGTTTTCAGAGTATACAGGTTCCGGATTATGCAGGTTTTGGGTACTATAGTTTATTAAGAAATTTGCCGGGACCAAACAAATTAATCGGTATAGACAAGTTTCCGGTTTATACAGGGTTCGGTTTAGACAAGTTATACTGTATTATATATCGGCGATACTTGTTTATAGCTATTTATGGGAAACAACCTTATCAGCAAGATATACCACCAATCACGTGTAACTATCGGTTTGGTGATATTGATATGCGAGTCTAATGGTTAGTCTTAACTCATCTGTTAGCTGTATCGTTATCTGCACCAGGCATTACAAAGTAAACGTTCTACATGTCGGCTTTTTGTATTTTGTTTCCTGTATATGACATAAACCCTTGTGGCTAGACATAAGTCTATCCCTGTGGGTTCAGTAATCTAGCCAGCCAGACGGTGACTTGATCCCCTCCATGGGACAAGCTATAATAAATGGATGTTTTACGCGATGGTTTTGGACAAGCGGCAGGGACAAGGAACCCGAGCGAGAAAGTTTGTCAAGATATTCCATTCTGCACCATGAATCACTGGAGAAGCAAACAGATCGGCTAATGTAACGTCACAACACGCTTGGTCTTTTTTGGTGATCCGATTGTTAAACCTCATTTATAAAATCAGCTCGCAATTGTGTGAAAGGCGTTTATGTGTAAAAGAATCATGATAATGCCAGAGAAGTAACCCTAAACCGGATTCCATTGTAAATACATTAACACATACACGTCTGGAAAAAATGTCAAGCTGCACTGCTTTTTATTGTGATAAAGTTGGTGCCCGAAAGGAAATATCGTTAGCAGGCATGATAAAACGTTTTTCCAAACAAGTTGATGGTCAATCGATTGCTGATTCTGTAACATGTTTTTCTTTTTTTCAATACGTCTCTGCAAACTTGTTTGCATTGTTGCTGTTATCATTGACAATCTCGTTAGTTTGCTACGGATACTCAATGGGGTTTGACAGCTAAGTAAAAGGATGTTAGATATAAGTAAATCATATTTTAATAAAAGCGAATTTAAGAAAATGAGAATATTTTGAGAAAGCTCCAATTTTCAATAGTAATTAGATCAAAATAAATCAAGATGCATATGCTTTTGTCTACTTGAGTCTAAATATTGATCTTTCGTACATGTATAAGCCTTCTAAAATGCCTTTACCTGAAAATGGGTTTATTTTATTGAATACTGTTTAGCATAATATTAAATTCGCGGTTTTCTAAATTGAACGTTTTCGCGAAGGTTAAACCCATTTTTCTGAATAATACGATAAGAATTTTATATTATACGCATATGAATGTTTAACCATTTCAATAGTGTACATATTTTGCGGATTTCATGTAAAATGCAAATATAGCGAACGAAAATTAACTTCCGTACAATATATTTGAACAGCTTCTTAAAAATATTGACATTTTAGAATGCTCATAGTAAGGGAGACAATTTATGATACTATGATAGCACATCAAGGTTTTCAAGTATTTGAATGACCGTTAATTAGCATAATCTTTTTGAACATTTTCCTGTTTGAAGTTATGAATAAATGAATTTATTAGTTTAAAGGACCGGAGCAAAATATAAAGGTTTCTCAAAAACATTAATAACACCAGAAAATATATAACGATGGACTTAGATGAGGTTACAACACCAAATATATACTAGATTTCCTGTGCAATAATGAAAACAGTGGAGTCATTTCGTTGTTTTGCCGTCTGGCGCAGTGATAGTCAACTGCCGCGCGGTATTTAAGGCGACTGCAGGAAACATACATGTAAGACGACCCGATTTATGAAAATTAACATTTTATTTATTTTAATTCAATTATTCAGGAGGTGATGATTAATGTAGTATTAACGGTAAGTTTATAACTTTTGTGACTCTACACAATTATCGATCTCTTTTATATTCCCATTTTAGATCATTAAATTGCCGATCTGAAAAGGTAGTTGGCCTTTAAAACAAATAACATCATTAATAAATATGTGAGGGTGTTTTAGGCAATTAACACGCCTCATTTATACTTCATTACCGCCTAAGGTTAATTATGGATGGATAGAAAGCATGTTTTTCTTACAAAAAGCAACATTTCTATACGTGTATGTATATATATATTATCACATAATCCGCCTAATATCCAGTTATTTCACCCTGGTAATATTTTTACATATGGCATTGGTGTAATACATGTACCTTCTCACTGCAGTTCCACTACGTAAACTTACCAAGCGCAGTTGGCAATCAAGTAGATAATGAACTTCAATCGATTTTGATGACGTCATTATCATTTTGACGTCACAATTGTCGAGCCAGCAATTACGGAAAACGTCTGTTCAAATGGCTGTTCCATCCTTGACGATAAAGAATGTTTAATTTATTATAGATGCAAAATTCCTTGGTATGTAAGCATAAAATTGTAACCAAATTTAAATATAAGCATTGAATGTCTTTCAGTTGGCATTCATTGCCAATTTGAATGCCAACTGGACAAAGGCAAATCCAACATGAAGTGCTAGCGCGCTCTGTCCAGTTGGCCAGTGAATATCAAACTGGTAATTCTTTCTTTGTAGTGGACCTTGTATGACAACTCTAGGAAACAATAAAAACGAGACAAAAATCTTAGTCATACGCATGATCAATCGATGTAACATCAAAATTCAATTTAAATTAATTCAATTACAACTTCTTAGACTCTTTTCATAAAAATTCATATGAAAGGAACACTCATGTAAGATCCTATATATATATATAACATCCATTAAACAATACATACAATATATATCATAGCAGATTTAGTTTAAGATTTTAGTTACGGGACGACGGATCTACCTCAAACGAATGCTGGGTTTTCGTGTAAAAAATAACAGAAAATGGACAAAGAAAGTCAGTTTAGAAAAACCAAAACACCAGGTTCAGTTTCTTCTGAACTTTGCTGGAAGATTCAAAACCGACACATTAACTTCAAAGAACAAGCGAACTACATTGAACTACAGTAAAAGTGTAGGTTATGTAAGACTACCACCTTAATTATTCTCCATGACAAATTGTCACAGTGATTGTTCTTACTTCCACCAATGAATTTGAATTAATCATTAATTAGGTAATCCATATAAACTTATTGCATATATTTTCTTTACAGATAAAATATAGTATTTTGATGGAAATTACCTAAGCTATAGTTTGACAAGAGAACTATGTATCATAGAAGTGCTCTATGCAGAAGGCACCTGCAAACACGAGACTGTTTTACGCAATGTATCTATATTCTAGGATATGACCATTTATTTGTCACTGTTGTTTAGCCACAATGTACTTCACGTCAATCTGCTAGTTTGTTGGTAAAAATATCTAAACATAATAATGAAGACGAAAATGTGTTTTAGAAAATGATTGAAAAAGTATTAATGGACAGAAAAGGTTTGTGGATAAATAATAATATTATATCATTTTCGTTTGCAAAATGTGGATATCTGGATATCTGCAAGACTTGGTAAACTTGGTACTTGGTAAAAAGGAAATATAATTTACTCTTTACATTATGCAAGCAGAATATTTGCGCTATATATTTCGCCTAATCTAAACAAGGTTCCCTGTAGACGGATCATGCTTTGTCAACCTTACATGAGGAACGCTGAGTATTAAAAAACCTATAAAAATACCGTAATGTATGGAGATCAATCGATTTACATAGAGGGAATGCATTTGCGCCCAGAACATTCGTATGCAGTGTAGCGTGCCCTTTTTCTACGTTTTTTTTTTATCTATGCACCTCAGTCCCATTAAAGCATTCTGCACAACAAAATGCGAATTAATTTCATCAAAAGTTGGTAAAGTACTGCTCGCTGAAAGGAAATGACTTTTACTAAAAGATTTTGGAAATGCATGAAGTCGGGTGATACAGGCAACTTTAACACTTAAGATGCATGAGACCGATTCAGTGGAATTCTATTACCAGATAACAGACACAGCGGTCCGTGAACATTACTTTGGCATATAATTTAACATTGTATTGATGAATTTACGCAATCCTTGTGCGTATGACTTCATTTGCTTAACAGCCGATTTTAGGTGTTAATTTGTATAGAATTTTTACAATTCCATTACGTCACGATCGCTGTTTCCAGAGCGTTGCTTTGTAATTTATAACGCCCCCTGTGTGCATGCATATTGCATACATTCTGATGGATCTGGAACAATCATATCTTTGCCTTTTGTATTAATTGTATATTGAATTTTGATATTACATTAAATGCTCATGCGTGTGACTTAGATTTTTGTCTCTGTTTTTTAAGAGTTATTATAACAGGCCCAGTACATTGACATAATTACTAGTAGGATATTCGCATATCCATTGTCATAATACATATTCATACCTGTTTATGTCAGCACAGCTAATTGGTTTTGCTAGAAGATGAATAGAAGATGAATTGCATCCTTATGAAGTTTTTCTTTCACTGAGTTCAATAGAGGATCTGACAACATCCGGAAAGGGGTCATGCTCTGATCAAATGCATTTTTTCTACACCTTGCTATATGGATTGAAAACGTCATTTCATCCCAGTATGCAATAATCATTTAACTTTGAGGCGAGATGACCGCATACACGAAAATGATTCTATGATTCTAACAACTTTTCCAAACTGTGTCGTCCCTTGTCAAGATTCTGACGGCAGCATTTTGATCCTCCATTTCCATAGGTCATCAGAACTGTTAAAGGGAGACTGTCTGATCCTGTTATCAACAGTATTGATAATAAGGTAATGTATTTAATTAGATTGTATGAACCATTGGTGTCAATTTTTCTGAGTTTCATCGGGATATCAAAGACATTTTTTTACAAATAAAATTAATTTCATAACCCGATAAAATACAAAAATAGAGAAATCAATGCATATATTTTTTTTTTCGTATTAAATATAATGGTTTTGTTTCTGTTTTTTTTTTTTTTGGGGGGGGGGGATTTTTTTTCTTCATGGAGGCATGAAGAACAAGAATAGAGTCTAATAGACAAATCAGAATCAGAAAGTTGGATTTATTATGAGAAAAAAGACAAAAATCATTATTTTAACATTGATGTCACTATTTTTTCAAATTTCATGGTGGTATGGAGGAAATTGTGTTTGGAATCTTTCCACATCCGCGTTTAAACATTAAGATGGTCTATGGGATTTGGCATTATTTTTCCCAAATATGGGATTATTTTTCCCCAAATCAATACGCAATGTTGGTGTGTCTTTTGTAACGTCACGATAACGTCATATTTTTATTTTATGTATTTCTACTGTCATTCATACCGTGTACAAGTGTATTCGTTAGATATTCTGACGTGTCCTCTATAAGAAGTCTATTTTATGATACAATATTTTGTAAGATTTCAAAATGTTTCTCTAAGGTATAGCTTTTGGATCGTTCGGAGTGGTTAGTCATGCATATGAACTTCAAGTGGGTTTGTCATTTGAAATGACTTCAATTGTCGACGGATCGTAAAGCGATACTAAAATCAAATCTAACTACGGAAGGATGACGTAGCAACAAGGAAAATGCTGGATTCAAGGCCAACGAGGAGCAAGCGTGGGAAAGTCGCTTGGTGCCGACAGGGAATGAATTAATAACACAACGTAGTGATTTCTCTGCAATTGTAGCCTTATTATCGCGTTAAATTAAACCGGCAAGCAGTCATGATGAAACGTAGGACGGATTCGAGAGACAAACCTTTTATTTTGTCCCTTCAGGGACAAAGCGAATCACCAGAGCAAGGCAATTAGAGGAAATGTTGACAATGGTTGGGTTGTGGGCAAGGAAACGTACGAACAAGCGACAAACCTTTGAACAAATCATTTAATATTACTTGATTAATTGATTGATTATGATGTAGAAATTGTCAGAATTTTTTAATCTTCGCATAGAAAAATATGTAAAAACATAGTATTAACTATGATTACTGCATGTGATGCAAATTAATAGCGAACGACATCAGCGAACGACATCATAAGATGCACGTGTTGGTGATTATGTTATCGGTCGAGTACATTATGCTACATGTACATGATTAAAAAAACAAAGACAATGTGTTCATTTAAGCAGCAAGTGAAGAAGGTAATGTTTCCTACTTCATTATCTATATATTTACTCCTAGAGTATTGGAATATTCGTAGACACTCTACGTAAAGGGGAATTAGTGCAACACGTGCCATGTTTAAATGGTTCAGAGCAACCAGCTGTTGGGTGATGGAGAATATTTACTACTTATCAATAAACACGGTCATTTATGACCTGTTACGCGTGAGAAGTGAGTGCGTTTTTGGGAGACTGCAGTACGTGAATGTTCGTGTTGTGGCGCTATGTATTAATAGTGGAACTCTTGAGATTAGTAGCGAACTGATGCATACTGCCAGAGACAAGGAACAAGTATACCCCAATTATCTGAGTGCTTTTATATATGTATGCTATTAGTATAAGTACATTGTATAAAAAAGAATTAACTAAAAATCATTTCGCAATAGATCGATGAATATATGACATCTGTGTGGTACAAAGGTAAACGACTGCCATAGGACCTGGCTGAAGCCCAATGCTCATTACAGTTAAATGTTACACGTTATAAATACATAATGACTTGTCAAATATGACCCTCGTCTTGTCCGGATCCCTGTGTATTTCGGCGTATTTGTATAACATTTTTCTGTTTAGTCTATCGTTACATTACCTGTATAATCCGGGAACCTGGCTATACCGGTCATAAACCCGGCGACATCCGGTTTGACACGATACACTGTATTCTGAAATGAAAAGAAAATGTTTCAAATATATGTGCATTTGGTGAAAAGACACTATTTATGTGGCAAATACTGTACATGAATTTGAAATTTCTTTTTCAAACCCAGTTCGCGGAGATTAGCTTTCGCGGCGAACAGTGAGGATACCAGTAAAACTGTAGTATGTGGACAACACATTGATAGAGAACGATTGGATAATCAAATAGTTGGAACAACTGATTAACATATATTGACAATTATGTAATTTTATAATTATAATTATGTGAATTAACACCGTTATAAGCTCTAATCGCTTCTGGAGGCGTATTCTTGTATACAGTCGATGTCAAATCAAGTAACATTAAAAACACGTAGGGGTAAATTTAGAGGGCTCATTGTGCCTGTGTTTGTTCCGACGTCAGTGTCATTGTAGATACCACAATTTCAGGTAGACTGTTCCATGTATCAACAATTCTACTGTTGAATTTGTTTTTTTGTTATATTCAATCTAACCCTGCGCTTCAGAAACTTTTTGGAGTGCCCTGTGATGACAGTAACAGGAGACATTGTAAAGAGTTTGTCCTTGTCCATAATATCAATGTCATTGCTTATTTTGTAGACCTGAACAATATCTTCCCGTTTCCGTCGATACTGAAGACATGGTATTCCTAGTGATCTGAGACGTTGTTCATACGTCAGGTTGGTTATACCTTTCACTCTTTTTTGTAGATAGCTCGTCTCTGAACATTTTCAATCAAAATCTTGTCCTTAATGGGAATTTGGTTCCATACGCATGATGCGTATTCCAGATGAGGCTTAAATAATATAATTAATTACTGATTGTCGTTCGGTTGTCCTAACTCTGAAGTGCGAGATTGACATCTACATGTAAGTAAAGATAGTCTTAAGGACATTCTGATTCTCCGCTTTAGGACATTCTGGTTCTCCGCTTTATGACATTATGGTTCTCCGCTTAGGACATTCTAGTTTTTCGCTTTAGGACATTCTGGTTCTCCGCTTTAGGACATTCTGGTTCTCCGCTTTAGGACATTCTGGTTCTCCGCTTTAGGACATTCTGGTTCTCCGCTTTAGGACATTCTGGTTCTCCGCTTTAGGACATTCTGCTTCTCCGTTTAAGGACATTCTGATTTTCCGCTTTCAAACCATAGGTTATAAACCAACTTATTTCCAAATGAAAAATTAAGTCGTCACAAATTACTTTATCAACAGTAACTTGTTCTTATATGACCACGATCGGTATAATTATGGTGGCAGAGTATAACCAACTAATAATACCTTGTAACCAAATTATAAAATTTCCAATGAACCAATGAAAACACTTGGGCATGACGTTGCTATGGAAGTAGTTTGCTATTGCTATTCTGATTAAATGAAATCACTAGAATTTGTATGAAATTCATCTGACTCCATATTAAATGTGAAAGCAATTTTCATGTGACCATTGCGTTTTACTTGCTATAATTTCACAAATCTTACCACCACAATAACTTAAAGGAAATAACATTTTGACAGTAAAGTAATGTATTGGTTCACACTTTGAGCGTTTCTGTCGCACAGTCAAATATATAATTTTGAATTATATAGTAAATATCTGTTATCATGGGATTTATTTTCATGACATTAAATCATTCAAGCATTTTCTTTCAACTGTTTTGAATTATCTTTGTTTGCTTAATGTTTCTAAATTCCAGCGAGAATTTTGAATAAAATATCTCGTCAGTTTTCAAAATGAAAGACAATAGAAACATACTGGTGAATTTCACCGCATACTTTCATTATGATGAAAACAATCACATAGAGATGTTTTACTTCGACCAAATAGCTATTCATTATATCTCAAAATTAATACACCTAGCCGAATCTACAATGTAGTTTATATAAATCCAACTTAAGCCAAGCAGTTCTTGAACGGGAAATAACAATAGTATATGGTGCAAGCAACCGCCAGCGAATAGACGGATGTGTTTCCTATACCAACCCGCAATCCGTATGGAGTACAGACTTATCTTACTTTTGGCAAACGCATTTTCGTAATATGAAAACAGATAAATCAGCAAGAAATCAAATCGTCTCGCAGGACTACTGATATATCATTCAGCATTAGAATGGAAAGCAAGCTTTATAGTGTTTTCTCAATTTCTGGTGTATCTCCCCCGCTGTCAAACATATTGTAAATTTTAATCAATCAGTTGTTATTAAATCCATATCAGTTGATGATGATAATTTTATTTAAATGTTGTGGGTTTACGTTAATTTTCGATAACATATTAGTTAGTAAAATGTATTGCATATTTTAAGCGGTTAAGGCTGACGGAAAAGGAGACTATGGTTATTTGATTAATTTACAATCGGTGACTTTTGATCACAGTTTTGAATTTACTAAAATATAAACTCAGTTATTGCTATCGAAATACAAATTGTACCTTTATGGGTAATTAATTTATCTTCATACGCATTTACCATTTATGCAAACATTGGATTTATTGATGCCACGAAAATAAAATGAAAACTGATTGAAAAAATGTCAATTTAACCTTTATTATTAAAGTAAAATACAGTTAAGCTTTCCCGTAAACAACACTGGTAAAACTCAGCCTCAAACACAATATGTACTATTAAACGAGAGAATGACGCACCTGTCACTCACACTACCCACCAATGTGTTATTATAAAACTATTCAGACAATACGGATTATTTGACTTGAAGATATAATCAGGACATATGTGTCGAAAATACGAATTCATATTGATCCTAGATATTATTTACTTAAACTGAAAACACTTTTCTCATTTCCCAAAGGTTAACTTAGAATTATATTGCTGCGCATAACGGCACAGAGAAGTTCCTGATAAAACAATGGTATGATGTCATTGATCCGACACTTAAGAAAAAGAAATACGATTTTGGCTTAAAACGACTTAGTCACAGCAACATTATATTTGATTTGTGACAATGGGACTTACTGACATGTACCGAAAATATCCTCTAGTGACGTTAATAAAAAATGAAATACACCTCAACGTCCATAATAAAATGACCTGTAATTGACAGCATGTGTCGCAAATGTGTGTTTTGGCCTGATTCCACTCATGTTAAGGATAGGGTTGAAAATGGAAAAGGGCTAACGGAATTATCACAACATACACAGCAATAAGATAGTTCCATATACACAGAAATATTCGTTATTTGATTGGAGTAACGTCCTATCATCAGTCAGAGACATTTAAAGACGATATCCCTTTTGTTGTGTGTGTGAAGTGGGTGCGTGTTTTAGGAGACTGTAGTATGTTCGTGTCTCTTTTTAACAGTAGAACGTTTGCCTTTTTCATAGTGCTTTCTCAATGTAGCATGCCACAAGAGACCCAAAGTAAGCGCATGAACAACTTGTCAATTATATACGATACCAATTCCAGGAAAAAAATACAGGCCAGGCGTCGAAATAAATCGGCCCTTGTTGCACCTACTAAATCGGCCCTTGTTGCACTTACTTCTTTGGACCAGTACTGTTGAAAGGCTATCACCATGTATTTGACCCCTCCTCTCCCTCCTGCCCATTCTCCATCCCATTTTTCTTCCTACCTTCAGTTCATGAGTTCACGCTATGTTTTTTTATTGGATATTAGCTGTGATAAGAAGGTTACGCCCAACAAACCAACCAAATTCCCAGTATAGTTTCAGTGCGCTTAATCTTCGAAAGCATTGGATCCTTGATTACTCCATTTCTGTCCTTTATTCAGGTATTAGTCATTGGACTATAACATATAAATGGCAGGGTGCGTATGCAATTTTGATAGAGTACCCGACGGTTTCAACCTTTACTAAAGGAAAGGCTACTGGAATGATACGTCTTCATACAATTTATCTGTGGTTAGGATGCAATATTGTTATTGCCTGACGATGACCTATTCTAATTTCAGTGATGGAAACACGTTTTCGGTTGTGGTAACACCAATGATAACACCACCATGTTTACGTTATCTTACTATACAATATAAGAAGTAAGACTTGTGTATTTTGATAAAATTAATTCTCCATGACCAAACACGTTTATCCAAATTACGTTTATATCGCTTATAGTTTCATAATATGGAATATATGGAAATATATTACGATCAAGTCTGAAGTGGTACGGACTCGTAGAAGGTAATATATTTCTTCAATTTATATCTAAACATTGCTATGTTAAAGGGACAGACATGGCAAGTTGTTGATTTTCTCCAGCAGGACACTATGACTAGGATATGCAGACTTTGATCCCGTCTCTGATTGCACACTTACCGGTTTCGTGTATAAAACATAATTAAGCGGGAACTGATTTTCTTGATTTTTCTTGATATCTCCAGAGATATAAAGGATTTGACATGAATCATTCATCGACGAGATTCCAATGTTGCATTGATACGTTTATTACACCGGAGACTGTTTACGGAAGTTGTCCGAGGAATGGACGTAGAGACTGGTATGCAAAACCATATGCAGCGCCGCCGCAGAGAACACAGATCAAATGACAATTCGTTACAATAGCAAAAACCATATGAATAATAATTACTTCAGCAGCATACAGATGAAAGAAAAACAATACCAGGAATATTGATGGAATTGATAACACTTCAACGAGAGTGTCATTCTGTCATTCCCAATGTGTTTTCAACGTCCGCATTGATAGATTGATGTCTGTAACTTTATTTGTGGCACTGTTGGGACCTACATTTTATGTAGTCGTCTACACTACGAAGAGTTACCTCCCTTCACTGCACTATCGTTACCATGTCAATAGAACTGGAACTGTGACTAGTAGACCGACAGCTCGTTTGAAACGCCGTCTACATCATAATGATGTCTGGGTACACCGCGATTACTATTTATAAATATATGTATATTAATAAATCACAGTGATCGGTAGTACAGCCATTTTTGTTGTACTAACGTTACAGCAAATTGGAATCAAGTTCAGCAAATAGTTTCGAATTATTTCAAAATGGCCTTATTTGCAAAATAAATTTCCGTTACAAGTACCGAGTAAGAAAATAATAAGTATGTATCGTTTAACCATCATTTTATATTATACATTTATTTAGTAATTTATTCTAAAACGAAACGGCCTTTTTAATTTAATATTTAGTTTGGCGCATTATACTTACGTCCTATGAATATCCATGGCCATTAACGGACAGCCTGCTGTGTATGTGGTGTTTCGCGTGTGTGAAGTACGTGGTGCGTGTTTTGGGAGACTAGTATATTCGTGTTGTGTTTTCTTTCATAGTGGAACGTTTGCTCTTTTTGTCACTTAAGCATTCCGCCGAAGATACCAAACAACACACGTCAACCGGTCACAGTATACTGGCAACGAGCAAACCAGACGTCCAACTCCCGGAATGATGAGCACAAAGCAGGAACAGAAACTACCACTTTTACATAGAGATTACATCGAGCAATTCCTCTAAGAATATATTCTATGGGGCGCCCCATATTGAATATATTCTTAGAGGAATTGTTCCATACAGGCATGGTTAACATAAAAGCGAAATCCAATCCCTATATTTACACTCACACGACTTTTTATTATATTTTATGCAATAAAATCGCCATTTGAAAGTGACGTAATTATTCAATAAAAGTCGGTCAAAAGTGAGAGGAGCTTACTCAATCGAACAGCGAATGATGACTCTTCACGTAAGATAGAATTATTCATCCGCGACGACAAAAAAATCAATATTTTAGTGTAAAATAAACATGGCAAGCAAAATAAATTTCAGAGATAATGTTATTTAATCAGATCAGAACTTTAAAGATATATTCAATTTTGCTAAAAGTTAATATATAGCGTAATAACAAAGTATTTGTACTCGGACACATGTGTGAACTCCGTGACCGTTATTGTGCAGCGAGGCGAAAACTGACGCACGTTTACACACTGGAGTTTGCCGAAGTTGTTAAAACACCAGTGTTCAAGTAGCTCGATGTGTTTGAGATTGCCATCTGACTTGACGATATTACATCCTTGGGAGCCATGCGATTATATAATCTACGCTCAGATCGATCGCCATCGATAGATGAACAACTTCACTTGTACGATGGTTACATTGTATTTGTGGTGACGTGTGACTGTCAACATGTGGATTACTAGCTGTGCATGTTTTATAATACACATGATTAAATTTCAAAGAACAAAGACAAGAGGATATGTTTATAACTGACCTCTGTCAGAGGGTCTCACGCCCGTCCACCCCAAAGATTCGATCGTAGGACGAACACAGACACAGAGGTAATGTTTACATTTGACATCCATCATTTTTACAAAAATGAAAGCAATGCACGTCGCCCCGGTCGGGATATTTATTCCCGTTTCTTTATACAATTCTTAATCTAAAGAAATATTACTATCATATATCAATATAAAACATATGTATTGTTTACATTTTTCCAAAATTCTATGAAAAACAATAATATACACGTAAATTGTTGCGTCAAAATATAAACAAAGCCACGTGTTTCTTTTAAAAAAAAGTAGCCCCTTTACGTTGCATAGAACATTTACATACGCAAGTTCAAAGTTCAATGTTACCATGTAGTTATGGTAAACAAAATCGGCTAGTACTTGCGTTTTAGTGAACAGACCTAGCAAGTGTAAATATAGATAAGTGTGTTTCGGCCAGGGGACAGAACCTAGAGTCCACCTCACAGAGGCGTAGTATTGTGCAATAGTTGTTTATCACTTCGCCCTGCGGCACAATATTATTGATAACAAACATAGAGCCCTAAATATAGAAGGTATGGCAGCGTAATTCTTTTCAATACATTTTTTGTTGTGTTGGAAACGTAATAGGCTGTTAATTATATATACAGAAATGTCATTTGATATGTCAAATGTTTCTAAACTTCTCTTAAAAAGAATTAAAGGACTTACCGTTGGTAATGTCTGTTCAGTTAGAAACATTAATATATGTTATCAATTAAGTTTGTCTACATGTAAAACTACAATGGCAAACATTCAGGTATGATAGATTTACGAGGATCAAACCCAAACATTTTAGACACCTTTGTAAGGTTTGCTTTTGATTTGATTTTGGTCAGTAAACATGATATCGTCCGTTTCCATACTGTATTTTTTTCGTAGTTTTGACTTTTTAACAAAGATCGAAGTACGTATTTATTACATATCGCAGCTAAATTCGTGGTTTTATAGCAACAATGACGGTTTTCTAAACAATCATTTTTACAGTAGATCAAATGATAGATGAATACCAGAGTAAAGTCCTGTGATCTATTGATGGCAATGACTCGAATAATTGGCCAGGTTTGCTGTCAGCTATGTCCAAATTATTGCAAAATAAACAATAAGTAATATTTATGTTGATATGTACAAATGTATATGTGCATTCTTGTAAAAGTCGACTATGTAGGGTATTATATTTTCTACTTAACGTCTCATTTGATCCCGTCTCATGCTTGGTCATCGGTTGATCTTGAAGGAGACACACTGTAGTCTATAACAGTGTTAGTCTTTGTTACTGGTTATCGCTTAGTATAAATGGCGTGGGGAGGTTAGTTAACCCGTTGTCAGGTTAATGTGACCTCGTGAATGTGCTATTCGATGTCTTTCGCGGCATGCATTATTGAGACAAGACATAAAAAGGGATCTACTATTACAAGAATATACCGCAGCCTCCCAAAACATATAGACATCCACACACACACCACAATGCATACAAGGGAGGTCGTCCCTAATTGACCCTAGCTATGAATAAAACGTTTAGCCTCATCATCTAATAAATTTTAATATTTCTCAGATGATCACAATTTTATTAAGTCATTTGGTCTACGTTTCTCTGATGTTTTCTTAAACCATTGATTCTCTGAGTGAAACAACAAAATTGTTACTTGAAAAGAGATCAAATACTAGACAAAAAGAACTACTAAGAACACCAGTATTTTTGAATAAGGGACTTTTAACTTTCTGCTCGGGACCCAATGCGAATATTCTAACAATTTTACATATTTTGACACAACTATCTTAACAAAAACAGAGCAAGAAAAAATCACAATGATGAATTCACGGGATCTCAATAATGGCTAACAGTTATATTCACCTTATACAGAAAATAGACTTAGCGCAATCGTACGATATGGCGACAGTTGTGGCTCTAGATAGGAGCCATTTACGTTCATGGCATTTAAAACATTAACCAATCCCCGTACTAAAATGTTACCGAGATGAAGTCGACGCCTTTCATTTGGAACTTTACTACTGGATAACCTTGCTCAAGTCTCTTATGTATGGTCGATATGTACATACACACTATCAACAGTAGCAATTCGTTATACCTCATACTTACAATCTATATAAAGTCCCTTATTTAAGAGACGAGTGCGAGTACTAAGACTGCAATCAGCATTTGATGTCTGCAAATGGATATAAAAGCATACAGTATTCATTTAACAACTTGTTCAGCCATGTTCGAATGGAATGAATGTCGAAGCCAGTCGTGTTGAATCAAAGAGAGCAGATTTGATTGTATGTAAACATGCAATAAATGTATAATTAAAAGCAACCATTCACCAAAGGGGCTTTCACAGTTCAGGTGTTCCTACCTGCACAAAGTGATAGATAAAGGAATCCCGGTGGGAAATCGAAGAAAACGATGGCGGAGGTGTTGTTTACGTTCGTAATTTTGTGGTGAGTGACTCTACTAAGAAGTTTATAGAACATCATTAATCTATATTGTGCACCTGTAAGGAAAACACTTATTTTAGGTTCTGTCCCCTGGCTGAGACAAAGCTTAGCCTATAATAGTTTTATTTTCGTCAACACTGCGGCATTATGACAAATACTTAATTTGGCATCGTTGCTCCTCAGCACAATTGCATAATAAGTTTTCTCTGCGATAAAGAAAGCACCCGCGCTTATGTAGGTACAAAAATAATAATAAAAAAAAAATAAAAAAAATACCTATTCAAGAGGTTTGAAAGATTCAGTCTAGCTTATCTCGGTGGAATAACCCACTAATCGTACTCAGCCTCAATAATGCGTCAATCGAAGGTAATTATTCTAAGTCAATTGATGTGTATGTGTATTACAATGAGATACTAATTGGTCTGTGGCCCTGACGGCTCCTGGGAATAGCTGTTTATCACCACGACTACATATTTTATCTAAGATAGGCATTACACACGATTTGTGTTAATTAACTATACGTCACAGAAGTGAAAGCGATCTCCGGAGTGATCCACATTGTTAACGTGGTTCATTTCTTCCGTATTTTAAGACAGACGTGACTTTTCCTGAAATTTGAGTCCACCTTCATAAGACTAGATTTTCTTTCACTCACTGACATTTTCTTTGAATTTTTAGCCCACCATCACCAAGTGATGGGCTTTTCAAATTGCCTTTCGTTAGTCCATCCGTCAACAATTATTATTACCACTATCTCTCAGTGACACTGGTCAAGAAATCTTTCTCAAATGTTTCCCTAAGGCTCCTGATTTGCATATTGCATTTTAAGACCCAACTGTCTGTAAGCAATCTGGCAGGCCATCATCTTGAATAATGATAGTTGAGGTTTATTACGGCTATTTATCGCAAGGTATTGAAGGGATCTGTGTCAAATTACAGAATGATGTAGTTTGTAGTTTAAGTTTGAAAACCAGAAAAAGATCCCTCTTTCCATTGTCATAGAACATTCCTTGTTACATGTAAGCGTCAAGATCCCTCTGGGATCTCTTGTTATACACACTGTAGGTGTTGGGAGCCTGCCTTGCACTGTTTGATTTATTATGAAGAGCGGTAAAAAGTAATGTAAAACAGGAAGGAATAACAACCTAAGACTGAAGTCTCTGCGGAAATTGTAATACTATCCAGATTTCAACACATTTAAGTGGGAAAGTCTATGTATGCATGTTGACAAGAGTATTATTTATTGCATTTTAAATTAAGCAGTAATTCAATAGATACATGCATTAGGGCCTCTTTGCGGTCTCTATTTGGCTCAGTCGGTAGCGCCGTGGTTTTTTTCACATCGGATATTCCGGTTCAATTCCTGTTCGGGGCAGTCGATAGGAATATGGATTCCCCTGTTCTTGTACAATTACTTACATGACGAGTGACTGTATTTTTTCTCGCAGAGATGTCACATATGTTTGTATGTCCTATTGAGTTTTTGCGATCGCAGGAACTACTATATACCGAACAACATTTGAAACACAAACAACTTATTATCAGATTACTTTTGTATCATGAGTGTTTCGCGAAACCTTTTTATTAGTAGAGATATGAACTAAAGTATCAATTTACAGAATAAACCCTCTTTATCCTACAAGGAATATCATCATGCCAAGATTGCATTAACATCCAAACCTTAGAATGATCGACCGCGTACTCTTCGTTCAAGGCCAACTAGGTACAAAGCATTTCCTTTAATTATAAACCAATAAACACCGTGGCTTTGTTTTGGAGGTGTCAGGTAATTATTATCTCTCTGAAGAATCACTAGAGCACTACACATTGATATTGACCCTAATGTCGGTTTTGTTCAGATCTCATCAACATCTATGAAATAGCATTGAAGACGACACAAATGCATGGCTCTACGATATAGTATTATCACCTCAATTAACATCAATGTTTAACACCGCTGGTCATAAAATATGTACATTGTTTCTGTGCTTCTAATATCGCCCCGCATCGATAATAGGGAGCGATTTACTACCAATATTCGCCATACGAACGTGGTTTAGGATAATGCCAAGTTATCGCATAGAATGCTATTTTCAGAGTTACATGATAATCAAATATCATTCCTTTTCCATGACTTGGTCTCAAGGCGACAATAGATTACATTTTATGATTTTGATATTCTTACATTGTAAATGTCAACTTGTTCCCACAATAAAAATCGTCTAAGAAATACATGCATCAATTTGTATGTAATTTCAGATTTTACCAATCATAAGATAATATGTCTCTTAAGCATTTTAAAAACCCGTTGCTACAGATGGTGGTAGTAAATCCATACATTAATTGTTTTATGGAAATGATAGTTACTTTGTTCGGACGTGTATGTTATGACATTTTTATTATGAAATTCCCTCTTTGACATTTTGAAACATATTTGCTTAGAATGAAATGAAGTAATCTATCATAGTAAGGTAATTGTCGAATCAAGACCTATTCTGTCCCAAGGCCGTAATACACCACTGTGCGTCTGCTTAGTGTTCAGCAAAATCGGAGTGGAACGACTGATTTATCCGTTGGCAGAAAGATGTGACCAATTGGGGTGGGTTGCTCGGTGTCTTTGGGAGTACAATGTATGATTCAGTAAAATAGCACTATAAAAAGAGCAAACGTCCTTTAATTACAAACAGCAACAACATGAATGTACGGCAGTCTATCAACCAAATTCAAAAATTCACACACAACAACACGAATGTACGGCAGTCTTTTAAAACATACAGACATTCACAAACGCCAAATATTTCATGCAGGGGACCACACCTGGATATTAATTATCAAGTTTGATAAACCAAACGAACTACTTATAATGGTCTTAAGGCTTAACCTCCCCATCGTAATGAACCAAGGTTATGCATTTGACCTTATAGTTCATTGACAATTAGATGACCCTGGCTGTTACTGGCAATAAGACGTTAATATGATAAAACAACCAACCACTCTATATATCATAGCTTGTACGTCATATATAATAAACCAACCAACCACTCTATATATCATAGCTTGTACGTCATATATAATAAACCAACCAACCACTCTATATATCATAGCTTGTACGTCATATATAATAAACCAACCAACCACTCTATATATCATAGCTTGTACGTCATATATAATAAACCAACCAACCACTCTATATATCCTAGCTTGTACGTCATATATAATAAACCAACCAACCACTCTATATATCATAGCTTGTACGTCATATATAATAAACCAACCAACCACTCTATATATCATAGCTTGTACGTCATATATAATAAACCAACCAACCACTCTATATATCATAGCTTGTACGTCATATATAATAAACCAACCAACCACTCTATATATCCTAGCTTGTACGTCATATATAATAAACCAACCAACCACTCTATATATCATAGCTTGTACGTCATATATAATAAAATTCTCTACGAATCTTACTGAGAATTGTGACGTTATATAGAATGTAATAACACTGTTATGTTTTGCCATTCCTTGAGTGATTTTGTTTGGTATGGTAGTTTATACATGTGTATTGGAGTCAATGTACTCTTCCCAGATGAAATAGTCATCAAGTTAACATAATACTACCCCATGGGAGATTTGATGGTACATGCACGTGGCACGGCTTGCATTAAAAATATGTTAGTACTTAACGATAAATATAGGTTTGAATTAACCTAGCTAATATCCTACAGAGCAACAGGGAAGCTAATATGCTTCAAGATTGAAGTCATGAAGAGCTTGTTCAATGCTAATGACAATTTTAATATGACATTCCACAGCCTGGCTTATTCGGTACAGAAAATCAAGGGTTTCGTTTAGGCTGTCATTATATCAAAATAGAATTAATGTTATTTACCTAGTCGTAACGATAAGGTATACAACCATCTTTTTATTTTAGAAAAAAAAACCAACAACTCTTTGATTTAAATATTTTCTTAGCAATATTAATTGCTATTATAAGCTATATGGCACTTACCAATTTGCATTGCTATATAATTAAACACATTACGTTATCAAAGTAAATTATCCTGTCAAAGTAAAATTGCTGAAAGAATTTGCGACCCGTTTTTTAGTCTATTGTTGCTGCAAATTCTGTTGAATATCTGTATTATGCATGGCTAAGCCTTGTGTTTGATAACTTAAGAATCTAGACTGAGTTTCACTAACTTCTGATTTTATCTACGTCTATCGTAGGTGCGTTTTACTATTGGAGTAAACATGGACATTAACGTTGACGTAAACGTAGACAATCATACGACTAGAACTCTTTTAGAAGGAGATAAATAACCCATAGTTAAATAAATGGAGTCTGAGTGTTACTTACTTTTGTTTTCGGTGTTATTGTGTCATCTGCCATAAATATCCGTTGGAAATTGTCCCCAAACTGCAGATATGAAAAAAGGCAGAATGGTTTAAAATAGCGGAGAGCTCAGTTTATCTTATCAATAAATTATACATACATTTATGATGGTCGAGGGGCTAACTTTGTCGTCGTGTGGACAAAAGCTAGAAAAAACCAGCATGTTACATATATAATGTACATGTATCTATAAAAAATTTCATCATCAAGAAAATGTTGTTTTGTTTTGTTAATAATTAATCATGCAGTTAGCACTAACAATACATGGGGAAACACGGTTCATTGAAGTAATCTGACTACCTTGCGGTTTTTAGTGTTACCAATATTATTTTGAGGCCGCCATCGATACTTCAACGAGAGGAGAACAGAGGAGAAAAAGAGAGCGATAGAATCTATACTTGTTACTAAGAAGCATTGGAAAGAAATAACATTATATTATAATGACATTAATCACTACAGTACTGGTACTTTATTGTCTTCATTGATAGTAGGTCGCGACCAGGTATATTATGATTTTGTACGTCTTTTGTAATGAATTTTTCAAATCTGATGAACATTATTCGGTGAAAATATACATTGATAATCATTTTTCCAAGATACGTAAATAAAAACAAGTCATTATACAATTTGGATAACATGCTTTCTATCAAAACACCATTAGGATGTGTATTGGTCTATATGTGTAAACTAAACCAAAATCTGTGTATATAGGGTCATGCACGTGTTATCTTTTAAGTGATTAACTTTCCTCAAACAAGTGTTGGGCAATAATGTTTGGAATAAGTCGCGTGTTTAGTCCATGTGGTTGTTGAATAAAGTGTACTTGTATACAATACCTCAATTAAGTCGTAGCCGCCAATCAAGAATGTTGCAAATGCTGTTTTCCCGATGTTCGATGTTAACGACCTCGTCAAGAAGCATTGGGTATATGTCGCCCGTACTAAACCTTGTTTACAACAACCAAAGCAAAGGCAAGGTGTTTTCACTCTACATACCCATTTATTCTGCGTTCATATCAATTAGCACTTTTTAGAACATAGTTTAACGACATTTCAGGGTGCTGAGACTCTAACGATGCGGATTTACAGGTAATGACTAGTAGGAATAGTGTTTGTATTTATACATGGCCGACTCACTAAATGAACACAGTTATTTCTGGTTTTCGTATGTCGAACCGTTTTTATGACAGCATCGCATTTCTATCTGGTATGAATCCTGCAGACTAAACTAACAATTTAGAAATCATAAAGATCTGTTCTTGGTACAAAACCGTAATAACTGTTTCATTAACAATATGTTTATCCGTTTCAACCAAATGCACTAAAGCTACGATGCATGAGTACGAGTTATACCCAATATTCATAAATCTGTTAAATATATGTGTATTATTGCCCCATCACTTATATGTAGAGTTGTACTTGAAATATGTCTCATAATCGTCAGCTCGAATTTAATCTGTATTTAGTAATGGATCAATAAAAAGGCTAAACAGCTGGCTTAAATAGAATCTATCTATGCTTTTCGATTGGAAAACCTTCTATACATGGAAATATCTACATTGCATTTAAATTTTTCAAAAGCCAAAAAACAACAAACTTTATAAGAATTTCGTTTACATTAATCACAGGTATCCTTTCTAAAGACCAATAACTTCCGCATATAAATAAGATTACATAATTTTCTGCAGGTTTAGATGATGTCATAAAACATTCTGGAAGGGTCTAAAATAACAATGCTGTTGTACAAAGAAAAGGGAACACTTGGGTCATTGTATTGTTGAAATAGACATTTGTGTGTCTTGACCAGAGGACAGAAGTCACACCCTTACTCATAGAGGCGAACGCTCCATTGAGGTCAAAATGTGAGGTGCAATATGTGTCAGCAGGTATATTTCCACTTCCTACCTGCAAGACATAAACCTACCCACGTTTACAAAGTATGATATGTAATTATTTATAAGTTTAAGCAAAATAAACTTGATCAATGCTAGACATTACCTTCGCCAATTAACGTAAATCCAATTTACATTTCAGTTTGTAAGAAAACAGAAAATTGTTAGCATAAAAGGAGCGAGTTATGATCACTAATGCAAATTTTAATTATCCCTCTTAGAAAAAAAAATTGTTTACAAAATGATATTCATATGCAATTAACATAAACTACTGAGAGAATTATTGTTACATCGATTTGACGTAAATAAAAGGTTGATTGCCTTACAGGGCCTCCTCAGTACCATAACAGGGCTATATGTCACGGCATTTATTACTAAGTTCGAGCGACAAGGTTACAGCATCTCTAGTGCTTTAGCTTCCCAACAACATAGCAGAAACTCACACCTCACATTGACGAGTAAATCTAGAATAGTGCTCCCTCCAGCACGATAAAGGCGACCGTGCCTTGATTTTATATCAGGAACGAATTACATAATAAAAGTTTCACCAATATAACTGCCGAAAAGGTAGATAGTGACTATTTCAGCGCTGTTCAGAAAAGAACATTTCGCGGTTACCATAGAGCGAACCATTCTTTCCGTTAACTTAGAACTGTAAACACACATTTTATCATATAATTAATTATTATTGGACCAACATATATTGCTCATATTGTTTATATGAATTACCGCAGCCTCCCCAAAAATTGAGATTCACAATCAGACCAGACTTATACAGGGGAGGTTGTCCTGAAATCACCTTGACTGTTATTGTAAAAGGATGTTGAACTTAATCATAGTACAAATAATATCAAATAATTTAAGCATCGATAAGTCAATGTTATGACTATATTTCAAGTTTTAGTGAAATTCGAGATGGCGGCCATCTTGATGGCGTCATAACCGGAAGTTCATCCCAACTTATGTAATGTTAACATTTTGATTTGTGATCAGTGGGTCATAAGGGTTCAGAAAAATATTGGTTCGGAGGTTTTGGTTGGGGGGGGGGGAGGTTGCATGACGGACCCTCCTAGCCCATGGCCTAATATCAAATAATTTAAGCATCGATACACACTGTACATATATCTGTACTACACAATATGATCATGTTATGTACTGTTGGCCGAGGTTCGTCTAATTGGCGTTAGGTTTACTTTTTATTGACAACACTGGTGATATCATTATCAATTTATCTTCGTTGTTGATGTATACGGGATATTAGATTATGTTCTAAAAGGCCATGCAATTTAAACTTGTTAGACATTAATTTGTCTCCGGTTTCTTGAAGTGTAACGCATTTTGATACAGGCCTAAAATTTATATGTAAAATTGTTGTCTTCTTGTTCTAGCATTGCACTTACCTGTATGATACAATCAATATACAAAATGCATGCGTATAAACCTTTTTCTGTCGTTAACATGTCGGGTAGCTATAAAAATAGACGTGTTTCTGAGCAGCAGTGCCACATTAACTCTCTGCCTAAGTCGACATACAGCCACGGATAAAGAAATCTTCCTGTTACAACATTAG
Source organism: Argopecten irradians (assembly GCF_041381155.1). NCBI lineage: Eukaryota > Metazoa > Mollusca > Bivalvia > Pectinida > Pectinidae > Argopecten > Argopecten irradians. The sequence continues at coordinate 19,995,690 of NC_091143.1, read as the reverse complement.
ATTGAACCTAGTAAATGTAACCCGAAACACACTACATTGGTATGAACGAAAGGGTGGGATGCACTTTTTAACCAGTTCTTTAACATGCGCACGGAACATGCATCTTTAATGTATATTTCCGCAATGTTGTAACGCCTGTGTGCAGATACGATCGGTGTCGTAATGATAATTAAACCTGCACGGGATACAAATATAATCCTGTAGAATTTCCACTTACTGAAGCAACACGTTAACATCATACTGATGTTGTTTCCTTCACGTGTTATGCACTTGTTAAATTTGATGCGCGCAGAGTTAACTATCCATTAATTGGAAATTAAGTTAAGTACTCAGAGAGGAATTTTAAAATGCATGAAATCATTTTGCATCAGCTGGCATGACCTTTGTTGTCGACTGCATTGTCAGCATACCAGCCGATTTCGGTACAAACCCAAGCCTTAAGATTTCCCGAGAGAACATCAACACACTTTGCGTTCTTTCCGTTAATGATCCTTTAATGTAAACGTATTTGCATGATCCTGATTAAATGAAGGATATCTCGCTTCCTCTTATTTACTGTTGCTGTTCTGTTATCTCATCTTGAAAGCGATAATTTTTTCAGCAAAAATGTAGATATTCTCCGAAAGCTCGTAGAATATTATTAACCGTCATAATGCAACGCTACCATAAAGTCAACGGAGATTACATTTGCATGTATTTTGAGAAAACTAGTCCAGATGACTATGCCATCAATTGCTACTGGAGTACCTATTCAACATGATTTTGTTACAACAGATGAAAGTGAGAGAGCGCTTATCTTCTGAAAACAAGAAAAAAGGAGAATATTGACGAAGAAAACATACTGCAAATATGAAAGCAAAAGTCGAAAGAGTTTAATATACAATTGTATTGTGTTGTGCATTCCGTGTAAGCCGTGTTACGATATCCGTGTTAGTAGCGTGCTTTTAACAGCTAGGACATATTACGGACGACCTAACCTATGTGTGATATTTGGCTTGGTTTATTATATTTACGTCCTATGAACAGACAGGGTCATTTAAAGAGGACCTCTCGTGTATGAGGTCACTTACGTGTGTGAGGTACAGGTATATTCGTGTTGTGTCTTCTTGTATAGTGGGGATTCTTGCCCTTGTTATAATGCTTTATCAATTAAGCATGCCACCGACATCACCAAGCAACACCCATGACTCGGTCACATCATACTCAGAACAAGTGAACCAGTCGTTCCACTCCCTTCATGCTTAGCGCTAAGCAGGAGCAGTATCTACCTCTTTATCGACTATAGTGTTTCTCGGCCGGGGGATATAATCCGAAGTCTACCTCACAGGGGCGAGCGCTCAACTGAAGGCCATAGTGAGGCTGTGTCGATGGAGATATAAGAAAGAAGAACGTAACTTAGTTTTAGTACATCTGCTTATTTGCTTTTTGACATTATTGAACCCCGCCATGTTAGCGTTCAAATGTGATGACATACTCCCATTTATCAACATTGTAATAACTTCAACGATATATAGATACAATGTCAACAGGTCGTGTATTGTAACGCGTGTACCAGGGTGCCTATATTTTATATAACTTACATACAATTGTGACAACATTTGCCCAACACTGTTATCCAGCAAGGGTCTGTTTAACATTGAAACAACAAAACCAGCATGCTAGAACATAATTACTCTGGAGCTCAACCAGTCTCTTCCAAACACATCACAGATCACGATCTAAGTTTGCGTTCATATAACTCTCGAGGGGAAGCAAGTGGAATATTGCTGACGACCGTACGGCCCACCCTTCGTGAGTTGTATTAGGACGCCAGATATTAAACTTACAGATCGCTTTTTAATGAAACGTTCGTTTATTCGCATAATGATCCATGTCAGCAAAACGCTTGTTTGAGCGGGGCCAGCTATCAGTAAGAATCCGTGCCTCGCTTTCGCGTCGATTATTCAAGTTTCGGTGATTTAATGTCGATCAGGAGTTCATGCTAGAACTAGACACTTTGGTGTTACGCTATTATATCGTGGATATAAATAAACATTGTGCCGAAGCAGGCTTCGTCCAATATTTATATATAGAACAACTTGTAGAACGTTTGTCATCATCAACAAGACTATAAATAAAAATAAATAAAATAATAAAATAAGCATTACGTGTTTTTGTTTCCAATATCAAGCAAAACGCGGATATGGCGAACTTTTAGGGACCAACAAAATTACTTCGTGATTAGCATAGTTCGTTTTACAAACATTGCATATATGAACCATTAAATTACAGCCAGTTCGTAATAAACGTTTTATTACTGAACAAGTAAAGTAAACCTCACTGGCGTCCAACTCGGTTCAATGGAATACACTATGAGTTGAATATTTTGTCACCTACCGATTTTTTTGTTCTCCTCATTAACTTGCCAATGTTAATTATGAATATTGGTGATATGCCCGTACACATGAACCTTTGTCCCCTCTACCATAGTTACCTTTGCTTAATTTGAATAGCCAATATTATGTTGTCGTTTTAATAAATGCACATATACCGAAATATAAGCACATATTTGTTTCTAGATTATCTTGTACAACACAGCGAAAGTTGCTACATACAATTTATACACTAGTAATATGCAAACTTGATACGATATTTAACACCTGAGTCAGTCTATGTAATTATACTAGCGGCGAAATGGTGATTAACTTCTAGCAGTAACATGTATGCTATGGTTTTATCGTCATATGAATATTAAACATATTTATTACCGTGAATACTCTTTGTCATATACAGTCAGTTTGGAAAAAACATGATTCAACATCAATACTGTCTTTCAATTAGTGATAAAGATTGTGTACATCTGTGTCATCCGGGATTTATATCTATGACTACTTTACCAACATTTATATATGTTAAGGTACCATGCAACAGCAGAAATATTAGTCTCCAACGCCGACCAATATGCCATAAGCATAACAAGTCTATTGCATTTAGTTCATGGGAAATGTCTCGCAAATACACATGAGAGCCATTTTCGTCAACAACATGATTAAAACATTTCTATAATTTATTCAATTTTCAATTAACAAACTTAACGTATTCGCGTTACTGATCAACGGAGTGTCAGGCTTCAGTTCAACAACGGAGAAAGATGATTTAGTAAATTAAGTGTCATTTTAATAGAACGTGCGAAGATAAACCCTTTTTCGGAAGCTTAACTGCAGATGATGGGAACATTTATTATCATATAAGGTATCATAATTTTGTATTTTAACTGAGTTAAACGTTTCTATGTAAGCAATTTTTCAATAATGAAAAGTCCGGATTTCGGGAACATAAATTATGACTTGAAAACCTCATCATGCTCTTTGATAGGGTGTAATGTATACATGTCAACAGAATCAGCACCGTAAGTTGGTCCTGACTTCGGAGATATGCCGTTGAATTATAACCAAGTTATTACTGTTGTTTATCAAAGTATAAGATTCAAAATATGAAGTGAATTATTGCAATTTAAGTGTCATCGGACGTGTCAATGACGCAAAACTATGTAAAAGAGCAGATTGTTAACTGTGATTATGACAAAATAGTTTACCGTTGATACGAAAACCCCATGTAATCTCACATGTGGAAGGACGAACATCCCATGCAACATAGAGATCGATTTGTAAAATAAAATATTCCATTAACCTAATATAGTCGATAAGGTATGCTATCGTGGATTTCAGATAAAAACAATAAAATCGTTCGTCGGTTAATTCTGCCCTGCATAGGTTTGGATCTGTTGTCCCTATTACACGATCATAAAAACGATTTCGGGATGTCATCTTTTCGCCTATTCCTTACGTTATTCATTTTCTCTAACGTCTCCTTTGACAACACCATACATTTTATATTGGAGCTTTAAATGAGTGCTCGTCCATGTGGAAAAAAACCATGTGGAAAAAAACTTGGGGGAATTTCTGTCACCTGACCGAGGCATACAATAAATCATAATATTATAAAAGTGTTAGTTTCTGCTCCTTTGAAAATGGAGTCGGACATTTGGTTTGTCCGTTTCAGGTATGATGTGACCATGTGTGGTACGCTGTCTGGTGTATTTGGCGAAATACCTCAGTGCAATAGCACAACCAAAGGAAACATTACACAAATTTACAGCAGCCTCCCAAAGCAGGCATAAATCACACACACTACACATTTTCCTCTGTAATGTATATAAAGAGATTTACGATTCCAAATAGATATTCGTTGTCAAAAATTCATTTTAATTCTCTTTTGCGACGTTTTTTTCTTATGTCTCTGATGTCCTCTCATATACAATCCGCCAGCCTGGTAAATCTCCCGTCTCCATTAAATAAAAACAGTACTTAAACAGGTGTCCTTGATGCCAAACAAAATCGTGCTTTTATACTGGAAGGTTAGAAGATTTTCTAATTTTCGTTTATTTCTTACTTTCATATTTCCTCCGATAGTGATAATATGCTGATTTTCGGTTATTATATATATTTCTTATAAACTATATATTACTTCTGACGAAGGCAAAGACATTGCATCGTCCGAGACATCAACCCTTAAGAAGTCTTGCGAAATCTAAGTGACATGTAATAGTGAAGATAAATTTCGCTGTTTCGCCTTCTGGTGCATTGATAGTAAACTAATGCGCGGTTATTAGGACAGCGGCGTGAACAAAAGATGACCACGTTATGAAAATAAACATTTATTTTTTTTAATTAAACTAGTCAGATGATGATAAGCAGTATTGTACAGTGTTTTATAACTTTTAAGGCTCTACAAGATTATCAATATCCTTTTACATTCACGTTTGAAAAATGAAGTGGACCTTTCAGGAGAAGTTACAAAAAAAAACAACAACAAAAACCGTAAGCGACAGTGTTTTCTGAAACGGAAATCTGTTGGTGTAACTTGTTTGGCATGTCTAATATCCAGAAGATTCATGGACACTTTTTATTGGTCAATCAACATGAGATACACATAATATAATGATATACGTACAACTGCCTTAAACATTAACTATCACCAATACCTGAATAAAAAAGATATAGGGACTGCAGAATCAAAGCAAATATATATTTCTGGATATCCTCTAAGATGTCGTATAGAGGTGAATGATTTAGAACTTACTAATTGGGTATTGATTGTGCATGAGTTTCAATTGTTTAATGTATGGGTGGGTGAATATATGTAGATGTTGAACATGTTAAGAAAGTTTTGAAGTCTGTTTCTGACAGGAGAGATAATCAAGATACAATGTAGGAATTTTATGAAAATTTTGGTCAAATTTTAGTACGGAATTTAACAAAGGATGGAATCCCCAAGATGCAACTTATAATTTTTTATTCACAGTTGTGTAAGGATGACCCTGTTCAAAATTAGTGAAGGATGACTCGACTTAAAATCTCCATTCAACCTGGAAAATCATTTGTTTCTGCGGTCTCAATGTCATCATTTATAAAATTGTGGGATATTTACCTTCGTTTTTTGATATTACAATGTAGCTCTTTAAAATTTCTATAAACTGAAATGTGCTATTTTTGGAAATGGTGCTTTTTACGGTTAGTGACATGCAGAACAAAATTTTCATTGCAAATTCCAGAATAAGTATAATTGACCGTGAAAGGTGTCATTCCGACGTTCCCTGTTGACATAGCATTTCTGGGAAAGACCGTGTAGAATAGCTTGAAATAGCTTAACTCGCGAATATAATTGGTCTTGAATGACGTGTAGATGTGTTGATAGAGGGAAATGGAGTGTTAAAGTTCTGTAAACGATCTCTATAATCAGGCACGTTGTTGAGGTAAGGAAATGTCAGAAGTATGGGAGAGGTGTCTAGATTGGTAAGCTTTATATGCCACTTTCGGTGTCTATATACTTTATCTGATTAACGTTTCCCTATAATTGTATCTGACAGTATGTAGATACATGCATACAAAATGTGGTTTTAGTATATGAGGATTTAAAAAAGAGGCTAAGACGTCCGTATGGCTCACATTCAGAGTCAGCAATGACACATTTTGTAACAATTGGAGTTCGCTGAAATTGACTTCACTACGAATATAACACAATTGTATCCGCAAAGAAAAATACCTGGCTAATTATAGAAAAGTGTAAGCTGATTCATTGATTTTGGTTAACGTGCATATATATATTTACTGATGGACTGATCATTTTAACAAATAAATTCCGCTTTTTATTCAAATTATCAATAGTGTATATTTATTATAAACTTGAGAAAGTAAAGATCTGAAAAAAAATGCATATAAATGAAAAAATATATAACAAAATTTACTATTTTATAGTACATTTCGTATCATTATAGAGTGTTCTTTTTGTTTTCTACTTGAATAAGTATCATACTTAAATATTCGTTTGGCAAACCAGAATACACAGACTAATCAAAATAACAATTTGCGACATGACATCGAAGAGAAATGTATACACGTGTATGAACTTGACCGAAATAAGTTCCTCTATAATAGGATAAAAACAATACCTTGATGGAATGTATTCTCAACAATGTAGATAAAACCCTTGTTAGATTCGGAATGCAACCAGGTATAGCCACCGAGATATTGTATTCATTATTTATTGAATCAATACAGATTGACAGACGATATATCAATTAACCCCATAGGTCAAGAGTCATTAAATATCGGTGTACTCACTACACCGGATAACGCATCAGCTATGCTGGACAGATTGTCAATAATGTGTACTATCATGAAATATTCCAAGTGATTCTTATTGTTGAAGTAATTTCTGGAAGGAGTTTTCCGTATGTTCGCCTACTACTTAAGGTTCATGAATACTCATGTTTCTTGCTCTTTATCTCAAGAAAGTGAAACACAGAACCTAACGAAGTGTTCATTATCACCATAGGCATTAGCTGAGAACATCTCATGAACTGACCCATTATGTCAAAGTGACAATGTCAATGACATACCATTTCATATTTATTACCATCATTGATGAGAAGAAAACGTTATTAATGCTTTTACCAACCGGTAAGCATTGTTTTTCCAATGATTATGATAAATTCACGTTAGCGTTATCCATCTGTAACACACGATAATATCTATACGGAAGAGTCAGGTTAATTATAAATAGAACACATTAATTTCAGTAAATAACTTTACTGCCAATGCGTTTTACATAATACAAATAAAATCACGTTTTCAAAAGTGACTAATATCCATTCAAATAAAACTGACAAGGATGACAAAAATGCCACTGTTTGTTGTCTCTTATGATAATAGATATTGATTATCATTAACGTAATCTAAACAACCATTTCCAATTAGACATTATATTCACACATCTGTTTCGAATCTACATTGACATATTACATAAGTTTATACATCTGCCCTAGAGAGTAGGTACTGTAATATGTTACGTTATGTGTGAGCATAACGTCCTATTTTTTACAGAGAAAATGACTTCATTTCTAATTACAAATTTATGACGTCACAACCGATATCCACCCGGAAGTCCAATACCTGTAATATACAGGGGAGTTAATCAATGGAGTTGATAAAAAAATAACGTATGTATAACTGCGACAGATACGTTTAGTGATGCAAAGTCAATACAATTATATTTCACATTTAACTATTTATCTTAATTAACAGTTTGATTGATTCAACAAATCACGTAATCAATGAGAACGAACGCCTCGCCCTCCCAAAACTTCAAATCACACCTTTTCTGAAGCCTCGTGTGAATTTCTGACAAATTTTAGTTCTTCTATATGATGGCAAAATAAATCAAAGGTAGCTGTGAACTGTTTTCATTTGTTTTTTGTTTGATAAAATTAACGTCCTATTGACAGTCAGGGTCACGGACAGCCTACCATGTATGCGGTGTGTTGCGGTTTATGAACTTCGAGGTGCGTTTTCTTGGAGGGGATTGCAGTTTATTCGTGCTGTCTTATTGTATATTGGAACTACTGAAGCATTCCCCCGAAGACACCAAGAACAGTAAAAACCCCATCCGGTCTTATTATACTGACAGCAAACGAACCAGTCGTCTTACGCCATTTATTTGTAAGCCCTACCAGCTGTTTCCAAGATTGTCTATACGAAGCTTTGATTTCTATGTTAAAAACGATGCTGAAACATGTCGTTATGTCCATTTAACATGTATTGTGTTTATAATCGGTATAATATTTAAAGTGAATAGTCGGACAAAGAAAACCAGTCTAAATGCGTTCATTGGCCTTCCAAAAGTTCTCACATATTAATACGACGGTCAATTTCTGCTTACATTTCCTAGTTCTGACCATTGAAATGAAGAAAAGTTAAAGCATTGAAAGCGAGGCTGCGTGGAAATGTAACCACCGACATAGTCAGCCGGGAGGACGTTTTAGGATTCCTGTACTTAAAAATAATTTCTTCGTACGCAGACAGATTTTGACGAGAGATTTTCTATTTCTATTTCATTAGAAATTATACTGGATACATTCACACCATTTTTACCGACTTTAGCCATCCTTGCCCGACTGTTCACTTTAAAACATTCTATTGCAAAAAAATACACAGTATACCACTCTACCAGCAAAAGTCACGTTCCTTCCTGCAGGTATACTAGGAAAAAGGTGTACTGTTGTGTCCATCACAATGTGATGTGACCTTGTTTTCACATCACAAAATATTTACCAGCAAATTTATCGTATCTGTATTATATAGTTATAATAACCATCGAATGCTTTTGATTTCTTATTGTATACGCTTAAGTAAGAAATCCCTTATACAATATTCTGTCAATAACGTACCTTTAACGAAATTTATCTTTATCATTTTATCATTACGTAACTTTTTTGTGTGGTTTTTGTGTGGTTTCATTATTATGATATTTACAATAGCGAAAGATTATGATTTAATTTGTAATTTCTATCCACTATATTTGATGTTTACAGGAAGCGTGATAAACACAGAACACAACTGATAATGTTAGGATCGAGGAAGTAGCATACGTGAAGCCTTTTCAACGAGAAGATCCTCATTGTTTTATATAGCGGTATTGTAATCTCAAAGTTTAAACAAGTTTTAGTTTTTTCCGTCTCTTACAATACCTTTAAAAACGACAATATGCTAAGGTGACATCATCATCAAAATGGAATACTAATTCAATCACTTTCTGCACTAGGAAGTAATAAGCTGAAATATTTCTCTTCTAACTGTAGATATTTTAGGAAAATAAATGAAATTTTAGGATCGACAGTTAATTTGAATAAGACGAAAACTTTTGTGCAAAAAAATATTGAAGACTAGAGCAGATAGACCGAAGCCGCAAACAGCAAGTAGAAGCAGCGGAATTATATACAGGGAATCACGGTTTTAAGTACAGTTCATTATAAACAGCCGGTGCGGTAGCCGTGCTTAAATAATAGACAATATGATACCTTTCTAGATTGTGTTCTTATCATATCATTTTTTCAGTTTGATTATTATGAATTTAAATGTAAGTACATTATTAACCATATAATATATTTTAAAAGTGCCTGCAAAGATAAATATAGATTAAACACCAGAAAGATTTTTTTTATTTTTTTAATCAATATTGAGTATTCAAAGGTTTGTAGCCATTCCGTATCTCAATACATATTACAATCAATCGGTTTGTCAGATCATTCTGAAAATAATTTTAAAATTGAAATTGTACAGCTATCAGAATTTACAACTTATATCATTGAAACGATGGATGAAATGTATTCTGTATTCTTAAACATTTATTTTTCCATCCTTGGTTGCTGATGCTAGTCTATAATAGTTCATTTGAGTATCATTACACTACAGGGGAAATAACGCCCAGTGAGTGGTCCCTCCGCACAAACTATTTTTCGATTTAAAGCCACAAATTTGATTTTTATTTGCTAATATATTACCAAGGTTAACGCCAATGGCTGGCATTTTCTATACAGGTATGTTGATAGTACTGTTACGTGTGTCGCAATGGTGGACTATAAAACTGTTGCAGCAGCTGGAATGAGTGTTGAACATGATGAGGGTAGTGTGGTACGGGAGATAATGGTCATAGGGGCAATCCGGTGATATGTCTCCCAGAGCAGCCATTTGACAACTCAGTTCTAAGGACTAGAACAATGGAGAACGCGCGAAAACAGAAACGATAAACATTTTAAACAACGACCGGGGAAAGATAATTTAGTTATTCATTCATATGAACAGCATTTTAACGATGTAATGTTGGTATTATAATTTTGAATGTTAATCAATTGTATAACACGAACCTTACATTTATTTTACACAAGATCTCTTGAATATATACTTAGACTTAAAGTACAAATTGTTTTATATCTATTCATAATTATTCCCCGTGGAAACACGATTTGGGTTCCGTCAGTCAATCTGAGATGATACCGCGGGCTATCAAACCATTCAACCTAGTCGTATGAAACTTTCTGTATACAGTCACTCTAATGTATATCAGGATAGAACCCTCCCTAGTTGTGTATTTTGCTGTCGCGTACCTTCTATTTTGATAGTGTTTCTGGTACCATAGAAACATCAAATTACTGTTTCCTTTCATTTTCCAGCTACAACTTTAAAATCGTTCAACTTTCTTGATATATCAGGATTGCACCCTAATTGTACATTTCTCTATCAGAATCTCCCATAAATTCAGTTACTTTAGACAAATATTCAAATTTAACTTAGGACAAAAAAAAACCAATTATTATCAGCAAAATGCAACTATGAAACATAAATTCTACATTTATTTACTTATGGTCTTGCTTTGAGACACCCTATTGCATAGGAAACACCAACTTGACATACACTTTTGCACAGCAAAATATGCATCTTATGATATCACTATACTTAACCAAGCTGATAAATCGTCCCTTTGATGGAAACAATTTATGAAAAATCGATATAAAATATTTTAAGAACGAACATAGCCTGATTTTGTCGGGTTCAAATAACCAAAATGTATGATTAGTATTCGTCAGTACATATGACTGTAGTTGCGGTTTTAGACATTCGATCTTAGCCACTTATCTAAAGACGTACAGCATGCAATATGTACACGGCCCGTTTAATCTCCGTGGCGCTAATCAGATAACACGGGGACGGTATTGACAACCATATTTGATTAATCGGTGATTTGAAGACATCGCTGATCCGTGCTTCCGTATGATCGGTGGACCGTTGGCAGTAGCGTGCAGAGACAACGTCTTGTCAGATTTTCGCATTGACTAATTGGGTTAAACCAGTTCAAATATGACTTATCTTTGTCCATTTGTTCACGATACCCTAACAACAAAAGCGAGTATGTCATTTAAATAAATGAGAAATATTTCGACGTTACATTTTAGTGAATGTATTTTTGTATTGCTCAAGTGTACTTTTGTTTATACTTTCTCTACACTACAATATCTAAGAAATCATTAAAAAGGAAGATTTGTCCCCGTCTAGGAACATTTTGGTCATGATAAAATAAATATACGTAAAAGATTTGGTAGTATATTTTGGGAGGCTGCGCTATATTCGTGTTGTGTTTTTCTCGTAGTGGACCTCTTGCCCTTTTTACTGTGTCAGCGCAGCATTCCGCCGACGAAACCGAACAACACCTCACATCCGGCAAACCAGTCGTACCCAACCAAAATTTATGCTGAGAGCTTTGCAAGGAAAACAACATGAGGATATCTCCAATGAATATATTCAATACAATACATGTTTAACACCGATTAAATATTAAAAAAAATGATGTGTATGTTTGTGTTTTAATACAGATTCACTAAAATGAAAATATACGCTGGATATCGCTAGTGATTAGTACTTCCGTCGAAGCGTTGCCAGGTGATCGTTTTGAGCAGTTGTTGGTGCTTACACCTCCCATCAATGTCAGCATGCGTGTCTATCTACCGACAGAGAAGTCTAAGGCTATATCAGATTGAAAACTGATTAAATAAAACAAATTTGAAGATGGAAATTATCTGCTGCATTAGTGCTATCTGAACACACCTGATGCGGAATGTGCTGGGCGCCTCTGGCAGACAACTATACAGACTAGTGTTATCAGATGATATTAACTGTTTCTAAAAAGTCGAAAGAACAGCTTTTCCTGAGATGGTGATAGTGTATAACGATTTCACCCATTTACTCTGGCGGTTTCCAGGTCCCTCGTAGTGGAATCCTAAGGCAAGAAAAATACAACCTTATACGAGATTGCAATACATCGTGCTTGCTCCACTTCATTCAAATTGTAAGGAACGTGCCCGATATTTCATCATTGTGACCAAGAGGAATTCAAGTATTTGCATGATAAATAACTAAGAGAATGACAAATATTGCTGCTTTCGAAGTTATTGCCTTTCGTGACGTCTCTGGCCTGGGACTGTGTGTAGGAGCTACCTATCACTTCTCTAATTATTTGTGAATCATCGGCAGTTTTATTGATGAAAGCATTTAGACTGTGCGTTTCTGATTGCACACACATTCATCGCAGAAAGCTGCCTATTAGTGTAAGAACACATATGCCTAGACGGCCGTTCACCATTAAATTATGTTATGTAAGCTTTGTTTTTGCTTACAAGACCTCATTCATTTTAAGGATCCGATATCTAATTTCATCACTTCAATTAATCTATATGAAGGTGTCAAATGCAGTGCTGCCAGCAGGTAGGCGTTGGAATACACCTGCTGTCTCCGTTGCATGGTAATAAAAGGCGATCAGGTCTTATTTTCAAAAAAGAATTTTTTTTATTTCCTTACATCTCCCGTGACATCGCCTCCCCTTTCCGAGACACGCCATAGTCTACAAAGATGGAAGTTGGTGCTCCTGCTTACCTTTCAGCATAAAAGAAACTGGTTCGACTGTTTTAAGTAATACGTGACAAGATCTGGTATACTTCTCGGTTTGTTGGGTTTGTTAGCCTTAGGGTTCTTTTAAACAGTTAAGTTGATTTTAGGACGGCCTTCTATGTATGCAATGTGTTGCATGTGTGAAGAATACCTACATATTTTTGGAGGCTGCACTATACGTATGTTATGTCTACTCGTAATTGTGAGACGGTTGCCCTTCCCTAATATCATACGGCAGTGATTTTGCACTATATATTAAGACAGATATCCGCAATCACAATAAGACACATTCAAATGCCCTAAAATAACCTTAGTTGGTTTTTTTTTTATAAAAAAGCAAATTTAAACCATTATGGTAAATTATCAGCGTGATGTTTGCTGAATGGGCGAAATGTTTAATTTAGATAAATCGAAAAGAAAAATTCAAATAACGAGCTGAACACGTCACTGATAAGCATGTCAGTATTGTATTGTCAATTTCGAGATGGCATATTCACAAATAAAAAGTGCACGTTATGCAAAATTCAATGATGTCAAATCCTGATTTAATGTCATTTTACATTCCGTAACATTAAGCACGGTTATTTACTCTGGGTTTTACATTTCATGTTAGTGCATATAAAATCTGTCATGTATGACACATGGTTACCAATCCATGTGGCACAGCTCTTTCCTTTGTGACCTTGATACAAAGAATGAGTTGCCGACGATGCAGGTGACAGTTCTATTAATCAACGGAACTGGTTATTCCTCCGAGCTGGAATACGATATATCATTAAGTAATTCTATGGAAGGCTTCGAGAAAATTAGGTCAATATATAAAAACCGTTTTATTTTCGTGTATACACTATTTCGCGTTTTCATTATTTTCGACCTATTCCGGAATGAGCAAATTCACGGTCAAGGACATTTACTGACAATCGTGCATTCATATAACCTTTTAAACAGTTATTCATGAAGCATTATAATTCGTTTTCGAACTCTCTAGATTACGCGGGAACTTGTATCTCGTGAAAGTAAAGTGATTTATAGTATATAGTAACTGCATTAGCTGTGTATGATGTGTTTGTTTCGACCATTTAGAAGACAAGTCTCTGGTTCAAAATATCACCAACTTAAATTATAGACAATTACTCTTATAGTTTGATAAAAGCAAAAATCGTACAAAAGTTATGCAATTGTTATCACTATATAACATGCTCAACTCACGCCACCTAGCTGACGTTTACATAAATATTTATGATATATTTATTAAGTATTACATTCGTCTTAGATTGTTGGCTTTACCGCCCACCTTAGTGGACAGTAGTAAGATCAGGCGAAGTGTAGGGTGAGATGTAACTACCACTATCGTGTTCTTCATTGTCATCTCGCTCTTTATCACAACGGGAATCTATCTGGATAACCGATTAAGTCTAAATTAACCAAATGAATAACAACACATTAAACGTTGTGACGTTTTGACTACACTATTTTGAAACAGGTTGGAGTATACTTTTTGTTTTATATACTCAATTGTGGTATACAAGTCATATCAATATATTAAAGATTTTTATGCACAGCATACATACACTCTTCTATTAATCATGAATTATCGACTTCATTATACATTGTAGTCCTTAGCAAACGTCCTTCTAATTAAAATGTAGGAAATCCCGTCCCTAAACGATCAAATATGTGATTAACACGTTACATACATGTATATGCAGTCCATATACGAATATACATGTGAAATGAAACTCCGAACAAATCGAATAAAGAAAGCACAAAAGTACGGGTCAGTTTTCCCGTCTATTATCACAGAAGCGGTTTGTATTCATTATGTATCTCTCCTTGTTTTAATTCCTACTTGCGCTCCGTTCTGCTTAATAAAGGGATGTTAGGTATTCTTTACGGGCCTCCTAATTACGACAAATATGGAAATGTATTCTCATTACGTGTACTTAGCTGTGAGACCCCTGGATTGCTAGTCAGGGTACTATGATTCCGTTAATTAGAAGTGCTCGGTACAAGACACTTAGGCACTTCACGTTAATTGCTTAATCCATGACTCGAACGTGTTGATTTAGAGCGAGTGAAGTTAGGAACTAAATTGTGGCAGCCTTCCGGGAATTAGAACTCTCCTGAGAATTTCCCTTTTCATTAACTAAATAACGTTTTGTTTTATGTATGCTTGGATGAATTCAACAATCAGCAGATCATTGCTGTTAATCATTTCAGCATACATATGGATCTCTTTAGTATCTCATGTCCCTGTAGTAACATAGTAAAATATTCCGTGTTTCGTCGTGGTCCAAAACACACTCAGTCCTTTATCCCAACGCAGTGTTGCATGGTGTCCCGCCTGTCTGATAGAAGACTAGTGGTAATGTTCATCATATTCCTAGAAACTTCTGTCTGTCAAACCCGAATTATAGTCGTGCAAAAACCAAGCTTCGATTCCATTGGCTGTTGAACACGGTTAGTCGCTCGTGCGGGGCTCGTGTCGATAGCCGCCGAACTGATCGCAGGTTCAGCATCCCATACAAGACCAGATCGATATAATGCTGTTATGATTTTGAATAAAGCAGAAGTGTTTAGTGTTAATGTTGTGAACCAGTAGTGTGTTTGTGAATGGAGCTGATACATAAGCCACTACCTGGCGTTTGACCTTCCATCAATCACACCTCGAAATAGCCATAGATCAATTGACTACCAACGGTATCTCAGCCTGTGTGCGCTGCCACACAGCTGTCTCACATACTCGCTGGAGCAGTACTAGTACCCGGACGCACATAGTATAACTGACGAATACTATCAAACACAGGGTGCAAAAATTGACCCAACTTTTGTTTTATTGAAGTTTCGTGATACTTCACTTTTGTTTTACAATATCGTGATACAGTATTGGTGTAAGAAGAGATAAAGTATCATGACCACCTATTGCACGTGTATGATTCACAACCGGCGGTAAACTGGATGTGACAATACTGACATTACCTCCGGAGTATATGTATAGTATACCTGTTTTTGTATTGTGTGAAGCACAGATCTATTATGCGACAACTGCTATAACATGCTTAGGACCGGATTTAAACTAATGATTTAAGTGTGATCTTCAAACTTAAAATTCCCAAACGGATTAAGCAAAATTTGGATTTAGAGGACTGTCTATCAGGTAAGTTTTTATCCACCATCGAGTAGATTTTGAAATGAAATATATCAAACTAGATTTGCAGTTTACATCTTACAGAAAAAAATGCGAAAAGGAAGTCAATTTCAACATTCTTTTCTTAACATGTGATTGCTGAGTTCTTTGTGCATCCCAGTAGTAGAGAAACTTATACAATCAAACATGAGTTAAATTTTTTACATACAGTTTTAAGAGTACGGGGTTTGGTTCTTTAGAATCATTACAATATTTCATATATTAACTTAAGATAAATTCGCCATTAAAAGTCCTTATATGCGGTATTTATAGCACTTTGATTTACCAAAATTGTAAAATTGTACACAATACTTTATTCCAAATATTGTTTGGATATAAAGTTTTAGATTTCAAAAGATGTTCTCAAACCATTAGATTGTGATTACTCTGCGTTGTTCTTCAGATGTTCAGAAACTAAATACAATTCGCTTTCACACCATGATTAAAAGAGGTACCAGTATAATTAAAACAGCACTGGTTAACAGGATAGCTCGCCGGCGGCAGATATCCTGTAAATATCAGCCACTGTAAAGCGAGAATACAATTAAGTTTAGTTACAACTAATTGTTTTATGTGACGGGCCGAACACAACCGTCAATATAGGTAGAATCATCAATGGAATAGTTCCGTGTTTAATGATGAATGATACCGTTGCGGACGAGCTAGTTTTGTGGCCGTGGAAGGAAGGAATGGTTGTAAAGCAGGCCAAGGCTGTACACAATAAAAACACTTGACTGTTATGAGGACTTAATGACCAGTGTGTACGATGAGAACGAGCTCTTGTGTAGGGTGGTGATAGGCACGCTATCACTTTACAAGTATCTCACCATCCCTCTCCACTACATGTTTTACCAATGTGAATGAAGCAAAACCTTGCAATGTACAAAATGATATTAATGATATATAATCGGATTATAGATAATAAACACATTCATCTTCAAAATATGAAACAATTTTATATATCTGACTTTTATTGTATGGTATACAAAATATCCTAGCGTGACATTTTCAACTTGTTTCAAAAATGTGAGAGGAGATAAATATCGTCGACACATAAATGAACACCTGAATTAATACAGATGTATATAGTTTTTTTTAAGAAACACAACAATCTACAAAGACGAAATTTATTTAAATATCTGGAGAGTTTTGCATAATATACAAAGTTACTTCTTTGAAAAATTAAAACGCCATATGTACCTTTGTACATGTGGTCTTTTCTATCGTGTGTTTTGCAAAAGCGTGTAAAATGACATTTTAATGAGTCTGTTATATACCATACGTGTACCTGTATTTATGCAGTTGCATAAGTAACAGTCTGCTAGGCAAATCATTCTCCAATCTGTAAATGACTTTTCGATGTGAAGCAGATTAGACATACCTAGTACCACATCTGAATAATCATTACACTATACCGACGATCTATTTTCTTCTAGTCAAAACAGTTACAAATTTCACAGCGGGCCGTACGTGTAAGACTACACACCGACTTTCGTTATTACTGACAAATGCGACAACATTCCAGGCTTTAGTTGTACTTGTTTGTCTTCATTGCCATGTAACTGGGTGATGCACTCATCGAATTTCGTACATTGGACGAACCCAAAATAAGTCAAATAACTCATAACTCGAACACACACGCTATGCATCCGAAAACTCGTCAAAATATACATTACTCTAACTTGTTGGTATTTTTCAGATTCGCTCTATGTTCGCGTAATTTTGTCCATGTGTACCTAGAATAGTGTTCATGGTAATATTGCGGAAACATATGCTAGTTGTCACATAATAACAGTATTTCGCATCCTGATATTATTACTCAAATTTGCTTAAGAAATGCCATAGAATAATTTGATCTGAACTCGTTGAGAACTGCTTGACACTGAGTCACGATATTTATCTGAACGATATCAGAAAACGCGAGCCGTATCAGCGGGTTCAGTTTTGTTAACAGCAAACCGACCATGTACGTGACATGCGTCCTTAAACTCGCATTCATCGCAGTGTATTCAGTCATCTCTCTATGGTCCTGTTTCCACAACTTTAGTATAATTGTGTGTCAGTTCATAATATCAATAAAGCGAGGGCCATTTGTAACGGCTGTTGAAACGTACAGTGTTAATAATACACTTGCTATGCAACATCAGGCACAAGCCGACCACGAACACTAACTTCAGGAGAACGGGTCGTCTTTCAGCCGGAACGGTATTTTTTTCGTTAAGCGTAGAATTATTAGAGATACAGTAATTATATGCAACTGTTTATTTGAACATTGTCCAGTCCGTGCTTACAGCTTGGATTAATACATGAAAATAGAACGATATCTTATGCATTGTTATTAAAATGAGAAGTGATAGCGGTATGTCGAATATACTTATGACTTCATCAGTTAGTTCCGATACTAATTAAAACATGTTACATGTAGTTTTACAGATAGCTATCTGATTACATTAATATATGTATGCGCCACGCTTGGGCAAACAGCAAACAAGTATGTGTAGTGTGCATTACAGAGCGGTGTACGCAGACGTAAAATGTGAATAATAGGTTAAACTTTTGACAAATCATGCGTGAAGAATCACACTTCTTATGGAATGCCACACGAAAACAAGCACTTGACTATAGCTATTAGAACATAATGAGTTTTAAAAAGTCTAATAATCGTTCATTAGTGAAAAAATAGCTGGGTCCCCAATACCAGTTTCAATAGCAAATAATTTTTTGACATTATTTCTGTGTCACTCGGGAGGAATATTGTCCCTAGCGAATAATCGACAAATTTACAATGTCGTTCTACTTACGTTTGTTATTCGATTTACAGTAAACGCAGCAATGGTTTATAAAACACAACTATATGACATCTGACAAAAGGATATATGATTTCTTTCTTAAAACATTAATGAGAAAGCGTTTGTGGCAGCGCTTTCAACGAGGATGTCTTACTGCATAAGACGAAATCAAAAATACATATTATATTATGTTAAACAAATAATAATAATAGATATTTATTTTAAAATTTTACATAGTTTATTCATTTGACATCAATCACACAAATACAATTTAAGCATGGCTTAGACAAACTATAATTATTGATTGAAAGCGCTCCGGACGAAATATTTAACAAATTTTAGGGAATGAAAAAAAATAAAAATGGAATAAAATAAAACTGTTTGACGTGAAGTAGTGCATTCCTTTCCGTATAAAAGGGGGTATTTTTATGTGGTTCGAGTAAAAAAACTAGATAAATTAAAAAATAAAAGAGGCGATCAATTCTTATTTAAAACGTGGTCGTTCATATTATGTAGAACACAGAGGCATTGTGTCATCAAGGCTATTGAATTTGTTCAAACCAGGCTGTTGATCAATGATTTATTTTCAAATGCTTCATGACCAAATGTAAAAAAAAATATATATAAAAAAAGATCACCGTGTCGCATAAAGTGCAAATCTCTCGTATCGATTACCGATTTTTCATTTGCAGACTCCCGAACGAAATACTTAAAGATACTTGGTTGAATGAGGGATTGCTATTTTTATTGAATTCGTAATTATGTTTTGCTATATTGAAGTTGTCAAGGTTCGCTGTTAGAATTTCGAGTCACAATCATTGGATTTTCTTTAAATGTAATTCCATGAGGCTCCCGCTGAAATCTGTAATGATGTCATGGAAATGACATTATATGGTGCAATATTTTGAAGAAACTATTTCAATGGAAAACACAGTTTAATTTATTTGAATCCGTAAGCTGGTTGACAGAACAATAGTCGTTAATTAGAATTGTCGCGATGCAGATGTTAACGAGATGGTTGACTGATATAACCGTGGTAAGCCATATCAATCATATATTGTAGCTGAACAAAACTGGTCAAAATGATGTGATAATTATTCTTTATAGGCATAATTATTTTTTATCCAAGTACTTATAAACATTCAGCATAGTTTCGATTCATCGATAAAATCAATAAGACCACAGAGAATAATATTAGAAATGCTTCTAACTTCTATTAAGGAAGATGTGTTCACAAATTAGAATTAGACAGGGTCATTTGAGGACGGCCTACTACGTGTATGTGTGCGATGTGTTGCGTTTTTTAAGTGCGTGCTGCTTGTTTTTGGAGACTGCGGTTTATTCGTATTATGTCTTATTGTAATAGAGGGAGGCTTGTCCATTTTGTAGTGCTATCTCACTGAAGTATGTCGCCAAAGACACCAAACATGGACACCTTTCCCGGTCACTTTATACTGACCACGGACAAATCTGTCGCTCCACACTCTTTCGGCTGAATGCTTAACCACGTATAGACTATGGTGTGGCCTGGCCAGGGGACAGAAACCAGAGCCTCAAAGGACAAGCGTTCAAATGAAAAAAATAAAGAAAAAAAAAAGAAAAAAAAAACAACAACTGAGATGTAAATGTCGTTGATTGTTTTAGTTAAATGTCCTATTAACATCCAGCTTTATTTAAGAAAGCCCTTCCCTGTTCAATATAAAGTGTGTTTTGGGTCTTTGGAGGCTGTGGTATATTGGTGATTTTGTTATAGTGGAATTCTTAACCTTATTATAGTGCTATCTAAAACGGACAACACATTACACCCGGTCAAATAAAAACCAATCGTCCCACTCCACGTAAGTTTACTGCTAAGCAGGGGCAAAGAATGAAGTGTATTTCGGCCAGGAGACAGAACTCAGCACTTTCTTTAAAGAAGCGAATTCTCAACTCAAGGCCAAAAGTGGAGCGGTGTCAAGAGTGAAGAAAGTCAGTTAGGAACATCCCAAATTTAGTCGTCTTTAATACCCCTTTACATTAAAATATGAAGTCGTATTATAGAGAACACAACGTCGCTGTCGCTATATATCATAATGGTCTCACTTATATTTTGTACACACGCAAATGTGTCCTTCTGAAAAGGCTTTGCTCTTTCTCCTGGCTGAGTTACCCATTTAAAGATGTAGTTGCCTAGGTCAATAGTCGGTGAGTGGGCCGAAGTGCTCACCCAGTTTCTACTGGTATGGGGTAGTGTGATAGCAACATGATGTAGACAAGAGACCTTTGTAGTCGGTACAACAGAAGCCGGTAATAAAGGGCCATAACTGTCAATGCTATGTGGAATGAATTAGAGTCAAACGATTTTACTAAACATTATATATATGCATGTTTTATAGCATCAGTCAGTTACTTCGCCCGTGAAGTGTTTTTACAATTGCTATAATAGAACGGTTTGTATTGCCTGGCTGAGAATCCATTGTGAGTTCGAATACGGCGGCACACAGGTGCAGCATATTTGGTGTTGAAATTCTCGAAAATGTATGTTGCTGCAGTTATAAAAGTACGTCCATTTGAGAGTTTGTTAAAGGCGTCGCGAAGGCCAGCAAAAGAAAAAAAAATCTTATTGAAGAAAATATATACATTCTTTTTAAAAAAAGACATGTTATTACAAAAAATGTGCCTTCATTTTGGTAGTAATCGGAAAAGGAGAGTATGAGATTTCTGGTAATGTGAATTCAGTCGAGTGCTTTGTAGGCGTTTAAAAATATGCATGCCTTTTATAAACAGCGACTCGCCATCAGGAATCTGCTCACTTACACTAAGATAGTAGATCTTGTCATGATTATGGATAGATATTTACTGTGAAGTTTCGCTGTTCAGACAATCTAGAATGTTACAAAGCGTGCCAGATCCGTGTCGTATATAATGTTTATGTGGATATGCATGCAAAGACCACAAAGGATACATGTTTCCGTTTTTTTCTGGTGTCCTTGTGTTTTAAAACATTATCTTTAAAGAGTCTGAACATGCTAGTAAAACATTACAGATCACTGTCTAGCAAATTTCTCATTTTCCTTCTAGCAGAAGTCAATGACTTTTATGCAGTCAAACCCCTACATATTTTTTTGAAACATGATGCAAACATTCATTCCATCCAAGAGAACGATTTTTCGGAATAGATATAGCATTTACGAAAATGAAATTTGATCAGTGCTGTTTGAAGCGTAGGACCTTTGAACGAATGGTTTGTAAGTGATACAAGATAACGCTTTTTCCGTTGTTGTTTAATTCAATCGTCCTAATACAAATACATGTGTAATTGAGGATGGCGATGTTGTTTGGCCCGACATACTGGTCGTGTGTTGTATTGCTGATATCACAAGCAAACATCTTTTGTTTTAGTCGTTTGTGGGAGATATGGTGTTCTATTGCTATTGGTATGAGCTAAAATATTTCAAGCAATTTGAAGTTATGAAAAAGACCTTCATCGGTGATAGTAAAATATTTCTCTACAATTGCTGTAATTGTTTTTTCAATGTCTTTACATGTATTATTGCAACATGATACATTGTATGAATCTTACTACAATTTCACAATTTGTGTAATATGGTATTGTCAGGTTACATATATATAACAGCATATCTATCTGTTCATTTTATATATAGAGATGCTGTGTTTTTGGGCTTCAGGCAGGAGGATAAATCAGTATTTGTTTGCATGATAGTGTGTATCGGTCAGTGGACAGAACCCAGAATCTTCCTCACAAGACCGACTGCTCAACGTGGTGCCACCAGTGAAGCGCTGCCAGTCAATTGGGAGACTTGAGTTAGTAAGACGAGTGTTTGTTAGGAAGAAGAAACAATGATAATTAACTACATTTAATTATATTTTACGATCGTGCAATGCGGGTTGGAGATACATTTCAACACTATATCTGCAATAATGGCAAGATAAAACAAAATACATTCTCTGATTTTAAGAGCATTTTTTATTCCGTGATACATTGCATTTATTTTATAGTTTCATTTGTATAGAAATACGGATATTTCAATATAGATACGTGACATCTGTGAAATACGAATATTTCAATATAATAACAAAAAATATGTTTGTATCTGTTGTAAGAAACAGCCAATGTGTTGGGTACAGTACATATAACATTTACTTCACATTAGACATAGATGATATATCATTCTGTTTGTATGATTTTCTAATGCGTCTCATCTCCAGATTAAAACTATTAATCATACTTTAAGACACGGTGAATCTTAGGATCTCCCTATGCGGTGTTGCGTAAAAATGTATAAAATTCAAGTCAAGGTATAACGCGGCATTTTCGGAGGAGATGTAATCAGTATTTAAATGCAACACGTCTGGTAGTGCCTGTGTTGAAGTGTGTTCAAGGTGAGATAGG
This sequence comes from Argopecten irradians, assembly GCF_041381155.1. Taxonomy (NCBI): domain Eukaryota; kingdom Metazoa; phylum Mollusca; class Bivalvia; order Pectinida; family Pectinidae; genus Argopecten; species Argopecten irradians. The sequence continues at coordinate 19,972,503 of NC_091143.1, read as the reverse complement.
AATGCTACCTTCTCCTCCCTTTTTTCCAGCCACATGCCGTATAGATCCGGGATCTGGCGCACATTAAGATGTAATATTGACTCAGAAAGTCTACGGTTTATCGTTAACATTGTCGCTCAGTTACTTACACGTGGGTGCAATAATCCATGCTCCATCATTCTAAATCTCCGTCAGCTCCAGGTACTAAACATCACACGGTGGGCACGCCATTAATTCGGTGGCGTCAAAAACAGGCGTTCTATGACCTTTGGATAGGAAAAGGAGAATTAATGCATGATAATACATTTGGGTTGAGGTAGAGGAAATGCCGGTAGGTCTGTTAAAGATGTGCTTAATAAACGTGACCTAACTTTCAATCATATATCTAGGTCCAAACTTATCTAAGCAACGATTTAAACACTTATCATCAATGTTTATTCTTCGCAAACACATTTTTTGTTCTTGTCTCTTACCATTCTCATAGATGTATCTATAGAGTTTGAACAGGATTCGATTGATGCTTTTCCAACTTTGAGGGAAATGTTTGAGTTTCTGAAACATTTTGGTTTTAATTTTGTTCAACTTCCTGCTCACTGTACCGCATGGTCAATTAAAGTATATTTTGTTCATCATTTGGTGTCTTAAACACCTTGTTTGAGTTGGGTACTTTTTAGTTCTAAATGTAATTGTTATTGTGGATATTCGAGATCGTTTCACTTCGCGATGGGATTATGTAATTATTTGACGATATTATTACATTTTGTGACCAACACGCCAGTCCAACTGTTACAGCAGTGTTTAATATATAAACCAAATATTACGCGCATGCGGAATTTACGTGCTTAAAAGACAGCGTATTTAGTGTAAATTTCTAACTGCCGTTAATGTCAACTTTTACATTGTATCATTACATTGCTATCATAGCCATACAAGTAAGAAAGTCTTATAAAACATCAACCACACAATACTATATATACAGGTGATGCCGTCCGTAAAGAACCTGGTACGTGTAGTTAAAATGACGTTAAGTGTACTCAGCTATCTAACTAACCAACCAAGCAAACAAACTGTTCAGAATGTAATATCATCTCCAAAACGGGCAATGATTACCTTTGTAGCGTTCTGCTAACAGATGTAGACAAAACGTGAATATACCGCAGTCTCGCAAAACGCAACACACACAAAAATTTACTTAATTGAACCTAGAATGTAGCTGTACAGATGACGTTACTTAACATATATTAAAGCAAAATCCAACAAAATTACTTTTTATGTTTCATGCGACTATTTCTGGGTTTATGAATAAGAAAACAGCCTTGTTCAATGTTATTAAGGATAGATCACTAAGTGCGACCTGAATGGCATCAGTAAATCCAAGATGACATAGCCTTATTAGTAAAGGCGATACTGAAGAATCGGAAGCTAGAAGGAATATCGTTGATTAATTACAAATTACAAGGCCAACGATCATTATAAAGATAGTCTATAAATAGAAATGAATTTCTTTGTTAAGAATTTTTTTTTAATTTTTTACAAAACGTTAGAAACAGCGACATTGCTCAGCATTTCAAGACAAATAAGTGAAATGAAAAATTCAGATAATAACTTTATAGAAATGTCTTCGAGCTTTGCTATTTTTCTTCTTACACTGGCTACGTTCTTAATCAATAATAATGGAAGCTACTCTAATTAGTTAGGGAAGCGAATCGAAGACAAGGATGATTGAGTGTGCTAGGTGGTGTCCTAGTTAATTATGCATTTTATGATTAGAGTATAAATTATGAGAAATACTTTAACACGCCACGCAATCCTTAATATTTTGCTATATTTAATGTCCTACCAACAACGGACTTGTGGTTCTGTTTAGTTTTACGTAATCAGAACGCCGGTGCTAATTATATTAATCAATTGTTTACTGAAATGTATTTCTTTTCGTTAATATTGATAAATTTATTTTGTGATAGTTAAAATGTATTTATTATCCGCAATCAGAATAAATGGATAGGTTTTTCTCATTTCTATTATATGAAATTGCCTCGCAGTTAAATTAATGAATGTTTTCCCGAATAGACGAGTTTCATCGTAACTGATGTTATTATACAGCCATCAGTCAAACATCAATTCTAATCCAAATTTAGCTTCAAGGTTAAACTAAAATGCCACCTAATGATTTAAGTCATAATTGTTATTTTGAGGGTCTAATGGAAATGGCTTTGAAGAAAAACACACCGTAATAGTCCTCAAACAAATCGACCGTAATCCAAAAACGCTTCTTATCTGTAAGGACAAATGATTTAAAATCATTGCAAACGGTGCAACTCAGCAGTTAGGTTTTTCACATTGATTTTGTCATATTATTTCATTATTTAGAATTATCAAGACAAGAAGAACAGAGACACTCATTATTGATATAAATGTCCGCTGTTCTGATTTAGATGCTGTCGGTCGTCATGCAGTATAAATGATTATGTTGAATTTGATTGCTTTATTATGTTATTTTTTTAAATAGAAAAATACACTATTACGAGACGATCGTCAGTGTATGTGGTACAATTTATTTGCTGTTGTTTCTTTGGTAGTGACTGTGTGTCGATAAATATGTGATGGGGAAATAATAGAAAACAAATTTCATTTCCTCGTAGTGGTGGTGGTGAAGGGGGTAGAGGGAAACCCCATGACGCCTTGGTCAAAAATGAGGCGAACAGAGGTATCAGGAAGTTAAAGGTATATAATGAGAAAGGGAAAAAACGATGGTTATATTTTGTTTTGTTTCTATACTGCATTCCTGTATCTGACTGCTGATTTTTTTAAAACTTTTTACCTCTTCGAGGCATTGAAATTTTTATGGTTGAATTTTATCGGATTATGAAATAAATTTTATTTGCATACTATTTAAATTTACGCAAAAGTTTTAAAAACGTTTGCAAGCAAAATTTTATGGTTAAACAAAAATATTATAATAAGAAATATTGTCTATAAATGAATCGAATGAGCTGTAAAATCGAACTAATCAGACGTAGTATATGCTGTCGTTACCCTTTGATTGTCTTAAAGTTATAAACATTTTTTAGAGAGGAATCGAGTCTTTGTATGAAGCTTCAATTAAATAAAATACTAGGATTATCTTGGAATAAGATAGCATAACATTTTGTTGATATTCACTTAATGACCCACACATCACATTATTGTGTATAGGAGTGATACAATTCATACGGCACACTTTCATAACTTCAGACCTAATGACAAAAGAAAAGAAATATTACACACCACAGCGATCGATGACAATCTTTTGAAGGCCAGCAAGATTATTGTGGATGCAAAGGATATGTCCAAAATGGAAGCAATTGAGAATTTGTGGCCAAGCACAGTCTCAAATTACATTCCCCAAAAAAGTCGATTCTCTGGGGATAATATCATATGCAAATCCAGATACTATGTTCTTGCTGTTTGTTGAATAATATACCAGCGCGTAATATGATAAGGAATTTCATCCCACAATATCCTGCTGATGGAAAACTGCCAAAATGTAGTGAAATATGTGTAATTTAGCGTTGACAACAGCGCGAAGCACAATATTTGACATAGATCGATATGTTTAAGAAAATTGCCTAGTTACAATATAATTTGGTAATGAGGTTTTTTCGAGGATACCAAACGCACTGTGTTTTTTTAACTTTGTTTTATGATATGGAGCAATACAGAGATCCATCACATATCACCAGATAATAAATATCAGTAGTCTTGTAACGTCTCGGTCAAAATCTTAAAGGCATATTTTTTTCCGAATCACAGTTTCTATAAATCTCAACTCAACAGCAACCCCTAATATCGTCATAAAACCTGGATGCTCTAGTTTAATATCCCGACTGTACATGTATGTATAACGATGCAATGAAATTCCAAGCTAGAAACAATAATACTCTGATAGAATTATGCAGTGACAGTACTGTTTGGTATGTAATTAGTCACCAATATAAAACATGGTTTGGTCATATTCACTTTATAAGCAATAGGGTGGTTGGAACAAAATATATAAAAAAAAACATATTAAAAATGATGCTCACTATGCATTCTTTTTCGAATTCTATACCAATGTGTGGTATTCGGATTGGTGTTAAGAATGCCCTTATGAAAATGAGGGCTCTCGTTAGTTTTGAATTATTCAGTATCTATATTTGTCAGGACAGGACATTAAACCGTGTTGCTGTCACGTTTGAGTGATTCCTTGACGCTAAGCAACTACTCATCAATATATTACACTTACTGCAACATATTGTGTTATCTATATTTGAACATAACGCCAGTGCACTTGCACTATATATACGTATAATTATATAAATACCTAATGTCGAGCTGTTACAAGTTCAGACAGGAACGTGTCAAAAAGTTGCAATCAATTTGCTTTTTCTTTACGATATTTATTAATGTTGGTGGTTGTTTGGTTGGTTGATTGGTTGGTTGATTGGTTGGTTGATGGGGTCGTCCTATTAAAGGTGAAGGTCATTTAAGGCTAATCTCTTACGTATCGAATGCATTGTATATGTGAATGTCAATAAGTGATAGTAGTACCCTCAATATTGAATATGCTACCAATGGCACCACGTTTTAAAGCGAAATAATATCAAATATCACTGATATGGTTGCACAAAATGTCAGTGAAGTTTACGGGTAAGGTAAGCTTACGGCACGTTCGAAGAGTGTAAACAGTCAGATTTTCCATTGATGTCTGGACTAATGTAGCTTGGTATTTGTCCTACATGTCTCTGCACTATTTTATCAATGACTGTTATCTTGTATTTCCCGTGCCGCATTCCTATTATAAATGCATGCCTTATTTCGAAACGACATAGAAGGCAATGACATTTATGTGTACACATGCCCTTATCCCTTCATTTGATTTCGGAGAGTACATTGCAATTACCATGTTTATGTACGTTATAACAGAGCATTACTCCGATCTACGTGCTTGGTTGGGCAACAGCTGGCATAACTCGTTTGTGATTGATCAGTTTAAGGAATGGTTTTATATACTTGTCTTGTTGTGTCCAATCCAACGTAGGAGGAAATCCCAAATTCCGAATGTCAAACACAATGTATACATGAACACATATGTTCAAGGACATCACTCACATGTCCAATCCCGAGGGAATCGAACAACAAATACGATACTGCGCCACGGTGCCATCGTAAAACCTTTCGAGTCTTGGTATCTGTCGTAAATATGGCCTAGACTATAGACAGATAAAATAGGATTATAGATGGCCCTTTGGGACTTGTAAATCTCAAGCTTGGTCTTCTTCCCTTTCGGCAATACGAGTTTATATGTAGAAATGATAATATGTTATTAATGTTATACTAAAGATATACCACAAAGACACGTATTTATCGACACCATGACTTTTGCAATATCTGATCAAATGGTCATAAAATGATGAAAGTACTGCTATTGGCATAAGTGGACGATGCTATGTTGAATGTGTTTACTAGAAATTTGTTTCTGCCCAGTATATGGACTAGAGTAAAATTAACACACATGTGTATTAGAATTCCCCTGAACCCCTGGAGACGGGGCTAAGCCTTTGTAGTAGTACATCAATTTCATTGATCATTAATCAGGAGACAATAAATGTAACAAGCATCACTGCAATGAGGCAAAAACAATGTAGCACAGGACTCAAGGGACCTATACTAGTAGCTACAAAGACCCATATACCAATATAGTAGTGTACACATTCTGTACTGACCCATATACCAATATAGCAGTGTACACATTCTGTACTGACCCATATACCAATATAGTAGTGTACACATTCTGTACTGACCCATATACCAATATAGTAGTGTACACATTCTGTACTGACCCATATACCAATATAGTAGTGTACACATTCTGTACTGACCCATATACCAATATAGTAGTGTACACATTCTGTACTGACCCATATACCACTATAGTAATGTACACATTCTGTACTGACCCATATACAAATATAGTAGTGTACACATTCTGTACTGACCCATATACCAATATAGTAGTGTACACATTCTGTACTGACCCATATAGCAGTGTACACATTCTGTACTGACCCATATACCAATATAGTAGTGTACACATTCTGTACTGACCCATATACCAATATAGTAGTGTACACATTCTGTACTGACCAATATACCAATACAGTAGTGTACACATTCTGTACTGACCGAGACTTTGATAATGGGTTATTTTCTGGAATATAAAGTGGCATAATCTGTGGTTAAGGAAATAACTTGCTCCTTATTGGTGTCTTTAAAGGTATTATGTTCAATAATATGCCTGTTTTAATATACAATGGATTTATAAGACATAGTACAGATTTGGTTTTAAACTTTGATTCTGTGATATACAGGCACGGCAATGATTAAATTGGCACGGCCAGTAACAAAATACAAAACGTTCATGACAACGCCGACCAGCAGATACCGCTAATGCTGTTGTCAAGACAACCATATGTCATTTTTCGAAATCTGATTGAAGTTTAGACAGTGTTCCTGTTTTACGAACAGTTTCATACTGAGGCCTGTCAGACTTTCTTTATTGAGATCCTTTACATCCTTGGTGGATGGTTACGTAACTGGGCTATAACTTGTTTGACATTGATTAACGGTGATGTATATGATAGCCATAGCAGTTCTAGAGCGACATGTTGGACTTAATAAATGGTCGTATGATGTGTTAGGGTATATATGTATTAACTGGAGTTACTTCTGTTGAAACAGAGGCTGACAGAAAACCTGATTTATCTTTAACCTATAGCTTTCATTAGCTTCACTCCTCATGCTTCGCCTTATGTATAGTCCATATAGAAGCATATACGTCACAATAAATCATAATATTTAGCTTTTCGGCAGGAAGAGATAATACATAGGGGCTTTGTTTGCCTGCTAATGAGCAGTTAAAATGAAGAACGTGCCTTTGCTTTATATAATAAACAAATATAAATCTAGGTTTTTGGAAGTTTTGTTTTCAATAGAAGAAAGTAAATTCAGCATTACAACGCAGACGGAATTTCGTTTTACAATGCAGCACAAGAAAGACTTACGAAACAGAAAATATTATACGTAGAACATCCACATACAGCTCGTTGGAGTAAGTGATCCGGGATACAGATGCTTTCTTATGAATTAATATGTCTAGGTCTCAAATTGCATATTTGCGGGACATGATTACTGCCGAAGTCATGTTGTAAGATGACCCTCGACGTGTAATCATTATACCTAGCTTCTACAATTTGTTACGTCTGCCATTACAGAGTCTGTCTTCCTTGTTATACACAAACACTGTGGCAAAACATTATGACATATAGTGTACAGAGCATTTACTCCCAGGAAGACAGAGTATTTAAGGAAGACAAAGTGTTTGGCAAACAGTAACCAAGAGCTACAATCGATGCTGGGAAAGACCGCGTTGGAGATATGTTGAAACGGAACAAAATGAGACATTTTCCAATAGAAAAAAAATAAGGCTTTTATGTGTGCCTTGAAATAAATACCATATTATGTATATGGATGGGAGAGAAGTTATATGATAAGACAGTCAGTTCTACAACACGTTTTACTCTACTTTCATACCCAACTAGACATAGTCGATACATTATATAATATCGCCGGTTCTTTATTGAAATGGATATGTAGATGGCCAGGCTTTACACACCATAAGTCTATCCATAGTAGCCTCAAGAGGAGCCTGTACGATTCTCACTTTCACTGTCTGGTGTGCAGAGGTCTTCACGTTTGCACGTGCACCTGATGTTGAGAGATATAGTATTCGTCAAGGGAAATACAAAGGCAAACCTGTATAGTATTCATGTAACGTAATTTGTCATTACTAATGCAGTGTAAAAAGCCTTGCAGGTTCTGTCCCCTGGCCGAGACAAACACAAGTTTATAAAACTGGTAGTTTCTGCTCCTGCATAACGTTCACAAGGAGTGGGACGACTGGTTCGCCCGTTGTCAGTATATTGTGAACGGATGGGATGGTGTCTTCCGTACCATGCTTCAGTGATACAGTGTATACCACTTTAAAAAGGGCAAGAGATCCACCATACAAGATGACACAACACGAATATACCGCAGTCTCCGAAAACACTCACCGCACACTGTATACACGCTACACACCACATACATGGGAGGCCGTCCTTACATGACCCTTGCTGACAATAGGACGTTCATTAATTGAACCAAATAACAAGCATTTGAAAATGTGTTCATACCATATACGGTTAGAAACAAATTGTAGTTAAATAATCCAAATACAAAGCTAATTTGTAATGTTTATGTTAAAAGAAAGAAATACAACTTTCGATGAACAGCATAAGTATCTGTATTTACTAATACGAAGATTGGTACAGTATATAACATTATTGGTGTATACCAGTGACGCATGACGAAGTGATCACATGTTATAAAATGCAAATACAAATCAATGAGATTTCTGAAGTCTTCATGAACGGTGCTCAGGTTTAGCCTTCGTTGCAAAATTAAAGTTTGACATTAACTTAGGAATACTCATTTAAACAACATATACAAATGGACATCTTTTTTAAAGCCAATTTGTGATATCACAATACAAAAAGAGACAAGTTTTGAACAAGTAAACATGAGAGTTTAGTGTTTACCAGCTAACGGTACTGCCAGTTTAATTACTGAGAACCTTCGCTGCAGGCTTGTCTGAAATCATTCTATTTTACACCGGCCACATGGGGATTTACAGCCGAATCGGTCTACTTTCCTCTTATACCTTCTCTAGACAAAAGTGCATTCTTATTAAATCTCGGCTCTGCCAATAAAGTACATAGCCAATGTATGTATATAGGCAAAGTCAATTGAATGAATTAAAGGAGCTATATATCACCAAGTCTACCCTGGAGTAATTACAACACTGCAATATGAAGTCTCATTAACATCAGTTCATAATCAACATCTTAGAAATACACAATGTATGTCTCGATGATCACCTGTTATAGTGAGTGCGGTAGCCAGTAGGTAGCGAGGATATGAACATCAGAAACTTTAAGGATAATCCAGATTTAATACTGGAGCTTATGGCAAAACCTTATGTCTATACAAGCAACTAAAATAAGCACACAGTAGCCCACTTGATACGACATAGGACCGTGATGTAATTCATATTTTGTACGATCTGCTTTTGATAATAGAAATCTGGCTTGTGACGCACCTTTGATGTAGTTTTATGGGCATCATTTGGAAATGACATCCGTACTTTTAACATGGAAAAACTGAATGAAAACGTTGTGCGCATGTCGTGATTGTTTTTATGATAAGACTGTTTCTCTAGCTTCCTAAGGCTGTATGTATGTAACAAACATCAATACACAACACCTTTTACCAAAACCGCCAACAGAGAACAAATTACACCCACGAGGTATTCCGCCCAAACAATTCATTACAGACATGTCTCCGAACCCAATTTTCTCTGGCAAATGTGTTATGCGCTAGAATTGCCCATAACGTCGTAAAGACATACCGATGAATATACGATTTCACTTTATGATAATATACCGGTAATAGACCCCAGTTATTGTGTTATGATTTGCAATTTACAGAATATATTACCTTGGTTTCCTCATCAACTAATGAAAGTTTCTAGAATAAATAGGCGTCATCAAGGCCTATATTGTGGCTGAAAAAGTTCAACAGTTATGTTCACGAGGTTATTAGGTTTAAAGTGATCAGTTATGTAGCGACATCGTTCTTTCATACTTACATATGTGCCACCAACGATTAAAAATTCAAATGCACCATGTATATTTCAATGTAAATTAGCCATCAGACCTAAAGTTATTGATAACGATGTTCTCGGTGTACTCTCCATCTATCTCACCATCGTTTAAAATTAAGAATAAGACATTCTCAGTTACAAAATTATCAAGCCAACAGTGACATCTGGTACCCGTTCCTGTAAATTTATATGATCTGCATCAATATTCTTGTGGAAAAAATTGAATGAAAATCCTCTATGGTTATTACATAACTTATAAAATAACTTTATTAAGAAAACGGAAAGCACCTGCCGCGCCGTATCCATGTTGAATAAAACATCCACAATCTAGAATCGAAATAGCCTCAGACTAGTGCGATACTTGCCGTGCATGTACTCTAAGTTCTGTTACTTTTATATACCAGTAAATCTCCTGTATCAGTCTGCTTCAGATACGTTGTGGTCTGGTGCAAACCGATATCTGTCCCATTTGGGCGAAATAAAAAAGGATAACAGAGGATTCCAGAGAACACACAAAACATCAGTAACACAAATCTGTAACTTCCTCGGGGGATTTAAAGTTAGACTATCGGATGTTTATGAAAGAAAAGGTGAAAGAGATATGTATTGACAATCGAACGTGTTTAATTGGAATTAATATCTCCGTTTTTGTTGGGCTATATTGAGATGCATTACTATTTAATATAACAAACGATGACACCATACCAAGCATTAGACTAGTATTGCATGCTGTCCACTGTATCCGTATGGCCATTATGTTAAATGTTTCTTTAGACTGAGTACCTAATTTTCGGACACCAGTCAGTACGTACTAACCCAATTTAAGTGCACTTGAACGCAGCAGCATTAATTGCAAATAAGAAAAAAATCTTAATATGAGGGTAATGTGAAAAGCTCTAATGTACGTATAGCAAATGGAGAGTGGATATTCTTGTTCACATTTATTTAAATCCTGAAATGGTAAAATGCTTAAATATATAGACGTGAGATCTTTTGTGAGGCAATATATAAATGTACACAAGATATGGAGTAACATCGATTTTCTTATCGTTTGTTGAATTCACAAACCGAGTTTGATAGCTTGAGTAATATGATATACATCGTACACATTTACCGGTAATGCATTCGGCTGGCACTTTATACACACAGTAAATAGGTCTAGTGTAATAAAATGGCACATCATTGGCGAATATGATTGCAAATCAAATAAAGTTTATAAATCTGTAGGAGAATGTTTTCGAATGAAATGAAAAGCGCTAAAAGCCTATTAAACAGTATTGTGTTATGATTGATCAGAACATTAAATATACAGTCGTCCAGTGCATACAGACACATTGTATCTTTGTATGGGAACACCGAGCATTGTTGAGGTATTTCAGGGCTATCCCGCACTAGATATACTCTCTGATAAACAAATATACTTTTTTTCATCAACGTAAAAGGTTTGATTATGAAATGATGTCTATTTCTGCTGGAATAATGGTAAACAGTTAGATGGACGGCAAGCCTTGCCGTATGATTATCATAACGCTATAGACACATGGTCCCCGAAGACTTTGAATTGATCTGATAGTGTTGCATACACATAGCGCATTTTGCCAAATGAACGGATCTAATGTAACGCTATACAAGGTTTGTCTCTGATGACATCCTCGCTATTGAAAGCGTTTGATGCATTATTCGCATTGATTTTCTTTTAAACACAATATTTAAAACTTAAAAAACCCACATTTGTTAAAACTAAAATTTTAGAATTAAAAAAAATGAGAGTGTAGTGTGTCATAAACCTATATATTAAGGTTTATTATTGATACCTCAATTACGGACATAATTGAAACAATATTGTTAATTTGTTCTTAGCAATATGTTAAAGAAATTCAAAAATAGTGCCGTAATATATCAAAA